>NC_135236.1:274940333-275546739 GCF_051348905.1 Ranitomeya variabilis | reverse complement strand
AAAAAGAAGAATCCCTAATCCTTAGGAATCAAACATACATATAGATCATCTCCACAAAAGATATTCTTAAACGCCAAATCTTGTACACAAATAAGGAAGAAAAAAAAACAACAAATCCATTGTCTGACCACCTAACAAGGAAAATGATACAGGATTTATTTCAAAGGCACATGGGTTGGAATAAAGAATCAACATGACACCAAGTTCATATATAATCTGGAGAATACAGCTTTTGGGCTAGATCTGTGTTTTGTTTATTAAGATATTCACACAAAATGAATTTTCTGAAACAGCCATGCCATGCTGCAGTTTGTCTTCATTTGGAGGCAAAAAAATGGAGCAACCCGTCGGCCAATTATATACCTCCCTACTGATTTCCTGCATGCGAGGAATTCATCAGTTATGACACCCAGGAGGACTCAGACTCCGCCACCACAGCTAGCAGGCCTGGAAGCCACCAATGTATGAACACTACATCAGGAATGGAACACAAAAACGGAACAACCTTACCAGGCAATGGCGACTACTTAAAGGGAATGTGCCATCTGTAAATAACCTACTGATTAAAACATTTTATTTGGATGTACTTTTTAAATTCAATTTTAATTCAATTCTCCATACCACTATAGTAAATATAAGATATAATATAAATGAACAATTTTTATATTTTTGTACCATTTACACACTGGCCTATAAGTCTGATAACAGACTCATTCTTCTTGCTTTTTTGCAATTTTCATTGGTCTTATCAACACCAGCAACATTACATTGATAGAAATCACATTCATGCACAGCGTCCAATAAAAATGGCGATTGTTAAAGCTCAGCTCTTCACTCACTTTTCACAATGACTTTTGTCCTATTCAATACAATAAGGTAAGAAGCAGTCTACTGTGGCTGCCGGAAAGAACAGGACGTTTGTCTCATAGCACACCTAGCGGCCAGTGGGAAAGTAGCGAGACTTTTGTTTCATCATTAAAGCACCACTCAAGTGTTTTGGTTTTTATTTCAGTGCTGGAGTGGTGCTACCTACGTACGTTCCCAGAGCCCAGTATTTTTATCTCCAGTCGCCATCTTCATCACTTATCGGTGCTGGTTTTCTGCAGGTTGTGACTTGTTGTATTGCTCCCATGCTTGCTGGGCGCTCCGGTAATCACTACTCAATGGAAGTTTGCAAGCGCCAGAACAAGGGTCTCAGACAGATTGTGACCGTTACCTCTGACTTCTGGCCAGTCAGAGGTGGCGGTCACAAAATGGTGGATCAGGACTGGAGTGGCACCGGGAACAGCTGAAGGTGATTGGTAAGTTTATTACTAGGGGCAGAACTTGGATTAGTGGCACCGCCACAGCGCTGAAACAAAAAAAAAAAACACTAAAAAAAAGCAAAAAGCATTTAACTCTTAAAAGGAGTGGCAAATTTTTCATTTCATTATCAAGTTGATAACAATAAAACCAATAACGATGATTGTCCAGGTCAGAATGACTACAGCGATACCAAACCTCACAAGTTTGTTAAAAAAAAATATATATAATAATAATAATAATAAATATATATATATATATATGTATGTATATATATGTATATATATATATGTATATATATATATATATATATATATATATATATATATATATATATATATATATATATATATATATATATATCTCATCTAATATATAAAGCTGAATGTGTGTATGTGTGTATGTATGTATGTATGTGTGTGTGTGTATGTCCAGGATTGGCATCTGAACCGTCGCAGCTACAGCCACAAAATTTAGCACAGTCACACGTCTGGACCTCGAGAGCGTCATAGGCTATGTTGTGAGGTGAAATTTTAACCCCGCGCTTTCCAATTCACCAAACAATTTTGCCCCTATCTACATAATGGGGAAAAAGTGAAAGGAAAAGTGTTGGAGGCAAATTAACAGCTGCCAGATGTGAACAAGGGGGACTTAAAGAATGAGAGCGATGGCGCCAAAGAGTATATACTGTACAGTTGCTAAGGTGGGGCCCCGACATGGGATAATCACCACACCACCACGGGGATATAAACACACACACAAAATGCGCCACACACTACCACATGCTCGAACACATATACCACCCTCAGCGCACATTTCACCACACATACACCAACCTCGCCACATCAAAGTCGAAACACAAAAGTCGCCGCTCAAAACTCGCCACGCGCAAAACTCTCCACATGCAAAACTCGCCACACGTGCAAAACTCACCTCATGGAAAACTCGCCACACGCAAAACTTGCACACGCAGAAAAAGTGCCACATGCACAAAAGTTGCAACACATGCAAAAGTTGCCTCACACAAAACTTGCACATACTCAAAAGGCACCACACATAAAACTCGCCACGCGCAAAACTCGCCATGCGCAAAACTTGCAGCACACAACTTGCTACACTAACCTGTCACATGCAACTCGACACACAAAAAGTTGCTACACGCATGTCGCCACACAAAACTCATCTCACAAAAGTCGCTACATGCATGTCGCCACACGCAACTCAACACACACAACTTGACACACGAAACTCGCCCTAAAACACACACAAGTCTGGTATTATCCTTCAAAAATAAAAATCTGATTAATAAGCAGACAAACTACAAGAGCAACAAATGTACCATATAGGAATCCGGCAGCTGTCAGTCACATGACCAGTCTATCATGTGTATGTGTGAGCTAATATATACTGCCAGGGGGGAGGGCTTCCTGTTGGCTGGGGATTTATCAGGCTGCCAATTTAGCTTACAAATACTGAGGTAAAAATACTGACCAAATAACATGTGAACGAGGTCTAATACAGGAGGAGATGACATACAGATATATACTATATACAGGAGGAGATGACACACAGGTATATACTATTTACAGGGGAGATGACACAGGTATATACTATATACAGGAGGAGATGACACACAGATATACAGGAGAGATGACACACAGGTATATACTATATAGAGGAGATGACATACAGGTACATACTACATACAGGAGGAGATGACATACAGGTATAAACTATATACAGGAGGAGATGACACACAGGTATATACTATATACAGGAGCAGATTACCTACTGGTATATAGTATATACAGGAGGAGATGACATACAGGTATATGCTATGTATAGGAGGAGATGACTTACAGGTATATACCATATACAGGAGGAGATGACACACAGATATATACTATATATAGGTGAGATGACACACAGGTATATACTATATACAGGAGGAGATTACATACAGGTATATACTATATATAGGAGGAGATGACATACAGGTATATACTATATACAGGGGACATGACACCCAGCAGGTATATACTATATACAGGGGAGATGACATACAGGTATATACTATATACAGGAGATGACATACAGGTGTATACTATATATAAGGGAGATGACAAACATGTATATACTGAGGTGAAAATGAAAAGGTGTGAGTGCAAAATGAGAGGAGTGAGGGAAAATAGTGGAGTGATCGGAAAATGACAGATGTGAGGTCGAAATGACAAGTGTTAGGGGGGAATGAGAGGAGTGAGGGGGAAAATGAGAGGTGTGAGGGAGAAAATGAGAGATGTGAGGGGGAAAATGAAAGATGTGATGGGGAAAATGAGAGGCGTGATGGGAAAATAAGAGAAGTGAGGTGCTATAACTAACCACAGATATTTACTATGCCCAGGCAACGCCGGGCTCTTCAGCTAGTCTAATATATAAAGCTGAATGTGTGTATGTGTGTGTGTGTCCGGGATTGGCATCTGCAGTCGCAGCTACAGGCACAAAATTTTGCACAGTCACACGTCTGGACCCCGAGAGCGTCAAAGCTATGTTGTGAGGTGAAATTTTAACCCCGCGCTTTCCAATTCACCAAACAATTTTGCCCCTATCTACATAATGGGGAAAAAATGAAAGGAAAAGTGTTGGCGGCAAATTAACAGCTGCCAGATGTGAACAAGGGGGACTTAAAGAATGAGAGCGATGGCGCCAAAGAGTATATACTGTACAGTTGCTAAGGTGGGGCCCCGACATGGGATAATCACCACACCACCACCGGGATATGAACACACACACAAAATGCGCCACACACTACCACGCGCTCGAACACATAAACCACCCTCAGCGCACATTTCACCACACATACACCAACCTCGCCACATAAAAGTAGAAACACAAAAGTCGCCGCTCAAAACTCGCCACGCGCAAAACTCTCCACATGCAAAACTCGCCACACGTGCAAAACTCGCCACACGCAAAACTTGCACACGCAGAAAAATTGCCACACGCAGAAAAATTGCCACATGCACAAAAGTTGCAACACATGCAAAAGTTGCCTCACACAAAACTTGCACATACTCAAAAGGCACCACACATAAAACTCGCCACGCGCAAAACTCCCCATGCGCAAAACTTGCTGCACACAACTTGCTACACTAACCTGTCACATGCAACTCGACACACAAAAAGTTGCTACACGCATGTCACCACACAAAACTCATCTCACAAAAGTTGCTACATGCATGTCGCCACATGCAACTCAACACACACAACTTGACACACGAAACTCGCCCTAAAACACACACAAGTCTGGTATTATCCTTGAAAAATAAAAATCTGATTAATAAGCAGACAAACTACAAGAGCAACAAATGTACCATATAGGAATCTGGCAGCTCTCAGTCACATGACCAGTCTATTATGTGTATGTGTGAGAGAATATATACTGTTGATTTATCAGGCTGCCAATTTAGCTTACAAATACTGAGGTAAAAATACTGACCAAATAACGTGTGAACGAGGTCTAATACAGGAGATGACATACAGATATATACTATATACAGGAGGAGATGACACACAGGTATATACTATATACAGGAGGAGATGACACACAGATATATACTATATAGAGGAGGAGATGACATACAGGTACATACTACATACAGGAGGAGATGACATACAGGTATATGCTATATACAGGAGGAGATGACACAGGTATATACTATATACAGGAGCAGATTACCTACAGGTATATAGTATATACAGGAGGAGATGACATACAGGTATATGCTATGTATAGGAGGAGATGACATACAGGTATGTACTATATACAGGAGGAGATGACACACAGATATATACTATATATAGGTGAGATGACACAGGTATATACTATATACAGGAGATTACATACAGGTATATACTATATATAGGAGATGACATACAGGTATATACTATATACAGGGGAGATGACACACAGCAGGTATATACTATATACAGGGGAGATGACATACAGGTATATACTATATACAGGAGATGACATACAGGTGTATAGTATATATAAGGGAGATGACAAACATGTATATACTGAGGTTAACATGAGAGGAGTGAGGTGAAAATGAAAAGGTGTGAGTGCAAAATGAGAGGAGTGAGGGAAAATAGTGGAGTGATCAGAAAATGACAGATGTGAGGTCGAAATGACAAGTGTTAGGGGGGAATGAGAGGAGTGAGGGGGAAAATAAGAGGAGTGAGGGGGAAAATGAGAGGTGTGAGGGAGAATATGAGAGATGTGAGGGGGAAAATGAAAGATGTGATGGGGAAAATGAGAGGCGTGATGGGAAAATGAGAGGCGTGATGGGAAAATAAGAGAAGTGAGGTGCTATAACTAACCACAGATATTTACTATGCCCAGGCAACGCCGGGCTCTTCAGCTAGTGTATGTATGTATGTATGTATGTATGTATGTATGTATGTATGTATGTATGTATGTATGTATGTATGTATGTATGTATATATATATATATATATATATATATATATATATATATATATATTTATATATATTTTCACCTTGTGTGTTGCCATTGTCCTGGATCTGTAATGTTTTTATTTTTTCATCCTTTTTGGGGAGGCGAGTCGACTGTTTTATTGATATTAACCCCTTCCCGACCTTTGACGACCTTAGGCGTCATGAAAGTCGGTGCCAATCCGACCTGTGACGCCTATGTGGCGTCATGGAATGATCGCGTCCCTGCAGATCGGGTGAAAGGGTTAACTCCAATTTCACCCGATCTGCAGGGACAGGGGGAGTGGTACTTCAGCCCAGGGGGGGTGGCTTCACCCCCCCGTGGCCACGATCGCTCTGATTGGCTGTTGAAAGTGCAACAGTCAATCAGAGCAATTCGTAATATTTCACCTGTAAAAAGTGGTGAAATATTACAATCCAGCCATGGCCGATGCTGCAATATCATCGGCCATGGCTGGAAACCCTGATGTGCCCCCCCCCCCACACACACACAGCCACCGATCGCCTCCCAGTCCTCCGATCTGTCACGTAGTCCCCTCCGTCCGTCTGTCCGCTCCACCGTTCTCCTGCCCGCTCCCCCCGTGCTCCGATCCACCCCCCCGTGCTCCGATCCACCCCCCCCCCTCATACTTACCGAGCCTCCCGGAGTCCGTCCGTCTTCTCCATGGGCGCCGCCATCTTCCAAAATGGCGGGCGCATGCGCAGTGCGCCCGCTGACTCTGCCGGCCGGCAGATTCGTTCCAGGTATATTTTGATCACTGTGATAAACTTATCACAATGATCAAAATAAACAAAAATAGTAAATGAACCCCCCCCTTTATCACCCCCATAGGTAGGGACAATAATAAAATAAAGAATTTTTTTTTTTTTTTTTTGCACTAGGGTTAGGGTTAGGGCTAGGGTTAGGGCAAGGGTTAGGACTAGGGTTAGGGCTAGGGTTAGAATTAGGCTATGTGCACACGGTGCGGAGTTGGCTGCGGATCCGCAGAGGATTGGCCGCTGCGGATTCGTAGCAGTTTTCCATCAGGCTTACAGTACCATGTATACCTATGGATAACCAAATCCGCTGTGCCCATGGTGCGGAAAAAACTGCGCGGAAACGCTGTGTTGTATTTTCCGCAGCATGTCAATTCTTTGTGCGTATTCCGCAGCGTTTTACACCTGTTCTTCAATAGGAATCCGCAGCTGAAATCCGCACAAAAAACACTGGAAATCCGCGGTAAATCTGCAGGTAAAACGCAGTGCCTTTTACCTGCGGATTTTTCAAAAATGGTGCAGAAAAATCTCACACGAATCCGCAACGTGGGCACATAGCCTTAGGGTTGGAATTAGAGTTAGGGTTAGAATTAGGGATAGGATTTGGAAATAGGGTTAAGATTAGGCCTGTGATTAGGGTTATGGTTAGGGGTGTGTTGGGGTTAGGGTTGTGATTAGGGTTGGGATTAGGGTTATGGGTGTGTCGGGGTTAGGGTTGTGGTTAGGGGTGTGTTGGGGTTAGGGTTGTGATTAGGGTTATGGCTAGAGTTGGGATTAGGGTTAGGGGTGTGTTGGGGTGAGTGTTGGAGTTAGAATTGAGGGGCTTCCAGTTTTTAGGCACATCAGGGGTCTCCAAACGCAACACGGCGCCACCATTGATTCCAGCCAATCTTGCGTTCAAAAAGTCAAATGGTGCTCCCTCCCTTCCGAGCCCCGACATGCGCCCAATCAGTGGTTTACCCCCACATATGGGGTAACAGCATACTCAAGACAAACTGGGCAACAATTATTGGGGTCCAATTTCTCCTGTTACCCTTGCAAAAATAAAAAATTGCTTGCTAAAACATAATTTTAGAGGAATGAAAAATTATTTTTTATTTTCACGGCTCTGCGTCATAAACTTCTGTGAAGCACTTGGGGGTTTCAAAGTGCTCACCACACATCTAGATAAGTTCCTTGGGGGGTCTAGTTTCCAAAATGGGGTCACTTGTGGGGAGTTTCTACTGTTTAGGTACATCAGGGGCTTTGCAAACGCAATGTGACGCCTACAGACCGTTCCATCCAAGTCTGCATTCCAAACGGCGCTCCTTCCCTTCCAAGCTCTGACGTGTGCCCAAACAGTGGTTCCCCCCCCCCCCCACATATGGGGTATCAGTGTACTCACGACAAACTGGACAACAACTTTTGGGGTCCAATTTCTCCTGCTACCCTTGTGAAACTAAAAAATTGCTTGCTAAAACATAATTTTAGAGGAAAGAAAAATGATTTTTTATTTTCACGGCTCTGCGTTGTAAACATTTGCGAAGCACTTTGGGGGTCAAAGTGCTCACCATATATCTAGATAAGTTCCTTGGGGGATCTAGTTTAAAAAATGGGGTCACTTGTGGGGGGTTTCTACTGTTTAGGCACATCAGGGGCTCTGCAAACGCAATGTGACGCCCGCGGACCATTCCATCAAAGTCTGCATTTCAAAAGTCACTACTTCCCTTCCGATCCTCGACGTGTGCCCAAGCAGTGGTTTACCCACACATATGGGGTATCAGCGTACTCAGGATAAACTGGACAACAACTTTTGGGGTCCAATTTCTCCTGTTACTCTTGTGAAAATAAAAAATTGCGGGCTAAAAAATAATTTTTGAGGAAAGAAAAATGATTTTTTTTTTTTCACAGCTCTGCGTTATAAACTTCGCACATCTAGATTAGTTCCATGGGAGGTCTAGTTTCCAAAATGGAGTCACATGTGGGGGAGCTCCAATGTTTAGGCACACAGGGGCTCTCCAAACGCGACATGGTGTCTGCTAACGATTGGAGCAAACTTTTCATTCAAAAAGTCAAATGGCGCTCCTTCCCTTCCGAGCCCTGCCGTGTGCCCAAACAGTGGTTTACCCCCACATGTGAGGTATCACTGTAGTCAGGAGAAATTGCCCAATAAATTTTAGGAAACAATTTTATCCTTTTGCCCATGTGGAAATGAACAAATTGAGGCTAAAAGAAATTTTTTGTGAAAAAAAAGTACTTTTTCATTTTTACGGATCAATTTGTGAAGCACCTGGGGGTTCAAAGTACTCACTATGCATCTAGATAAGTTCCTTGGGGGGTCTAGTTTCCAAAATGGGGTCACATGTGGAGGAGCTCCAATGTTTAGGCACACAGGGGCTCTCCAAACGCGACATGGTGTCCGCTAGCGATTGGAGCTAATTTTTCATTCAAAAGTAAAATGGCGCTCCTTCCCTTCCGAGCCCTGCCGTGTGCACAAACAGTGGTTTGTGACCACATATGAGGTATCGGCGTACTCAGGAGCAATTGCCCAACACATTTTAGGATCCATTTTATCCTGTTGCCCATGTGAAAATGAAAAAATTGAGGATAAAAGAAATTGTGTGTGAAAAAAAGTACTTTTTCATTTTTACGGATCAATTTGTGAAGCACCTGCGGGTTCAAAGTGCTCACTATGCATCTAGATGAGCTCCTTGGGCGGTCTAGTTTCCAAAATGGGGTCAGTTGTGGGGGAGTTCCAATGTTTAGGCACACAGGGGCTCTTCAAACGCGACATGGTAAAGATTGGAGCCAATTTTTCATTCAAAAAGTCAAATAGCGCTCCTTCCCTTCCGAGCCCTGTCGTGCACCCAAACAGTGGTTCCCCCCCACATATGGGGTATCGGCGTACTCAGGACAAATTGTGCAATAACTTTTGGGGTCCAGTTTCTCTTTTTACCCTTGGGAAAATAAAAGAATTGTTGCTAAAAGATTATTTTTGTGACTAAAAAGTTAAATGTTCATTTTTTCCTTCCATGTTGCTTCTGCTGATGTGAAGCCCCTGAAGGGTTAATAAACTTCTTGAATGTGGTTTTGAGTACCTTGAGGGGTGCAGTTTTTAGAATGGTGTCACTTTTGGGTATTTTCAGCCATATAGACCCCTCAAACTGACTTCAAATGTGAGGTGGTCCCTAAAAAAAATGGTTTTGTAAATGTTGTTGTAAAAATGAGAAATCGCTGGTCAAATTTTAACCCTTATAACTTCCTAGCAAAAAAAAAAATTTGTTTCCAAAATTGTGCTGATGTAAAGTAGACATGTGGGTAATGTTATTTATTAACTATTTTGTGTCACAAATCTCTCTCGTTTAACAGAATAAAAATTCAAAATTTGAAAATTTAAAAATTTTCTAAATTTTAGCCAAATTTGCATTTTCTTCACAAATAAACGCAAAAATTATCGACCTAAATATACCACTAACATGAAGCCCAATATGTCACGAAAAAACAATCTCAGAACCGCTAGGATCCGTTGAAGCGTTCCTGAGTTATTACCTCAAAAAGGGACACTGGTCAGAATTGCAAAAAACGGCCAGGTCATTAAGGTCAAAATAGGCTGGGTCATGAAGGGGTTAATATAGGGGACATGCAGAGTTGTCATAACATAATTTGTTTATATTTTTTTAAAGAAAAGGTGGTGACTGAAATAAAATTCTGGCTTTTTTACATTATCTTTTTCCACAGGTTAATTTTATATTTTGATAGACTGGGCTTTTACAGATGCAAAATAAGAAAAAAACTTGGCACTCAAGAAGAATTTTGGTGTAAAGAAGAAGATCCTTTAAGGTGCATCCACAAAGATATAAGTTTGAACGTTTTCGGTCCACATCCGGACCTTCATCAGAACAATTTTACTGGTATAGTAGGTAAAGCGTGTATAGGATCAGTGTTGGTTCCAACTGGAATATTCAACTGGCCTGGATGCAATGGGAGATCCTGTGGATGTCAGCGCATGTGGAGTACGGCGGAAGCCGCTCAGAGAGACGCGCCTCTTTTTCTTTTACAGATGCAGTTATACCAGATCTTTATTTTTAAAAGGGAGAAAAGAGGGTCAATTTACATTTTTATATAATTTTGGGGGTTTTTAAACTTTATTTTTTTAAATTAAATTCTTGATTCCCCTTTAGGAGAGTTAAATCTGGGGTATATTGCAGTATATAATGAAAATGGAAGTTTCCTATGAAGCTTAGCCGTTGGCTAGGCTTCACAGGACTATCAAAATTGCAACCATGGGAGCCTTAGGCAAAGTGTCTATGGTATTGTAGCTCAGCATTTAATCACTTATTTATCACCACATTTACATCCACTGATCCAGCACTGGAATAAAAAATAAAAGTAAACCAACCTGTCTATAGACAGAAGATATATGTGTATATCACACACACACACACACACACACACACACACACACACACACACACACACGTATAAGTTTGGGTACCCCTGGTCAAAATTACTGCTATTGTTACTGTGAACAGTTAAGCAAGATGAAGATGAAATGATCTTTATAAGGTCTAAAAGGTAAAGATGACACATTTCCTTTGCATTGTAGGCAAAAAAAAAAATATATGTAGTAATTTTTGATTTGGGTGAAGACAATGGTGAAAAACGAAGGAGAGAAACGCATAAAGAACTGACATGCAGCAGTTTATTTTCGGCAGATCAAAAATACTCAACGTGTGCACGACACTTTATTCACTTTGCTGGCATTAGGTTTTGTCACAAATCCACGCAAAAAAAAAAAAACAACAAAAAAGCACCAAATCTGCAACGTGTGCACTCAGCCTTAGCGTTTTGGCTTGTTCATGGTAATCGTTAGAAAAGTCCAGTTGATACAAATGTCCCAGCTTAAAAACCCAGCCTTTAATCTTATGCCCAAAACCAGCAATTATAGGTTCTTCTAAGCAGCTGCCTAGGACTCAAAATAAAAATGGTGAAGGCCCACAAAGCAGGAAAAGGAAAAGGCTATAAGAAGATAGCAAAGGGTTTTCAAGTTGCCCTTCCTTAGTTCGAAATGTAATTAAGAAATGTCAGTTAACAGGAACAGTGGAGGTCAAGATAAGGTCTGGAAGACCAAGCAAAATTTCAGTAAGATCAGCTGGTAGGATTGCTAAAGAAGCAAATCAGAAATCCTGCTTGACTGCAAAAGACCTTCACAAAGATTTAGCAGACTCTGGAATTGTGGTACATTGTTCTACTGTTCAGATACAACTGCACAAATATGGCCTTAATGGAAGAGTCAGCAGAAGTAAACCTCTCCTGCGTTCTCACCATAAAATAAAGCGTCAGAAGTATGCAAACAATAAGCAGCCAATCCCTACTTGTGTTGCAGTTGTTAAACAGTCTGCGGAGACTCAAATATATTTTTCGGGCATACCGAAGACACTCTGTTAGCACACCAGCGTGCTCCGGTAACACCTTATCCGAGCATGTTTGCTCATCACTACTCATCACTAAATAACATTCTTGCCAACCTACATCACATTTTCACATTCATGACAAAAAGACAAAAGCAGCAGACAGTAATGACTGGCAGAGAGCAGATTGTCATCACACACACACACACTACTGTCCAGGCTTACCCTACGCATGTAGGATACCACAATTGTGCTTGCGATGTTCTTGCGCACCTTGCAATACACTGATTAGGGAAGTACTATGCATGCTCATAACTGTCTGAAACTGGACTGCAGACGGACATCATTAATGTTAACATTGTACTCACATTGGTAGAATGAGAGGGCTTCTACTGATGAACTATATAAAATAACTTTCTAAGGTAGTATTGTTGTTTTTTTAGTGTTCTACAATATAAAACTAATAATGTAGAAAATATCTCTAGAATGCAACATAAAAACCCTGGCCAAAATGTCTGACCTCTGGAAACAAATAAAAGACAAGGAATTATTTTTTGCATGGGAGAAGCTAGGTAAATGGAGATCATATTATGGGAGTTAATAGACAAGCTCCCAAAGAGATTGCACACAACATTACCTGCCTTATAATGGGCTTTGTAATGGTGTGATGATACAAGCAGCATCATTACTGAAAATCAGATAAAACAGTAACAAGGAATTACTCTTATAAAGAGCCGAGGACCATAAAACACAAAGTCCAATGTTAAGAGCAAAAGTAATGTTAGGGAGGGAAGTACAAAGTCACTAGTCTTTTTTAAACAAGTGATTTAACAAACCCTTATTTTTAGGCATGAATAAACTGAGAGGCAAGAACATTGACTCAGAATATGACTCTGGTTACACACAAGTAATAGAAATTAATGACTATCGAGGAGAAATGTCGTAGATAGAGTTACAGCAAGTCATACAAAAAAGGCATTTAAGATGCTGTACAACGCCAAGATTTGTAAGAGATGCAAGGAGAGCAGTTTAAGAGAGGCTGTTAAAGCATATGAAACGTGTAGAGGGAATTCAGTGTGATAGCCAGATTAAAGTACTATCAAGAAGGTGTATAGCATAGTGGCAGTGAACACTTATTTGCAGACTGCTGGATTCGGAAAGGCAATCCTCCATTGTATGTTCCTTGCATTGAATAGAAGCCCATTAATACACACTGCTCCAGAAGAGAGATTCAGCGATATGCCGGGTTAATGCTTTCGTTCCTATTGTTACTTCTGCCTGCTTGCTTGTGGATCGTGCAATCAAATACTATGGTGTACAATGTACGGTATATATGGAGGAGCGCACAAAACATTGTGTTTTCATGACCCAGGCACATTCTGCTAAATACATTTGTAAAGGTTTGCTAGGAAACAAAATATATATTGATGTGTTGCAATGTATGGTATTTTCGCCAAATATTCTAGACAATGGCATTTAATTCAATGGATAGAAAGAGCATTGAGAAGTTAAGAATCAGTTCAAAGGCCAGCATGTTAGAACACATGATAGAAGACCTCTCCTATGATGAGCGGTTGGAAAAGTTGGGCTTGTTTAGGCTATAAATGAGTTCACCTTTGAGGATTCTCTTTTTCCATGCATACATACATACCGTATATACTTGAGTATAAGCCGACCCAAGTATAAGCAGAGACCCCTAATTTTGCCACAAAAAACTGGGAAAACGTAATGACTCGAGTATAAGCCTAGGGTGGGAAATGCAGCAGCTACTGTTAAATTTCAAAAAAATAAAAATAGATACCAATAAAAGTAAAATTAATTAACACATCAGTAGGTTAAGTGTTGTTGAATATCCATATTGAATACACCCCATATAATGCTCCATAAAGTTTATGATGGGCTCCATAAGATGCTCCATACAAAATATGCCCCATATAATGCTGCACAAAGGTTGATTATGGTTGGTACCAGATACCTCCTGGGCACTGGCATCACTGGATGCGGCCAAAGCCTTTGACTCTCTGGAGTGGCCCTTCCTATCAGGATGTTTGAAAAAATAATGAAATGGGTGGGTCTATTGTATATGAGACCCAAGGCCCGTATAATTGTTAACGGTTCCATCTCTAAATCTTTCTCACTGTATAGAGGGACCCGCCAGGGGTGCCCCCTCTCCCCGGCCCTCTTCGCCCTCGCAATAGAGGCCCTGGCGATACGTGTACGGGGGGTTCTTTGTGTCTTTTGAGCAATTACAAACCAAGCATGGTATACCGAGATCCCAATTTTTCCGATATTTGCAGCTAAGGTCCGCCGTACAATCATATATGAGACAGGCAGGTGCAGGTCGTGCTATATCCTCTTTACCCTTGATTGGAATTCTTAAATCGCAGGGCCCCCAAGGTCTCATCTCTTCCTTATATACCTATATGCTATCTTCGGGAGCTACGTCGACTGTCAATTCTATTAAAGGGAAGTGGGGGGGGACTTCTTTCTAATATGCAGGAGGAGGAATGGGAGGATATTCTTGAATCTCCAATTAAAGTATCCCCATCAGTTAACAACAGGATGACTCAGCTATACATAATACACCAATCGTATTTAACTCCGACACGGCTCTTTAAGATGGGTCGGTTCCAAACATCAGAGTGTGTGCGATGTCACTCATTAGATGCAGACTTCATCCACATGATTTGGAGGTGTCCTGTTATTCTTCAATACAGGAGGGAGGTGACATCACTACTGTCAATTCCAGTTCCCCTTGACCCCCTAGTTTGTATATTTGGAGTATGGGAAGAGGAGACATGGGATCATTACATCGACATTTTCTTACGTGAGGCGCTCTTTATGGCACGGGAGGTTCTGGCTTTGCGGTGGATGGGGAGCTCAAATCCATCTACAAGATCTTGGATCGATCTGGTTTACTCGATTATTCCATATGAACGCACGCTATATCAGAACAGAGGGTGTCCGGGAAAATTTGAAAAAATCTGGGGTAGGGGATATCGCATGGAGGGACAGGCACAGGGTAATGCGGCGAATTAGTAGTTAGAGTAGATACAGTTCTAATTCAAGAATTCTGGTTTTATGAGTTTTCCTATTTACATAATTCATATGTTACATTTGATCCAACAGTTTTAATAATCACAAGATAACGCTGGTTATAGGCGAAAGTTGTATGTTGTTACTATATGCTCAACAATGCAGTTTATATGCACTGCATACTATGTTCAACAACCTTGGATGCAAAATGTATGTAACACTACTTATTTTGTTGTTAATAAACGAATTTAAAAAAACAAAGGTTGATTATGGCCCCATAAAATGCTCCATAGAAACATTTGCCCCATATAATGCTGCATAAAGGATGATTATGGCCCCATAAGATGCTCCATAGAAAATGTGCCCCATATGAGGCTGCCGTCACACTAGCAGTATTTGGTCATTATTTTACATCAGTATTAGTAAGCCAAAACCAGGAGTGGAACATTTAGAGGAAAAGTATAAGGCTAGGTTCACACTGCGTTAGCAGCAGCCCGTTCAGCACATACGCTAACGGGCTGCTGTTAACGCAAGTGCCAACGTTACATCGCGCTAGCGCAGATAGAGCATCTGCTAGCTCTATCTGTGCTAGCAGTGACGGACTCGGAAACGCTGCAGCCTGCGTCTCAGGGTCCGTCACTCAATGACGGCACATGGCTAGCGCACGCCCATTGTGGGCGTGCGCTAGCGATGCGTCAGACATTGCATTCAATGGTGGCGTTAACGGACTACGTTACACCGCGTTATGCCGCGGTGTAACATAGTCCGTCTAACGGACGCCAGGAACGCAATGTGAACCTAGCCTTACAAATACTGATGTAAGATACTGACCAAATACTGCTAGTGTGACGGCAGCCTAATGCTGCATAAAGGTGGATTATGGCCCCATAAGATGCTTCATGGAAACATTTGCCCCATATTATGCTGCACAAAGGTTGATTATGGCCCCATAAGATGTTCCATAGAAAAATTTGCCCCATATGCTGCTGTTGCGATTAAAAAAAAAAAAAAATGACATACTCACCTCTTGTCCTAAGCAGGCGGGGACACCGGCATGGGCAATATTCACCTGTCCCCGTTAACCACCGCGTGCCGCTGTGTCTTCCGGGTCTCTGCAGTGACTTTTCAGGCAGAGGGCGCACACTAAACATGTCATCGTGCCCTTTGACCTGAACATTACAGCCAGAGGACGCGGAAGACCCAGCACGGCAGTGGAACGGGGACAGGTCAATATCGCATGGCTCACCCTCCCCACGTTATACTCACCCTCCTGGCGTGGTTTGCACATCACTGCTTCTCTGATGGTCTCTCCGGCGCCAGCAGCTTGTTGCTGTTTTCAGCGGTCACTGATACAGCTCATTAAAGTAATGAATATGCGCTCCACCCCTATGGGAGCGGAGTCGCATCCATATTCATTACTTTAATGAGCGGTACCACGTGACCGCTGAACACAGGAAGAGCTGCCGGTGCCCGGAGACCATCGGAGAAGCAGGGACTTGAAGACCACGCCGGGAGCAGGTGAGTATGATTTGACAGCCGCAGCTCCCCCACCGACCCCCTGGGACAATGACTCGAGTATAAGCCGAGAGGGGCTGAAAAAAATGGGCTGAAAATCTCAGCTTATACTCGAGTATATACGGTATGTGGTAAATACAAAGGGTGACATGACTTATTCCTTCCATTCAGTGTGGAGGAATGGAGATTACTGACGCTAAATAGGAAAGGGCTCTTTATATTTAAAGCAGTCAGGCTCTGGAATTCTCTACTGGAAGAGCAGTGGCGGAACTTGAAGCTCATGGGCCCCAATGCAGAAACTTCAACAGGATGCGCAATTATTGCAAATCTTTAATATTATTGGTCTTTTCATAAAGGCAAAAGGGACCATGCGATTGCAACCCCCGCACCTATTGTAGTTACGCCCCTGCGGAAAAGGTAATATAGTGACAGATACTATATCAGCATTTAAAAAAGAGCTGGACACTTTTCTAATAAGCACTTTTCTAATAAGCACAGACATTGAGGCCTATAAATAATCTGCTCGAGAAAGGTCCATCAAGCGTTACCTCTTTTTTTCAAGCTACCGCATATACTCGGGTATAAGCTGAGATTTTCAGCCCATTATGTAAGGCTGAAAGTGCCCCTCTCGGCTTATACTCGAGTCATTGTTCCAGGGGGTTGGCAGGGGGGGGGGGGGGGGAGCGGCAGCTGTCACATAATTCTCACCTGCTCCCAGCGCGGTCCCTGCTTCTCTGATGGTCTCCGGGCGCCGGCAGCTGTTCCTGTGTTCAGCGGTCACGTGGTACCGCTCATTAAACTAATGAATATGGACGCGACTCCACTCCCATAGGCGGAGCGCATATTCATTACTTTAATGAGCGGTACCAGTGACCGCTGAACATAGGAACAAGCTGCCGGAGAGACCATCAGAGAAGCAGGAACCGCGCCAGGAGGGTGAGTATGACGGGGGAGGGTGAGCATTGCGATATTCACCAGTCCCCGTTCCACTGCCGGGCTCAGTCTTCCGCATCCTCTGGCTGTGACGTTCAGGTCAGAGGGCGTGATGACGTGGTTAGTGCGCGCCCTCTGCCTGAACAGTCACTGCAGAGAGCCGGAAGACACAGCGGCTCGCGGCGGTGGAAATGGGACAGGTGAATATTGCAAGAGCCGGTGTCCCCGCCTGTTCAGGACAAGAGGTGAGTATGTCATTTTTTTTTAAATTGCTGCAGCAGCATATAGGGCATATTATTCTATGGAGCATCTTATGGGGCCATAATCAACCTTTATGCAGCATTGTATGGGGCAAATGTTTCCATGGAGCATCTTATGGGGCCATAATCAACCTTTGTGCAGCATTATATGGGGCAAATGTTTCTATGGAGCATCTTATGGGGCATAATCAACCTTTGTGCAGCATTATATGGGGCAAATGTTTCTATGGAGCATCTTATGGGGCCATAATCCACCTCTATGCAGCATTATATGGGGCAAATGTTTCTATGGAGCATCTTATGGGGCCATAATCAACCTTTGTGCAGCATTGTTATGGGCAAATGTTTCTATGGAGCATCTTATGGGGCCATAATCAACCTTTATGCAGCATTATATGGGGCACATTTTCTATGGAGCATATTATGGGGCCATAATCAAAATGTATGCAGCATTATATGGGGCAAATGTTTCTATGGAGCATCTTATGCTGCTAGAATCAAACTTTATGCAGCATTATATGGGGCAAATGTTTCTATGGAGCATCTTATGGGGCCATAATCAACCTTTATGCAGCATTGTATGGGGCAATAATCAACCTTTGTGCAGCATTATATGGGGCATATTTTTGTATGGAGCATCTTATGGGGCCCATCATAAACTTTATGGAGCATTATGTGGGGTGTATTTTGTATGGAGCAATACATGGGCTCCTGATTCAATATGGATATTAAAAAACACAACCTACTTGATGTCTCAATTAATTTTACTTTTACTGGTATCTATTTTTATTTTTGACATTTACCAGTAGCTGCTGCATTTCCCACCCTAGGCTTATACTCCAGTCATTACATTTTCCCAGTTTTTTGTGGCAAAATTAAGGGCCTTGGCTTATACTCGAGTATATACGGTATATAAATCATGATATACTGCTAAGTCAAGGGCAGTTCTAGTAGAAGGAGTATAAACAAGATATGGTCCATTGTGCATAGACTCAATAATTCACTTTCCCCATAACTCTTAAAAGGGGGTGTCCACTATTTGGAAAATTCCTTCTCATTCCTCATGTTGGCCCCATTTAAATAAAACCATCTATACTCACCTCCCGTGTTGGCGCCCTTCCAGCGGTGTTGCCACTTGGGCTCCCGGGTCTCACGTGAGGTTGTTATGACATATGAGCCCTGCGCTCAATAATTGCAGGCGGCCCTGTCCCCACCTTCAGACAAACTGAACATCATGAGAAAGTCAGAAAGCAGCTGCAGCCCTGGCTTCCTGTTTATGTTCTATACCTGTGAAGGTGGGGACATTGACGCCAGCGCTGATTGGGCTCGCTGATCGGTGACATAACCACCTCACGTGAGCCTTGGGAACGCGAGTGTTGACACCGCTGGAACGGTGTCGGCACCGGAGGAGAGTATAAGCGTTTTTATGTTAAGTAAGCCAAAAAGGAATGAAAAGGGGTTATCCAGTTAGTGGGCAACCCATTTAAAGGTAATTAAAATATTTTTGTTTGTTTTTTCATTGACAAATCAAAAAGGTCTCAAACTAAAAAAAGTAAAACTATCTCAGCAATTTGAAAATAATTAGCAAAGAAGCATTCACAAAAAGCATTGATTGGGCCCTCTTGAAGGGCTGGCTGGATCATTCATGCAGTCTACTAATTCTCTGTTGTCGGCAGCACAAACTAGAAGTGCTGTCACCAGCAGATCCTGGTTGTGGTCTGCACAACGTTCCTTATTGTGCGCACAGACAGAGCTCCAGCTCCTCATACAGTCTAAGTCGGGCCGTGTTAACCTAATTGACTATATACAATTTGATTAGCATTCCTTGAACAGCGCCATCATTTTATGGGCAGAAAATTAACCAGTGTAATTGGACCTTGAGGCAACTTTAGGACACAGTATTTTACATCAGTATTTGTAAGCTAAAGCTTAGAGAGTAAAAAAAGGTAATGATAAGATCTGTATCTCTTCCATGCCTTGGACATACTCCTAGCTTTGTCTTAGAAATGCTGAGATAAATCACTGACCAAACTACTGCCAAGGGAAATCATTGCAGTCAGATTACTATTATGCAAATTGTATTAAATGATGTGACTGGGTATATAGTTTTCTTACTTGTAGTGCAGATTTTATACAGAAAATCTGCAACACATAAAATATTTGTCCCTGAAGCAAAGAACTGGATCACTCAGAATCGAAATATAATGAATCATTATTCAGAATAAAATACTTGTAAAACCAGTCTGTTAGTGCTCATTTTATTAACCCCTTAGTGACGGAGCCAAATTTTTGAAATCTGACCAGTGTCACTTTATGTAGTAATAACTATGCAACGCTTCAACAAATCCCAGTGATTTTGAGACTGTTTTTTCGTGACACATTATACTTTACGGTAATGGTAAATTAAGGTCGATAGGTTTTGTGTTTATTTATAAAAAAAAAAAAATCAGAAATTTGAGAAAAATGTTAAAAAATTAGCAATTTTCAAACTTTGAATGATTATCCCTTTATTCCTTACCACAACAAACATTAATAAATAACATTTCCCACATGTCGGCTTTACATCATTTGTGAAATGTTATTTTATTTTGTTAGCATTTTAGGAAGTTTAAAACTGTAGCAGTAATTTTTCATTTTTGCAAGGAAATTTACAAAATTTATTTTTTTAGGGACTTATCCATGTTTGAAGTGCCTTTAGGGGTCCTATATATTGGGAAACCCCCAAAAGTTAAACCATTTTAAAAACAGCACCCCATAACATATTGAAAACTGCTGTCAGGTAGTTTATTAACCATACAGGTGCTTTTCAGGAAATAATGCAAAATGACATGACAGAAATGAAAATGTGTATTTTTACCACCTAAATGCTGCCAACTTCTGAACAGATTACTACAGCCGTCAGACTCTAAGGCTGCTATTTGGTCATGAATTGCCATCGCAAACATCAGGACCACACAATCATGATCTGAGGGCACCAATTGGGATAAAGAGGAAGCCCCCACAGTCTGTTAACCATTTATAATGATGTAGTGACTATTGACAGCAGCATCTAAGGGGTTCAACAGATATGGATGGTGCAAACACTGATCGTGGCTGATACAGCAAGTTGTCAGCTATAGAGTACAGCCGACACCTGCTGGATTGTCACCTGTACTGGGATACTATTCTCTTATATCTCAGGTCAGTTGAAAGATGTATTGGCGGTCATTAAGTGGTTCAACTTAAACATGAAGCCTCAGGTGAAAGATGGATTGGCCGATGGCAGCCATCTTGCCAGACTCTTCCATTCACAGAAGCGCTTGATATCTCTGGTCGCAGCTTATCAGGAGAATAAAAGGATGGGGCCCAAGATCAGACATGTAGGATCCTCATTAGTGATGAGCGAATATACTCGTTACTCGAGATTTCCTGAGCATGCTCGGGTGTCCTCCGAGTATTTTTTAGTGCTCGGAGATTTAGTTTTCATCGCCTCAGCTGAATGATTTACATCTGTTAGCCAGCATAAGTACATGTGGGGGTTGCCTGGTTGCTAGGGAATCCCCACATGTACTTATGCTGGCTAACAGATGTAAATCATTCAGCTGCGGCAAGAAAAACTAAATCTCTGAGTACTTACAGGACACCCGAGCGCGCTCAGGAAATCTCGAGTAACAAGTATATTCGCTCATCACTAATCCTTATCTCTCCAGACAATAATCTGTAGGCAGCACACATACTCAGGAGACTCTGCTAAGTTCGGGGGACATTTGATAATATGTTGTGATGAAGCAGGGTGCATTACACATCATAGCAAGGGTTCTAGAGCAGGATAGGATCATGCCATGCCCTCATCCCTGTGGGGCCGCTATACGGGGACATTAAATTAAAACCCTCAACACAAAGCACAAAAGAAACAAAGTGCACAAGATATGGTGTTACTCCTCTCTATCACTAGCATTGATGAAGCGCACAAAGCTTAGCAAACAAGCTACTACTGTGTGCAGATTATACGTGCTTGCTCCACAGAATTAGTCCTATTGGGATTCTTTCTAAAACCTGCGTTAGCAGCCAATTACTTTAACCACACTGCTGCAAGGTGAAGCAAAAACTGCCTTTAGCAATATCGGAGATGACTAATGCTCTACCCACAGCGTACGATAAGCATTTCTAAGTAATCCCCATCCTCCATTTACCACCCCACACTGCACCGTTTACTTTCCAAGGAAGCTAGATGGACACTTCCTGTGAATTTCAATTGAGAATTTAACTTTATTAGAAATGAACACGCACCTTTATGGAGAGCCAATCTGAAATCCCAAAGTGCTGGTGGACAGTGCCATCTACTGGCAGCCAATCAGATTGCACATTTCTCAGACAGTCTGCATATCTAGAAATTAGCTCCTCTCAGACTGTCCTACAACAGATTCACTAGTGACTGAAACACAGGGAAATTGCAGGGAAATGTTCACATGAAGCACATTTACACTGGATATTTAGGCAGCAAAATCCAAACATGTTACATGCGGATTCTATGGCAAGCCACAAATATCACCCTTGTATTGCACAAATTCCATGCAGATTTTAAAATCCACATCACACCATCTGCGTTAATAGATTTGTTGGATTCTCACCTATTTCGTCTGCATTAAATTTTGTATGGAAAATCTGATGGTAATATGCAATGTGTGAACACAGCCTTGGGCTAGAGTCCGCATAGCAATGCCTAAGGGTCTGTTCACACTGACTTTTCTGTGCAGAAACTTTCCAATGAAAAAAAACTCATAGGCCTCGTTTTATCAAGACTTGCGATTTTCTCACCAGGCTTACCGAGGGGCCACGTCAGAGTCAGGACACTCTGGATTCATTTAGAAGAGCAGGCCTCTTAAGTATTCAGGAAAGCCTGGTAAGTAGCTTGCACACCCATGTGCCACGCTAGAAATTTTGGTCTATAACTGGAGTAAGATTTCTGGTGTAAGGAACACGAACATTAATTAGATGAGCTGTGACGTCACCCACGTGACATAACCGTTATGCCCCAAATGCACCCATTCTGATGAAGGCGACAGAAACTGACGTGAAAATGCCATCAGATGCTATATTTTAACATAACTCAAGAGTTGTAGAAATATTTTGCAACTTTGCAACCATGTTTGCGCCATCATTCTCGCAAATTTGCTTTGATGGATCAGGGCCATCATTTATTTGGTGAGTTTTTGGAGCAGAAACTCTCCAAAAACCATGAGGAGTTCAACAGCTCCCGAACAGTGACATTACCACAAGACAAATTAAAGTCTGACATTATTTTTTTTATATGTTCACAACTTGTGTATTGGCAGTGGATTTTCCACACAAATTGTGCGCAAAAACAAGCAGTATAATACAGTACCAGCTAAATAGAGGAGTTTAACAAACCTCATCTACAAACTGAGGACAATGTCTGTACGGAAAATTTGCAGTAAATCAATTCTATTTGGATTTGACACATTTTGCAATACAAAAGGTGAAAGCAAGAGCAAATCCACAGTAAACATGTAAAGCAAATCCACTAGATGCGAACATAACATCAAATGCTATTATTCTATGGGAGACCATACTACAAAATGCTCCTACAAATGTGGGCCATTGATTGCAAATGAGATTTTTTTTGGGGGGAAACCAAAAAAGTTAAAAAAAATTAACTAATTCATTCAAGACCATGTTGCAAAAATTAGTACACCTCAATGAAAGTCTTAAGAGAAACGCTAAAGGCTACAAAATTTTAATTAACAAGAATTCAACCAGAGGAAAGTCTAACTATTCATTAAACAGGTGTCCAGCAGACAGTTTGACTACAAAACGGTGTTACTTAAATAAAACTCTTCCCCATTTCATGCTGTCACCAATGGCACCAAATAGAAGAGAAATGTCACACAACCCAAGAAAGATAATTTCTTTACACAAGAAAAATGAAGGCTCAAGAAGATCACCAAAGATTTACTTATGGTCAGAATAATGTAGCAGAAGTGATACAGAAATGTAACAAACATGGAACTGTAACCACCTCACAGAGACATCCAGGTCTACCACAGAATTGAGAACCTAAACAGGATCGTCTTCTGATGAAAGGGGTTGAAGCATATCAACATGCATGTACACTGCAGTTAGCTAAAGTAGAAAACCAAACCGGAGTGAGTGTTTCACATACCACTATAATGCATACACACAGAGGACTGGCATGCATGGGTCGTCCACGAGGGAGGCCTCTCCTAAAGCCCATGCACAAAAAAGCCCACCTACAATTTGCTAGGGCCAATGCTAAAAAATATGAAGACTACTGGGTTTCTAAACTCTGGAGTGATGAGACCAAGATAAATGTTTTTGGAACTGATGGGATGGCTTCAAACCTGTATGATGTCGCAAAGGTGAGTGGTACAAAAAAAATGCATAGTGCCTAGAGTGAAATAAGGTGGCAGCAGTGTCCTTATGTGGGGCTGCATGAGTGCTGCTGGTGTCGGGGAGCTAAACTTCACTGATGGCATCATCAATTCACAGATGTACAGCTCTATTGTCATGGCACAGTTGCAAGTTATTCCGGGGCTAAGGGTTCCTTCCCTATCCCTAAAGCTAGGGCCACCCTATCCATCCCTTGCTGAGTTACTGAATCAGCCATTTTCTGTCCCTTCACCCACCCAGGGAAGTGGGTAGTTATGTATATGAATACACAAACCAGACTAAAAAGGGAAGGCATACTGGGATAAATGAAAATACTAATCATACAAATATGCACTTACAAACAGTGACACACCGAGAAGTAAAGAAAGGGAAAACCAAATAGGAGAGAAAGAGGATTTGCACACAAACAAATCACCAAGCAACAGTCTTCTGAACAACACTCCAAACCGCCTACCCAAAACAACCAACACCTAGAGCTCCAGAACCAGACAGTATCAAACTAACACTGGCAATCCTTGATAACCAGAGGAGAGTATATATAGCAGAGGGGAGTGGCCAACACTGAACAGCTGAGCGCATTAAAGCATGAAAGTTCCAGAAGCTCTCAAGTGAACAGATTAACCCCTGTACTGCTTGAAGAAACCTGCACTGTGCAATATGAAGGTGAAGTGCTTCTAAACAGTGAAGGAGTACAAGAAATCAGACAGTACAGACTTCTGGCTCCTCGATGTTGAGGTAAACCTGTGACATCTATATTGAAAAAGAAGATCCTACCCTCATTTTGGGCCCTTGGTAGACGTGCACTTTTCCAACATGAGAATGATTTAAAAAAAAAATCTAAAACCACAGTTGCATTTCTAAAGAAGAACAGGATTAAATTCTTTAAAGGGAACCTGTCACCACGTTTTTGGAAGATGGGATAAAAATAGCGTTAAATAGGGGCAGAGGTGGGCATTACATTAGTGTGTTTGTTATGCGTTTATTACCCACCTAAGTTGCCGAAATACCTTTGCAAAGTCTCCGTTTTCGCCTGTCAATCAGGCTGGTCTGGTCAAAAGGGCGTTGTCTTCCCCCAGATTTTGCGTAGTTTTCCGTTGGTGGCGTAGTGGTGTGCGCATGCCCAAGGTCCCGAATCCTCTGCCAGGGGATTTAAAAGAGCGCGCTGTTCGTTTTCATTGGTGATCGGTGGGCGCGGCCATCTTCCTTTGGCCGCGCGTGCGCAGAAGCGGCGCTCTGCTGGCCGCGGCTTCAGGAAAATGGCCGCCGCGATATCCATCTGCGCACGCGCGGCATCCCGCGGCCATTTTCCTGAAGCCGCGGCCAGCAGAGCGCCGCTTCTGCGCACGCGCGGCCAAAGGAAGATGGCCGCGCCCACCGATCACCAATGAAAACGAACAGCGCGCTCTTTTAAATCCCCTGGCAGAGGATTCAGGACTTTGGGCATGCGCACACCACTACGCCACCAACGGAAAACTACGCAAAATCTGGGGGAAGACAAGACGCCCTTTTGACCAGACCAGCCTGATTGACAGGCGAAAACGGAGACTTTGCAAAGGTATTTCGGCAACTTAGGTGGGTAATAAACGCATAACAAACACACTAATGTAATGCCCACCTCTGCCCCTATTTAACGCTATTTTTATCCCATCTTCCAAAAACGTGGTGACAGGTTCCCTTTAAATAGCCAAGCGTCTCCTGATCTAAACCCAATCAAACACATATGGGGAATTCTGAAGAGAAAAGTTGAGCATAACCCTCTCTCCAGTAGTTTAACCCCTTTGTGACGGAGCCAAATTTTTTAAATCTGACCAGTGTCACTTTATGTGGTAATAACTCTGGAACGCTTCAACAAATCCCAGTGATTTTGAGAGTGTTTTTTTGTGACACGGTATACTTTATGATAATGGTAAATGTAGGTACCGTATATACTCGAGTATAAGCCGACCCGAGTATAAGCCGACCCCCCTAATTTTGCAACAAAAAACTGGGAAAACTTATTGACTGGAGTATAAGCCTAGGGTGGAAAATGCAGCAGCTACCGGTAAATGTAAAAAATAAAAATAGATACCAATAAAAGTAAAATTAATTGAGACATCAGTAGGTTAAGTGTTTTTAAATATCCATATTGAATCAGGAGCCCCATATAATGCTCCATGCAGTTCTTTATGGCCCCATAGATGCCCCATATAATGCTCCATGCAGTTCTTTATGGCCCCATATAATGCTCCATGCAGTTCTTTATGGCCCCATAGATGCCCCATATAATGCTCCATGCAGTTCTTTATGGCCCCATATAATGCTCCATGCAGTTCATTATGGCCCCATAGATGCCCCATATAATGCTCCATGCAGTTCTTTATGGCCCCATAGATGCCCCATATAATGCTCCATGCAGTTATTGATGGCCCCATAGATGCCCCATATAATGCTCCATGCAGTTCTTTATGGCCCCATATAATGCTCCATGCAGTTCTTTATGGCCCCATAGATGCCCCATATAATGCTCCATGCAGTTCTTTATGGCCCCATATAATGCTCCATGCAGTTCTTTATGGCCCCATATAATGCTCCATGCAGTTATTGATGGCCCCATAGATGCCCCATATAATGCTCCATGCAGTTCTTTATGGCCCCATATAATGCTCCATGCAGTTCTTTATGGCCCCATAGATGCCCCATATAACGCTCCATGCAGTTCATTATGGCCCCATAGATGCCCCATATAATGCTCCATGCAGTTCTTTATGGCCCCATATAATGCTCCATGCAGTTCATTATGGCCCCATAGATGCCCCATATAATGCTCCATGCAGTTCTTTATGGCCCCATAGATGCCCCATATAATGCTCCATGCAGTTCTTTATGGCCCCATATAATGCTCCATGCAGTTCTTTATGGCCCCATAGATGCCCCATATAATGCTCCATGCAGTTCTTTATGGCCCCATATAATGCTCCATGCAGTTCTTTATGGCCCCATATAATGCTCCATGCAGTTCTTTATGGCCCCATATAATGCTCCATGCAGTTCTGTATGGCCCCATAGATGCCCCATATAACGCTCCATGCAGTTCATTATGGCCCCATAGATGCTCCATGCAGTTCTTTATGGCCCCATATAATGCTCCATGCAGTTCTTTATCGCCCCATAGATGCCCCATATAATGCTCCCTGCAGTTCTTTATGGCCCCATAGATGCCCCATATAATGCTCCATGCAGTTCTTTATGGCCCCATAGATGCCCCATATAATGCTCCATGCAGTTCATTATGGCCCCATAGATGCCCCATATAATGCTCCATGCAGTTCTTTATGGCCCCATATAATGCTCCATGCAGTTCATTATGGCCCCATAGATGCCCCATATAATGCTCCATGCAGTTCATTATGGCCCCATAGATGCCCCATATAATGCTCCATGCAGTTCTTTATGGCCCCATATAATGCTCCATGCAGTTCTTTATGGCCCCATATAATGCTCCATGCAGTTCTTTATGGCCCCATATAATGCTCCATGCAGTTCTGTATGGCCCCATAGATGCCCCATATAACGCTCCATGCAGTTCATTATGGCCCCATAGATGCTCCATGCAGTTCTTTATCGCCCCATAGATGCCCCATATAATGCTCCATGCAGTTCTTTATGGCCCCATAGATGCCCCATATAATGCCCCATGCAGTTATTGATGGCCCCATATAATGCTCCATGCAGTTCTTTATGGCCCCATAGATGCCCCATATAATGCTCCATGCAGTTCTTTATGGCCCCATAGATGCCCCATATAATGCTCCATGCAGTTCTTTATGGCCCCATAGATGCCCCATATAATGCCCCATGCAGTTATTGATGGCCCCATATAATGCTCCATGCAGTTCTTTATGGCCCCATAGATGCCCCATATAATGCTCCATGCAGTTATTTATGGCCCCATATAATGCTTCATGCAGTTCTTTATGGCCCCATAGATGCCCCATATAATGCTCCATGCAGTTATTTATGGCCCCATATAATGCTTCATGCAGTTCTTTATGGCCCCATAGATGCCCCATATAATGCTCCATGCAGTTCTTTATGGCCCCATACATGCTCCATATAACATTGTGCCACATGTAATGCTGCTGCTGCTGCACAAAAAAAAAAAATGACATACTCACCTCTCGTCGCTGCTCCACAGCGTCGACTGTTCAGGCAGAGGGCGGCACGCACACTAATACGTCTTCACGCCCTCTGACCTGAACAGTCACTGCAGAGGACGCGGAAGACGGTGCGTCGGTGGAACGAAGAAAGGTGAATATGAAATACTCACCTGCTCCCGGCACGGTCCCTTGCAGCTTCTCCCGGACAGATGGCCTCCAGGCGCGGCAGCTTCTTCCTGTAGTGAGCGGTCAAATGGTACCGCTCATTACAGTAATGAATATGCGGCTCCAACCCTATGGGACTGGAGTCCATATTCATTACTTTAATGAGCGGTACCAGTGACCGCTGAACAAGGGAAGCTGCTGTGCCCGAAGACCGTGGGACATGCAGGGACCGCGTCAGGAGCTCCGGGAGCAGGTGAATATTTGACAGTCGTTGCCCCCCCTCACCTGCCGACCATGACTCGAGTATAAGCTGAGAGGGGCACTTTCAGCCCATTTTTTGGGGCTGAAAATCTCGGCTTATACTCGAGTATATACGGTAGATATGTTTTGTGTTTATTTATTAAAAAAATATCAGAAATGTGAGAAAAATGCTAAAAAAATGTAGCAATTTTCAAACTTTGAATGATTATCCCTTTAATCAGATAGTCATACCACAGCAAAGCATTAATAAATAACATTTTATTTTGTTAGCATTTTAGGAGGTTTAAAATTGTATCAGTAATTTTTCCTTTTTTCAAGGAAATTTACAAAATTTATTTTTTTAGGGACCTATCCATGTTTGAAATGACTTTAGGGGTCCTATATATTGGAAACTCCCAAAACTGATACCATTTTAAAAAGAGCACCCCCTGACATAATGAGAACTGCAGTCATGTAGTTTATTAACCCTTCAGGTGATTTTCAGGAATTAATGCAAAGTAGCACAGCAGAAATGAGAATGTGTATTTTTGCCACCTAAATGCCTCTAACTTCTGAACAGGTTACAACAGCCAGCAGACTAAGGGTACCGTCACACATTGAAATTTCCATCGCTACGACGTTACGATTCGTGACGTTCTAGCGATATCGTTACGATATCGCAGTGTCTGACACGCTACTGCGATCAGACACCCTGCTGAGAATCGTACGTCGTAGCAGATCGTTTGGAACTTTCTTTCGTCGCTTGATCACCCGCTGACATCGCTGGATCGTTGTGTGTGACAGCGATCCAGCGATGTCTTCGCTTGTAACCAGGGTAAACATCGGGTAACTAAGCGCAGGGCCGCGCTTAGTAACCCGATGTTTACCCTGGTTACAAGCGTAAACGTAAAAAAACAAACCGTACATACTCACCCGTCGGTGTCCTTCAGGTCCCTTGCCGTCTGCTTCCTGCTCTGAGTGCCGGCCGGAAAGTGAGAGCAGATCACAGCGGTGCTGCGCTCTGCTCTCACTGTACGGCTGCACTCAGAGCAGGAAGCAGACGGCAAGGGACCTGAAGGACACCGACGGGTGAGTATGTACGGTTTGTTTTTTTACGTTTACGCTGGTAACCAGGGTAAACATCGGGTTACTAAGCGCGGCCCTGCGCTTAGTTACCCGATGTTTACCCTGGTTACCCGGGGACTTCGGCATCGCTCCAGCGCCGTGATTGCAACGTGTGACCGCAGTCTACGACGCTGGAGCGATGATTATACGACGCTGCGACGTCACGAATCGTGCCGTCGCAGCGATGAAAATTTCAATGTGTGACGGTACCCTTAGGCCGCTATTTGGTCATGAATTGCCATGGCAAACATCAGGACCACACAATCATGATCTGAGAGCACCAAATGGGATAAAGAGGAAGCCCCCACACTCTGTTAACCATTTATAATTATGTAGTCACTATTGACAGCAGCATCTAAGGGGTTAAACAGATTTGGACGGTGCAAACACTGATCGTGGCTGATACAGCAAGTTGTCAGCTATAGAGTACAGCCGACACCTGCTGGATTGTCACCTGTATGGGGAGGTTATTCTCTAATATCTCAGGTCAGTTGAAAGACGTATTGGCGGTCATTAAGGGGTTAAAAGGTCGTTCTTGAAGAATGGAAAAGGATAAATGTTGCAATATGTCACCAACATCTTCATTCCATACTCTGAAGACTTAGTACTGTCCTTAAAAATCATGGAGGTCGAACGAAGTACTAGATGTAGTTGTTTTTGATGTGGGTGCAATAATTTTTGCATCAACTAATTTGAGCTCAGTGAGATATTGATTAGAATCTTACTTTTCAAAACGGGTGTACTCATATATGCTAAGTACTGCATATCTAACTTTCATCATCAGAGAAACATTGAGCTTGTGTGCAAATTGTTTCATGTGCAAGCAGATGTCACTATTGACAGCTGTTATTATTTAATGTTGTGCATGTGATTTGTGCCTCATAAGGTGTAACACTGCTGTCAGTGCCCCGGCATGGTGTCCACTTCCCCCTCTGCAGGGACGCCGGCTTACTCACCACCCCAGCCCAGCGGCGTTGTCTCCCGGCGTGTCCTTCCTACTACTTCCTGCTTTTGGCGTGTGCATGTCGCAGCCCATCGGCATGCCTAGTATGCGCGTGGCTGCACTTCCCCGTTCTTAAAGGGGCAGCGTGTGAATTATGCTAAATGCTCTCAGCCTACTGCTGAGAGACATTTAGCAAAGGTAGTACACCTGCCCTGCAAGATGGTTCCCAGCCAATAGCTGGAAGGCATCTTGTATGAAAGACTCCCTCTCCCCTATGGAGTCGCCAAGCAACAAAGTGAACTATTAGTTAGTAAGGTGTACGGCTAGTGAGTAGCGAGGTCCCCTTGCCCCAATGTGGCCAGGGCATGAACGTTATTCCCTGGTCCCAGAGTGGCCAGTAATGTGTCTGTAGACCCTAGGTCCAGGTGTTAGTCCTGTATCCTCGCCCCCTGGTGCCGGAGCAGCCAATGCCTGAACCTCGTTCCCTGGTCCTGGAGCGCTAAGTACCTGAACCTTGACCCCTGGTCCCCGAGCAGACAGTCGTGTTCCCGAAGACCCCTGGTGCCAGGGCGGCCAGTGCATGCCTGATCCTGAATCCTAGACTGGCTTGTCTGAACTAAGCCCTAAATTAGCGTCAGTGTACCTGATCAGCAGTCAGCTGCAGTATCATGTTCCGCCCATGAGTGGTACCTGGTGGCTACCTGCCGCACAAGCCTGACCTCACCACTAGAGGCTCCAGTAAACACCAAGATAACCGCTTAGTTACGCCCCTTCCTGGGTATGCCTAGCTCTGTGGGTCCACAAATCCAGTCTGCTCAGCCCAGCCATGACCACAACGTAAGGTTTTCGTTATAAGGGGTTCATATCAAGAATAAAAAACACAAAGACACACAAGACGCAACCAAGCCTGGTGTTATGTGGAATAAATAAAATACTTTTCCCATTTCCCAGGCTAATAAAATAAGGGAAAAAAAGAAAATATCCATCAGCTCATGACAAAAAATACTTAAACAAAACTACCATGAAAAGCACCCACAGCTAAAATATGCATGTAATTTAGGGCTTACTTTCATGAAGTATCTCAAAGAGTTTCATAACTGGTTTATGAACCTCTACAAATGGAACTAGAAGGGGTTGTCCAGTCATAGAAAAATATGGCTGCTAGTATTTAAAAACTGTGCCCCAATTGTTTACAGGCTGTTTAAGGTATTGAAACTCTGTCTCCTTCACTACTCATGGAACAAAGTTGCCATAGCAGACACAACCCAATGACCGATATGGCACAGTTTTTTAAAATAAAATCAGCCATGTTTCTTCCATGAATAGATTAGTTTTTAGGTTTTTGAAGGTGTTGCGACACTACTAAAAATGGCATTAACTGCTCAAAATTGGTTATACTACATTACATTAGTGGTGTTGCACACTGTATCACCTTGTCATGACTGAACCACTGGTTAAAGCTCCTTAGTAGGTGTAGTACAGAAGTTAAAAAAAAATAAGTGCAACATAGTTTACATTACCTTTGCCACAAATTGTCTGTCTTTCTGATCTAAATTGGCAGTGGGGGCCACGTAATCCCTCCAGATCCTCACTTTGCGTTCCTTAGCAAAACTAAGATAAAAGTAAAATATACTTAGATCTCACAAGTCCTCTCTCCTCTGAATACAGGCAGCGGAGACATTTCAAAAATTACAATCATGCAAAAGAAGCTTCTTGAAGGGGAGGGACAAAAAACAACGCATACATTTCAGACTTGTTTCTCAATAGTGTACATTTTTTTACATGTTACTCTGACTCCTCTGAACCTGCAGCATTAAGAAAAGCCTAAAAGGAACCAGTCACAAGAATTTTGCTGCTTAACGTGAAAGAATGATCTTAGAGATGAAAAGAAAAAAAAAAATTGCATTTAGTGTGCACAATGCATATATAGCTTACTAAGTCATGGCAGCAATGCTGAAGTCAGGCAGCATTAGGGTGTCATGTCTCTAAGTAGGCCCAATCTGCCTTGAAGGACATCCCCTGGGCAACTGACGACAGTGCCAGATGTGCAGAAAGGGTGAGTGGGGTGTCTATTAAGACAGAATCGGTATGACCAGAAGACGGCATGGGTATGGGTGGTTGTCAATTTTGCTTTACTCGTAGGTTTAAAAATAAATGAAAAAATATTCCTGTGTTCTCAATGAGAAAGCTGTCAGATGATAAGCCAGTAGCCAACTTATCTCCAGGAAACCAGTCAGCAGTCCAAAATCAGATATGTGCGATTGACATTTCCCCCTGACCGTCAGTTGGCCAGCGCCCCCATATTCATTAGATTGCAGCCAAACACGTCGATATTGGCGGGTTCAGCTGACTTAGTCTAATGTGTATAGGACAATTAGGGTTAACCTTATATCCCATCAAGCTGATCAGACAAGTGACCCAATCTGATAGCAAACTCCTAACAGACTTACCGCTCTGCTGCACGGAGCTTCTCAGCACCTTGGGTATACACAGCTATAGACCAATCTACGCAGCGAGCAAAACCTTCTTTCAGGAGCAATTCTGTAATATTTCCATTCTGCAAACGAGAGGAAAAAGTTTCATACCACGTTTAGAAACAAATGCAACTTAAAGTCTATCATTGAAATATATAATAGACATATTTAAAAAAATGACGTACAGGATGAAGAATGGTGCCCAAGGTATTTTGGTTGTGGCTGCTCTCTAGGACAATTTGTACATCTCTTTGCAGTAGACGTGACTCTGTAAAAAACTTTGCTTCTGCAGCAAACGCTTCAGGAACTTCTTTGCCTTCTGCATTTCTCTTGAAGGTTGGACACTATAAAATAAATGGTGTAAACATATAAACATGGTATAGACTCATCATAGAAATACTGTGCGGGTCGCTGAATTATGAAATTCAAACATAGGAAAGAACCCAACGTACCCTCAGAACTGAGGGACAGACTGGAAGACCTGCTAATGGCAACATTGCCTAAGCCATGATATTTTTAAGTATCAAGAGTGAGCTGGGACTGTTCAAAAGCATTTGATCTATGTTGGACAACCTCTTAAAAAGAGGCTTTGCCGGGACAGAAGTCCCGCTGCTCGGTGCATTATAGCAGAGCCAATCCTTTATATACACCTTCCTCCTGCTTATTTTCTTTCAATCTCCACCCACCTTCTTTGTTTGACAGCTCTGGCTTCACAGTGCAGAGATAGATGGAAAACGAGCAGGTGGGAAGGTGTATATACGGTAAATGTTTGGCCCCGCCATGAAGCACTGAGCGCCCATACTAGATTTGAACGGTCATTCTGTGCCCACAGAGTCCCTTTCAGGCTAAGTGAATTGCTGGCAATACACAGCTCTGTAGACATCTGTGTATGCACAGCAATCTCTTCTATAGCTCTCCGCAATAAAGGGTCAGATGAGGTCTGGGTCCCAATTGTTGAAAGGCTGCTGTGCATGAACACAGCAGGTTGTCAATGTGGGTAGTTTAGAGAGGGTATGTGAAAACCCAACTGAATCTGAACATACTTTGGATATTTTTTGGAAAGCTATATATGGCAAAGAGATAGAAGTCAGCCTGATAGAAATTGATGTATTAGTTATGTGTATCTATATGTATAAAAGTTGTTTTCATTGAGGGCGATACATCACAACAAAACAAAAATTATATAGTATACATACATACTATTTATTACAAAAGACTCAAGACTACATGAACCATTAGCAAGTAAGTTTAAAGAAGGAAAGAGGGGTTTTTTGTTTGTTTGTTTTTTTAATTCCACCGCTGCAGTGGTGCTTCAAATGTAATTCACCTGCCCCCTGTCTGATACTCAATGGCCACCGCCTTCATAGTTTTCCAGCTTCACTCCTGTTGGTCTTGGCGAAAAGTGACCTGTCGGCTGTTCCAGTGTTTCAATACAAGTTTTTTTTTGTGTGAAAAAAGAATTGAATTAAAAATAATTTTAATTAGTTGATATAACTAGATTAGGGACAGTAAAAATATACTGCAGTAATCAGCATCTACTACAGTATTGTTTACTGAATATAGTCAGGATTAGGGCTCATACTCACTTGCACGAAAGTCGGATGAGTCTCGCACGGCAATACCCGGCACTGCACCTGGAACAGAGGAGCGGAGCGTGTGGCTGCATCTATTCCTATGCAGCCGCACGCTCCGATCTGAGTGCCGGCAGCAGCGCCAGGTATTACCGTGTAAGACTCATCTGAGTCTCAAGCAAGTGAGTATGAGCCCTTAGGGTCACATTGCAAAGCGGAAATAAAGAAGTAAAAAAATTATTTTAGATTAATGGACAGGACTAGATTATGGACAGTAAAAATATACCGTAGTAATCAGCGTCTACTACAGTATTTTTTACTGAGTATAGTCAGGGATAGTGTCCTACAGCCGTCGAGTGCTGATCAGCAACACATCACTGATCCATATCTGGTTGTACTTTGGGGGTGAAACATTTAGATTAGTAGATAGGACTAGATCTGGTAAAAATATACTACAGTATTTTTAACTGAATACAGCCATGGTTAGTGTTAGATCGATGTGGGCGCTCATTGATTATTTTTTACTTACGATGTCAGTTTAGTAAGTTTGCATTTTAATTTTACCCAATTTTTATATTCTAAAATTCCAACAATACCTGCCCAGTAAGAGGGCCCGATACAGAATAAAACTCTGCAAGCTGTGCAAGAGTACCTCAGGATACACCCACAGGTTTAGAGTTTATGAAGGGAAGGACACCTGGATTCAACCCCAAATCCCTCCCTGTCCTGAGAGTGAGTCAGAAAATTGTGTGGGATTTGGTGCACCCACTGCTGGATCAAGCTTATTACCTCTACGCAGATAACTTTTATACCTGCATCCCCCTCTTCAAGTCCCTCTTGTCAGCAGAGGGAAGCATGAAGTGCTCTAAAATCTCCTGGTAGATGGCCATGCCGACTTTAGTCTTGATAAAAGACAGTGGACGTACACTAGCAGATGACATGACTCCGCAAACCATCACTCATTGTGGAAACTTCACACTAGACCTCAAGCAGCTTGGATTGTGTGCCTCTCCACTCTTCCTCCAGACTCTGGGATCCTGATTTCCCAATGAAATGCAAAATTTACTTTCATCTGAAAACAACACCTTGGACCACTGAGCAACAGTCCAGTTCTTTTTCTCCTTGGCCCAGGTAAGACACTTCAGGCGTTGTCTATTAGTCATGAGTGGCTTGATACAAGCAATGCGACACTTGTAGCCCATGTCCTTGATATGTCTGTGTGTGGTGGCTCTTGAAGTAATGACTCAAGCAACAGTCCACTCCTTGTGAATCTCCCCAAAATTTTTGAATGGCCTTTTTTGAACAATCCTTTCAAGGCTGCGGTTATCCCGGTTGCTTGTGCACCTTTTTCTACCACATTTTTTCCTCCACTCAACTTTCCATTATTATGCTTGAATACAGCACTCTGTGAACCGCCAGCTTCTTTAGCAATGACCTTTTGTGGATTAGCCCCTTGTGGATTGTGTCAATGACTGCCTTCTGGACATCTGTCAAGTCAGCAGTCTTCCCCATGGTTGTGGAGTCTACGAAAACAGACTAAGGGACCTTTTTAAACGCTTAGAAAGCCTTTGCAGGTGCTTTTTTTTATTATTATTCTAATTTACTGAGATAATGACTTTTGGGTTTTCATTGGCTGTAAGCCATAATCATCAACATTAACAGAAATAAACACTTGAAATAGATAACAGTTTGTAATGACTATATAATATGAGTTTGACTTTTTGTATTGAAGAACTGAAATTAACTTTTTGATGATATTCTAATTTGGTGAGAAGCACCTATAGCTGTTTATTAGGTGAAACATTTTGCTAAACAGTTGGATTCAGCATTACGTCAATTTGCCTGCAGAAAAAGAAAAGGTCATATTGTTTCCTACCTTGATTCCAGACAGCATGACTGTCACCATGTAGTAGTCAGGAAGAAGAAGGGCTCTCACAACACTACCATCTCGAACATGCTCAATAATAGCTGCAAAACAAGCAAAAATATTTCATACAAAGCAAAAAATTATTTTTGTTTTTGTTTTTAAGAATTTAATTTGATATACTGATTTATTAATTGTATTTTTATACTGTTCTTGGGTAAGCCATTACTGTGTAAAAATGTAGGACAATACATAAGTGTTAGTATATTTTTATCAATTAATAAAATCCAAAGGGAATGAACAAAAGAGAAATCCAAATCAAATTAATATTTGGTGTGACCTTCCATTGTCTTCAAAATTTGTGTGCAGATGTACTTAGAAGAAATGATGCTGTTTTGAAGGCAAATTAAAAAAACCCTATGATCAGAATCTATATATATAATAGTCTAAGGGGCACTTCGTCTGTTTGTCTGTCACGGAAATCCCGCGTCGCTGATTGGTCACGGCCGGCAGCAACGGGCACAGTCCAGCCGCGAATTCGCCCCTTCCTCTCTGTCAGTGCCCCCTCCAGTCAGCACCCACACAGGGTTAATGGCTGCGTTACACCACGTTATGCCACGGTGTAACGCATTCCGTTAACGCTGCTATTAACCCTGTGTGGCCAACTTTTTACTAATGATGCTGCCTATGCAGCATCAATAGTAAAAAGATCTAATGTTAAAAATATTAAAAAATCATTATACACTCACCTTCCGGCGCCTTTCCCGCTCCTCGCGACGCTCCGGGCCATGCATTGCGGTCTCGCGAGATGATGACGTAGCGGTCTCGCGAGACCGCTACGTCATCATTTCGCGAGACCGCAATGCATTCTTGGGACCGGAGAGTCGCGAGGAGCATCGCTAACGTCATCATCATCGCTTCTTTTTTTTTTTTTTTTTTTTTTTAACAGGGATATGGTGCCCACATTGCTATATACTACGTGGGCTGTGCTATATACTACGTAGTAGTGCAATATATTACGTGGCTGGGCTACACACTGCGTGGGCAGTGCTACACACTGCGTGGGCAGTGCTACACACTGCGTGGGCAGTGCTACACACTGCGTGGGCTGTGCTACACACTGCGTGGGCTGTGCTACACACTGCGTGGGCTGTGCTACACACTGCGTGGGCTGTGCTACACACTGCGTGGGCTGTGCTACACACTGCGTGGGCTGTGCTACACACTGCGTGGGCTGTGCTACACACTGCGTGGGCTGTGCTACACACTGCGTGGGCTGTGCTACACACTGCGTGGGCTGTGCTACACACTGCGTGGGCTGTGCTACACACTGCGTGGGCTGTGCTACACACTGCGTGGGCTGTGCTACACACTGCGTGGGCTGTGCTACACACTGCGTGGGCTGTGCTACACACTGCGTGGGCTGTGCTACACACTGCGTGGGCTGTGCTACACACTGCGTGGGCTGTGCTACACACTGCGTGGGCTGTGCTACACACTGCGTGGGCTGTGCTACACACTGCGTGGGCTGTGCTACACACTGCGTGGGCTGTGCTACACACTGCGTGGGCTGTGCTACACACTGCGTGGGCTGTGCTACACACTGCGTGGGCTGTGCTACACACTGCGTGGGCTGTGCTACACACTGCGTGGGCTGTGCTACACACTGCGTGGGCTGTGCTACACACTGCGTGGGCTGTGCTACACACTGCGTGGGCTGTGCTACACACTGCGTGGGCTGTGCTACACACTGCGTGGGCTGTGCTACACACTGCGTGGGCTGTGCTACACACTGCGTGGGCTGTGCTACACACTGCGTGGGCTGTGCTACACACTGCGTGGGCTGTGCTACACACTGCGTGGGCTGTGCTACACACTGCGTGGGCTGTGCTACACACTGCGTGGGCTGTGCTACACACTGCGTGGGCTGTGCTACACACTGCGTGGGCTGTGCTACACACTGCGTGGGCTGTGCTACACACTGCGTGGGCTGTGCTACACACTGCGTGGGCTGTGCTACACACTGCGTGGGCTGTGCTACACACTGCGTGGGCTGTGCTACACACTGCGTGGGCTGTGCTACACACTGCGTGGGCTGTGCTACACACTGCGTGGGCTGTGCTACACACTGCGTGGGCTGTGCTACACACTGCGTGGGCTGTGCTACACACTGCGTGGGCTGTGCTACACACTGCGTGGGCTGTGCTACACACTGCGTGGGCTGTGCTATACACTGCGTGGGCTGTGCTATACACTGCGTGGGCTGTGCTATACACTGCGTGGGCTGTGCTATACACTGCGTGGGCTGTGCTATACACTGCGTGGGCTGTGCTATACACTGCGTGGGCTGTGCTATACACTGCGTGGGCTGTGCTATACACTGCGTGGGCTGTGCTATACACTGCGTGGGCTGTGCTATACACTGCGTGGGCTGTGCTATACACTGCGTGGGCTGTGCTATACACTGCGTGGGCTGTGCTATACACTGCGTGGGCTGTGCTATACACTGCGTGGGCTGTGCTATACACTGCGTGGGCTGTGCTATACACTGCGTGGGCTGTGCTATACACTGCGTGGGCTGTGCTATACACTGCGTGGGCTGTGCTATACACTGCGTGGGCTGTGCTATACACTGCGTGGGCTGTGCTATACACTGCGTGGGCTGTGCTATACACTGCGTGGGCTGTGCTATATACTACGTGGCTGTGCTATATGCTACGTGAGCTGTGCTATATACAACGTGGGCTGTGCTTTATACTACGTGGGCTGTGCTATATACTACGTGGCCTGTGCTATATACTACGTGGGCTGTGTTATAGGCTACTTGGCTGTGGTATATTTCTCTGCTGTATCTGTGCATCATGAATCGTGGTATGTGTTAAAGAGGGGGGCCCACTGAGACTCTTTCGCTCGGGGCCCTCAAAAACCTGGAGCCGGCCCTGGCTTCACTGATTGTTCGCGGCTGGGCGTGACCAATCAGTGACAGGCGCCGTCTGGCAGAGAATTGGCGCGTAATTTGAACCACGCTTCGCTAATTGGTAGCGCCCAGTCGGCCGAATCCTGTGTATAAATTGCATTATTCTGAAAACTTCATAAATAAACTACATACATATTCTAGAATACCCGATGCGTTAGAATCGGGCCACATATATCAGACACTAGCAGCATGTTCTCAGCCATGTATATTTACCGCTGAAAAGCTGCAGCATTTCAGAGAGTAACAGTTTAATAGCTTCTCCCCGCCCGCTGCACTGGAGTGACAGGTCTCTCCCTGCGTGTATGTATAGGGACAGACTTATCATTCAAGGAGAGAAGGTGAGGAGCGGCCCGGGACCTACCTGTCCCAATAATCTCTAATGGAGCGCGGTCCCAGGTGGATTTAAAACCATGGTTCAGAAAAAATACATATATGAAGTCTGATGCAGGTTGCCCATGGATTGGGAGAATGTATCAGCTGTCATGTTCACTTTCAAAGCATTCTTACTTTGCAGCGTTTTTTTTCTTGACCTTCCTAAAACTTTTGCACTGTACTAAATATACATCTCCTATTTTCACAACAATTTCAGTCAGAGTTTTGCATCAGTACATATAATCCAACACCAAGTGCAAAAGTGTTCATTATACTTTTATTCTATATAGTTTCATCTCCTAGTTTTCGCTTAGAAAAACTGACTAAAATACATTAGTGAAAATTGTGTCCAAATCCAATTATGATTAATTCAAATAAGCTGCTATCCAGGTAACAGATGGATAATATGGCTGTACCACAGTAAGAACAACTTAGTTAGTGAGGCTTTAGAAGTCCCCAAAACGGCCACTGTGAAAACCTCTATTAACTACAGGTTATAATTACAAATATACCACATTCTCAGTCTAATCCTGCAGTCATGTGCTTATCTGCCCCCTCATACCTTCAGCAGAACATGAGAATTGGGATGAAAGAGGGTAAAAACAGTGAGATCTTGGTGCACAGATCTCCATCTGCGCATGCGCCGCCCCCAGTCGGCAGTCATTTTCCCCAGAGTCCAGTCCACCGCATAGGAAACCATGTAATTGCAGTAGCTCTGGGCTTTCACAAGATGTCGGCAGAGCCCCCGCAGCACCGGACACCCGCAGCGGCGCACCGCACATCCGAACACCCCCTCATCCCAGCCTGCAGCAACGCTCCACTCTTGCCTCCTCCAGCGGGGACCCTTGGACCCCGTTTCACCACAGCCACCACCCCCGGTAAACAATAAGAAACATGGATTATAAGAAGCACCACCATTTTATTAACCCCTTCCCGACCCATGACGCCACGTAGGCGTCATGAAAACCCGTGCCAATCCGACCCATGACGCCTATGTGGCGTCATGGAATGATCGCGTCCCTGCAGATCGGGTGAAGGGGTTAACTCCTATTTTACCCGATCTGCAGGGAGAGGGGGAGTGGTACTTCAGCCCAGGGGGCTGCAATATCATCGGCCATGGCTGGAAATACTAAAGTGACCCCCCCCCCCACACCCACCGATCGCCCCCCCAGTCCTTCGTTATGGGGTCCGGTCCCCTCCGTCCGCCTGCCGGCTCCCCCGTCCTCCTGTCCGCTCCCTCCTTGCTCATATCCACCCCCCCTGTGCTCCAATCCCCCCCCCTGTGCTCCGATCCACCCCCCCACCACCCCTTCATACTTACCGATCCTCCCGGTGTCCGTACGTCTGCTCGCTGGGCGCCGCCATCTTCCAAAATGGCGGGCGCATGCTCAGTGCGCCCGCCGAATCTGCCAGTCGGCAGATTCCTTACAAGTACATTCTGATCGCTGTGGTAGGTTCTACCACAGCGATCAAAATAAAAAAAATAATAAATAACACCCCCCCCCCCTTATCACCCCCCATAGGGACAATAATAAAATAAAGAATTTTTTTTTTTTTTCTTTTTTCCACTAGGGTTAGGGTTAGAACTAGGGTTAGAACTAGGGGTAGGGTTAGGGTTACGGGTAGGGTTAGAGGTAGGGTTATGGCATGTGCACACAGAGCGGATCGGCCGCGGATCCGCAGTGGATCGGCCGCGGATCCGCAACGGATCGGCCGCGGATCCGCAGCGCATCGGCAGCGGATCCGCAGCGGATCGGCCGCGGATCCGCAGCGGATCGGCCGCGGATCCGCAGCGGATCCGCAGCGGATCGGCCGCGGATCCGCAGCGGATCGGCCGCGGATCCGCAGCGGATTGGCCGCTGCGAATTCGAAGCAGTTTTCCATCAGGTTTACAGTACCATGTACACCTAAGGAAAACCAAATCCGCTGTGCCCATGGTGCGGAAAATTCCGTGCAGAAACGCTGCGTTGTATTTTCCGCAGCATGTCAATTCTTTGTGCGGATTCCGCAGCGTTTTACACCTGTTCCTCAATAGGAATCCGCAGGTGAAATCCGCACAAAAAAACACTGGAAATCTGCTGTAAATCCGCAGGTAAAACGCAGTGCCTTTTACCTGCAGATTTTTCAAAAATCGTGCGGAAAAATCTCACACGAATCCGCAACGTGGGCACATAGCCTTAGGGTTAGGGTTGGAATTAGAGTTAGGGTTGGAATTAGGGCTAGGGTTTGAAATAGGGTTAAGATTAGACTTGTGGTTAGGGTTACGGATAGGGTTAGGGGTGTGTTGGGGTTACAGTTGTGGTTAGGGTTGGGATTAGGGTTACGGTTGGGATTAGGGTTAGGATTAGGGTTGGAATTAGGGTTACGGGTGTGTTGCGGTTAGGGTTGTGGTTAGGGGTGTGTTGGGGTTAGGGTTGTGATTAGGGTTATGGCTACCGTTGGGATTAGGATTAGGGGTGTGTTGGGGTTAGTGTTGAAGTTAGAATTGAGGGGTTTCCACTGTTTAGGCACATCAGGGGTCTCCAAACGCAACATGGCGCCACCATTGATTCCAGCCAATCTTGCGTTCAAAAAGTCAAATGGTGCTCCTGCCCTTCCAAGCCCCGACGTGCGCCCAAACAGTGGTTTACCCCCACATTTGGGGTACCAGCGTACTCAGGACAAACTGGGCAACAACTGTTGGGGTCCAATTTCTCCTGTTACCCTTGCAAAAATAAAAAATTACTTGCTAAAACATAATTTTTGAGGAAAGAACAATTATTTTTTTATTTTCACGGCTCTGCGTTATAAACTTCTGTGAAGCACTTGGGGGTTGAAAGTGCTCACCACACATCTAGATAAGTTCCTTCGGGGGTCTAGTTTCCAAAATGGGGTCACTTGTGGGGTGTTTCTACTGTTTAGGCACATCAGGGGCTCTGCAAATGCAATGTGACGCCCGCAGACCATTCCATCAAAGTCTGCATTTCAAATGTCACTACTTCCCTTCCGAGCCCTGACGTGTGCCCAAACAGTGGTTTACCCCCACATATGGGGTATCAGCGTACTCACAACAAACTGGGCAACAAATATTGGGGTCCAAATTCTCCTGTTACCCTTGTGAAAATAAAAAATTGCTTGCTAAAACATCTTTTTTGAGGAAAGAAAAATGATTTTTTATTTTCACGGCTCTGCGTTGTAAACTTCTGTGAAGCACTTGGGGGTTGAACGTGCTCACCACACATCTAGATAAGTTCCTTTGGGGGTCTAGTTTCCAAAATGGGGTCACTTGTGGGGGGTTTCTACTGTTTAGGCATATCAGGGGCTCTGCAAACGTAACATGATGCCCGCAGACCATTCCATCAAAGTCTGCATTCCAAAACGTCACTACTTCCCTTCCGAGCCCCGGCATGTGCCCAAACAGTGGTTTACCCCCACATATGGGGTATCAGCGTACTCAGGAGAAACTGGACAACAACTTTTGGGGTCCAATTTCTCCTGTTACTCTTGCAAAAATAAAAAATTCTGGGCTAAAAAAATATTTTTGAGGAAAGGAAACACATTTATTATTTTCACGGCTCTGCGTTATAAACTTCTGTGAAGCACTTGGGGGTTCAAAGTGCTCACCACACATCTAGATAAGTTCCCTTGGGGGTCTAGTTTCCAAAATGGAGTCACTTGTGGGGAGTTCCTACTGTTTAGGCACATCAGGGGCTCTGCAAACGCAACCTGATGCCCGCAGAGCATTCCATCAAAGTCTGCATTTCAAAACGTCACTACTTCCCTTCCGAACCCCGACGTGTGCCAAAACAGTGGTTTACCCCCACATATGGGGTATCAGCGTACTCAGGAGAAACTGGACAACAACTTTTGGGGTCCAATTTCTCCTGTTACTCTTGCAAAAATAAAAAATTCTGGGCTAAAAATCATTTTTGAGGAAAGAAAAATTATTTTTTTATTTTCACGGCTCTGCGTTATAAACTTCTGTGAAGCACCTGGGGGTTATAAGTGCTCACTATGCATCTAGATAAGTTCCTTGGGGGGTCTAGTTTCCAAAATGGGGTCACTTGTAGGGGAGCTCCAATGTTTAGGCACACAGGGGCTCTCCAAACGCGACATGGTGTCCGCTAACGATTGGAGCTAATTTTCCATTCAAAAAGTCAAATGGCACGCCTCCCCTTCCGAGCCTTGCCGTGCACCCAAACAGTGGTTTACCCCCACATATGAGGTATCGGCATACTCAGGAGAAATTGCGCAACAAATTTTAGGATCCATTTTATCCTGTTGCCCATGTGAAAATGAAAGAATTGAGGCTAAAAGAAATTTTGTGTGAAAAAAAAAGTACTTTTTCATTTTTGCGGATCAATTTGTGAAGCACCTGGGGGTTTAAAGTGCTCACTATGCCTCTAGATGAGTTCCTTGGGGGGTCTAGTTTCCAAAATGGGGTCACTTGTGGAGGAGCTCCAATGTTTAGGCACACAGGGGCTTTCCAAACGCGACATGGTGTCCGCTAACGATGGAGATAATTTTTCATTCAAAAAGTCAAATGGCGCTCCTTCCCTTCCGAGCCTTACCATGTGCCCAAACAGTGGTTTACCCCCACATGTGAGGTATTGGTGTACTCAGGAGAAGTTGCCCAACAAAATTTAGGATCCATTTTATCCTGTTGCCCATGTAAAAATGAAAAAATTGAGGCTAAAATAATTTTTTTGTGAAAAAAAAGTACTTTTTCATTTTTACGGATCAATTTGTGAAGCACCTGGGGGTTTAAAGTGCTCACTATGCTTCTAGATAAGTTCCTTGGGGGGTCTAGTTTCCAAAATGGGGTCACTTGTGGGGGAGCTCCAATGTTTAGGCACACGGGGGGCTCTCCAAACGTGACATGGTGTCCGCTAAAGATTGGAGCCAATTTTTCATTCAAAAAGTCAAATGGCGCTCCTTCCCTTCCGAGCCCTGCCGTGCGCCCAAACAGTGGTTTACCCCCACATATGAGGTATCAGCGTACTCAGGACAAATTGGACAACAACGTCCGTGGTCCAGTTTCTCCTTTTACCGCTGGGAAAATAAAAAAATTGTTGCTAAAAGATCATTTTTGTGACTAAAAAGTTAAATGTTCATTTTTTACTTCCATGTTGCTTCTGCTGCTGTGAAACACCTGAAGGGTTAATAAACTTCTTGAATGTGGTTTTGAGCACCTTGAGGGGTGCAGTTTTTAGAATGGTGTCACTTTTGGGTATTTTCAGCCATATAGAACCCTCAAAATGACTTCAAATGTGAGGTGGTCCCTAAAAAAATGGTTTTGTAAATTTTGTTGTAAAAATGAGAAATCACTGGTCAAATTTTAACCCTTATAACTTCCTAGCAAAAAAAAAAATTGTTTCCAAAATTGTGCTGATGTAAAGTAGACATGTGGGAAACGTTATTTATTAACTATTTTGTGTCACAAAACTCTCTGGTTTAACAGAATAAAAATTCAAAATGTGAAAATTGCGAAATTTTCAAATTTTTTGCCAAATTTCCGTTTTTTTCACAAATAAACTCAGAAATTATCGACCTAAATTTACCACTAACATGAAGCCCAATATGTCACGAAAAAACAATCTCAGAATCGCTAGGATCCGTTGAAGCGTTCCTGAGTTATTACCTCATAAAGGGACACTGGTCAGAATTTCAAAAAACGGCAAGGTCATTAAGGCCAAAATAGGCTGGGTCATGAAGGGGTTAAAAAACAAGGTTTTTTTCCTATTTTTCTCAGCAAAATTTGAGGTGCATCTTATAATCCGATGCGTCTTATAAGTCACAAAATACAGTAATTTCAAATTATGTGTCAGTGTTTCATCAACGGCTCAGAAGTTAAAGAACCCATTAATTGGAGTAGAACTGCAACAGGGACTGGGAGATTAGGGTATTTTTTAATCTGCTGGGATCAACAAAGATGACACACAGAATACAAAAGCACAAAATCACAGTAGACAGCTGTGACGAACAAGTATCTCACACATACAGTGGGTACGGAAAGTATTCACACACCCCTTTAAATTTTTCACTCCTGTTTCATTATAGCCATTTGGTAAATTCTAAAAAGTTCATTTTTTTTCCCCATTAATGTACACTCTGCACCCCACCTTGACTGAAAAAAAAACCAGAAAAGTAGAAATTTTAGCAAATTTATTAAAAAAGAAAAACTGAAATATCACATGGTCATAAATATTCAGACCCTTTGCTCAGACACTCATATTTAATTCACATGCTGTCCATTTCCTTGTGATCCTCCTTGAGATGTTTCTACTCCTTCATTAGAGGCCAGCTGTGTTCAACTAAACTGATAGGACTTGATTTGGAAAGGCACACTCCTGTCTACATAAGACCTCACAGCTCACAGTGCATGTCAGACCAAATGAGAATCATGAGGTCAAAGGAACTGGCCAAGGAGCTCAGAGACAGAATTGTGGCAAGGCACAGATCTGGCCAAGGTTACAAAAGAAATTCTGCAGTACTCAAGGTTCCTAAGAGCACAGTGGCCTCCATAATCCTTAAATGGAAGAAGTTTGGAAGAAGTTCGGGACCACCAGAAGTTTTCCTAGACCTGGCCGTCCAGCCAAACTGAGCAATCGTGGGAGAAGAGCCTTGGTAAGAGAGGTAAAGAAGAAACCCAAGATCACGGTGGCTGAGCTCCCGATATGCAGTAGGGAGATGGGAGAAAGTTCCACAAAGTCAACTATCACTGCAGCCCTCCACCAGTCGGGCCTTTATGGCACAGTGGCCCTACGGAAGTCTCTCCTCAGTGCAAGACATATGAAAGCCGGCATAGAGTTTGCTAAAAAACACATGAAGGACTCCCAGACTATGAAAAATAAAATTCTCTGGTCTGATGAGACGAAGATAGACCGTTTTGGTGATAATTCTAAGCGGTATGTGTGGAGAAAACCAGATACTGCTCTTGACCTGCCCAAAACAATCCCAACAGTGAAACATGGTGGTGGCATTGAATGCGGCCAAGTACAGAGATATCCTGGAGGAAAACCTCTTCCAGAGTGCTCTGGACCTCAGACTTGGCCAAAGGTTCACCTTCCAACAAGACAATGACCCTAAGCACAGCTAAAATAACAAAGTAGTGGCTTCAGAACAACTCTGTGACCATTCTTGACTGGCCTAGCCAGAGCCCTGGCCTAAACCCAATTGAGCATCTCTGGAGAGACCTGGAAATGGCTGTCCACCAAGGTTCACCATCCAACCTGACAGAGCTGGAGAGGATCTGCAAGGAAGAATGGCAGAGGATCCCCAAATCTAGGTGTGAAAAACTTGTTGCATCATTCCCAAGAAGACTCATGGCTAGTGTTGAGCGATACCGTCCGATACTTGAAAGTATCGGTATCGGAAAGTATCGGCCGATACCGTCACAGTATCGGAATCCAATCCGATACCGATACCCGATACCAATACAAGTCAATGGGACTCAGGTATCGGACGGTATCCCTGATGGTTCCCAGGGTCTGAAGGAGAGGAAACTCTCCTTCAGGCCCTGGGAACCATATAAATGTGTAAAAGAAAGAATTAAAATAAAAAATATCGCTATACTCACCTGTCCGACGCAGCCGGGACTTCAGCGAGGGAACCGGCAGCGTTGTTTGTTTAAAAATCGCGCTATTACTTGGTTACGTGAATTCCCGGCTTGTGATTGGTCAGGTCGGCCATGTTGCCGGGACGCGGACCAATCACAGCAAGCCGTGACGAAATTACGTCACGGCTTGCTGTGATTGGTCCGCGTCCCGGCAATATGGCCGCCCTGACCAATCACAAGCCGGGACGTCACGGGAGGCTGGACACGCGCTCATTTTAAAATGGGCGCGTGTCCAGCCTCCCGTGACGTCACGGCTTGTGATTGGTTGCGCCGCGATCAACCAATCACAAGCCGGGAGGCTGGACGCGCTCATTTTGAAATGGGCGCGTGTCCAGCCTCCCGGCTTGTGATTGGTTGACCGCGACGCAACCAATCACAAGCCGTGACGTCACGGGAGGCTGGACACGCGCCCTTTTTAAAATGAGCGCGTTTCCAGCCTCCCGTGACGTCACGGCTTGTGATTGGTTAATGGCGGCCATGTTGCCGGGACGCGGACCAATCACAGCAAGCCGTGACGTATTTTCGTCACGGCTTGCTGTGATTGGTCCGCGGCCCGGCAACATGGCCGCCCTGACCAATCACAAGCCGGGACTTCGCGTAACCATGTAAAAGCGGGAATTTTAAACAAACAACGCTGCCGGTTCCTGCGCTGAGGTCCCGGCTGCGTCGGACAGGTGAGTATAGCGATATTTTTTATTTTAATTCTCTATTTTACACATTTTAACATTAATGTTGTTCCGATACCCGATACCCGATACCACAAGAGTATCGGAATCCCGGTATCGGAATTCCGATACAGCAAGTATCGGCCGATACCCGATACTTGCAGCATCGGAATGCTCAACACTACTCATGGCTGTATTAGCTCAAAAGGATGTTTCTACTCAATACTGAGCAAAGGGTCAGAATACTTAAGACCATATGGTATTTCAGTTTTTCTTTTTTAATAAATTTGCAAAAATTACTACATTTCTGATTTTTTTCAGTCAAGATTGGGTGCAGAGTGTACATTAATGAGAAAAAATGAACTTTTTTGAATTTACCAAATGGCTGCAATGAAACAAAGAGTGAAAAATTTAAAGGGGTTTGAATACTTTCCGGACCCACTGTAGCTGAGCAGTGATGTCAGTGAGTAGGGGAGTATCACACAGCTGAGCAGTGCTGCCAGTGAGCAGGGGAGTATCACACAGCTGAGCAGTGCTGTCAGTGAGGAGAGTATCACACAGCTGAGCAGTGCTGTCAGTGAGCAGGGGAGTATCACAGCTGAGCAGTGCTGTCAGTGAGGAGAGTATCACACAGCTGAGCAGTGCTGCCAGTGAGCAGGGGAGTATCACAAAGCTGAGCAGTGCTGTCAGTGAGGAGAGTATCACACAGCTGAGCAGTGCTGCCAGTGAGCAGGGGAGTATCACACAGCTGAGCAGTGCTGCCAGTGAGCAGGAAAGTATCACACTGCTGAGCAGTGCTGCCAGTGAGCAGGGGCGTATCACACGTGAGCAGTGCTGTCAGTGAGGAGAGTATCACACAGCTGAGCAGTGCTGCCAGTGAGCAGGGGAGTATCACACAGCTGAGCAGTGCTGTCAGTGAAGAGAGCATCACACAGCTGAGCAGTGCTGCCAGTTAGCAGGGGAGTATCACACAGCTGAGCAGTGCTGTCAGTGAGGAAAGTATCACACAGCTGAGCAGTGCTGCCAGTGAGCAGGGGAGCTGTTCCTTCTTTGAAATAATTGTGTAATCAGCGCCTATCCCCAGCCTGTGTATGAGTGCCTTCTCACTTCACACTAAGAAGACGATTCCTGCTATAGAAAAACAGCAGATACAGTATCTTATGAAATTCCACGGCCTGTCAAAGAACAACAAGAGTAAGCCATGAGGTAGACAAAACCCTGACATGTTATTCTTAATGTGAAATTATTAATTTTCCCTTACCAGATTCTTCCATATAGTTCTAGTTTTTATACAGTGTACAGTAGAAAAACTCCAACAGAAAGTGTTACAGCTTCTACTAAATCGGTCTCTAGACTAAATAGTAAGTAGCCCTAAAAACTAAAAGGCCTCAGAACAATTCGGGATCAGAATGATATTTGTGGCTGCACTCGCGTTTCTAATTCTTCCATACAAAGTTGAGATATGTAGGACCACAAATATAAAATTCTTCTGAGTGTACTCCATAATACACTTGCCATTATTCTATTCAGGGAGTCATTTATCGATGCAAATAAAATAAAAACTGACAATTTCACTGGAGTAAATAATCCATATAAGGGCACAGACAGACTGCCGTATTTCTCGTGTGAGAATCACATCACATTGCACGGACTGGCTGGCACTTCTCCTTACCCGAGCATGACAGCATAATGGATTACTATGCAGCTACTAGATGGTGGCCCGATTCTAATGCATGGGGTATTCTAGAATATGCATGTCCACGTAGTATATTGCCCAGCCACGTAGTATATTGAACAGCCACGTAGTATATGGCACAGCCACGTAGTATATGGCACAGCCACGTAGTATATGGCACAGCCACGTAGTATATGGCACAGCCACGTAGTATATGGCACAGCCACGTGGTATATGGCACAGCCACGTGGTATATGGCACAGCCACGTGGTATATGGCACAGCCACGTGGTATATGGCACAGCCACGTGGTATATTGAACAGCCACGTGGTATATTGAACAGCCACGTGGTATATTGAACAGCCACGTGGTATATTGAACAGCCACGTAGTATATTGAACAGCCACGTAGTATATTGCCCAGCCACTTAGTATATTGAACAGCCACTTAGTATATTGCACAGCCACGTAGTATATTGCACAGCCACGTAGTGTATTGAACAGCCACGTAGTATATTGCCCAGCCACGTAGTATATGGCACAGCCACATAGTATATAGCACAGCCACATAGTATATACAGTCATGGCCAAAAGTATTCGCACCCCTGCAATTCTGTCAGATAATACTCAGTTTCTTCCTGAAAATGATTGCAAACACAAATTCTTTGGTATTATTATCTTCATTTAATTTGTCTTAAATGAAAAACCACAAAAGAGAATGAAGCAAAAAGCAAAACATTGATCATTTCACACAAAACTCCAAAAGTGGGCCAGACAAAAGTATTGGCACACTCAGCCTAATACTTGGTTGCACAACCTTTAGCCAAAATAACTGCGACCAACCGCTTCCGGTAACCATCACTGAGTTTCTTACAATGCTCTGCTGGAATTTTAGACCATTCTTCTTTGGCAAACTGCTCCAGGTCCCTGATATTTGAAGGGTGCCTTCTCCAAACTGCCATTTTTAGATCTCTCCACAGGTGTTCTATGGGATTCAGGTCTGGACTCATTGCTGGCCACCTTAGAAGTCTCCAGTGCTTTCTCTCAAACCATTTTCTAGTGCTTTTTGAAATGTGTTTTGGGTCATTGTCCTGCTGGAAGACCCATGACCTCTGAGGGAGACCCAGCTTTCTCACACTGGGCCCTACATTATGCTGCAAAATTTGTTGGTAGTCTTCAGACTTCATAATGCCATGCACACGGTCAAGCAGTCCAGTGCCAGAGGCAGCAAAGCAACCCCAAAACATCAGGGAACCTCCGCCATGTTTGACTGTAGGGACCGTGTTCTTTTCTTTGAATGCCTCTTTTTTTCTCATGTAAACTCTATGTTGATGCCTTTGCCCAAAAAGCTCTACTTTTGTCTCATCTGACCAGAGAACATTCTTCCAAAACGTTTTAGGCTTTTTCAGGTAAGTTTTGCCAAACTCCAGCCTGGCTTTTTTATGTCTCGGAGTAAGAAGTGGGGTCTTCCTGGGTCTCCTAACATACAGTCCCTTTTCATTCAGACGCCGACGGATAGTAAGGGTTGACACTGTTGTACCCTCGGACTGCAGGGCAGCTTGAACTTGTTTGGATGTTAGTCGAGGTTCTTTATCCAACATCCGCACAATCTTGCGTTGAAATCTCTTGTTAGTTTTTCCTTTCCGTCCACATCTAGGGAGGTTAGCCATGGTGCCATGGGCTTTAAATTTCTTGATGACACTGCGCACGGTAGACACAGGAACATTCAGGTCTTTGGAGATGGACTTGTAGCCTTGAGATTGCTCATGCTTACTCACAATTTGGTTTCTTAAGTCCTCAGACAGTTCTTTGGTCTTCTATCTTTTCTCCATGCTCAATGTGGTACACACAAGGACACAGGACAGAGGTTGAGTCAACTTTAATCCATGTTAACTGGCTGCAAGTGTGATTTAGTTATTGCCAACACCTGTTAGGTGCCACAGGTAAGTTACAGGTGCTGTTAATTACACAAATTAGAGAAGCATCACATGATTTTTCGAACAGTGCCAATACTTTTGTCCACCCCTTTTTTTATGTTTGGTGTGGAATTATATCCAATTTGGCTTTATAACAATTCTTTTTAATGCTTTTTTCATTTAAGACAAATTAAATGAAGATAATAATACCAAAGAATTTGTGTTTGCAATCATTTTCAGGAAGAAACTGAGTATTATCTGACAGAATTGCAGGGGTGTGAATACTTTTGGCCATAACTGTAGCACAGCCACGTAGTATATAGCACAGCCACTTAGTATATTGAACAGCCACTTAGTAATTGAACAGCCACTTAGTATATTGAACAGCCACTTAGTATATTGAACAGCCACTTAGTATATTGAACAGCCACTTAGTATATTGAACAGCCACTTAGTATATTGCACAGCCACTTAGTATATTGCACAGCCACTTAGTATATTGCACAGCCACTTAGTATATTGCACAGCCACTTAGTATATTGCACAGCCACTTAGTATATTGCACAGCCACTTAGTATATTGCACAGCCACTTAGTATATTGCACAGCCACTTAGTATATTGCACAGCCACTTAGTATATTGCACAGCCACTTAGTATATTGCACAGCCACTTAGTATACTGCACAGCCACTTAGTATACTGCACAGCCACGTAGTATACTGCACAGCCACGTAGTATATAGCACAGCCACGTAGTATATTGCACAGCCACGTAGTATATTGCACAGCCACGTAGTATATTGCACAGCCACGTAGTATATTGCACAGCCACGTAGTATATTGCACAGCCACGTAGTATATTGCACAGCCACGTAGTATATTGCACAGCCACGTAGTATATTGCACAGCCACGTAGTATATAGCACAGCCACGTAGTATATAGCACAGCCAGAGTATATAGCACAGCCCACGTAGTATATACTCACCTTCCATCCGCAGCTGTCACCGCCGCATGTGCTGCGCTGTTTCCTGCTGTCGCAGCCGCCATCAATAACCGCGGCCGTCATCACTGACCGCGGCCGCAAATTTAGTCCCCGGCTTTTGGCGGCGGTAGGCCCAACAGCACCCATGGTCCCGGCCGGCTCCGCCTTCCTCACAGTGACTCCGCCGCCTTTGCAGCGCTTCTGGCCGGGCCTGTACTGGCTGGCCGCGACCCGCAATTTAGTCCCCGGCTTTTTGGCGCGGTAGGCCCAACAGCGCCCATGGTACCGGCCGCCTCCGCCCTCCTCATGGTGACTCCGCTGTTATGATCCTTAGTGGCTGAGGATCACAGATAGGACTAGCTAAGTTACTGAACATAGAACAAGCTCTAGGGAGGTGGTAACTGGACTGACCGCAAAACCTGATCCTAACCAAACACACTAAAGGTAGCCGGTGAACGTGCCTAAATTCCTGGACGTCTCGACGCAGCCTGAGAAACTTGCTGCCCCTATAGAGAAAGTAAGACCTCACTTGCCTCAGAGAAATGACCCCAAAGATATAGGAAGCCCCCAACAAATAATAACGGTGAGGTAAGGGGAAAATACAAAACGTAGAAATGAAAACAGATTCAGCAAATGAGGGCCACTAATACTAGATAGCAGAAGACAGGCAGGGAACTGTGCAGTCAGTAAAAAACCCTATACAAAATATCCACGCTGAGAATTCAAGAACCCCCACACCAACTAACGGTGTGAGGGGAGAAACTCAGCCCCCTAGAGCTACCAGCAAGCAAGGAAATCACATATTAGCAAGCTGGACAAGGACAAATAAATAACCAAGAAACATATTGAACACTAATGAGCAAAAAATAACCAAACAGAAACTTAGCTTCTCTAGGAGAGACTGATAGCGAAGGAATTCAGGAGTGATCAAAATAGCACTGAATACATCGACAGCAGGCAACAACTGATAGTCCAGGAGAGCTAAATAGGAAACCAGCTAACAGATAACGAGACAGCTGATACAGCCTCAGACCTGCAGAATGACACAAAGAGCCACCAGAGGGAGCCCAAAGACAGCACTCACACAGTACCACTTGTGACCACAAGAGGGAGCCCAAAAACAGAGTTCACAACACTCCGCCCCCTTTGCAGCGCTTCTGGCCGGGCCTGTACTGGCTGGCCGCGACCCGCAATTTAGTCCCCGGCTTTTTGGCTCGGTAGGCCCAACAGCGCCCATGGTCCCGGCCGCCTCCGTCGCTGATTGGTTGTGGGCGTTTTGCCACGACCAATCAGCGACTTGGATTTCCATGACAGACAGAAGCCGCGACCAATGAATATCCGTGACAGACAGACAGAAGGACAGAAAGACGGAAGTGACCCTTAGACAATTATATAGTAGATCAAGTTCAGGTCAGGAGAGCCGACAGCCAGCACGAGTTTTACAATGCGATTCTCGCATGAGAAATACGGCAGTGTGTCTCTGCCCTAAGACACATTGTTGAGCCCAAAACTGGCCATACGTATTAGATAGCAGTCGATAAAGCAATGAATTGACAATTCATTTGCCCGACAGCCATCTCACCCATATCTCCCATAGACAGGGACAGCTAACTTGGCCAAACGCTCCTGTGTTTTGTATGGAAATACTGCTGTCTGACATGTCGGTTAGCGGCTTATCTGGGGGACAACATTGCGATAAGTCAGTCCGAAATCAAACATGCAAGATCGACACCCCCATTCACATGAGATCAGCACCCCCTTACCCATTAGACTGTTAGCCGAACTCGTTGATATTTAGACTAATGTGCACAACTAATGTGTATGGGGGCCTTAAGAAAAGAGGTTGGTTTTCTTCTCTTATGGACAAATTCATGCTGGCCTGAAAAGTAAACTGGACAAATGTGCATAAAGCAAGGCGTTGCTTACCATTGACTGGTTTCTGATGTAAGGAGTCCACAAAATGTCTTGGGTTTTCAATTGTGTATTTTAGGTCTCGGATAGTATGAGAGCCAGTCCCCTCACTCCAAAGTCCTTTCTTAGAAGTTCTTGCCTGCTCTTCGATTTCGGCTAGCCTGCTTTGCTCAGGCCTGTAACAGACAAAATGTGAGATAAAACAGGCAAGTTTAATACCACTTAGAATTCCCAACATGTTTTATTTAATTTCTTTAATTCTACAATTAAAACTATCGTGTATCACCATGAAATACAATGTGTATAATACATGAAGCACAGCAGCACAACAGATGCAAGCCTCAAACCTAGGGGGGAAAGCCTCTATGGACCAGACGCAAAATGGATTCAGTGAATCCAAAGAAAAACAAAATCAACATCCAAGCTGTATTAACTCATGTTCTCCCAAGAACAATTCAGCTTTACCATATAAAATCTATTACAACTTCTGCATTGTAGGTCCCAGAAGGCATTTATCTGATTATAGTAGCACATCAAGACAACCATATGCTGCAGTTACAAGAGTAATAACAGAATGCAGCCAGACATGTAAGCCTATGTTCACATGCCCAGTAATCGTTCACAGGCAGAAAAGTTGTGCAGACACAACTTTTTTGCCCATTTTAAAAAAAACTGATTTCAGGTGGATCAGTTTTTTCAACATTTAAGTCTATGGATAAGAGATCCGTTAATTAGCTGGCCGTTTTTCTTTCATTGGAAAAGGATCCATTTTTTGCTTGATGGATCAACTTCAAACAGATGATAACAAATGGCTATTTATCGGATCCGTTGTCCATAGACTTCGCTGTTACAAACACATCCAATTGAAATCAGTTTTTTGTTTTTTTTAATAAAAAGGACAAAAAAGTTGGGCCTAAACAACTTTTCTGCCAATGGATTTCTGCTGGATCCATTCTAATGGATGATTAGAGTTGTGAACATAGCCTTACATGCAAGTCTCCTGTAGGAGTAAAAATCCAAGTGATTATACACTAGGTCAACATTATGCGAACATAAAGTCACTAAAGGCACTGGCACAGCCGCATAGGTTTCCTAAGCCAAGTTGCTTCAGACAAAAGCTGGTGGTCATTCCAGAAGCAGCTTCGCTAATGGTTTTGCCATTATTTTTTACTAGTAACAAACTATAATGCTTCACGGGTTCCAATCCCTGAAGTGGTTTAAAGAAAGAAAAAAAACTGAATATTCTAACAGCAATATCGTTTTTACATTTCTGTGCATGTTGTCTTTTGTGGCACTTTTTCTGTGTTTTTTCCGGAGGATTGCACTGTACAGAATTCTCTCTGAAAATGCTTCAGGAGTAAATACAGCTGCTGAGGTGGGGGAACCCGAACAGTAAAGTTTAGATCCGTACCGAACACCTACTGTTTGAACACAGGCTTCACCAGGAAGACAGTGTTACTATTCGGCTTCGGCACCCCAAACATCAGGTGGCTCCGAATGGCGGTAAAATTATCGCTGGTCAGAGAGCCGCGGTTCCCACACTGTCATTTGACACCCTGCAGCAGTGATCAGAGGTAAAAAGTTTACCTCCGGTCACTGGCGCCAGCTGATTGGACTACTACTCCCATCAGCCTACGCCTGCCTGCTGCTTCTAGTAACAGCAAAAGCAGGTAGGGGCTGATGGGAGTATTCATCAGTCAGCACCTGCACTATAAATAAATAAAATAAATTTTAAAAAACGTGGGTTCCTCTGTATTTCTGATAACCAGCCAGGCAAAACTGACAGCTGCTGGCTGCAACCCTCAGCAGTCAGAGTTAGCAAGGCTGGTTATCAGGAATCATATTTTGCGGGATTGATGTCACCTTTGCATGGTGACATCAAGCCCACAACTTAGTAATGGAGAGGCGTCTATAGGTTGAAAACTGATTATCCCTAGACATGGATTACAGCTTATGGGACAGAACGACGACCAGGTGAATTGGCGCATCTGTCAGTTTTGCCTGACTGGTTATCAAAAATATAGGGGAACCCGTGCAGTTTTTTTTTTTTTTATTTATTTAGAGCGCAGGCGTCGGCTGATGAATACTCCCATCAGCCAATGCCTGCTCTCGCTGCTATTAGCGACAGCAGGCGTAGGCTGATGGGAGTAGTCGTCCCATCAGCCGACGCCAATGATCAGAGGTAAACCTTTTACCTCCGATGATAGCGGCAGGTTCAAGCTTTCATTTGACAGCGAGGGGGAACCGTGGCTCTTTGACCGACAGTAATGATTTTACTGTCGATCAGAGACAGTGTTTGCCACGCTGTCATGCACAAAACAGCGTGGCAAACCCTAAATGTTCGGGTTCAGGTACTGTTCTGGTACCCAAACTTTTTTTTTTTAACTGTTCGACTGAACCCGCCTGACCCAAACATCCAGGGGTTCGCCCATCACTACTACTGATCTCTGAAAAAATTGCACATTTCACCCTTTGTATTGCAAATCTGAAGCAGAAGTCACCGCCCATTTGTATACTAGGGGCTTGAATTTCATGAGTTACTTGGCTTTACACTAAAAAAAAATAATAATTTTAAAATAAAACACTTTTGCAAGGTTCTAATCTTCCCAGGGTTGGAGCACAGTAAGTCTAAATTATTCCATATAAGTTTAGTATGGTTTAAAGGGAACCTGTCACCCCCAAAGTCGAAGGTGAGCTAAGCACACCAGCATCAGGGGCTTATCTACAGCATTCTGGAATGCTGTAGATAGGCCCCCGATGTATCCTAAAAGATGAGAAAAAGAGGTTAGATTATACTCACCCAGGGGGTCCCGGTACAATGGGCGTCGCGGTCCGGGGCCTCCCATCTTCTTACGATGATATCCTATTCTTGTCTTCACGCTGCGGCTCCGGCGCAGGCGTACTTTGTCTGCCCTGTTGAGGGCAGAGCAAAGTACTGCAGTGAGCAGGAACTGGGCCTCTCTGACCTTTCCCGTACTGCAGTACTTTGCTCTGCCCTCAACAGGACAGACAAAGTACGCCTGCGCCGGAGCCGCAGCGTGAAGGCAAGAATAGGACGTCATTGTAAGAAGATGGACACCCATTGTACCGGGACCGCCCCTGAGTGAGTATAATCTAACCTCTTTTTCTCATCTTTGAGGATACATCGGGGGCTTATCTACAGCATTCCAGAATGCTGTAGATAAGCCCCTGATGCTGGTGGGCTTAGCTCACCTTCGATTTTGGGGGTGACAGGTTCCCTTTAATTCAATTTTTGATCAGGTTGCATTTGATTGATGGAAGTTATCTTCAAAACCAAAATCAGAACCAGATGCACTTTTAAAAGGGACTCGGTCAACAGAAAAGGACATATTGCTTAAATCAGGTTTTATTTTTGATAATGTATTTTTCATTTTTCCATATCACTAAATAAAAAAAAAACTTGTAATTTTCACTCTGGCCACTGGGCTTAATATTAAACACACTTGCTGTACTGTAAATACTTTTCTTCTGGCTCATTTTCATCAGTCAGGAGATTACAATGAAAAGTAACACATCTATACACCTTACACAGTATTCACCTCACTTGACCCTTGCCCAGATCAGAGCTCCCCTTTAGAAGTCAATAAGTAGAAAACAGCTTATGCTGCCTAGTTCCATGTGGCTCCTGAGCAGAACAGGAAGCATGAGGCTAGTATTGGGCTTAGTCATCGGTGTTAAACTGTCTGATATTTTAAATATACATATTTACAAAAAAAAAAATAACGAGAACAATTACCATGAATACCTGATTAAAGCAATAGTTCAATTTCTCATGACACATTTCCTTTAATATCCCACTCACCTGACACTAGAGTTCTGCACGGAGAAAGGAGGAGAGAAAAAATCCCACACGGAAGAGATTAAATCAAATGAAGACAATTAGATAATTGCATTAGTCTGCTAACTGAACCGCTACCCTCATTTAAACCACTCCTGGAGCAACATGTCTACTTATTAATACCAAGTTAAAAATCTTACATCTCAATAACACACTATATTGACAAAGCATATTCTGATTTGCCAAAGGCAAAAAGCGCTCAATGAGCTGAACAGAAGAGCTGTGGAGGGGTTAATAAGATCTAATTAATAACAATTGTAAGTCTGTGCACTTTATGAGCTGCACCGTTCATTCCTGTGAAATGTTTAATATGCAACTCTTATCATAGAACAAAGCTATACAAATACCACTAACCAAGCGGGATCATATATGATCAATGATGGCGTCGTGGATAAGCACATAATGAGGAACACGATGTCTAATGGATATTTCACAGGTTCCTATGAGACTGGGGTAAATCTACATATCACAGAGGTAATGTTGTAGACCAGCTTAGCTAGAGAGAAATAAGAGTCCTTTAAGCCAGCCATACATAGAAGATCAAAGTCATCCATTGACAAATAGAAAAAAAAAAGACAAAAAGAGACTCAAATTCTTTCAGGATCTGCACCCTTTCACAACCATATGCAAGCGCATGCAGCAGACAAAGCTTTTATTGTACAAAATGCTGGATGGTAATTAATATTTATCAGATTGTATTTGCATAATATAATTAGATTGTAGTCAAATCTTTAGTTCACATGATACATGGAAGGAAAAGAAACACTGGTGGGTGTGGAACCACTGCGCCACGGGCTTATCCTGGAGGGGCGTAACTGTCTACTGAGTCTTCACTAGGGCTTCTGATGAGGAGGATAGGCTTGGCTGCCAGTAGACACGGGGTACTAACCCAGGGCAGTCCACAAGACTGCAGCAGCTGACCGGAGGGTCAGAGGTGTGGGTACAACGTGCAGAAGCATAGTCAGACAGTCTGAGTTCAGGGCAGGCAGCACATGTTCACAGATCAAAGCCGGAGACAGTGATGGAGAAGTCAAGCAGAGACGGTACATAGGTCAGGTCAATAACGGGAGACAAAATATGGAGCTATGCTTAAGTTTCTAGGAACCAACGTTCGGGCGAGGAATGAAAGGTGGATTCACCTGATATATTACCTGCTAGCAGGTGATACGCAGGGGAGGCAAATCTCTGCAGGACTGAGTGTGTACAAATTCCTGCAGAGTTTGTCCTGGCCCCTCATGACTCGCAACCAGCACAAGGCAACTCAGAGAGATAGTCATGTTCTGGGTGGAGCAGAGCAGCACTTAGAAGGCATACAAATGGCTGGCATAACATTTAGGCCACGGTCACATGTTAAATATTTTACCTTAGTATTTGTAAGCCAAAACCAGGAGTGGGTGAGAAATACAAAAGTGGTGATGGTGTTTCTATTATACGTTTCCTCTGATTGTTCCATTCTTGGTTTTGGCTCACAAATTCTAAGCATAAAAAAACTCACCAAATACTGAATGTGTGCATGTGGCCTTAGATACAGCCTGAAAATTATGTTATTTAAAGACGTAACCAGCAGATGTCGCCATTTGTAGTGCATATTAGAAAGAGCATCCTGCCGAATCAAGAAAGTGCAACCTGTCCATACATCACTGTGGATTATATCAGCACCATATAAATCTGGTCTGTAAAACCAATTACTGCACAATTGCTGGTACAGGTAGTGTGTGATAGCACTTAACCAGAACAAACTCAATGCATTCCCAGGTCTCCAAAGCCTGCAGACTTGAATGAAACTGTGGAACATGATAGGGTTGCCAGCAATGCTCACCCTACCCTCTACAGTACTGCTAATATTTGGATTTTCACATTAAACCCCATCAAACTCCCCCCTTGTTTTCACCTTCCTGACCAGGCCAATTTTTTCAATTCTAACCATTGTCACTTTATATGGTATTAACTCTACAACGCTTCAATGGATCAGACTCATTCTGAGAATATTTTTTCTTGACATATTGTACTTCATGACAGTGGTAAAATGTCTTTGATATGAATTCCATTTATTTGTAAAAAAACAACGGAAATTTGGCATAACCCCTTTCCGACATCGGGTGTAATAGGACGCCGATGTCGGACTCCCTCCCTTTGATGTGGGCTCCGGCGGTGAGCCCACATCTTTACCGAGACATGTCAGCTGTTTTGAGCAGCAGACTTGTGCCCACAATAGCCGCAGGTGGATTTAACCAGTTAAATGCCGCTGACTGCAGCAGTTAACAAGCGTGTCCAGCAATCGCGCCGGAAATATGCCCACCGATGACCCGTGTAAGTGATCGCGGGTCACGGGTGTGTTGGCATGACAATCGGAGGTCTCCTGGAGACCTCTATGGCTGTCAGTGCCGGCTTGCTGTGAGCGCCACCCAGTGGTCGGAGCTCATAGCAAGTGAGTAATTCTGCTATATAGAGGCGATCTAATCATCGCCTCTATGTAGCAGAGGTGATCGGGTTGTGGCAGCTTCTAGTCTCCCATGGAAACCATTGAAGCATGCCAAAAGTTAAAAAAAAAAAAAAGTTCTAAAAAAAGTTTAACTCCTTTACCCCCAAGGGTGGTTTGCACGTTAATGACCAGGCCAATTTTTACAATTCTGACCACTGTCCCTTTATGAGGTTATAACTGTGGAACGCTTCAATGGATCCGGGTAATTCTGACACTGTTTTCTCATGACATATTGTACTTCATGATAGTGGTAATATGTCTTTGATATTACCTGCGTTTATTTGTGAAAAAAACAGAAATTTGGTGAAAATTTTGAAAATTTCGCAATTTTCCAACTTTGAATTTTTATGCAATTAAATCACAGAGATATGTCACACAAAATACTTAATAAGTAACATTTCCCACATGTCTACTTTACATCAGCACAATTTTGGAACCAACATTTTTTTTTGTTAGGGAGTTATAAGGGTTAAAAGTTGACCAGCAATTTCTCATTTTTACAACACCATTTTTTTTTTAGGGACCACATCTCATTTGAAGTCATTTTGAGGGGTCTATATGATAGAAAATAACCAAGAAAATAACCAAGTGTGACACCATTCTAAAAACTGCACCCCTCAAGCTGCTCAAAACCACATTCATGAAGTTTATTAACCCTTCAGGTGTTTCACAGGAATTTTTGGAATGTTTAAATAAAAATGAACATTTAACTTTTTTTCACAAAAAATTTACTTCAGCTCCAATTTGTTTTATTTTACCAAGGGTAACATGAGAAAATGGACCACAATAGTTGTTGTACAATTTGTCCTGAGTACGCCGATACCCCATATGTGGGGGTAAACCACTGTTTCGGCGCATGGCAGAGCTCGGAAGCGAAAGAGCGCCATTTGACTTTTCAATGCAAAATTGACAGGAATTGAGATGGGACGCCATGTTGCGTTTGGAGAGCCCCTGATGTGCCTAAACATTGAAACCCTCCCACAAGTGACACCATTTTGGAAAGTAGACACCATAAGGAACTTATCTAGATGTGTGGTGAGCACTTTGACCCATTAAGTGATTCACAGAAGTTTATAATGCAGAGCCGTAAAAATAAAAAATTATATTTTTTCACAAAAATGATCTTTTCGCCCCCAATTTTTTATTTTCCCAAGGGTAAGAGAAGAAATTGGACCTCAAAAGTTGTTGTCCAATTTGTCCTGAGTACGCCGATACCCCACATGTGGGGGTAAACCACTGTTTGGACGCATGGGAGAGCTCGGAAGGGAAGGAGCGCCGTTTGACTTTTCACTGCAAAATTGACAGGAATTGTGATGGGACGCCATGTTGCGTTTGAAGAGCCACTGATGTGCCAAAACATTGAAACCCCCCACAAATGACACCATTTTGGAAAGTAGATCCCCTAAGGAACTCCTCTAGATGTGTTGTTGTGAGAGCTTTGAACCCCCAAGTGTTTCACGACAGTTTATAACGCAGAGCCGTAAAAATAAAAAATCCTTTTTTTTTTCCACAAAAATTATTTTTTAGCCCCCAGTTTTGTATTTTCCTAAGGGTAACAGGAGAAATTGGTCCCCAAGAGTTGTTGTCCAATGTGTCCTGAGTACGCTGATACCCCATATGTTGGGGTAAACCCCTGTTTGGGCGTACGGGAGAGCTCGGAAGGGAAGGAGCACTGTTTTACTTTTTCAACGCAGAATTGGCTGGAATTGAGATCGGACGCCATGTTGCGTTTGGAGAGCCCCTGATGTGCCTAAACAGTGGAAACCCCCCAATTATAACTGAAACCCTAATCCAAACACATCCCTAACCCTAATCCCAACGGTAACCCTAACCACACCCCTAACCCTGACACACCCCTAACCCTAATCCCAACCGTAAATGCAATCCAAACCCTAACCCTAACTTTAGCCCCAACCCTTACTGTAGCCTTAACCCTAGCCCTAACGGGAAAATGGAAATAAATAAATTTTTTTAATTTTTTAATTTTTCCCTAACTAAGGGGGTGATGAAGGGGGGTTTGATTTACTTTTATAGCGGGTTTTTTAGCGGATTTTTATGATTGGCAGCCGTCACACACTGAAAGACGCTTTTTATTGCAAAAAATATTTTTTGCGTTACCACATTTTGAGAGCTATAATTTTTCCATATTTTGGTCAACAGAGTCATGTGAGGTCTTGTTTTTTGCGGGACGAGGTGACGTTTTTATTGGTAACATTTTCGGGCACGTGACATTTTTTGATCGCTTTTTATTACGATTTTTGTGAGGCAGAATGACCAAAAACCAGCTATTCATGAACTTCTTTTGGGGGAGGCATTAATACAGTTCAGCGTTTGGTAAAATGGATAAAGCAGTTTTATTCTTCGGGTCAGTACGATTATACAGATACCTCATTAATATAATTTTTTTATGTTTTGGCGCTTTTATACGATACAAACTATTTTATATAAAAAATAATTATTTTTGCATAGCTTTATTCTGAGGACTATAACTTTTTAATTTTTTCTTTGATGATGCTGTATGGCGGCTCGTTTTTTGCGGGACAAGATGACGTTGCTTGCCTATACCGCCGGAACACTGCGATCATGTTTGATCGCAGTGTGCCGGGGTTAATGTGCCGGGGGCGGTCCATGACATGATAGTGCCGGACATCAGCTGCGATAGTCAGCTGACACCCGGCCGCGATCGGCCGAGCGCCCCCCCCCTCCATGAGCACGGCCGTTCGCATATGACGTACTATCCCGCCGGTGGTCATACGGGCCCACCCTACCTCGACGGGATAGTACGTCTAATGTCAGAAAGGGGTTAAAAAAAGAAAATAAGAGTTCAAATCACCCCCCTTTCGCCGTATTCAAAATAAAAACAATAAAATAAAAATCAAACATACACATATTTGGTATCGCCGGGTTCAGAATCGCCCGATCTATCAATAAAAAGAAAAAGGATTAACCTGATCACTAAATGACGTAGCGAGAAAAAAAGTCAGAAAGCCAGAATTACGTTTTTTTGGTTGCTGCGACATTGCATTAAAATGCAATAAGAATAAAAATCGTATCTGCACCAAAATCGTATCATTAAAAACGTCAGCTCGGCACGCAAAAAATAAGCCCTCACCCAACCCGAGATCACGAAAAATGGAAACGCTCCGGGTATTGGAAGATGGCACAGTCATGGTTAGTTTTAGCATTTAGTGAATCTAGTAAAACAGCCAAACAAAAAAACAAGTGTGGGATTGCACATTTTTTCACAATTTCACCGCACTTGGAATTTCTTTCCTGTTTTCTAGTACACGACATGGTAAAACCAATGGTATGGTTCAAAAGTACAACTCGTGCCGCAAAAAACAAGCCCTCACATGGCCGTATTGATGGAAAAATAAGAACGTTATGGCCCTGGGAAGAAGGGGAGCGAAAAACTAAAACGCAAAACCGGAAAAAGCTCCGGGGGCTAAGGGGTTAAAGTTTGAAAATGTTGCAGTTTTCAAACTATTAATTTTTAAGCCCTTAAATCAGAGTTATGTCACACAAAATAGTTAATAAATAACATTTCCAACATGTCTTCTTTACATCAGTACAATTTTTGCAAAAAAAATGTTTGTTAGGTAGTTCGAAGCTTTAAAAGTTGACCAGAGATTTCTCATTTTTTACAACAAAATCACTTTTTTTTTTGGTTTTGTTTTTTAGGGACTACATCACATTTCAAGGGCCTATATGATAGAAAATACAAAAAAGTGACACCATTCTTTATTAACCCTTCAAGGGCGGTGTGATCACATGGAAAGAGGGCTGACTAGTCTGGGGAACCAACGCCCCATCGACTACTCAAAGTCCTCATTAGCATAGGAAAAGCGGAGGTTATAAATGCTGTTTTAAAGGCATTTATTTAACTGAAACTTGTTATACAGGGCTGGCTAGGGAGGGAGTTTAATTATACAGAGGCGAATGCTGCAGGATTGGAGGGCATAGGGACCTGACAGGTTCCCTTTAAACAGTTTGAGAGTTACTACTTGAACTCATTGCCAGACTGTTTCAATAACAATTCGCCATGTGCTACGCCAATTGTGTAATGGGATGCTATAAAAATAAGTATATATATATATATATATATATATATATATATATATATATATATAATTGTCTAAGGGTTTTTCTGTCTGTCTGTCTGTCTGTCTGTCCTGGAAATCCCGCGTCTCTGATTGGTCGAGGCCGCCAGGCCTCGACCAATCAGCGACGGGCACAGCATGGCGACGATGATGTCATAAAGGTTGCCTCGACCAATCAGCGACAGGCACAGTCTGCCGCGAATTCGCCTCGACCAATCAGCGACGGGCACAGTATCAACGTAGATGTCATAATGGTTGCCATGGCGATGATGATGTCATAAAGGTTGCCTCGACCAATCAGCGACGGGCACAGTCTGCCGCGAATTCTGGAATCATCATTGTCCATATACTACGGGGACATGCATATTCTAGAATACCCGATGCATTAGAATCGGGCCACAGTCTAGTATATATATATAATTGTCTAAGGGTTTTTCTGTCTGTCTGTCTGTCTGTCCTGGCAATCCCACGTCTCTGATATCTGACCAATCAGAGACGGGCACAGCATGGCGACGATGATGTCATAATGGAAATCCCGCGTCTCTGATTGGTCGAGGCCGCCAGGCCTCGACCAATCAGCGACGGGCACAGTATCGACGTAGACGTCATAATGGTTGCCATGGCGACGATGATGTCATAAAGGTTGCCTCGACCAATCAGCGACGGGCACAGTCTGCCGCGAATTCTGGAATCATCATTGTCCATATACTACGGGGACATGCATATTCTAGAATACGGCCGGGCCTCGACCAATCAGCGACGGGCACATTATCGACGTAGAAATCCCACGTCTCTGATTGGTCGAGGCCGCCAGGCCTCGACCAATCAGCGATGGGCACAGCATGGCGACGATGATGTCATAAAGGTTGCCTCGACCAATCAGCGACGGGCACAGTCTGCCGCGAATTCTGGAATCATCATTGTCCATATACTACGGGGACATGCATATTCTAGAATACCCGATGCGTTAGAATCGGGCCACAATCTAGTGTGTATATATATATATATATATATATATATATATATATATATATATATATATATATATATATATATATATATATATATATATATATATATATATATACATATACCATTCATCGTATAGTTTACCACTTCAAGTAACTTTTCAGAATAAGCTGTCATGTGTACATGAGGAATAACCTTATGTCTGGTCATAATATGACGTGTATCCTGCATTTTTACCAGTTTTCCCCCTCGGCAGACTTTCTTATTTTGCAATCTATTCTGACGTCTGCCATTTAGAGATTAATTCTGGCTCTCTGCTCCTATTTTAGCACACAGAAACATGGAGGAAAATGTACAGCAGTACTGAGCTGTCTGGATATGAATTTACAGCTTCTAACTTCATAACAAAAGAAAAGAACATTTTACAGATAATGCTGATGTAAAGCAGACATGAAGTATATGCTATTTATTAACTATTTTTTGTGGTACAACTGTCTGGATTAAAGGGATAATCAGTAAAAGTTTGAAAAATATTAAAGTCAAATTTCTGATATTTTTATAAATAAACGCAAAACATATTGATCTAAATGTACCATTATCATAGAATATGTGTCACAAAAAAATAATAATCTCAAAATCATTGAGATACGTCAGAACATTCCAGACTTATTGCCACATAAATTGTCAGATTTGAAAAATTTGGCCTGATCACCAAGGTGTTAAATCCTTAGCCTAATTTCCTACTTTAAATCATAGAAATCAGCTATATAATAAATGAAGCAACTTCTGGGAAATCCTTACTTCCATTATATAGTAACTTAAAAAGAGCAGAGCCAAACATGACATTAAGAAAATGCACTTACGTAGTAGCTCTAGCACCTTCACGTCGGGAGGCAAGTCCTTCTGCAAGTAGCGATTCTGCAATGTTCTCGCCCGATGTATCTAAGAACATCACATTAAAAGTCAAAAACTGTAACATAATTGGATGCTACCATTCACTGCAGGATATTTAATTCACTCAAAAGCCAATCAGGCAAATAACATCATGTTTATCATAATTATCAAACACAAATTTAGGAGGAAAAAAAACTCCTACTCCTTCCTACTCTCACAACTCTCAATTCAACCCACGCATGTACACTTACCAAATGAGGATACCATTTAAAACAAGTAGTCTGAAAGGTTTACCATTGAAAAGAACCTATGGTAACTACATACGCTATTTTTTGGGGGACGACCATTATCAGAAGCACTCGTATCCTGCATCTTCTTCTATATTATTGTGTATCCTGCGGTATTGGTTGCACATCTTCGATGAGGAAAGGAGTAGCAGCTCACAGACTACAATTCTACAAGCCTTTACCACAGATAGGTAAAACCCAAATAGGGAGCACATTCCCCACTAAACCAACAATATTTCCACCTCATATTGGGTTTATTGCACTAGGGATCCCTTGGAGCAAAAATGATCAAGTTTTGAGTCAGATGCTACTTTGATGTAAAAAAAAAAAAAAACGCTCAAAAGAGAACATTTAGAGTAACAAGATTGCCCACTAGATGATACTAGATTATATTTTATTGAAAAATAATTTAAAATTAATGAATAGAAAAGAGGTCAGCAAGAGAAATTACAAGATCAGGAGGAATACAAACACTATGACAAAATCCAAATAAGAGTGTCACTATAAAGTCAATGCCACAATTCAGACATGACCACAGCACACCCGTGATCAATAACTATGATGTTAAAATAAAAAAAAAGATGATATTGAAAATCAAATAATAGTTAATATGAAAAAGCACATTAAACCAAATATTATCAAATACCGTATATACTCGAGTATAAGCCGAGATTTTCAGCCCAAATTTTTGGGCTGAAAGTGCCCCTCCCAGCTTATACTCGAGTCATGTTCAGCGGCGGGGTCGGCGGGTGAGGGGGAGAGAGGACTGTTGCATACTCACCTGCTCCCGGCGCTCCTAACGCTGTCCCAGCCTGTCCCATGGTCTCCCTCGCTGCAGCTCTTCCTCTATTCAGCGGTCACTTGGTACCGCTCATTAAAGTAATGAATATGGACTCCACTCCCATAGGGGTGGAGCCGCATATTCATTACTGTAATGTGCGGTACCAGTGACCGCTCATTACAGGAAGAAGCTGCGGTACCATGGGACAGGCAGGGACAGCGTCAGGAGCTGCCGGGACCAGGTGAGTATTTCATATTCACCTGTCCGCGTTCCATTTGCCGGGCGCCGCTCCGTCTTCCCGTCCTCTTGCTGTGACTGTGCAGGTCAGAGGGCGCGATGACGTATTAGTGTGCGCCGCCCTCTGCCTGACCAGTCAGTGCGGAGAGACGGGACGCTGAGGAGCAGCGGGCAGCGACGAGAGGTGAGTATGTTTTTTTTTTATTGCAGCAGCAGCATTACATGTGGCACAATGCTGTGTGGAGCGTCTATGGGGCCATAAAGAACTGCATGGAGCATTATATGGGGCATCTATGGGGCCATAACTGCATGGAGCATTATATGGGGCATCTATGGGGCCATAACTTCATGGAGCACTATATGGAGCATCTATGGGGCCATAACTGTATGGAGCATTATATGGAGCACTATATGGGGCCATAACAGCATGGAGCATTATATGGAGCATCTATGGGGCCATAACTGCATGGAGCATTATATGGGGCATCTATGGGGCCATAACTGCATGGAGCATTATATGGGGCATCTATGGGGCCATAACTGCATGGAGCATTATATGGAGCATCTATGGGGCCATAACTGCATGGAGCATTATATGGGGCATCTATGGGGCCATAACTGCATGGAGCATTATATGGGGCATCTATGGGGCCATAACTGCATGGAGCATTATATGGGGCATCTATGGGGCCATAACTGCATGGAGCATTATATGGAGCATCTATGGGGCCATAACTGCATGGAGCATTATATGGGGCATCTATGGGGCCATAACTGTATGGAGCATTATAAGGGGCTATAAAGAACTGCACGGAATATTATATGGGGCATCTATGGGGCCATAAAGAACTGCATGGAGCATTATATGGGGCTCCTGATTCAATATGGATATTCAAAAACACTTAACCTACTGATGTCTCAATTAATTTTACTTTTATTGGTATCTATTTTTATTTTTGACATATACCGGTAGCTGCTGCATTTTCCACCCTTGGCTTATTCTCGAGTCAATACGTTTTCCCAGTTTTTTGTTGCAAAATTAGGGGGGGTCGGCTTATACTCGGGTCAGCTTATACTCGAGTATATACGGTACATTTATCATACATGACAATCCAAAATCCGTACAGACGTGATGACAAAATGTTATTATAAAGTGCGATGAACTATGTGCAGAAAACCATTCCATCATTGGTAGTATATGAGGACCATTGACATGTATCCCACAATAAGGAGTGGCAGGCAAAAATGGGCATGATTAAATATATGTACATAACAAATGCTTTCCCATGATGAAATGTAATCTCCGTCTACAGCAAAACGCGTTTCGCTTAGGCTTTATCAAGTACTTTGATAAAGCATAAAAATTTTTTAAAAAAAACCCACACAATATGCATATGTCCACACTCAGATAACTACATATGCTACAAATATATTTCTATTTCTACTAGTATAGAAGTTTTGCGCTATATTAGTGAATGTTCACATTAAAAAAAGAAAAAGTAGGAGTCTTTATATATTTAAGGGAAATCAATCAAAAGGAGCACACATAGCTAAACTTCACAAAATCAACATTTATTAACATTAGAAAAACATACCTTTGCCCAAATACACTGTTCCATAGTATCTTTCTTCATTAATCTTGTGATCTACGGTGAAGCAGACTTCTTTACCAATAAGCTTCCTCCTCAGGAACTCTCGAGCTGGAAAGGCCCAAGGCTGAAAAGGATTCTAGACGTTAGAACTACAGACATCACTGCATATTATTATTATACCATTAAATGTAACAGACCCCAAGTTCATGGATGCAGCACACCTAGTTGCAAAGTGTTTTCCTTTTAGGATTAGTCCCTTGTGGGCTTTCATATTAATAATAGGTCTTATTTTAGTATAGTCTCCCATATTACAGGGAAACTGCCACCATGAAAATGCAGTCTAATCTGCAGGCCCCATGTTATAGAGCAGAGGGAGCGGAGCAGATTGGTACGTAGTCTTGTGAGTAAAGATTCAGTATGACCCCTTTTTTAATCATTTAATCCTCTGCTCTTTCTGGGATTTTCAGTCCAGTCCTATCACTAACTGACATCTACCTCTTTATGCCCACGCACACAAGAAAGCGGTCACTCACTGACTGTACCACTCACTGGACAGAAAATTCCAGAAAGAGCAGAAGATTAAATTATTAAAACACAGGTTATACTGAATCTTTAGGGTACCGTCACACAGTACCATTTTAATCGCTACGACGGCACGATCCGTGACGTCGCAGCGATCGTATGATTATCGCTCCAGTGTCGTAGACTGCGGTCACACGTTGCAATCACGGCGCTGGAGCGATGCCGAAGTCCCCGGGTAACCAGGGTAAACATCGGGTAACTAAGCGCAGGGCCGCGCTTAGTAACCCGATGTTTACCCTGGTTACCAGCGTAAACGTAAAAAAAACAAACAGTACATACTTACATTCCGGTGTCTGTCCCCTGGCGTTCTGCTTCTCTCCACTGTGTAAGCGCCATAGCCGGAAAGCAGAGCGGTGACGTCAGACGTCACCGCTGTGTTTGCTTTCTGGCTGGCCGGCGCTCACAGTGCAGAGAAGCTGAGACGCCGGAGGACAGACACCGGAATGTGAGTATGTACTGTTTGTTTTTTTTACGTTTACGCTGGTAACCACGGTAAACATCGGGTTACTAAGCGCGGCCCTGCGCTTAGTTACCCGATGTTTACCCTGGTTACAAGCGAACACATCGCTGGATCGCTGTCACACACAACGATCCAGCGATGTCAGCGGGTGATCAAGCGACGAAAGAAAGTTCCATACGATCTGCTACGACGTACGATTCTCAGCAGGGTCCCTGATCGCTGCTGCGTGTCAGACACTGCGATATCGTAACGATATCGCTAGAATGTCACGAATCGTACCGTCGTAGCGATCAAAATGGTACTGTGTGACAGTACCCTTACTCATAAGACTACATATCAATCACACTCCACTCTCCTGCTCTATAACATGGGGTCAGCAGATTGGACTGCTATTTCATGGACACAGGTTCCTTTAAAATTTTCATTTAAAAGGGGTTTTCCCAAAAATAAAAAGTGGTCATGTTAAAATAAAACGTCCCTGTGCCGAGATAATCTTATAATGTAATGTCTGTATACTCTTGCTTCCTCCCCTGCCCAGGAGCTGTGGTATGCTCAGACCATGTCCCTGTACGGTCAAACACGGCAATTACACAGTACACAACAGGGGCACATTTATAAAATTATCTTAGCACAGGAATTATTTTATTTTTATTTTATTTAAACATCTAATTGTGAAACTTACTATTATTCTAAAGATCTATTAATTAAAATGATTAAAACTTTGTAGGAAAATCCCTTTAAGACTCTCAAAAGCTGGGTTGTGTGCAGAGGAGTCAATGGCCATGTGACATGCTTTTTTTCTAAAAAAATGTGGTGCACTCTGTGTCCTGGAGCGGAAGGTGCAGGCTGAACAACAGCACGTATACACAATAGCAATCATCTCTAGTCGTCACATTTGCTTCGATTGAAGAATTTTCCTTTTCAAATGCATTTTAAGTGCATAAACATTGGGATTCTGCACTTTAAAATGCAACTGTGTTTTCCATGTGTACTTTCTGGTCCTGGTAAAAGCAGATGGGGAAAGTGGGTGTGGAAATGCAGTTCAACAGAGTTTTTAAAGGGTTATCCAGTCTAAAGAAGGAATATGCCAAGTTGTGACAGTTTGCGTTGAGCACACTGGCTTTTCTCCTGTATCATATAACCACGTGCATACTTGCATACACCGATTTGCACACTTGAAGTCACATGACGGCAAGTCTCAAGTGTGAAAATTGCAAACGTACCTAGAGCCACTATGCGGCACCAGCACATTCAATGCTTAACACCAAAGGCAGCCCATGGGGTTCCTTTCTCTGTGGCCACTGTTCAGCGTGGAAATGCATGTTTGAACCTCTACCTTGACAGATTCAAAGAGCCAAAGGAAATACAAGATCGCTCATCATCTATTATGTAACACTTCAGTTATATATTTCACCACATGCCTCAGTAAATTAATCTATATTGGGAAAGAAACGAGACAATATAAGGCCCGTATTCTTGAACATATTAGTGATACTGACACTGCAAAAAAAAAAGATAACACCCTGTTCCGAGAAATTTTCCAAAATTTTTATCAATGCAATCCTAAAGGTTTTCACAAACAGTGTACATACAGGATTAATCTAGGCCTACCGGGGGTGTTCGGATATTAAAAGACCACTACCGAGACAAAATGGAGAATCCTCCTAGAAACAGTGTCACCGACTGGCTTGAATGAATTAAACAGTCTGCTATAAAGCTTTTCTTGATTAAACTCTTACTTTACAATTCTTTAATATTAACACACAAATTTTAATTTATTTGGATATAAATTTTCTTTTTATGCAAAAATATTCTTTGATAATTGAAATTTACAACAGCACAGCTTCACTTTATATCTATAAGGTCTTTCTGGATATCACAGATCTCCTTTGGATAGATGATCTCAGAATATCATCAGATATCTGCAATTCTGGATCATTTCTGACGAAACCGGACTCGAAATGGAACAATACAATATCACTGATCATATGCAGCGATATGCCTGCAAATACACTGCTCAAAAAAATAAAGGGAACACTTAAATAACAGAATATAACTCCAAGTAAATCAAACTTCTGTGAAATCAAACTGTCCACTTAGGAAGCAACACTGTTTGACAATCAATTTCACATGCTGTTGTGCAAATGGAATAGACAACAGATGGAATTAGTGGCAATTATCAAGACACCCTCAATAAAGGAGTGGTTCTGCAGGTGGGGACCACAGACCACGTCTCGGTACCAATGCTTTCTGGCTGATGTTTTGGTCACTTTTGAATGTTGGTTGTGCTTTCACACTCGTGCTAGCATGAGACAGACTCTACAACACACACAAGTGGCTCAGGTAGTGCAGCTTATCCAGGATGGCACATCAATGCGAGCTGTGGCAAGAAGGTTTGCTGTGTCTGTCAGCATAGTGTCCAGAGGCTGGAGGCGCTACCAGGAGACAGGCCAGTACACCAGGAGATGTGGAGGGGGCCGTAGGAGGGCAACAACCCAGCAGCAGGACCACTACCTCAGCTTTTGTGCAAGGAGGAACAGGAGAACTGCCAGAGCCCTGCAAAATGACCTCCAGCAAGCCACAAATGTGCATGTGTCTGCACAAACAGTTAGAAACCATCTCCATGAGGATGGTCTGAGTGCCCGACATCCACAGATGGAGGTTGTGCTCAAAGCCCAACACTGTGCAGGACGCTTGGCATTTGCCACAAAACACCAGGATTGGCAAATTTGCCACTGGAGCAGGTTCACACTGAGCACATGTGACAGACGTGACAGAGTCTGGAGACACCATGGAGAGCGATCTGCTGCCTGCAACATTCTTCAGCATGACCGGTTTGGCAGTGGGTCAGTAATGGTGTGGGGAGGCATTTCTTTGGAAGGCTGCACAGCCCTCCATGTGCTCGCAAGAGGTAGCCTGACTGCCATTAGGTACGAAGATCGGATCCTCAGACACCTTGTGAGACCATATGCTGGTGAGGTTGGCCCTGACAATGCCAGACCTCATGTGGCTGGAGTGTGTCAGCAGTTCCTGCAAGATTAAGGTATTGAAGCTATGGACTGGCCCGCCCGTTCCCCAGACCGGAATCCGATTGAACACATCTGGGACATCACGTTGCACCACAGACTGTCCAGGAGTGCTTTAGAGATGCTTTAGTCCAGGTCTGGGAGGAGAACCCTCAGGAGACCATCCGCCACCTCATGAAGAACATGCCCAGGCATTGTAGGGAGGTCATACAGGCACGTGGAGGCCACACACACTACTGAGCATCAGTTCTTTGTCTTGAGGCATTTCCACTGAAGTGGGATCAGCCTGTAACTTAATTTTCCACTTTGATTTTGAGCATCATTCCAACTCCAAACCTCCGTGGGATATTATTTGTGATTTACGTTGATCATTTTTAGCTTTTATTGTTCTCAACACATTCCACTATGTAATGAATAAAGATTTACAACTGGAATATTTAATTCAGTGATATCTAGGATGTGGGATTTTAGTGTTCTCTTTATTTTTTTTGAGCAGTGTATATTAAATATATGCCAGCCACTGTGTAATCCATTTTTTGATTGAAGGGACTTAGACAGCACAGGATGACTGTTCAAACTAATTACAGGCACTCGGTTCTTCACATCATTTATATCCACCTGCCCGGTTTCCCTCAAATCTCCCTTCTTTTATGGACAGCTCTGGCTTCATAGAACCAGAGAAGTGTGGAGAAAGATGGAAACCAAGCAGGTGGGAAGTTATATATATAAATGTTCGGCCCCGCCATGAAGCACCGAGCGCCTATACTTGGTTCGAACATTCATTCTGTGCTGACAGGGTCCCTTTAAATGCAAGTGCAATACTAATTTTGATGTCATGCTGTAGGTTTTAACACTATTCCAGTGGGATTTTCTATTGGAATCCTGGAGTATTTTTTTTTTTATTATTACCAGCAGTCACCATCTTCATCTTTTATTGGCACCGCTCCAGTCAGTCTGCAGGTTGTGACCTGCCTAATAGCAGGGATTGCCTGTTTGTTAGACTCAAACATATTCGAGCACGCCGAAGTCACTTGGTTAGCAACCGAGCACGTTTGCTTCTCAATACTGAAAAGGATGGGAGCTTGGCAAATAGCATACTAGGGTCAGGGAACTAAGAATAATTGCATCATGCCAGTGCTGAAATTGAAAAACAAAACATGCTGAAGGGAAGCTTTAATAAGGCGTATTACATGCATTTATTTTTGGATTCGTATAATCTAATTGAATTACATATTTTAAATCTGATTTTTAACTGTGTAATAATTTTAATGCAGATATTTACTATCATATTTGATATAGTTTGACATTATTTTCACTTTTTTTACCTGCCTTTGATCTTTATTAAAATTATATTCCTCTCATGGTTTCTTATACGATATATAATTACGCATTTAATGCACTTTATACATACATGATAGCTATCACACATTTCTTTAATACATTGAATGCCAATATAACTTATTTATATATACACTTATTTTTTTTATGCCATATTCAGTTCCCTTCATAAAGATTATTATGCCTTTAATAGCTGCTTGCCGCATGCCCTTCTCACGCGCTGTTTTCTTCCTGACTCATCCTTTATGGTCCCTGGCAGATCCAGTGATGTGTCGGACTACGTAAATTCCAGTGATATGCATTCACAGGGTATTCAGGACTAGGTCGCCACCAAGGTTCTTGTTCCTTCTGTTCAGGTGTGGATGATGTGCATTAGGAACATAATCATGTCATTATGTAAAAGGTCCGTGTATTGATCGGCATTTTTGTTGCTTGCTACTTCTTGTTTACTTTGGGATATATGCCTTAAAAAGAACCTGTCACCAGCCGTAACGCTATTATCCTACAGATATGCGATTAAGCTGCAGGTTCATAGCGTTATGCTGTAACCGTACACCCGGCCCTGACGGACACTGGCTCTGCATTGACGCTCAGATGTCAGTCAGGGCCAGGGGGGCGCTCTGTATAGTCTGACTGAACCCACAGCGCCCCCACTTCCATGATGGAAATGGAATGCTGGCAGGGAGAATAAAAGTTAATTTTCTCCCCGCTGCATTTGGCTGCGTGCATGCGCCAGACAACATAATGCTATTAATCTACAGATTAACCACATGTGCAGGTTAATAGCATTATTTCTGGTGAAAGGTTCCTTTACATTCATTACATCTGTTTAATTTGATCAAATATCATAGGCCATTTATGTCTGATTACCGTTTGTACTCGAATATAAGCCGAGATTTTGTGCCCCTCTCGGCTTATACTCGAATCATGGAAGGCGGGGGGGGGGGGGGAGCCACGACTGTCACATACTCACCTGCTCCTGGCGCGGTCCCTGCATGTCCCATGGTCTCCGGTGCCGGCACCTTCTTCCTCCGTTCAGCGGTCACGTGGTACCGCTCATTAAGGTAATGAATATGGACTCCACTCCCATAGGGGTGGAGCCGCATATTCATTACTGTAATGAGCGGTACCAGTGACCGCTCAATACAGGAAGAAGCTGCGGGCGCCGGAGACCATCTGTCCGGGAGAAGCTGCCAGGGACCGCGCCGGGAGCAGTTGAGTATTAAATATTCACCTGTCCCTCGTTCCAGCGTCGGCACCACTCCGTCTTCTGCATCCTCTGCAGTGACTGTTCAGGTCAGAGGGCGTAATGACGTATTAGGGTGTGCGCCGCCCTCTGCCTGAACAGTCAGTGCGGAGCGACGGGACGCTGAGGAGCAGCGACGAGAGGTGAGTATGCTTATGCTTTTTTTTTTTTTTTTTTTTTTTTTAATTGCAGCAGCATTATATGTGGCACATTCTTATATGGAGCATCTCTGGGGCCATAATGAACTGTATGGAGCATTATATGGGGCATATTTGTATATGGAGCATCTTATGGGGCCATAATGAACTGCATGGAGCATTATATGAAGCACATTTGTATATGGAGCATCTTATAGGGCCATAATGAACTGTATGGAGCATTATATGGGGGGGATTTTAATATAGAGCATCTTTTGAGGCCCATCATGAACTGCATTGAGCATTACATGGGGCTCCTGATTCAATATGGATATACAATACAGCAATACATGCAGCTGCACCCACCGCTCCTGAGTGCCGGGTATTGACGTGCGAGACTCATCCGAGTTTCTTGCATGCGAGTATGAGCCCTAAGGAGCTGAAACAAGTAGCCTGGAGAAAGCACCCTTCAAGCCTGAGACACCTGGAGTACAGGTCCTTCTCAAAAAATTAGCATATAGTGTTAAATTTCATTATTTACCATAATGTAATGATTACAATTAAACTTTCATATACTATAGATTCATTATCCACCAACTGAAATTTGTCAGGTCTTTTATTGTTTTAATACTGACGATTTTGGCATACAACTCCTGATAACCCAAAAAAACCTGTCTCAATAAATTAGCATATTTCACCCGACCAATCAAATAAAAGTGTTTTTTAATACCAAACAAAAAAACCATCAAATAATAATGTTCAGTTATGCACTCAATACTTGGTTGGGAATCCTTTGGCAGAAATGACTGCTTCAATGCGGCGTGGCATGGAGGCAATCAGCCTGTGACACTGCTGAGATGTTATGGAGGCCCAGGATGCTTCAATAGCGGCCTTAAGCTCATCCAGAGTGTTGGGTCTTGCGTCTCAACTTTCTCTTCACAATATCCCACAGATTCTCTATGGGGTTCAGGTCAGGAGAGTTGGCAGGCCAATTGAGCACAGTAATACCATGGTCAGTAAACCATTTACCAGTGGTTTTGGCACTGTGAGCAGGTGCCAGGTCGTGCTGAAAAATGAAATCTTCATCTCCATAAAGCATTTCAGCCGATGGAAGCATGAAGTGCTCCAAAATCTCTTGATAGCTAGCTGCATTGACCCTGCCCTTGATGAAACACAGTGGACCAACACCAGCAGCTGACATGGCACCCCACACCATCACTGACTGTGGGTACTTGACACTGGACTTCAGGCATTTTGGCATTTCCTTCTCCCCAGTCTTCCTCCAGACTCTGGCACCTTGATTTCCGAATGACATGCAAAATTTGCTTTCATCAGAAAAAAGTACTTGGGACCACTTAGCAACAGTCCAGTGCTGCTTCTCTGTAGCCCAGGTCAGGCGCTTCTGCCGCTGTTTATGGTTCAAAAGTGGCTTTACCTGGGGAATGCGGCACCTGTAGCCCATTTCCTGCACACGCCTGTGCACGGTGGCTCTGGATGTTTCCACACCAGACTCAGTCCACTGCTTCCTCAGGTTCCCCAAGGTCTGGAATCGGTCCTTCTCCACAATCTTCCTCAGGGTCCGGTCACCTCTTCTCGTTGTACAGCGTTTTCTGCCACATTGTTTCCTTCCAACAGACTTACCATTGAGGTGCCTTGATACAGCACTCTGGGAACAGCCTATTTGTTGAGAAATTTCTTTCTGGGTCTTACCCTCTTGCTTGAGGGTGTCAATGATGGCCTTCTTGACATCTGTCAGGTCGCTAGTCTTACCCATGATGGGGGTTTTGAGTAATGAACCAGGCAGGGAGTTTTTAAAAGCCTCAGGTATCTTTTGCATGTGTTTAGAGTTAAGGTACCGTCACACTAGGCGATATCGCCAGCGATCCGTGACGTTGCAGCGACCTGGATAGCGATATCGCTGTATTTGACACGCAGCAGCGATCTGGATCCCGCTGTGAAATTGCTGGTCGCTGCTAGAAGGTCTGCACTTTATTTGGTCGCTAGGTCGCCGTGTATCGCCGTGTTTGACAGCAAAAGCAAGGATACCAGCGATATTTTACACTGGTAACCAGGGTAAACATCGGGTTACTAAGCGCGGCCCTGCGCTTAGTAACCCGATGTTTACCCTGGTTACCAGCGTAAAAGTTAAAAAAACAAACAGCACATACTCACCAGCGCGTCCCCCAGCCTCTGCTTCCTGACACTGACTGAGCGCCGGCCCTAAACTGAAAGTGAAAGCACAGCGGTGACGTCACCGCTGTGCTGTTAGGGCCGGAGCTCAGTCAGTGTCAGGAAGCAGAGGCTGGGGGACGCGCTGGTGAGTATGTACTGTTTGTTTTTTTAACTTTTACGCTGGTAACCAGGGTAAACATCGGGTTACTAAGCGCGGCCCTGCGCTTAGCAACCCGATGCTTACCCTGGTTACCCGGGGACCTCGGCATCGTTGGTCGCTGGAGAGCGGTCTGTGTGACAGCTCTCCAGCGACCAAACAGCGACGCTGCAGCGATCGGCATCGCTGTCGCTATCGCTGCAGCGTCGCTTAATGTGACGGTACCTTTAATTACTTGATTCAGAAGATTAGGGTAATAGGTCATTTAGAGAACCTTTTCTTGATATGCTAATTTATTGAGACAGGTTTTTTGGGTTATCAGGAGTTGTATGCCAAAATCATCAGTATTAAAACAATAAAAGACCTGACAAATTTCAGTTGGTGGATAATGAATCTATAGTATATGAAAGTTTAATTGTAATCATTACATTATGGTAAATAATGAAATTTAACACTATATGCTAATTTTTTGAGAAGGACCTGTATATTGCTCTTCAGGAATGGGCCAATATACCTGTGGACAGGTGCAGAAATCTCATTGAGAATTACAGACAGTTTGTTTACAGACATTGCCTCAGAAAGCTATGCAGAAAAATGTTAAATGTACTATCATTTTGTCCAGGCCATTTTCATTAGTCAGGCCATTTTTATTAGTGTATTTTTGAATAGTGATTCAAAAGAAGAAGAAAAAAAGTCTGCTTTTCATTAGTTGATATTCAGTCACGCTTAATTTGAAACTGACAAAAGTAATTTTATTTCTATACCCATTGTTTAGTTTGCTTTTTACTTTAAAAGAAGGTTCCCAACAGATATCCGTGTGCAAATAAAAATACTAAGAATATGTTACAAACAAGTAAATCATCACATTAACCCTAGAATGCGTGACATCACAAATCTACACTCTTACGTAACGGAAATTACAAGTTTATTTCAAAATTGCAAAATAAGATATGACGAATGCACAACATTTTAATTATAATTTTTTTGTAGAAAGCACCAAAAAACCTTTTATTCAAAATTTCAAACAAAGATATGAAAAACACACAAAGGTATATAAATCTAGAGCAAACTAGCTACATTTCTTTTCTAACTTTTTCTTTTCAATTTTATTGGTCTTCCAACAATTTTCATATGTCATCTTTTTTGAAGAATTTTTTTTTACAGACATTTTCCCACATGTGGTACAATATCGCTCAGTTTTCCTCTTTAAGTTTCCTGGACAAGTGAAACAACGCTTTAGTTTTCTTTCTCCTGGCCCTGGAATATCCTCAAACTGTATGCCACACCGTTTCATTGCTTCTTTAGTTTGCTTTGGCAAGCATTTCATGTTGCTTCGCTCCATCATGTGAGGCATTATAAGTTCATGGCAAAGGTCCTTCAAGAATAGGCATCTCCTGTCCTTCCTCCTTGCATAGAATTCTGGATGAGTTTCTATAAAAATAATGAATGAATTCAGGGCTGCTACATCAAGCATATTGGAAACAATTACTACAGGTCAACGTCTTGTTTGCCTCTTGCACGAATATTCTCCCAACATTTCATTTATTTTGTCTACACCTCCTTTAGTTTTATTGTAATACAGGATGATTTCTGGTTTCAATTTCCTGTCATTGCTGTCAATACTGCAATCATAATGCATGGTACTGAGTAATATAACGGATTTTTCCTTCTTCGCTTTGTAAGATACCAGTGTCGCTTTGTTGTTGAAACCAAAGACACTCTCAAAGTGCTCGCTCTGGATTGTGTTTCATTGCTTGAGGATTTTCTCGTCGGTTTGGCTTCAAAGCACCAACAAGTAATAGTTTTTCAAGCAGAAAATTGCCCAGTGCAACATTGGTAAAAAATAGTCCATGGTAATGTTTCTACCTGAATTGTATATTGGTATAGCAAGTGTTTTCATAATCTCAGACCCTAGATCTTTCTGTACTGGTGCAACAACTTCTTCGCCACAGTACATAAGCCCATTTATGCCATAATAATTTGCAGAATGACACATCCAGAAGATTTTTATTCCATACTTGGCTGGTTTACTGGGCATGTATTGTATGAACTTGTAACATCCTCTGAAGGGTACAAGTTGTTCATCTACTGTAACATTAGTACTAGGATTGTAAAATTTGGTGCAATTTTTGATAAATATGTTCCAGATAGAACTGATAGGGACTAATTTGTCTGTTTGGAACCTCGCTGCAAGTGTTCGCTTATCATCAGATCAAATTTTTCTTCTAATTTCCTCATATCTGTCCTCTGCCATTGTCACACCATAGTGTGGATCAGAAAGTGGGTCCAGAAATAATTCTCTAATTTCTTATAGAAGCAAAGAGACTGAAAGTGAGTCAGACTTCCTCCCAACATCAAATCACAGGCACTTCAGCAATTAGCTCACAGTGTATACTGTCCTCAGTACTCTCTACACAGCTCATTACTGTGTTCAGAAGGACCTGCGATGTCGTGGCCTTATCACTCCCTCCCAAAAATCACATGACATCCTCACATGGCATGATCCAACCCCTTGCCCCTCCACCAGCAACCCTACAAATAAAGTAGCTTGAGACACAAACACTGCTGAGTACATGATAAAAATAGCAGGGGCCTAAAAAGCCCCCATTCTGCACAGATGTAGTTTTCCCCAAAAAAAAGCATTGCTACACCAAAAAAAAATATTATATGAACAACTGGATATTATTAACTACATACTTGAGGAATACCTAGAGTTTCACAATTCTATCTAAAGTAATTTTGCAAATAGCAAAAAAATGTAAGCGCCGGGGCCTAAAAGGCCCCCAATACACATTGTAGGGTTAACAGGTTCAACGATTTGGCAAATATTATAAAGCATGACGGCCAGCACAGCTGGTTTCTCACTTCTAGAAAGGTGGAGAATCTTGGAGCATAAATGATGAAGGTTGGACTGATCATTCCAATGAATATAACTGCAACCAAATTGTATAACTTTTCTGATGTTTGCGACAAACCAACGCAACAGGAATAGCTTAAAATCAGGGCTGTGGAGTCGGTAAGCCACAGTTGCGCCTCAGACTCCTGGATTTTATCAGGTTCCGACTCCGGCTCCTTCATAAATGGCCAATTCGTAACAATAAATTTACTATTGTAAAATATTAACATCGTGCTTATTCATTCAGTTTCTCACCATCATATAAGTAATCAGACCACTTAAAGCAAAAACTATATTTATTAGAATACAATTAGAATATAGCAAATAACTTTCATAAACTCTTGTAAGTAAATCTGCAATAAACACTGTTATGCAGTTAATAAGAAATCTATAAATTTGTCATCAGAAAAAGTATTGCCTCTGTCAGATCCTCCTTCATGGATGCCCTCAAATCTGATCTAGTTATTTTGAGAGCAGAGAACAACCTCTCTACACTAACTTGGGTTGGTGGCAAAGCAGTAACCACTCGGGCAACATCTCTGACAATGCCAGGATACAGAGGAATCGCTTGTTGCACTGTTATTTTTGATGAACGGTCAAATTTCTCAGTTTCTTTTAGTGCACATGAAAAATTCTGCTGAAATGTACTGGCTGTGTTCTTTGATGGGGATGACTCTTCTATGCGGGAACGCTTTGCACGGTCCTTGTGATCCAAATATTTTTCAAAATTAAATTCTTCTGTTCATCTGAAGCAACTTCAGTTTGCTCCTCAGTTACAATACTGTGTTCCTCTATTTCAAACATTTGTGTCTGTGGACCCAGAATGTTCTTCTAGCTGCTGGTCACCATCATTACTCTCATTCATTAGCTTAATAGTACTTATCATATTTGAAGCATTGTCAGTTATGACAGAAAGAACTTGCTCTTTTTTAAGTTCGTAGTCTTGCAGAACCTTTTCCACCAAGACCTGGAGAAACTCACTGGTGTGATGAGCTTTGGTGTCTTTTACTGCCAATGTCTTGGTAACTATTTCATTTTTGTCACAAACAAATCAGACATTGATGGCAAAATAGTTCACTCTGTGATGTGTGCAGGCATCCATTTTAAGAAACAGAAAGCGTCCCTTGAGAGTTTTTTTTAAGTTCTTCCTTTGTTTAAAAGCTTCTTCGATTACTAATTTTATAATTCTCTCTCTCTCTAGAGAGAAACACCAAGCTTGCGGGCCATTTCCCCATTCAGACACAAGCTGGTCGTGAAAATAATGAAATAGGCACACTATCCTTTACAACAAGCTCTATGATCTGTTTTTTAAATGTATCTACTGTCATTGTCACGATAACTGACAAAATATCTTGCAACTGATGGCTGCAGTGACAAAGTTCTCTGCTCCTTTGTTTGGCTGGAAGAGCTGGGCACTGGTTCATTGGTTTGGATGCAGTCTCTCATCCACTGCTTTCAGTACTTCTGGATGAAAGCGCTGTAAATGTCTCTTTAGATTAGAAGCTCTGGTAGGAGCATTTTTATCTTTGCCTGAATATGCACTGATTTTGGCTTCACAGCATTTGTTTTCGTCTGGATCATTTGTCATACACTGACAGACATAATGTTTTCTATTTTGAGTGATGGTGAAATGTTCAAATACAGCTGATTTAACGTGACGCTTCTTTGACTCCGGTTTTTAATTCTGCATTCACAATCCAAATGACAATTGTTTTTCCTAAAAACAATTGTACAAAATTGCCAGGTCGTACAACTGATATAGTGGTCAGTAATACTGTTATTCCTCATGTACTCACAGTTAACTGATGCAAAGTTTGCTGAAAGGATAATACTTCTTAAGGTACCTTCACACGAAACGACTTTGTAACGATATCGCTAGCGATCCGTGACGTTGCAGCGTCCTCGCTAGCGATATCGTTTAGTTTGACACGCAGCAGCGATCAGGATCCTGCTGTGATGTCGCTGAATAAAGTCCAGAACTTTATTTGGTCGTCCGATCGCCGTGTATCGTTGTGTTTGAAAGCAAAAGCAACGATACCAGCGATGTTTTACACTGGTAACCAGGGTAAACATCGGGTTACCAAGTGCAGGGCCGCGCTTAGTAACCCGATGTTTACCCTGGTTACCAGCGTAAAAGTAAAAAAAAAAAAAAAACAGTACATACTCACCTGCACGTCCCCCAGCGTCTGCTTCCTGATACTTACTGAGCGCCGGCCCTAAAGTGAAAGTGAAAGCACAGCGGTGACGTCACCGCTGTGCTGTTAGGGCCGGAGCTCAGTCAGTGTCAGGAAGCAGACGCTGAGGGACGCGCAGGTGAGTATGTACTGTTTGTTTTTTTTACTTTTACGCTGGTAACCAGGGTAAACATCGGGTTACTAAGCGCGGCCCTGCGCTTAGCAACCCGATGTTTACCCTGGTTACCCGGGGACCTCGGCATCGTTGGTCGCTGGAGAGCGGGCTGTGTGACAGCTCCCCAGCGATCAAACAGCGACGCTGCAGCGATCGGCATCGTTGTCGCTATCGCTGCAGCGTCGCTTCGTGTGAAGGTACCTTTAGTCTTCCTCTTCTGAGTAGCAGCTGTGAGATGCTTGGAAGACGCACACCTAGTAAACATCTAGTCTAGAGGAGGAGCTTTACTACTAAAGGTACCTTCACACGAAACGACATCGCTAGCGATCCGTGACGTTGCAGCGTCCTGGCTAGCGATATCGTTTCGTTTGACACGCAGCAGCGATCAGGATCCTGCTGTGATGTCGCTGGTCGCTGAATAAAGTCCAGAACTTTATTTGGTCGTCCGATCGCTGTGCATCGTTGTGTTTGAAAGCAAAAGCAACGATACCAGCGATGTTTTACACTGGTAACCAGGGTAAACATCGGGTTACCAAGCGCAGGGCTGCGCTTAGTAACCCGATGTTTACCCTGGTTACCAGCGTAAAAGTAAAAAAAACAAACAGTACATACTCACCTGCGCGTCCCCCAGCGTCTGCTTCCTGACACTTAACTGAGCGCCGGCCCTAAAAGTGAAAGTACAGCGGTGACGTCACCGCTGTGCTGTTAGGGCCGGAGCTCAGTCAGTGTCAGGAAGCAGACGCTGGGGGACGCATGTAAGTATGTGCTGTTTGTTTTTTTTACTTTTACGCTGGTAACCAGGATAAACATCGGGTTACTAAGCGCGGCCCTGCGCTTAGCAACCCGATGTTTACCCTGGTTACCCGGGGACCTCGGCATCGTTGGTCGCTGGAGAGCGGTCTGTGTGACAGCTCTCCAGCGATCAAACAGCGACGCTGCAGCGATCGGCATCGTTGTCGCTATCGCTGCAGCGTCGCTTCGTGTGAAGGTACCTTAAGAATTTGCAACACATTTTCACTTTCAGTTTCATACATTGTAAGTAGGGGGGTTGGAGCAGCATGAGGTTAACCAAGTATAAGATTAGATAAGGGCAGTGGAGAGCAGTGACACACAAGAAGTAAGAAATGTCTCTATCTCCAGCAGAACTGCTTATCACTGTTGTTCATAGTTTGATAGAACATATATATTTGAGTAACATTTATAAAATTCATATGAGAGTTCAATTATTAAATATTAATACATTTTTTTTTTTTTTTTTTTAAAAGCTGGAGTCGGTACATTTCTACCGACTCCAACCAAAACTAACTCCGACTCCACAGCCCTGGCTTAAATAGTGCAATACAACTAATGACAAATGGTTTCTCAAAATTTATTATGAAATGCCACTTTTGGAATCTCTTCATGAAAAGAATCTTTAGTACTTTGTTTATTACCTGCTGCTAATATATACATAGCCAGACACCAGTTTCTGGAAGTATTTCTGAGAAATCTTAGCTCATGGACAAAAGCATCCAGTTCACAATTCTTCAATTATCAAGAGAGGTCCCCAAAAAAAAAAAAAAAAAGTTCCACACCACTCCAGTTTAGTTTAAAGTTTAGCGGTGGAGCAGGGTCACTAATCTAAGTTCCCAGCACCTCGTATTATACGTATTATCACGGTTTCAGCTCTTCCAGGCCCCGCCATCATGGGGCCACAACCTCTGAATGACATAGGATATTAGGTGCAGGGAACTTAAGATTAGTGGCACCACTCCAGCAGTAAAATAAACAGCAGACAAGGAAAGATACATAAATATAAAAGCATTGAAAGTTCCTAGAGCAGCAAAATAGTTCCTCAAAGTTGAAAAGTTCTAGGAACACGTAGGAGATTACCACAAAATGCCCCCAGATTATTGAGTAGACAGGTGGTCAAATAACGTCAAGTGCCTGCAGAACACTCAAGACTGGGCAGGAACACGTATATGAAGATTTCAGTTTGCATAAGGCATAGAACACTGAAGGTTTCCATAAAAGTGCTCTTAAGACATACACCTCCAGTGTGCTCATAAATAAGACTGCAGTTTGGGGGCTCTATTGTGTAGAGTGACCACACAAAACTGAAACAATTGTACCTATATAACAGCAACGGGTGGCAGATAAATACAAAAGAATACATGGGGGGGGGGGGGGGGGGGATGGAGGGCTGGGAGGGTTACTGTTGCTAATGAACCATGGCCAGCTCTGTGATGCTTTGCTTATTCTTGCATTGGAAATTTGCACTGTGTGGAGGGCAAAATAGTTTCAACTGCATTTTAGCAAAATCTTAGGAGAAAGTCTTGTAGCTTTTCTGCTGAAGCATGATCATTGGAAAGTCCAACAGGTCAATGATCTTGAGCATACCTTAAAGGTAAGGTACCGCGTTTGTAGATCATTAATAAATCACTGTAATGTAGCATAACATGCTGCTATAACCAAGTTTTAAATGCATGTGAAACAGATTTCGTGTGTTATATGTGTTTAAATTAGGAACTGGGGGCTGACATCTTAGTGCCCTGCTACTGCTGCAAAACCAACAGTGTCATTTTACAGCACCCCATGGACATAGGAGATAATAGACCGGCGCTGACCCTATCTTTAACATTGGAGAGGTGTTAGCAGTGAGCAGTGAGCTGGGCACACCTCTGTGGGCTGCACAACTCACTGCTGTAGGTGTGACTAGCAGCCATTTTATTATAGCCCAGTGCTCTCTGCCCAGCTCCACTTACTCTCTATCACAGGAGCTCCATTCACTCCATTAAGCTGCATTCCCAGCCTGCAGAGAGAGGTGACACCTGACACCTCTCTCTGCCATACAATGTATCTCTCCCCTCCCTCCACATTGCCTGCAGACCTGGAGCTCCTTCTTATCTTACTGAGGGATGAGTCACAGTCAGCTCTGCACAGACAATGCTGCTCCATACACACCACATAAACTAACTGTGCTTCTGATGCAGGAACTGCTGGTGATAGCAGATCACAGGGCAGTCACACACAAAATGGCTCTGCCCTGTGATGCTGCTCTTCATTCTGCCCCAGGGATATTAGACCACCCAAAAGGGGAGGGAAATGGTGATGTCAGCAGTTACTGCCCAGATTTTCCAGCTAACAGTAAAGCTGGTAAGTCTTACTATAGCTGCTTGAGGTCTAAAACGGGAAATGCTCCCCCTAGTGGTCAATATATATATTTTTAAGAAAATATATAATATTTTTCATATAGAAATGTTTGCAAACAGTGCAAACATTGCATTAATACATTTTATTTACTATTTTAAGCTTAATTTCACAAAAAAAAAAAAAACTACAAGAAAACTGGTGGCACCTTCCCTTTAATGTCTACCAAGCTTTGATTTCAGAAGTCATCTAGAAAACTTGATATCTAAAAAAAAAAAAAAAAAAAAGGCTGTTGAAGCCACAAACTGAGGGCCCCATGAGCAATGTTCCTTGGAAAAACACTGCCAGAAGGTGGTCTTTTCCTATACATTACATTTACAGCAGTTCATAACAGGCAAAGGTGCTCTACTAAATATTAAAGATGCTTGTCATGATGGTGTTGAATAAGTCTCAGACCCAAGTAAAAGTGGCATTGTGTTGAATTTGGAGAAACTTGTAATATTGTGTTGAGCAATTTAAAAATTTGTTTAATTGGTATATTACAAGTGGCTGAAAATTGGCAAACTGTGATAACTAGTGATGAGAGTGTACTTGTTACTTGGGTTTTCCCGAGCACGCTCAGATATTTAGTTTTCGTCGCAGGAGATGCATGATTTACAGCTACTAGCCAGCCTGAGCACCTGTAGGGATTCCCTAGCAACCAGGCAACCCCCACATGTATTCAGCCTGTCTAGCAGCCACAAGTCATGCAGCTGCTGTGATGAAAAAAATAAATCTCAGAGCACTCACAAATACTCAGAGACCACCAGAGCATCCTCAGGAAAACCAAAGCAATGAGTACACTCGCTCATCACTAGTGATAACCCTAATTTGTAAAGGGCATGAATCATTTTGATTACAATTCTACATACTGTCATGCATTAGCTTCATTGTTGCATGAACAATGACAAGAGAAAAAAACCACGACTTTATAATATGGAAAAAAATATTGCTTTTAATTTAGCATATTCATTAAATTGATAATTGGGGATTATGAACTGTATACCCATCTTTTTATGCCTTATGTGACGATTGTACACAAACTCATCTACAACTTTTTTTGCCTTTACAAAGAAAACTAATCACCTGAGTTGTACTACAAGATGGAATAACCCAAAATTTTCCCCATGTACCATGAAGATCTAGTGTACATCAGATAATTCTTTAAACCAGGGGTGGGGAACCTCAGGTCCCAGGGCCATTTACGGCCCTCAATGACCTTTTATCAGGCCCCCAAGCAGATTCTCAGGGACCGCATTCTTGGGCAGAGAGCTGTATTTTGATTACCACGAGCTCATTAATTTCTTGCTCTATTAGTGTACACACACGCAGTGTTCACTACTGAACACTGAAGGGCACGCAATGAAAGATTACGTCCTGAAACCAGTGCCAGTGAGGATGTACTTTGTGGGCGGAGTTTGTACGGCCCCCGAAGGATTGTATTAAAGGGGTTGTCCACTACTTTCAATTTCCCCCCAATGTACCCCCCCGGGGCCCCTAATGAATTGTGCCATTACCTTCTGTTGACGTTTTCGCCTGTGAGCGGCGCTATTCCTCCTGCTGAGTCCGGGTCACATGACCCCCAGACTGCAGCCGCCGCTCATTTCCGCCGACGTCACGTCAATTTCCAGGCTCTGAAAATTGACGTGACGTCAGTAGCAGGCGTGACCAGCCCCCACAGTCAGCAGTCACTCAGCAAGAGTGACTGGGCTGTGGGCGGTGCTGGGGGCTGCCTACAGGGCTGTGCTGGGGGCGGGCGGGGCTGTGTGTGTGCTCACTGCTGGGATCATGATGTGTGGCTGGGCTGTGCTTCGGTCGCCGGGGGTCTGCCGGTGCTTGTGCCCGCCGGCGTTTCTGCCCGCCGGGGCCGGTGCTTGTGCCCGCCGGCGCCGGTGCTTGTGACCGCCGGTGCTTCTGCCCGCCGGCGCTGTGCGTGTGTGTGTGCCGGCGCTGTGTGTGCGTCGGCGCTGTGTGTGCGTGTGCAGGCATCGTCCGATGGGACTACAAGTCCCATCGGGCTCTGCCTGCTACACTGACAGTGAGTGACACATTAGCCAATGATGGGACAGTAGTAGTCCCATCATCCGGCTAATGTGTTGAATGTAAAAATACATACATACATACATACATACATACATACATACATACATACATACATACATACATACATACATACATACATACATACATACATACATACATACATACATACCATGCGACGACATGCACCATGCGACGACATGCACCACGCGGCGACATGCACCATGCGACGACATGCACCATGCGGCGACATGCACCATGCGACGACATTCACCATGCGACGACATGCACCATGTGACATGCGACATGCACCATGCGACGACATGCACATGCGTCAACATGCGACATGCACCATGCGACGACATGCACCATGCATCGACATGCACCATGCATCAACATGCACCATGCATCAACATGCACCATGCGACGACATGCACCATGCGACGACATGCAACATGTGACATGCGACATGAAACATGCCACATACAGTACGTACATACAACAGACATACAGTACATATAACATAGAGTACATACTCACCATCACTTGTCACTTTGACCCCCGAAGCCATTGTCATCTGTAAAAAAATATTAAAATAATAAACAAACACTATACTCCCTGATCCGCAGAAATCCAATTAAAACGAGTGTCCCACGACGATCTCCCGTGGAGAGCAGGAGCCTCTGCTGATGCAACCACTCTCCAGGGGCTCCAGGAACACAATGAGGGGAGGAAGGTATCCTTCCACAATGTATTCCCCACAATGTATTCCTACACCCCTGTGAGAAAATAGTCCCTAGTCTCACTTTATGGCATGCTGTATGAGAGTTCCCACGCAGCTTTTTGCCATAAAGTGAGACCAGTGAACTATAGTAACCTCTCAGTGATGCACTGCAGGAGCCATTGTCTCCTGTCAGTGTGTCACTGAGGGTCCTATAGAGCAGTGACATCACCCGATGTCACTGTTCTATAGGGGAGATCGTCGTGGGACACTCGTTATTAATTGGACTACGGCGGACAGGTAGTATACGGTTTATTATTTTACTTTTTTGCAGGTGCTGGAGTATGGTAAGTATGGTTAAATGAAGAATATTAAAATACTTTTTCCTAATGTGTGTGTGTTTCATTAACCCTTTCTTACTATTGGACTAATAATGGATAGGCGTCTTATTGACGCCTCTCCGTTATTAACCCGGCTTAATGTCACCTTACAATAGCAAGGTGACATTAACCCCTTATTACCCCATATCCCACCGCTACACGGGAGTGGGACTGAAATACATGGCACTTTAATACGTGGCACTGAAATACGTGGCACGTGGCACTTACATACGTGGCACTGAAATATGTGGCACGTGGCACTGAAATACGTGGCACTTACATAGGTGGCACTTAAATCCGTGGCACTTACATACATCACACTTGCATACATGGCACTTAAATACGTGGCACGTGGCACTTATATACGTGGCACTTACATACGTGGCACTTACATACGTGGCACTTACATACGTGGCACTTACATACGTGGCACTTACGCACGTGGCACTGAAATACGTGGCACTGACATACGTGGCACTTACATACGTGGCACTTACATACGTGGCACTTACATACGTGGCACTTACATACGTGGCACTTACATACGTGGCACTTACATACGTGGCACGTGGCACTTACATACGTGGCACTTATATACGTGGCACTGAAATATCGTGGCACTATGACTGTCAGAAAATGTTCATTAAACGGTTAGGGGTGAGGTTAGGGGTAGGGTTAGGGTTTGGATCCCTTTATCACCCTGATGGTGGTGGGTGTTTTTTCAGTTTTTTTTCTATAAAAACGCATCATCGGTGAGGGTGGAAGATATGGTTATCGCAATCCCAGTGATGACATAACCAAAGTAAAGACCATAAATATAAAGTAATGGACAAGTACTGAACAATCCCTTTAATATATGATACTAAAACTGTTTTGAATCTATAAAATGCACAGTGTAGACTACAGTCTACAAATCTGTAATTTCTCAGTGTGAATGCAGATTTTTGGTTACTCATATTACACTCAGAGAGTGAATACAAGGATGTGATTTGAATACTCCCAATGTTGTCACCACGGTTTCTCTCACGGAGAATTTGTGTCAGTGTCATTATGTGAACCCTGTGGACAATCAGTGGCTGCTTCACTGTCTTCGCCTTAGGAAGAAGTGGCTTACATTTGGTAATTCTTAAAAAAAATGCAGCAACACTCACTTCCTACAGATATAAGAGTTTGCTTAGAAGGTGGTGAGAGTGATGCGGCCACTGATTGACCACAGGTACAATCGCTGCGAGACACCGCGCCGACACTATTGGAACGTGCAGGCACTGGAATCTAGTAAACATACAGACTGAGAGGGGGTTGTTAGAATAGTGGACAAACCCTTCAAAGTTCTATATGTATGTATATATCACTGCAACAAAATATTAAAGTGTATGTATATGAATAAATAATTTATTCCATACATACACATAGAAGTATATATTGGTGTGTATATAAAAGGTGTGATCACATATTGGTGCAATCTGTGCAGCTAAAATGCAATGGGGGCCATTTCTACCTCGAAAGCAGGTGGAATTGTGACTTAGGATGAGCTGTTATACTGCAAATGGCCCATATATTGTTTCTGAAACTGGGGCCTCTCCTGTATATGAGCACAAATAGTGTAAAATAAGAACACACATAATATATACATGCACACAAGCGTATGTAGATGGACATATTTAACCACACATGTACTGTGTAATTTACATATCTAAGACATATACGCAGTAGGATCTCTTTACAGTATATCATATGTATACTAAACTATATATACTATGAAATAGATGAGAAAGAAAAAAAGCTAAAAGCTTGATCACCATGGTTGTGCAGTTCTTGGTGCGGCTTTACAGCTTGTGACCAAGATGTGACCTCTCCTCATCAGCCTGAACAGAGAGGAGGGAGAGGAGGGAGAGGAGGGAGGGGTTTGGGTGTGTTTTGGAGTGGGTGTGCTAAGTTCGGGCTTAGAGGACAGTGCAAAGCATCATGGAACTTGTAGTATTAGGGCACAATAAGGAAGTAGTCGATTAACCCCATGAGAGCTGAATCCAGCACTGAAGATGTGCTGCTACAGCATGATAACAGGTAATATTGTTAAAATAAACACAGTAGATGTTTTCAGTGGCCCATAATAGCAAGATTTATGAAAAAAAAAAACTTTATAGTAGTGGACAACTTCTTTAATATCCAAATGGCCCTTGCCAGAAAAAAAAAAAAAAATCCCCACCCCTGCTTTAAACGACAAATAATGGGATGTAGAGGGAGGTATGAAAACTGTCAGATGGTTTTACTATCAGTTTACGTGAGACTAAACCTTACAGAAGAGCTTAAGGCTATGTGCACACTTTGGAAAAGAGGTGCAGAATTTTCTGCACAAAATCCGCATCTCCTGGCAGAATCTGCAGATTCGTCACGGTTTTATGCGTATTTTGTGCGTTTTTTTATGCGAAATTGATGCGGATTTTGCCACTGCGGATTTTTAACATGGAGGGGTGCAGAAACGCTGCAGATCCACACAAAAGTAGTGACAGGCACTTCTTTGAAATAAGCAGCAATTCCACACTGATTTTTCCCCCATTGCTTAACATTGTACTGTACACCACAGTGTGGATCTGCAGCGTTTCTGTGCAGAAAAATCCGCTGCGGATCCGCAGCAAATCCGTATCGTGTGCACATAGCCTTACACTTCCAACCTTCTCATGAACACTTTCTGTATTATACTTTGACTGAGCAAAGTAAATTCATAAGTATATTTAATCAAATACATCCTTTAAAAGTACTCAATATGCAGTTTTTTGCCAAAGCTCCAAAAATGCAGAATGAAGAACAGTTGAAAGAGTCATGAACACTTCTCTAGTTACCAAGCACGCACCATGTTTTTACGATTAGACAAAGCAGTTTTACTTTAATACATTATCTGGGCAAAAGCTCATGGGAAAGTGGAAGGGGAAAAAAAAAAAAAAAAAAAAAAAAAAGTTTAGAGATGAATCTAAATCCAGTTCAGTGTGAACAGAAATCTGATTTTGTAAGGCTACTTTAACACCTTTTTGCCTCCGTCGCAATGGCAAAAAAAAAAAACAGATCCTACAAATGCGCCCGCAGGATCCGTGTTTTTTTGCCACACACTTTAATGGACGACGGATTGCGACGGATGGCCACAAGTCGCATCCATCGTGCGACGGATGCGTCGTGTTTTAGCGGTCCGTCGTGACAAAAAAAAAAAAAATTCAATGTAACTTTTTGTCCGTCGGATCTGCCATTTCTGACCACGCATGCGCGGCCAGAACTCTGCCCCCTCCTCCCCGCTCATCACAATGGGCAGTGGATGCATTGTAAAACTGCATCCACTGCCCACGTTGTGCTAAATTTAGCACAACGTCCGTCGGGCCGACGGTTTGCGACTGCCCTATACCGACAGACGTATGAAAGTAGCCTAAGAGAATGAAACCCTGACCAGTAGAAAAATCTTTGAAGGTTCTTAGACCTTAGTTGATATTTTGCAAACTATGCATAATCCAATGCCAGCGAGAGAAAGTTCTTTAGTGGGTAGACTATACCCCATTCAATTGGAGGAGAGCCATTTGCAGATCCCCCTCTGCCCCTCACCTGCCTCTACAGTCTTAAAGTGATGCTGCTGGTGCGTACAGATTTCAGTCACAGGATTTTTACACTCCGCTTATGACAGGCACAGATGCAGAGGAAGCCAAGTGTCAAGTTTTGGTGCTTTTATTAATCTCCTTGTGACGGTTTTCATTAGTGTCCAGGAAATATTTATGTATGCTTTAATAAGAGTATTTTAGATAAAATTCTAAAGCACATTAGATAATCTGAATTGTAATATTATAGCAATTTAGGAATTAAAACCACCCTGGCTTTATTTCATAAATGAACAGTAGAGGGCACTATACGCCTTCTAACCAGAGAAATATGCCAGTGATCTGGTGATTCTTTTTACTGTAGCTATAAGTTGTAACCAGGGCATAGATCATTATGGAGTCTATTGTAGATCTGCCCAACATTGTAAACTACAATTTTAAAAGTCATACCAATTAACACAGTAGTGCTAATGTTTGTCTGCAGACCAGTGCTTTTCCTGTTACCGGTCTCTAAAATTGCAGCTTACTATCCAGCGTCACCAGGCAATGCTTCATAAAACCACTAGAGAGCAGTAGGTAGATCTGAAACCTTGTGGCCCAAGAGAACAGACATTGCACATCCACAACTTACCTTGCCTCTTTCAAGCATTATACCTTGATACAGAACACTTTAATCCAAGAGTATTACTCTTCAAAAGGGAACCCATCATTTTTTTTTTTTTTTTTCTTTAAGTGTCTGAACAAATGCCATCACCTTTTACACCTCCGGTACGGCTTTCCACAACGTTGCCAATTTTTTCTTGACTGCCCTGTATACTCCAAAAATACCTTTTGAACGCCTCCAACACTGTACATAAATTGGATGGTCCAGTCCAATGGGCATCAATGCTGCAGCATCTGTCCCTCTTTGATGCCAATGTCCAGCCTCAGGATTTGATTTGTGTGGACAACAAGTCATTCTGGCTCCTCCTATGTACCGGAATCAGTCATGGGCATGCGCGAGCCAGAGATGGTACTGCACAGGGAATCAAAATCATAGGGTTCATGTGGAGGATGCAGGACACGCCATCCACATCAAAAGCAAGAGGAGGACCATAAGGAGCAGAGAGGAGGCACAGATGCCAAACAATGGCGCCCACTGAACCACATCATTTGCTTTACATACAACGTTGGAGAATTTCAAAAAAGGTACTTTTGGGGGATATCCAAGGGGAAATCAAGAAAATAACTTTGTTAAACAATACATGAGCTGTGAAAGATGGTGGCATTTGTTCACATTAAAGGGGAAAAAAAAAAAAAAAAACTGGTTAAAGGTTCCTCTTCACTTATGAAGCCAATGAGCTTGTAAACCCATGTACAGCAGTGTACACAGGGCCTGAAGAAAAGCCGGATTACTTACCAGTAATGCTCTTTTAATGAGTCCACGACAGCACCCCACATGAGAGAGAGGGATCCGCCCCATAGGAACAGGAAACCTACAGAATAAAAGGAGGCGGTCCCCTCTCCTCCTCAGTTTACAGAGTATAAAAAGGGAACCGCAAAAGCTTTAGTATTAATTCTTATTCAGCAAAATACCTTAAACTCTATACAACCATTATTTGTGAACTTAAAAGAAAGAGCTGTGCATAATTTAGGGAGGGTAGTAAATGGGTGCTGTCGTGGACTCATTAAAAGAGCATTACCGGTAAGTAATCCGGCTTTTTACCCTTCGCCACGACAGCACCCCACATGAGAGATTTTCAGAGTCATTATTTGGGTGGGATTACTGTACTAAGAACAGCTCTACCAAAGGTTAGATCAGAAGATGTGGATAGATCAAGTCTATAATGGTTGCAGAAGGTAGAAGGTGTAGACCAAGTTGCGGCCTTACATATTAAATGGATTGGTACATCTGCTTGCTCCGCCCAGGAGGAAGCCATGGCTCGTGTTGAATGCGCTTTTATACCCACTGGAGGAATCTCGCCTTTTGACGTATAGGCCAAGCAGATAGCATTTCTGATGCACCGAGATATGGTAGCTCTTGTGACCCCATGTCCTTTCTTGTGGCCCTGAAAGGAGATAAACAGAGCCCTACTCTGCCTCCATGTCAGACCTTTCTATATAAGTCAGGATGGCTCTTCTGACATCTAAGGTGTGGAACTTATGTTGTTCTGGAGTTACAGGTGAATCAAAAAAGGAAAGGAGAAATATCTCTTGTGACCTGTGGTAGGTGGATGCTACCTTAGGGAGGTATGAGGGGTCTGGTTTTAGGACTATCCGATCATGAAATATCAGTAAAAAGGGGTGGGTCTACTGATAGGGCCTGGATGTCGCTAACCCGTCTAGCTGAGGTTAGGGCTACCAAGAGGGCTACTTTATATGTCAGGACCTTTAAAGGTATGGAATCTAGTGGCTCAAATGGGGAGCTGGTTAAGGCCTCTAGTACTAGATTTAAATCCCACGGAGGTAGACGGGGAATATGGACTGGTTTACTACGTTCACAAGATTTTATAAATCTGGAGATCCACCTATTAGCTGCTATATTGCATCCATATAGGGCTCCTAATGCCGAGACCTGAACTCTTAAGGTATTTACAGATAATCCTAAATCTCTGCCTTTTTGCAAGAACTCTAGAATAGGTGTGACTGGAACTTGCTTAGTGAACGGTACCGTGTAAAAGTCTAAAAATTTATTCCATACCCTACTATATATTAGGGTGTATAAAAACACTAAATAGGTCTAAAGAACCACAAATGAGTATAATCCATAGATTTTATTCAAGAAAAATAACCAAACAATGACACAAATAATTAAAAGGAGAGCCACAGGAAACCAATACATGGGACACAGCAAGCCCAGCACACCAGGAAACTGGAAGTACCATATATATAAGTAACAAATCAATGCCAAGTGAAGTGCATATAAGCAGGCTAGACAAAGTCTGTGCAACTGCTAAGGAATTAGCGCTTCACTAAACCCAATGAAAGTGAGTAAAGTGCAAAGTGCAAACGAGGCCAAGTAGGACCAAAAAGCTTAGAATGCATTTATAAATGTGGACATGATGTACTTACAAAGAAACCTGGGTGTGCACAGCAAGCAAGTCCCTGCCGCCCCAACGCACGTTTCGTCGAGACTTCAGGAGGCGTGCATTGGGGAGGGGGTTCTTACTATTTAAGCAACTGCTGGCCAATCAATCTGAACGCAATCTAATTGATACACAGACGTGCACCAGCAATGGGTACACAGTCCACTGCCATTTACATCACATCCGGTAATCACGGCGCATGCGCCGCTTCCATAGACACCAGCAGGGGCCACCACGCGATCGGACATGGAACGCAAGCACCGAGCGCCGTCATGGAGACGGCGTCCCAGTACAGCGCGCCGAGTGCCGCCCACATGCTGACCCGGCGCCACAGAAGCGGCGCATGCGCACCCCGGATAAGAGGTACGGATGGCCGGGGAGGCTACAAGAGAACGTACATTACATGGAAATGGGGGAGAAAATCTACCGAGAGGTGAAATGAATAATATTCACTGAATACAAGTGTAAGAGTGACACTAATGTGCATACACAATATATCAATAATTATAAACTGAACTATGCTAATAATGTGCACAAACGTTAAAAGTCAATAAAAAGAGAACAATGTATAATGATGTGAATGAATAAAGGTTTGAAACAACCATAAAAATTGCAAGATGACATAAATAAATAAACGTGCGTAATACACGTTAATAAATACTAGACAGCAAATGTGACCATAACATGTGCAAGGCCTACAAAGACATATATAAAAGTACATAATGCACTTAATAAATACAATGTGCACAAATAACAAAAACATTAATAACACACAGCACAAATTTCAGCAATTTTGCTCCCTCCAGGACCATAAAGTAGACGTTTTCTCCAACACGGCCATAGGCAATTTCAAAGTGCAAGGCAGGAAATGTCAGACGTAAATCAATAGGTCAGCACTAAAGATTTAAAATGAAACAAAAAATAGACATGAATAAAGATATAAATACATAAAAATATTTGATTAAAAAAATAAAAAAAACCAACCCCATAAAATTATGGGGGTGGGGTTTTTTTTTTTGGTTTTTTTTTTTAATCAAATATTTTTATGTATTTATATCTTTATTCATGTCTATTTTTTGTTTCATTTTAAATCTTTAGTGCTGACCTATTGATTTACGTCTGACATTTCCTGCCTTGCACTTTGAAATTGCCTATGGCCGTGTTGGAGAAAACGTCTACTTTATGGTCCTGGAGGGAGCAAAATTGCTGAAATTTGTGCTGTGTGTTGTTATTAATATGTTTTTGTTATTTGTGCACATTGTATTTATTAAGTGCATTATGTACTTTTATATATGTCTTTGTAGGCCTTGCACATGTTATGGTCACATTTGCTGTCTAGTATTTATTAACGTGTATTACGCACGTTTATTTATTTATGTCATCTTGCAATTTTTATGGTTGTTTCAAACCTTTATTCATTCACATCATTATACATTGTTCTCTTTTTATTGACTTTTAACGTTTGTGCACATTATTAGCATAGTTCAGTTTATAATTATTGATATATTGTGTATGCACATTAGTGTCACTCTTACACTTGTATTCAGTGAATATTATTCATTTCACCTCTCGGTAGATTTTCTCCCCCATTTCCATGTAATGTACGTTCTCTTGTAGCCTCCCCGGCCATCCGTACCTCTTATCCGGGGTGCGCATGCGCCGCTTCTGTGGCGCCGGGTCAGCATGTGGGCGGCACTCGGCGCGCTGTACTGGGACGCCGTCTCCATGACGGCGCTCGGTGCTTGCGTTCCATGTCCGATCGCGTGGTGGCCCCTGCTGGTGTCTATGGAAGCGGCGCATGCGCCGTGATTACCGGATGTGATGTAAATGGCAGTGGACTGTGTACCCATTGCTGGTGCACGTCTGTGTATCAATTAGATTGCGTTCAGATTGATTGGCCAGCAGTTGCTTAAATAGTAAGAACCCCCTCCCCAATGCACGCCTCCTGAAGAAGTCTCGATGAAACGTGCGTTGGGGCGGCAGGGACTGGCTTGCTGTGCACACCCAGGTTTCTTTGTAAGTACATCATGTCCACATTTATTCATGCATTCTAAGCTTTTTGGTCCTACTTGGCCTCGTTTGCACTTTGCACTTTACTCACGTTCATTGGGTTTAGTGAAGCGCTAATTCCTTAGCAGTTGCACAGACTTTGTCTAGCCTGCTTATATGCACTTCACTTGGCATTGATTGGTTACTTATATATATGGTACTTCCAGTTTCCTGGTGTGCTGGGCTTGCTGTGTCCCATGTATTGGTTTCCTGTGGCTCTCCTTTTAATTATTTGTGTCATTGTTTGGTTATTTTTCTTCAATAAAATCTATGGATTATACTCATTTGTGGTTCTTTAGACCTATTTAGTGTTTATATATACTAGTTCGAGTTTTGTGTCCTACCTTCACGTTCTGGACATTTATATAGTGTTTAATTATATATTAGGGTGGTAGATCTTTTCCTGCTCAATAAGAGGGTGTTTACTAGTTCTACTGAGAACCCTCTTGAACTTAATAGTTGCCTCTCAAATTCCACGCCGTCAAGTGAAGACCTTTCACTTGCGGGTGGAAAAAGGGGCCTTGGGACAGCAGCTCCTTGTCTGATGGGAGAATCCATGGATCGCATAGGCACATGGTCTGGAGACAAGATAACCATGGTCTTTTCGGCCAGAACGGTGCAATGAGGATTACTCTTGCTTGTTCCCTCCTGATTTTTCTGATCACTAGTGGAATCAGACATCGGATGAAAGGCGTATGCCAGTTTGAACCTCCAAGGATGGTGGAGAGAGTCCAACATATCCGGGTGATCCATGAAGTTCAGGGAAGCGAACCTTTTACTTGCCGGTTGTCTCTTGTGGCAAATAGGTCTATTTGTGGTATACCCCATGATTCTGTTATTATTCTGAATATGGATTTGTTTAAGGTCCATTCCCCTTGACGTAACTCGTTTCGGCTGAGGTAGTCTGCCCTGATGTTCTCTACCCCTCTGATGTGCAGGGCTGTTAGGGATGCGAGATGAGTCTCTGCCAGCTGGAAGATGTCTGCTGCTATGGTCATTAGACTTCCTGACCTTGTACCACCCTGACGGTTCACATATGCCACTGTGGTGGAATTGTCCGAGTAAATTCTTACATTTGCTCCTTGAATCTGCGGAAGAAAATTATTTAAGGCATATTCTACCGCTTTTAACTCTTTCCAATTGGAGGAACATGTCAATTCTGCCTGGTCCCAAGTATCTTGGGCCAGACTATCTTCCATATGTGCACCCCACCCAATAGGACTGGCGTCGGTGGTAATTATCTTAGAAGGGTCTATTATCCATGGTACACCCGCTGAAAGGTGTTCCATATCTAGCCACCAGGATAGAGATTCTAAGACATCTTTGGAAAGAGTTATTTTACTTTCCAGATGTCCATCCTCTCCCCGAGCTGACAATACTTCATACTGTAATTGACGGGTATGAAATTGTGCCCATGGTACAGCTGGGATACACGAGGATAATGATCCCAGTAAGGACATAGCTTTCCTTAGTGTCATGTGTGGGTTTCCCATTGCCTCTGACACTTGACTGTATAGTCACTCTTTTTGACTGTGGAAGGAAGCATTTCTGACTTACGGAGTCTAGCTGGATTCCTAGAAATGTTTGAACGGTTTCTGGATTCAGCCGGGACTTTTCAAAGTTGACGATCCAACCTAACTCCTGTAGGGACGAGATCGTATCAGATAAACGAGCTTTACACTGAAGTATAGAATTTCCTACTACCAGAAAATCATCTAGGTAGGGTATTATCAAAGTGTCCCGTTGGCGTAGATGAGCCATCACTTCTAATATCACCTTAGTGAAGATGCGGGGAGCCATAGAAAGCCCAAATGGCATTGCTACATACTGAAAGTGACAAACCTGTCCCTCCAGGATGACTGCTACCCTTAGGTACTGCTGATGCTCGGCATGTATAGGAAGATGATAATAGGCATCTTTTAAGTCTATTCCGGCCATGACACACCTAGGGAATAAGAGTTTTATGGTAGAACTAATGGATTCCATTTTGAAGGTATGATTACGCAGAAAGGAATTTAATTTTTTGAGATTTATGATGGTTCTGAACGAACCATCTGACTTATTGATCAAGAATAAAGGGGAATAGAACCCTTTCCCTTCTTGATCCTGGGGAACTTCTATCAGGACTTTTTTTTAGATAGAAGAGATAGGATCTCGTCCTTTTGGTGATGTTACTATAAAAGAATCCCAAGGGATTCGATCAAACTCCAATTTTAGGCCGTATTGCACAATGTCCAGAACCCATTGGCTAGATGTTATTTGTTCCCATTTGGGAAGGAAGAATTTTAATCTGCCGCCCACTTTCTGGTTAGCGGTATTTGTGTTTTGGATTATGGGATCCGCTAAAAAAGGCACCTTTTTGCTTTGGGTCTTTCGTCTCCCATTGCTCCCTTTGCTCGAACGGTTTGTTCCTGGTAAAGGGGTGTCTTCTGAAGGCTCTCCCTGGCAGGGGATCGCACAAAGTTTTGCTTTGGCCTGTGCGTCCCCTTTCCAGGTTTTAACCAGAGTGCTAGCCGGGCTGTGTTCACTAGGCCGGCTGACCTGGCTGCTAGGCGTAGCGAATCCATGGAGGCATCAGCCAGGAATGCTACTGCTTCTTTAATTAGAGGGAATTTCGGCAGGATTGACTCTCTCGAAGTTCTACCTCTAATCTGTTCCTCCAGTTGCTCCATCCACACTAGTAGCGACCTTGCAGTGCAGGTACTAGATATGGCGGGCCTGAACGCCCCCGTGTTAGCTTCCCACGATCTTTTTAGTAAAAGCTTCTGCTTTACGGTCCAGCGGGTCTGTCAGGACCCCGGAATCCTCGACTGGTAAGACCGACTGTTTGGTTGTGGAGGCTACTGCGGCATCAACCTTCGGCACCTTTGACCAGGAATTCAGCTCCTCGTCACTGAAGGGATAGCGTCTTTTAGAGGATGATGGTAGGAAACCTCTTGTGTTTTGCTTATCCCATTCTTTTTTAATAATTTCTTTAATAGTTGGTATGACAGGGAAGGATTATGTTTTTTCTGTCCTAACCCCGCAAACATTATGTCTTGAGCTGATTTCTTCTCCTTCTCGTCTGAGCACCCCATCGTGCTCCTGACAGATTTCACCAAGTTATCCACACTGCTATTGGGTAGACAAAGCCCCCCTTCAGTTTCGGATGAGCTCGGCTGAGATCCCGATTCGTCCGAGGATATATGTACATCCTCTGACTCTGAACTAACTGGAGATCGGGACCTGCTAGGCTGACGGGTACTGGTGCTACTTGTCTGCGCCAAACCCTGCATTTCTTCCCGGATTATGGCTCTGACATCTGATGGAGTCATTATATTCTCCTGCCACAAGGTTTGTATGATACATTCTGAACATAATTTTTTAGCATAATCATCCGGGAGGGGCTGCGTACATAAAGCACATTCCTTGTGCTTGGACTTGTGTGTCCTTTTCTTAGTCTAGAGGAAGGGATACAGGAGAAACATATCAGCATATAGGAAGAGATTTTTAAAAACTCACCCAATGAAGCTGACAGGTACCGATTCTGGAGGCGGATTTCGCTTGGTGGTAGATCCCTTCTCTGGAGGTCGACCACCACTCTTTGTGCTGCTCCTAGCACTTCTCTCCTTGCTGGGAGAACGCTGTTCTGCTGCGGGCAGGTGCGCTTCGTCGGCCGGTGAAGTCATCTCACACACACCGGTCCGACGCCAGCGCTGCTTTTAAAATCTGCCGCCGAATCTCCTGCCTCCCCGGACGTGCTCCAGCGACTTCCGGGTTAGACGCGCCACTCTCACTCACCATGCGGCGGCCAGAAGTATTAAACACGTCCGTATCTCGCATGTGGAAACCAAGCTCTGGTGCCGGCACTTTGGAGCGGAGCGTGCAGCTTCATGTGTTCCCATGTGGCCGCACGCTCCGCTCTGGAGTACCGGTGCCAGAGCTTGGTTTCCACATGCGAGACACGGACGTCTTTCTCGCAAGTGGAAACAAGCCCTAAGAGTCTCGTTCTCGCTCTCAGACTTCTACTGAGTAGTGACTTCTGGATCACCCAGCAAACACTGGAGCAATCCAGCAGGTCATACCCTGCAGAAGACAGACACCGATGACAGATGAAGACAATAGCTGGCAAGTATAATACTGGGGACAGGGAACTTGGGCTAGCAACACCACTCCTGTGTTTTTGTTTTGATTTCTAAATCGATGAAGCTTTAGTAAATGGTCAACTGGCCGTTTCAGATTTCTGAATACCGGTAAGTTGAATAGTGGAAATTAGTCAGGAGATCTTTGCCAAACACTAGCTGCACATCCAAAATAAATATTTAAAGAAGCACTTCAATCCATTTTTATCCTCTTAATATAATGCAATCATATTATATGGCACTGTACTTAAAATTGCTCATTTTGCCTTTAACCCAGCTAATATTTATTTCATTATGTCTGACATCACATGATTAAAAACTGACTAGCAGACTCCTTTTAAGCTCTATGTGGAAAACGTACCTCCTGTTTCTCTGCAGGACTCATAAGACACTGCAAAAGTAAAAGGAAGGAGGGGGGGCAGAGCAGCTGGGTCAGGATTTGGAGGGGAATGATATACAAAGCAGAGAATTATCTGAATAAAACGGCAAAATATAAATACACTGCTCAAAAAAAAAAAAAAAATAGAGGCGACACAAATCCCACATCCTAGATATCACTGAATGAAATATTTCAGTTGTAAATCTTTATTCATTACATATTGGAAAGCGTTGAGAACAAAGAAAAATGATCAACGCAAATCAAAATTAATATCCCACGGAGGTCTGAAGTTGGAACGATACTCAAAATCAAAAGTGGAAAATCAAATTACAGGCTGATCCAACTTCAGTGGAAATGCCTCAGGACAAGGAAATGATGTTCAGTAGTGTGTTGCCTCCATGACCTTCCTACAACACCTGGGCATGCTCTGATGAGGCGGTGGATGGTCTCCTGGGGGATCTCCTCCCAGACCTGGACTAAAGGTTCTGCCAACTCCTGGACAGTCTGTGGTGCAACGTGACATTGGTGGATGGTGCGAGACGTGATGTCCCAGATGTGCTCATTCGGATTCAAGTATGGGGAACGGACGGGCCAGTCCATAGCTTCAATGCCTTCATCTTGCAGGAACTGCTGACACTCCAGCCACATGAGGTCTGGCATTGTCCTGCATTAGAAGGAACCCAAGGCCAACCGCACCACCATATGGTCTCACAAGGGGTCTGAGGATCTCATCTTGGTACCTAATGGCAGTCAGGCTACGTCTGGCAAGCACATGGAGGGGTGTCCGTCCTCCAAAGAAATGCCACCCCACACCATTACTGACCCACTGCCAAACCGGTCATGCTGAAGGATGTTGCAGGAAGCATTTTGCTCTCCTCGGCGTCTCCAGACTGTCACATGTGCTCAGTGTGAACCTGCTTTCATCTGTGAAGAGCAGTGTGCCAGTGGCGAATTTGCCAATCCTGGTGTTCTGTGGCTAATGCCAGTCGTCCTGCATGGTGTTGGGCTGTGAGCACTACCTCCATCTGTGGACGTCGGGCACTCAGACCACCCTCATGGAGATGGTTTCTAACCATTTGTGCAGACACATGCACATTTGTGGCCTGCTGGTGGTCATTTTGCAGGGCTCTGGCAGTGCTCCTCCTGTTCCTCCTTGCACAAAGGCTGAGGTAGCGGTCCTGCTGCTGGGTTGTTGCCCTCCTACGGCCCCCTCCACGTCTCCTGGTGTACTGGCCTCTCCTGGTAGCGCCTCTAGCCACTATGCTGACAGGCACAGCAAACCTTCTTGCCACAGCTCGCATTGATGTGCTATCCTGGATGAGCTGCACTACCTGATCGACTTGTGTGGGTTGTAGAGTCCGTCTCATGCTACTATGAGTGTGAAAGCACAACCAACATTCAAAAGTGACCAAAACATCAGCCAGAAAGCATTGGTACTGAGATGTGGTCTGTGGTCCCCACCTGCAGAACCACTCCTTTATTGAGGGTGTCTTGATAATTGACAATATTTTCCATCTGTTGTCTATTCCATTTGAACAACAGCATGTGAAATTGATTGTCAGTGTTGCTTCCTAAGCGGACATTTTGATTTCACAGAAGTTTGATTTACTTGGAGTTATATTCTGTTTAAATGTAATTAAAAGGGAACCTATCACCCCAAAAATCGAAGATGAGCTGCGGCCACCGGCATCAGGGGCTTATCTACAGCATTCTGGAATGCTGTAGATAAGCCCCCGATGTATCCTGAAAGATGAGAGTAAGAGGTTAGATTATACTCACCCGGGGCGGTCTGGGTCCGATGGGCGTTGCGGTCCTGTCTGGGGCCTCCTATCTTCTTACGATTACATCCTCTTCACACTGCAGCTCCGGAGCAGGCATACTTTGTCTGCCCAGTTGAGGGAAGAGCAAAGTACTGCAGTGCGCAGGGCCTCTGACCTTTCCCGGCGCCTGCGCAGTGCAGTACTTTGCTCTGCCCTCAACAGGGCAGACAAAGTACGTCTGCGCTGGAGCTGCAGCGTGAAGACAAGAAAAGGACGTCATCGTAAGATAGGAGGCCCCGGACCCCATAGGACCCGGACCGCAGCGGGACCACCCCTGGGTAAGTATAATAACCTTGAAAGATGAGAAAAACAGGTTACATTGCAGAATGCTGTAGATAAGCCCCTTATGCCAGTGGCCGCAGCTCATCTTCGGTTTTTGGGGTGACAGGTTCCCTTTAACTTATACACAGCAAGTACTTTTGACCTTGCAGTGCAGATGTTTAGTCTTGTTAGGCTTTGGAAGCAGTTAAAAAGCTAAAAAAAAAAAACTTATGAAGTTTAAAGAGGAAAACACCTGAAAAATTAGCAGGTACGCCAGGGTCTAAAAGACTGTGCACATACTGATACTGAGATCATGTTATGCAGTGTAGGTCTAGCCTACTACTGTGCATCTGTAGAAATTGTGCGACTGCTAATGCCTCTTATATAGCCCCAAACAAGCAAACAAAACAGTAACTACGCATTTGTTACTGAGGCAGTTAGAGAAACTTGAAACTGAATAAAGTATATTTGTTTGGCTACTGCTTTATAGGACACATTTGCACTAGAACTGAAAGTGTGAAGTGTGAAGAGTAACCAATTTATTTTTTGTAAATCAACATGTACACATGAAATAAGCAGCTTTGTAATATATCTTATGAGTGAAATCTGCTTCTTTCTCCTCCTGGACTCATCTTTCACTAAATTCAGGGGTAAAATATGTTTAAAGTATAGAAGATAGGAAATACTGTTGTTACTGCTAAGATTCTATATAGATATGAATAGGTAGGGAGGAGCTCTGCTCCTAGATCCTCCCTCCCCATCACATCTTAATCTTAGTAATGTAATCTGGATTCAGTGGACACATTTTACCAATTAAGAATTTTGATAATGACTGATCAGGCCAGGAGGAGAAAAAGCAGATATTTTTGTTAACGGAATGTGCTAGAGAAGATGGATTAAGAGTTATATTTCAAAACCAAGGTCATTGATAAAGATTTTCCTCTACACAATGTAGGGAAGAGGGGTCCTGATTGTCAGGTAGTCTCCCTCAGCAGCAGATTATCTACAGGCAAAACAGACCGGATATGTTAGAATTTGAATCCAATTAGCCTCTTATCAGAACCATTTAGTTTTATCCATTCTCTTTTAAGGGCTAAATAAAGGCTTTTTCTCACGATGAGATGTTATTTTGAAAGACCCTATATAGTTTACTACTAATAATGTACAGAAAGACAAAAGGTGAATTCTTAGCCGCGTTTAATTTTTATAGCGTTCATGGAACGAAGAGTTTTTCTGCGGGTTGTTAGAAAAAAAAGTTTTTAATGCGAGTCAGAGCAGTAATATAAATTTGCTTTTGCTGTAATTATGACTAAAATTTAAGACCTGTAACTAATTTTTCAGTTTTGCTATGTGATGACTTTCTACAAGGCAAACTGTAGTTTTATCAGTGCCCACTTCAGGGTACATTGTGCTTTACATTTCATTATTAAAGGGAACCTGTCACCCCGTTTTTTCCGTATGAGATAAAAATACTGTTAAATAGGGCCTGAGCTGTGCATTACAACAGTGTATAAAATGGCCGCGGGATGCCGCGCGTGCGCAGATGGAGATCGCGGCGGCCATTTTCCTGAAGCCGAGATGCGAACTGTGCTTCAGGAAAATGGCCGCCGCGATCTCCATCTGCGCACGTGCTGCATCCCGCGGCCATTTTCCTGAAGCCGCGGGCAGCAGAGCGCCGCTTCTGCGCACGCGCAGCCAATGGAAGATGGCCGCGCCCACCGATCACCAATGAAATACAGCACATCGCGCTCTTTTCACTCCGTGACGTGGATTTGGGTCCTTGGGCATGCGCACACCACTACGCCACCAACGGAAAACTAAGCAAGATCTGGGGGAAGACACCACGCCCTTTTGACCAGACCAGCCTGATTGACAGGCGAAAACGACTACTTTGGTAACGTATTTCGGCAGCATAGGTGGGGAATCGGGGTCCACAAAATACACTATTGTAATGCACAGCTCAGGCCCTATTTAACAGTATTTTTATCTCATACGGAAAAAACGAGGTGACAGGTTCCCTTTAAGGGAGTGAAGGGAGATATGGTAACAAATCTAAGTAGTTTATTTTTTTCCTCTATAATGATCATTGAGGGGGTTTTTGGCAATGTCTAAAAAAGTAAAAAAAATGAATAATCAGAACGGGAGGGAGATTTAAACCTTTTCCATTTTGCAGTTTATTTCTTTAGCTGTACTTGAACTGGTGACCGCTTCAGCAATAAATTGCAATACAGTGCTTCGTGGGGGCACAATCATGAAAAATGAGGTCACCGAGTAGGCCCTCAGCAACAATGACAACACCATAAACATCATCCCCCACCCACTCATGTAACCCCTTTAGATGCTGTGTAATTGCCATTGACTGCTGCATCTAAGGCATTAAATTGCAATGATCAGAGCTAGTTCAAGTGGCTTCTATTATAAGTATGTGCTAGTTATTAGAGATGAGCAATCCCAAACAGTAATGTTCGGCATCAGTACCGAACACCTACTGTTCAGGAACGGACACCGAACACAGACTTCACCAGGAAGTCCCTGTTACTGTTCAGGTTTGGCCCCTGAACACCAGGTGTTTGTTGCGCTGTCATGACAGGGTGGCAAACACTGCTTCTGGTCGGCAGTAAAATCATTACCTCCGGACAGACCGCTGCAGTTTGCTGTGCTGCCAAATGACAGCACGAGCCCACAGCTGTGATTGACCAGAAGTAAAATTTATGCCTCCACTGCTGTGGGCTAATGGGATGCCTGCTGCTGCCGCCATCAGCATGAGAAGGAGCGGCTGATGGGAGTATTCATCTGGCACCTGCGCTCTAATTAAAAAAAAAAAAAAAGTGGGTTCCCCTGTATTTTTTGCCAGCCAGGCAAAACTGACAGCTTCAACCCTCAGCTGTCAGCGTTAGCAAGGCTGGTTATCAAGAATAAAGGGGTCCTCAAGCTTTTTTTAATTTTTAATGAATAATTAAAATAATTTGACAACCCGCCAAGCCAGAAATCGACAGCTGGGAGCTGGTATTCTCAGGCTGGTAAAGGGATATGGATATTGCAGCTGTAACCCCCTCCTCCCCCAGCTCAAAAATAGAAGCCCGCAGCTGCCCCAGAAAAGGCAAATCTATTACATGCGCCAATTCTGGCGCTTCGCCTAGCTCTTAAGCCCTGTAGCGGCGGCAAGTGGGGTTCATATTTGTGAGGTTGAAGTCACCTTTGTATTGTTTGGTGACGAACCCCACAGCTTAATAATGAAGAGAAGTCTATAAGACCTGTCCATTACTAATCCTATAATTTAATTGTAAAATAAACAGCAAGAATAAAAGTCTTATTTAAAATAAAAAAAAAAAAAAAAAAAAACCACTTCCCTTTCAACTTAAGAATAACAGTTATAACTCACCTAACACCCATTCTACTGAAACCCTCATCTCCTGTAATAAAACAAAAACATCCCTCACCTGTGATGTTTTGTCCAATTCCGTAATCCATGTATGGGGGGGGGGGTTTTTACAAGTTTTCAACCTGGACGGTGCCAAGATGCGACCTTCGAGGCTGAAGCACCGATGAATGAGCTGCTGCTAGCACAGCATCAGTGAGCAGCGGTGACAGGTTACCACATGTCACTGAGGCTGCATTCCCAGTCAGACTAATGAATTGCAGTGGCCTCCCTCTGGAGATATTCATGCTAGCACAGTGAGAGAAAAAAAAAAAATCTCACGTTGTAGAAGCAAGTTCATTGGGAGAATTTCACTGTGGTGAACTCACCTCTGTACCATGAGACTCTCACAGTGCTAGCAGGATCTCAGACAGAGGTCACCGCAGTTCATTGGATGGCCTGGGAACGCAGCCTCAGTGATCTGTGGCAACCTCGATTATTTCACCACTGCTCACTGATGCTGTGCTAGCAGAAGCTCATTAATCAGTGGTTCTCAGCCTGAGACGATCGCATCTTGGCACAGTCCAGGTTGAAAACTAATAACCTGTAGACATGGATTACGGTGTGTGACAAAACGTTAGACATGTGAGGTATATTGATTTTTATACATTTGTTTTATTACAGGACACTAGGGATTCATTGGAATGGACTTTATACACATTTGTTATTTTTAAAGTAAAAAATGGTGTTTTGTTTGCATTTCAAATAAAGTACTTTATTCTTCTTGTGTGTTTATTTACACTATAACTATAGGATTGGTAATGGATGGGTGTCTCAGACCACTCTCCATTACTAAGCTGCGAGCTTGATGTCACCAGTCAATACAAAGGCAACAATAAAAAAAAAAAAATTAAAAAAACACCACACAACTTTTTTTTTTTTTAAACCCCTTTACCCCCAAGGGTGGTTTACACGTTAATGACTGGGCCAATTTTTAAAATTTGGACCACTGTCCCTTTATGAGGTTATCGCTCTGGAAAACTTCAACAGATCCTGATGATTCTGACATTGTTTTCTCGTGACATATTGTACTTCATGATAGTGGTAAAATTTGATATTACCTGCGTTAATTTGTGAAAAAAACCAAACGGAAATATGGTGATAATTATGCGATTTTCCAACTTTGAATTTTTATGCCCTTAAATCACAGATATGTCACACAAAATACTTAATAAGGGTCATTCCATGTCAAGTGAACCAATGATTTTTACCACTATATTTTTAATTCTTTTGAGATTTTGTTATTTGGTAATTGTGTGTCAGAGAATGCAAAATATGAAGAAGAAAAAATTCTAGATATTTATTTTTTTTTTTTTTTATTGATTTTCAAAGTTCGGAAAAAGTGCGAATTTCGGTGTTGCCTGCCTTTACATTTCTCCCCATAACTCAGGCTAGAAAAGAGGTAGAGAAACCAAATTAACACCATTCTACTCAGAACTGTGCAGGCTTTCACCAGATATGTCACAAGAGTATCTTTGATAATATTTTACCTATGTGAACGCAAGCGCAAAACTTTAAAACGCATTTCCGAAAAAAACGTTTAATTTAAAAATTTCAAAAACTGCACATGTGCCTGCTATGCTCCTAACCACATCTGTACCAAAATACAAGCTGGGATCGTGATGGGATCATATTTAAAAAAATAAAACTATTACAGTGTCAGTTCAAAAATCTTGATTTCAGGTCTGTTCAGCCTGTGGTGTAGAAGTGTGGGGTCCGTATTTACCAAATAATCCATGATTGTTAGATATTCCTGTATTATTTTATTATGTTAGAGCTTAGAAGCAGGAGAGGACAGAGGAGAAGCTTTGTTAGGGCTGAGGATGACCAGGGGTAGACGGTGACTGCAGAGCAGATGACAGGCCGGCAGCTCGGGCCTCCAGAGGCCGTATTCCCACCAAATCTTATCACCGATGCAACTCCTCAAATGGAGAGAGAAAAATATTCTTAACATCCAGTTCATGTATTGTACAAACCAGGACTACGAAGAGGAGGAGAGTTTGTTATAACATCAGTTACAGGAAGCAGAACCAATCACAGGGACTCCGCAATACCGGACTGTCATCCCATGTAGTGGAAATAAAGACAGTGATGTCCATGACGTGGTAGAAGGCGGCACAAGATCAGCAATGGATGACACAACTGGTGATGTGACCTGTGAATATGATCAGCGCTGACGGCTACTGGACTCTCCAAAGATTGTGAAAATGAAGACGTAGAAGTGACTTTTCTGCACCGTCTGGTCCAGCGCCGTCCTTTGTGTATCCAAGAAAACCAGACATTGTAAAATTGAACAAAAATCAGATATTAACTCAGGTGGAGCCGAGCACCATGACAGCCGCACATACTCTTGACACAGAAGGAAACAGCCATTGCTAGTGAGCGGTTATAGGCAAGATGACATTTCACCCACTAGAAGGGACACATTGATGATAGAAGGCCAGTGTAAAAACCTACTATTAATTGTTTGATTAGTTCATATTTTATAGTACGAGGATTTAACAGCTGGACTATTCTTCTTAAACACTTCAGAAATGACATGTTTAGTGATATAGTAGAAAAAAAATTGTTCCATGTATAAATAAGTGGTAGAAATATTGGTTCTTTTAATCTGGTTTTTAACATATAATTAGGATCAGACTGAATTTAGAAAACCACACTTGAGGATGTGATCACCTTTTATCTTTTGGCTTGTTCAAAGAATTCAGGTTGAAAATACTGAGTAAGTTGTTATGATGATTAAGATGTATTTAGGCTACTTTCACATTAGGGTTGTGCACTGCACGTCACAATGCGACGTTGCGGCGCACCGACGCATAATGAAGCGCCGCACAACGGGGGCAGCGGATGCTGTTTTTCAACGCATCCGCTGCCCCATTGTGAGGTGCGGGGAGGTGGGGGCGGAGTTCCGGTTGCGCGCGCGGTTGGAAATGCTGCAGACACCAAAAAACGTTACATGCAACGTTTTTTGGTGGCGACGGACCGACGCAACCGTCGCACGACGGTTGCGACGTGTGGCAATGCGTCGCACTGCGTCGCTAATAAAAGTCTATGGAGAAAAAACGTATCCTGCAAGCAATTTTGCAGGATGCGTTTTCTCTGCAAAACGACGCATAGCAACGTGCAGTGCACGACGCTAGTGTGAAAGAGGCCTTATTCTGGCACTTCGGTATTTGTTTTTTGTGTTTCTTTATTGTTACATATAAATGTTGAATGCAATAAGTTGTAATTTGAAAAGAAAAAAGGAAGAAACTCGCACAAACATAAAATCAGATGATTCAAGGCTTAAAAAAAAAAAATACAAATTTGATAGATCCCAAGTTGAATCCCTGTACAAATATAAACAAGGACACAAGTAACACACGTGCATGTTTTCACAATTTTAAAACATACGTTTTTTTCAGAATTGCGCATCAAAATTTTTAATTTGATTTCTCCAAAGCAAAATATAAAGAAACATAGTCTTGTGACATATCAAATGAAAGCAGGTACCGTTCTGAGAAAAATGGTGCCTCTCCCACCTTTATATCTTAATTCTAACCCGAGATACGATAAAAAATGTAAAGCCATACCAGGCCAAAATCCGCTCTTTCAAAACTTTAAAAATCTGTAAAAAATTAACTGATGAAGAAAAAAATTCTAAACTTTTAATTTGTAATTAACTAAAGTTGTACTTCATAAAAACAAAAAATAAAAAAAATCTAAAGACGCAAGGTAAAAAAAATATTCATATTTGGATCACTTGATATGGAATGACCCATAAGTAACATTTCCCACATGTCTACTTTACATCAGCAAAATTTTGGAACCAACATTTTGTTTTTTCTTAGGGAGTTATAAAGGGTATGTGCACACGTAGAATTGAGCTCTGCGGATTTTTCCCCAGCGGATTTTAGAAATCCGCAGGTAAAAGGCATTGCGTTTTACCTGCGGATTTACCGCGGATTTACCGCGGTTTTTATGCGGATTTTGTGCGGATACCTATTGTGGAGCAGGTGTAAACCACAGCGGAATCCGCACAAAGAATTCAAATGCTGCGGAAGGTAACCCACAGCGTTTCTGCACGTTTTTTCCGCAACATGGGCACTGCAGATTGTGGTTTCCATAGGTTTACATTGTACTGTAAATGCATGGAAAGCTGCTGTGGTTCCACAGCAAAATCCGCAACGTGTGCACATAGCCTAAGGGTTAAAAGTTGACCAGCAATTTCTCATTTTTACAACACCATATTTTTTTTTTAAGGGACTACATCACATTTGATGTCACTTTGAGGGGTCTATTGATAGAAAATAACCAAGTGTGACACCATTCTAACAACTGCACACCTTAAGGTGCTCAAAACCACATTCAAGAAGTTTATTAACCCTTCAGGTGTTTCACAGGAGTTTTTGGAATGTTTAAAAAAAAAAATAATAATGAACATTTAATTTTTTTTTTTCACCCAAAATTTACTTCAGCTCCAATTTGTTTTATTTTACGAAGGGTAACAGGATAAATTGGACCCCAAAAGTTGTTGTCCAATTTGTCCGGAGTACGCCGATACCCCATATGTGTGGGGGGGGGGACCACTGTCTGGGCGCTTGGCAGAGCTTGGAAGGGAAGGAGCGCCGTTTGGAATGCAGACTTGGATGGAACGGTCTGTAGGCGTCACATTGCGTTTGCAAAGCCCCTGATGTACCTAAACAGTAGAAACCCCCCACAAGTGACCCCATATTGGAAACTAGACCCCCCAGGAACTTCTCTAGATGTGTTGTGAGAACTTTGAACCCCCAAGTGTTTCACTACAGTTTATAACGCAGAGCCGTAGAAATAAATCATTTTTTTCCCTACAAAAATGATTTTTTAGCCCCCAATCTTATCTTCCAAGGGTAACAAGAGAATTTGGACCCCAAACGTTGTCCAATTTGTCCTGAGTGCGCTGATACCCCTGTTTGGGCGCACGGGAGAGCTCAGAAGGGAAGGAGCACTTTTACCTTTTTAATGCAGAATTGGCTGGAGTTGAGATCGGACGCCATGTCGCGTTTGGAGAGCCCCGGATGTGCCTAAACAGTGGAAGCCCCCAGTTCTAACTGAAACCCTAACCCAAACACACCCTTAACCCAAACCATAACCCTAACCCCAACACACCCCTAACCCTAATCCCAACCATAACCCTAACCACACCCCTAATCCTAACCGTAAATGTAATCCAAACCCTAACCCTAACTTTAGCCCTAACCCTAATGGGAAAATGGAAATACTTATTTTATTATTTTCCCTAACTAAGGGAGATCAGGGTGGGGTTTGATCTACTATTTATAGCGGGGGGTTTTTAGTGGATTTTTAGGATTGGCAGCTGTAAAACTAGAAGACACTTTTTTCCAAAAAATAGTTTTTGCGTCACCACATTTTGAGAGCTATAAGTTTTCCATATTTTGGTCCACAGTCATGTGAGGTCTTGTTTTTTGGCAGGACGAGTTGAAGTTTTTATTGGTACCATTTTCGGGCACATGACTTTTTTTAGCTTTTTTTTTTTTTCTTCATTCTGATTTTTGGGAGGCAGAATGACCAAAAACCAGCTATTCATGAATTTCATTTTTTTTTTTTTTTTTTTTGGGGGGGGGGGGGGGCGTTTATACCGTTCCACGTTTAGTAAGATTGTTACAGCAGTTTTATTCTTTGGGTCAGTACGATTACAGCGATACCTCATTTATATCACTTTATGTTTTGGTGCCTTTATACGATAAAAACTATTATATAAAAAATTATTTTTGCATTGCTTTATTCTGAGGACTAGAACAATTTTTTTGCTGATGACACTGTTGCGGCTTGCTTTTTGCGGGACAAGATGACGTTTTCAGCGGTACAATGTTTATTTATATCAGTCTTTTTGATCGCGTGTTATTCCACTTTTTGTTCGGTGGAATGATAGTAAAGCGTTTTTTTGCCTTTTTTTACGGTGTTCACCAAAGGGGTTAACTAGTAGGACAGTTTTATAGGTTGGGTCGTTACGGACGCAGCGATACTAAATGTGTACTTTTATTGTTTTGGTGTTTTGTTTTTTTTAGATAAATAAATGCATTTTTTTTTTTTAACCTTCTCCCAGGGTAGGACATCATGTGTCAGATCGCTGATCTGACACTTTGCACAGCACTGTCAGATCAGCGATCTGACAGGCACTGCAGGGGAGGCTTGATGGTGCCTGCTCTAAAGGTACCGTCACACTCAGCAACTTGGCAACGAGAACGATCTGTGACGTTGCAGCGTCCTGGATAGCGATCTCGTTGTGTTTGACACGCAGCAGCGATCTGGATCCCGCTGTGCCATCGCTGGTCGGAGCTAGAAGTCCAGAACTTTATTTCGTCGTCAGGTCGGCGTGTATCGTCATGTTTGACATCAAAAGCAACGACGATAACAATGGATGTAATGGAGCCAACAACCAGCGAGAACGAGAAGTGAGTCGCCGTTACATCACTGGATCGCTCCTGCATCGTTCTGGAGCTGCTGTGTTTGACGTCTCTACAGCGACCTAAACAGCGACGCTCCAGCGATCTAGTTTAGGTCGGATCGTTGTCTATATCGCCGCAGTGTCGCTGAGTGTGATGGTACCTTTAGCAGGCACTTGCAAGCCACCTCCCTGCAGGACCCCCGCAGCCATTTTGGATCTGGGGCCTACAGGGAGGACGTAGGAGACCCTCTGAACAACGCGATCACATAGTGTTGTTCTGAGGGTCTCAATGAAGCACACAGGAAGCCCCCTCCCTGCACGATGCTTCCCTATGCCACCGGAAGGCTGCGGTCATGTTTGATCGCAGTGTTCTGGGGGTTAGAGTGCCAGGAGCAGTCCGCGACTGCTCCTGGCACATAATGCCGGATGTCAGCTGTGATAGTCAGCTGACTTGGCTGCGGCTGATCGGTGATGACGTACTATCCCGTCGGTGGTCATAGGGGCTCAGACCACCTCGATGGGATAGTACGTCGGATGTCAGAAAGGGATTAAAGAAACAGCATGGGGACCAACCTTGTTAATGCTGACAGCTGAGGGTTGCAGCCCCTAGATGGCAATCTTGCCTGGCTGGTTAAAAATACAGGGGAACCCATGCAGTCTTTATAAATTATTTGTTTAGTGCACAGGCGATGGCTGATGAATACTACCATCAGCCGCCACCTGCTCACTTAGTAGCGGCAGTAGGAGTCAGCTGATGGGAGTAGTCGTCCCATCAACTGATGCCAGTGACCGGAGGTAAACTTTTTACCTCCAATCACAGCTGCGGGCTCACAGTCAATGATTTTACTGCCCTATCATGAACATGATAACGTGGCAAACACTGGATGTTCAGGCCCCCTCATTCAAGTGAATGGGGTTCAGGTACCCTTTTTTTGGCTCATGAACATAGAGTTATGCCAAAAAGGAGCCAATTCTAGACCATGTAGCATGATGAAAAGTTGAAAATCTAAAGCGTGCAAGATTGTTTTATGTAAACAGATTCCAGGCTTTGAGGTGGTTTTATTGCACACTATATGATGCATTACCGCCATTAAAAAAAAAAAAAAAAAAGAACCCGTACATGAAAATTGGACACGTGAATAGGACCCAAGCCACATGCAAATCATAGGCCACATCTATGAACATACCTCATCGGGAACATCTTTTGAATCTTGTTGAGAAGCCACTGCTCTGCGTGCAAGAGCTCCAGCACGAATGTTACTCAGGTAGATGTTACGCTCTGGTGGTGGACCACCACGTGGTTGGCCTCTTACAGTAATAGCACATCCCGAGAGGACCTGTAAAATAAAAACACAATTAGTAAAGAAAGGGCATTTCACTAGAATACAATAGGTCTCAATGGAATAAAACAAAAAAAAGTGAAAAAAAATTGCAATTAAAGCAGATCTCCATTTACACAAGAAATTGTTCATAGTTCAGGCCAATCATTTTCCAATTCATTATTAGAAATTAACGCCAATAATTTAGCATGCACTGTATGAAGTATGCCGTGCGTCCGACTTGCTGATACAGTGCAGGAGCCCTGTAAACTCCTATGTAGCTTCCTCCTGCACTGAAGATGGTGGGCAGCAGAAGAGGGATGCTACATATTTCGTTTAACCCACACCAGACTGCCCAGTACTGTGGGTTATTGGCAGAAGTCGCCAAGGCAAATTCAGAAAATTATACTGGAGAGTCTCGAACTGTAATTATATTCTAGTGAAACTAGAGGTACACTTTATGGGTGAATGTCAGCATATTCAGCCTAGCTTTCAAATGACACTGTCAATTATTGGGGGCACTTGTTTGAAGTCTGGGATCAAGAGGAAAAGATTATCTGTACCTGTGAAGAAGTGAGGCAGCAAGGGACTTAAAAGGGAACCCATCACCCCCAAAATCAAAGGTGAACTAAGCCCACCAGCATCGGGGGCTTATCTACAGCATTCTGTAATGCTGTAGTTAAGTCTCCGATGTATCCTGAAAAATGAGAAAAAGAGGTTATATTATACTCACCTGGGTGGGCGGTACAGGGCCTCCTATCTTCATAGGATGACGTCCTCTTGTCTTCACGATGTGGCTCCGGCGTACTTTGTCTGTCCTGTTGAGGGCAGAGCAAAGTACTGCAGTGCGCAGGCGCCGTGCCTCTCTGACCTTTCCCGGCGCCTGCACACTGAAGTACATTGCTCTGCCCTCAACAGGGCAGACAAAGTACACCTGCGCCATAGCCACAGCGTGAATACAAGAAGAGGACGTCATCGTAAGAAGATGGGAGGCCCCGGACCGGACTGCGACGCCCATCGGACCAGACAGACCCTGGGTGAGTATAATCCAACCTCTTTCTCATCTTTCAGGATACATCGAGGGGCTAATCTACAGCATTCCAGAATGCTGTAGATAAGCCCCTGATGCCGGTGGGCTTAGCTCATCTTTGATTTTGGGGGTGACATGTTCCCTTTATAAGGATGACAGGAACAGGCTGTAATTTTACTGTATGGACTACAGGGACCCCGGGGAGGAATATAGAAACTTTTCTTCAAGTCATCAGCCCTCTTACCCAGGGAGGCCATGTGCTTCTGACTGTCCCATTTAGGTGTCCCCATCTCAACTAAAGTTCACACTGTAAACACCAAGGTATCAAATCATGGCCTGCGCCTCATAAGCCAAAATGTCTACAGAGTGTGTAGATTAATGAATGTAGACTGACAAATGGCATGTATGAACTCTAGATATAGTGAACTTTGATTTGTAGCATGTAGTTATTTTAGGCTGTGCAAGAGTCAGACATTCAGCCACATGAATTTTATAAAACATTTGACGCAAAGTTACATATGATCACAATTGCTAAAGGGGTTGTCACACAAATAGTACATTTTAATCACCAGATCTTGCAATAAAAAGTTGTAGAGTTCAAGGTGTTAAAAAAAAAAAAAAAAAAAAAGTTCCTGTGCCGAGATAATCTTATACATGACCTGCTGTGTACTGTGTAATGGCTGTGTGACCGTACAGGAACATTGTTGATCATACCACGTCTTCAGGGCAGGGGAGGAGGCAAAAGCGTATACACCGGACAGCACGGGATCAGAGCAGATTCTTTGTGAGGTTAAAAACAAGCACAGAAATTACTGATAGTGTGCACATACCCTTAGGCTATGTGCCCATGTTTCTTTTTTTATGCGTTTCCGCTGCATTTTTGCTGCAGCGGAAACGCTTAAAAACGCATTCCCATGCAACCCTATGGGATTCTGCAGTTGCTGTGCCCATGCTGCGGATTTTCCAACTGCGGAATCGCATAGCGGTAAAATCCGCAGCATAATCATTATTTCTACTGAATCGCTGCAATTCCGACGCCATAGGATTGCATTGAAAAGCTCACTTTATGTATGTGGCTATGCCCACCATGCGTAAAGTGAGCACTTCATGTGCGGATGGTACCCAGGGTCTGGAGGAGGAGACTCTCCTCCAGGTCCTGGGATCCATATTCCTGTAAAGAAAAAAAAAAAAAAAGAATTAAAATAAAAATAGGGATATACATACCTTCTGATGGCCCCCAGAGTCCTCCCGCCTCTCAGCGGTGCACGTGGCAGCATCCGTTCCCAGGGATGCATTGCACGAATCACCTGGGGATGTCGGGGTCACACGACTGACGTCACAAAGGTCCTTCGCGAAAAGCATCCAAGGGAACGGAACGTACCGGGAGCGCCGCTGAGGAGATCGGGGTCTATCGGAAGGTGAGAATCAATTAAATTGCCCTTTTACCAGGAAGGTTTTACGTTTTTCCACTTAGCTCGTGTTGGTGCTTGTATGGTGGAAGCAAAGCTGAACTTTCAGATCCTGAAAAATGCCAGCAAAAAACACCACAAACGCTTCTGTCACTCCAGCTCTAAACCCCACCTAGCGCCATTGCCTCCCACTTGACTGCTTTCATTTTCTGAAGTCACACAGGATAGCAGATGTCGGTGAAGCAGGAGATGGCGGCATTGGCGTTAGAGGCTTCAGATCTACAGCATCATTGCACATCACTTCAAACTTTGTTTGTACACAGTGATGGTTTTTACAAAGGATAGGTCATCAAAATATAATCAGTGGGGGTGCAACACATGGCTTCCAATGCCATCCGGAAGTGCTCAGCTGCAGATCTGCACAGCACCAGCAACGGTCTTGTGGTTGCAGTCCAATACCACACATCTGCTGCCCCCTATTCAAAGCAATAGGGCAACAATGTGCAATATCGGCCACTAAATCGACAGCTGTGAAGGGGACACAACTAAGCACTAAGTAAAGCCGATTGGCAGGAGTGCCATGTGTCACATCTTCACTTATCAGATATTGATTACCCATCTTAGAAATAGGCCATCACGTAAAAGTCCCAAACAAGATTACATTATTCCTAGGTAAAAGTGATCAACCCTTACAAAAATGTACCAGACCATTACACTGCTGGAAAGAAGTCAGTTGTATCCATTAGTCTTAAAGGGCTTTCTTTAAGTCCACCTCCTTGCACCACTGATTACAGTAAGGGACAATAAGGCCTAAGGGTACCGTTACACAAAATGATTTACCAACAATCACGACCAGCGATACGACCTGGCCGTGATCGTTGGTAAGTCGTTGTGTGGTCGCTGGAGAGCTGTCACACAGACAGCTCTCCAGCGACCAACGATGCCGAAGTCCCCAGGTAACCAGGGTAAACATCGGGTTACTAAGCGCAGGGCCGCGCTTAGTAACCCGATGTTTACCCTGGTTACCAGCGTAAACGTAAAATAAAAAAAACATACTCACATTCCGGTGCCTGCGTCCGCTTCCCTGCACTCCTCCTGCATCCTGTGTAAGTGCCGGCCAAAGCAGAGCGGTGACGTCACCGCTGTGCTCTGCTTTCACTTTACGGCCGGCGCTCAGTCAGTGCAGGGAAGCGGACGGCCAGGGACCTGACGGACACCGGAATGTAAGTAATTACGGTTTGGATTTTTTTACATTTACTATGGTAACCAGGGTAAACATCGGGTTACTAAGTGCGGCCCTGCGCTTAGTAACCCGATGTTTACCCTGGTTACAAGCGAACGCATCGCTGGATCGGTGTCACACACACATCGATGCAGCGATGACAGCGGGAGATCCAGCGACGAAATAAAGTTTCAAACGATCTGCTACAACGTACGATTCTCAGCAGGGTCCCTGATCGCCGCTGCGTGTCAGACACAGCGATATCGTATGGATATCGCTGGAACGTCACGGATCGTGCCGTCGTAGCGATCAAAGTGCCAATGTGAGACGGTACCCTAAAGGTTTATGGTATACAATTGTTAAGCATGCAATCATAGTTTGTTCAACCAATAGCCTACTACAATATATTTGCCACAAAACCCAAGTTAACAAAAGGAGCAAATACCATGCAGTATATAAATAGCAACAGTGCATGAAATGATAGGTTACTTAGATCAGAGGTCCCCAACCTTTTTTGCACCAGGGACCGGCTTTAAGCAAGACCAGTTTTCCATGGCCCGGTGGGGGTGGGGCAGGGGCGGGGCTTTGGTCATATGGGGGTGGGGTTATGGAGGGATGGAGCTTAGTGCATACTTATCATATAATTATGACATTTATAATGAGAATGTGATTCAACTTACCATAGGTTCAGAATGAGTGGGAGCACCATGCTTTTTTCCCTGGTGCTCTGCACTATTATTGCCCCATAGCTGTGCCATATAGTGCTCTGCACCATTATTGCCCCGCACCATTATTGCCCCATAGCTGTGCCATACAGTGCTCTGCACCGTTTATTATTGCCCCATAGCTGTGCCATACAGTGCTCTGCACCATTATTGCCCCATACTTGTGCCATATAGTGCTCTGCACCATTATTGCCCCATAGCTGTGCCATACAGTGCTCTGCACCATTATTGCCCCATAGCTGTGCCATACAGTGCTCTGCACCATTATTGCCCCATAGCTGTGCCATATAGTGCTCTGCACCATTGCCCCATAGCTGTGCCATATAGTGCTCTGCACCATTATTGCCCCATAGCTGTGCCATACAGTGCTCTGCACCATTATTGCCCCATAGCTGTGCTGCTGCTGCAATAAAAATAATAAATGACATACTCACCTGTCTTGCTTGCAGCTCCTCGGCGCCATCTTCCCGGCGTCTCTCCGCAAAGCTGATCTTAGGTGCCGCAGCCTCTTCCTCTATCAGTGGTCACCGGCACCGCTGATTAGAGAAATGAATTATGCGGCTCCGCCCCTATGGGAGGTGGAGCAGCCTATTCATTTCTCTAATGAGCGGTCCCACGTGACCGCTGAACAGGGGAAGAGCTGCGGCACCCGGAGACCGTGTGACGGGCAGGGGGAGCGTCAGGATCGCCGGAACTAGGTGAGTATGCCTCAGCGCCCTCTCCCCCTCACCCGCCGACCGTGACTCGAGTATAAGCCGAGGGGGCACTTTCAGCCCAAAAATTCGGGCTGAAAATCTCGGCTTATACTCGAGTATATACGGTAGCTGTCAGCCGCGCCGCGGACCGGCTGAAAAACCCCCAACGGCCCGGTCCTGGTCCGCGGACCGGCGGTTGGGGACCTCTGACTTAGATAACATAACTGATCAAAAACGTAAAAGCCATCCTACCACATCAAGGTGACCCTGTTCATGATTGTCCTAACCTCCAGTATTAAAACCTTACCATATGTTGAGTGACAAATGTGAATAAGGGCTGAGAAGGACTGAGAACCAGCTAATGGACAGCTAGACATGGGGAACTAAATGAATGCAATGACCAGCTCAGAAAAAGGGAGGCCACCCCCTTATTTGAGCAGAGCAAAAAAACTAAAGAGATGACTGGAACACAAATTGGTGTAAATGCAGAATAGTCCCAAAAGCATTAACCCCTTCATGACCGTGGGATTTTCCGTTTTTCCATGTTTGTTTTTCACTCCCCTCCTTCCCAGAGCCATAACTTTATTTTTCTGTCAATTTGGCCATGTGAGGGCTTATTTTTTGAGGGACGAGTTGTACTTTTGAACAACATCATTGGTTTTACCATGTCGTGTACTAGAAAACGGGAAAAAAATTCCAAGTGCAGTGAAATTGCAAAAAAAGTGCAATCCCACACTTGTTTTCCGCTTGGCTTTTTTGCTAGGTTCACTAAATGCTAAAACTGACCTGCCATTATGATTCTCCAGGTCATTACGAGTTCATAGACACCTAACATGACTAGGTTATTTTTTTACTTAAGTGGCGAAAAAAAAAATCCAAACTTCGCTTTAAAAAAAAAAAAAAAAAAATTGCGCCATTTTCCGATACTCGTAGCGTCTCCATTTTTCATGATCTGGGGTCGGTTGAGGGCTTATTTTTTGCATGCCGAGCTGGCGTTTTTAATGATACCATTTTGGTGCAGATACGTTCTTTTGATCGCCCGTTATTGCATTTTAATGCAATGTCACGGCGACCAAAAAAAAAACGTAATTCTGGCGTTTCGGATTTTCTCATTACGCCGTTTAGCGATCAGGTTAACCCCTTCATGACCCAGCCTATTTTGGCCTTAATGACCTTGCCGTTTTTTGCAATTCTGACCAGTGTCCCTTTATGAGGTAATAACTCGGGAACGCTTCAACGGATCGTAGCGATTCTGAGATTGTTTTTTCGTGACATATTGGGCTTCATGTTAGTGGTAAATTTAGGTCGATAATTTCTGCGTTTATTTGTGAAAAAAATGGAAATTTGGCGAAAATTTTGCAATTTTCACATTTTGAATTTTTATTCTGTTAAACCAGAGAGTTATGTGACACAAAATAGTTAATAAATAACATTTCCCAGATGTCTACTTTACATCAGCACAATTTTGGAAACATTTTTTTTTGCTAGGAAGTTATAAGGGTTAAAATTTGACCAGTGATTTCTCATTTTTACAACAAAATTTACAAAACCATTTTTTTTAGGGACCACCTCACATTTGAAGTCAATGTGAGGGTTCTATATGGCTGAAAGTACCCAAAAGTGACACCATTCTAAAAACTACACCCCTCAAGGTGCTCAAAACCACATTCAAGAAGTTTATTAACCCTTCAGGTGTTTCACAGCAGCAGAAGCAACATGGAAGGAAAAAATGAACATTTAACTTTTTAGTCACAAAAATGATCTTTTAGCAACAATTTTTTTATTTTCCCCAAGGGTAAAAGGAGAAACTGGACCACGAAAGTTGTTGTCCAATTTGTTCTGAGTACACTGATACCTCATATGTGGGGGTAAACCACTGTTTGGGCGCACGGCAGAATTCGGAAGGGAAGGAGCGCCATTTGACTTTTTGAATGAAAAATTGGCTCCAATCTTTAGCGGACACCATGTCGCGTTTGGAGAGCCCCCTTGTGCCTAAACATTGGAGCTCCCCCACAAGTGACCCCATTTTGGAAAGGAGACCCCCCAAGGAACTTATCTAGATGCATAGTGAGCACTTTAAACCCTCAGGTGCTTCACAAATTGATCCGTAAAAATGAAAAAGTACTTCTTTTTTTTCACAAAAAAATTCTTTTAGCCTCAATTTTTTAATTTTCACATGGGCGACAGGATAAAATGGATCCTAAAATTTGTTGGGCAATTTCTCCTGAGTACGCTGTTACCTCATATGTGGGGGTAAACCACTGTTTGGGCACACGTCGGGGCTCAGAAGGGAGAGAGCACCATTTTACTTTTTCAACGCAAGATTGGCTGGAATCAATTGTGGCGCCGTGTCGCGTTTGGAGACCCCCTGATGTGCCTAAAAAGTGGAAACCCCTCAATTCTAACTCCAACACTAACCCCAATACACCCCTAATCCTAATCCCAACCCTAACCACAACCCTAACCCCAACACACCCCTAACCCTAGTCTTACCCCTAATTCCAACCCTAAGGCTATGTGCTCACGTTGCGGATCTGTGTGGATTTTTCCGCAGTTTTTGAAAAATCTGCAGGTAAAACGCACTGCGCTTTACCTGCGGATTTACCGCGGATTTCCAGTGTTTGTGTGGATTCACTTGCGGATTCCTATTATGGAGCAGGTATAAAACGCTGCGGAATTGCACAAACAATTGACATGCTGCGGAAAATACAACGCAGCGTTTCCGCGCTGTATTATCCGCACCATGGGCACAGCGGTTTGGTTTTCCATAGGTTTACGTGGTACTGTAAACGTGATGGAAAACTGATACGAATCTGCAGCGACCAATCCGCTGCGGATCCGCAGCCAAATCCACACCGTGTGCACATAGCCTAATTCTAACCCTAGCCCTAAGTGCAACCCTAGCCCTAAGTGCAACCCTAGCCCTAAGTGCAACCCTAGCCCTAAGTGCAACCCTAGCCCTAAGTGCAACCCTAGCCCTAAGTGCAACCCTAGCCCTAAGTGCAACCCTAGCCCTAAGTGCAACCCTAGCCCTAAGTGCAACCCTAGCCCTAAGTGCAACCCTAGCCCTAAGTGCAACCCTAGCCCTAAGTGCAACCCTAGCCCTAAGTGCAACCCTAGCCCTAAGTGCAACCCTAGCCCTAAGTGCAACCCTAGCCCTAAGTGCAACCCTACCCCTAACCCTAATGGAAAAACAAAAATAATTATATTGTCTGTATTTTATTATTGTCCCTACCTATGGGGGTGATAAAGGGGGTGATTTATTTACTATTTTTTTTATTTTGATCGCTGTGATAGAACTTATCACAGCGACCAAAATGTGCAGGAACGAATCTGCCGGCTGGCAGATTCGGCGGGCGCACTGCGCATGCGCCCGCCATTTTCCAAGATGGCGGCGCCCATGAAGCAGACGGCCGGACACCGGGAGGGACATCGGAGCTAGGCAAGTATGGGGGGGTGGGACCGGGGGAGCCGACAGGAGGGAGGAGGGGAGCGGAACGGAGATCGGGGCAAAAAGGACGACTGGGGAGGCGATCGGTGGGGTGGGGTGGGGGCAGATCAGGGTCTCCAGCCATGGCAGATGCTATTGCAGCATCGGCCATGGCTGGATTGTAATATTTCACCATTTTCATAGGTGAAATATTACAAAATCGCTCTGATTGGCTGTTGAAAGTGAAACTGCCAATCAGAGCGATCGTAGCCACGGGGGGGTGAAGCCACCCCCCCCCTGGACTAAAGTACCACTCCCCCTGTCTCTGCAGATCGGGTAAAATGGGAGTTAACCCCTTCACCCGATCTGCAGTGACGCGATCATTCTGTGACACCGCATATGCGTCACAGGTCGGATTGGCACCGACTTTCATGACGCATACGCTGTGTCACAGGTCGGGAAGGGGTTAATGCTTTTTTTTATTGATAGATCGGGCGATTCTGAACGCGGCGATACCAAATGTGTAGGTTTTATTTTTTTTATTGATTTATTTTTATTGGGGCGAAAGGGGGGGGTGATTTAAACTTATGTTTTTTTTATTTTTTTCACTTTTTTTTAACTTTTTTTTAACTTTTGCCATGCTTCAATAGAATCCATGGTAGGCTAGAAGCAGGCACAACTCGATCGCCTCTGCTACATAACAGCGATCATCAGATCGCTGCTATGCAGCAGAAAATCAGGTGTGCTGTGAGCGCCGACCACAGGGTGGCGCTCACAGCTACCGGCGATCAGTAACCATAGAGGTCTCAAGGACCTCTATGGTTACAATACTGAAGCATGTGACGGGGGTCGGCGATGACGTCATTTCCGGCCACCCGGCCAGATGCGGTCGTTAAATGCCGCTCTCTGCGTTTGACAGCGGCATTTAACTAGTTAATAGCGGCGGGTGAATCGCGATTTCACCCGCCGCTATTGCGGGCACATGTCAGCTGTTCAAAACAGCTGACATGTCCCAGCTTTGATGCGGGCTCACCGCGGAGCCCTGCATCAAAGCAGGGGACCTGGCGTCAGACATACTATCCCGTCCGACGTCAGGAAGGGGTTAAGCTACTTACCGGAAGCGGCATTTTTCGGAGGCCCATGACAGCACCACGAGAGAGTGGATCCGCCCCTTAGGAACAGGAAACCCACAGATACAAAAGGGCGGCACCTCTCCCACGTATCAGTTGTATTACAGAGCCTGAGAGGACTACCGAAGTTAATGACAAGCATGCACAACATTATATACAATTAAATACAATATCTTTAATAAAGTAACAATCCAGATATCACACGCGAGACACTTTTTTTTAACATTCTAAGGAAGTGTAACCCCCACGTGAATAGGGAGGGAACTAAGGGTGCTGTTATGGGCCTCCGAAAAATGCTGCTACTGGTAAATAGCTTAATGCTTTATTCGGACTCCCATGACAGCACCACGAGAGATTTACAGAGATGTAAGCCATTTTAGGGAGGGACCACAGCCTGCAGCACCCTTAACCCGAAGGGGAGATCTGAGGAGAACCCCAAATCCAACCGATAGTGTTTGAAAAAGGTGGAAGGGGATGACCATGTGGCCGCCTTACATATCTGGTCGATTGACACGTCAGACCTTTCCGCCCAGGATGATCCCATGGCTCGGGTGGAATGCGCCCTCAGATTCTGCGGAGCCGGACCCCCACCTGCTGTGTAAGGGTACCGTCACACAGTGGCATTTTTATCGCTACGACGGCACGATTCGTGATGTTCTAGCGATATAGTTACGATCTCGCAGTGTCTGACACGCAGCAGCGATCAGGGACCCTGCTGAGAATCGTACGTCGTAGCAGATCGTTTGAAACTTTCTTTCGTCGCTGGATCTCCCGCTGTCATCGCTGGATCGTTGTGTGCGACAGCGATCCAGCGATGCTTTTGCTTGTAACCAGGGTAAACATCGGGTTACTAAGCGCAGGGCCGTGCTTAGTAACCCGATGTTTACCGTGGTTACCAGCGTAAAAGTAAAAAAAAAAAACGTACATACTCACCATCTGATGTCAGTCAGGTCCCTGGCCGTCTGCTTCCCGCTCTGACTGTCTGCCGGCCGGAAAGTGAGAGCAGATCACAGCGGTGACGTCACCGCTGTGCTCTGCTCTCACTGTACGGCCGGATCTCAGTCAGAGCAGGAAGCAGACGGCAAGGGACCTGACGGACATCAGATGGCGAGTATGTACGGTTTGGTTTTTTTACCTTTACGCTGGTAACCACGGTAAACATCGGGTTACTAAGCGCGGCCCTGCGCTTAGTAACCCGATGTTTACCCTGGTTACCAGCGAACCTCGGCATCGTTGGTCGCTGGAGAGCGGTCTGTGTGACAGCTCCCCAGCGACCACACAACCACTTACCAACGATCACGGCCAAATCGTATCGCTGGTCGTGATCGTTGGTAAATCGTTATGTAAGACGGTACCCTTAGGGTACCGTCACAGTGCAATTTTGATCGCTACGACGGTACGATTCGTGACGATATCGCAGTGTGACACGCAGCAGCGATCAGGGATCCTGCTGAGAATCGTACGTCGTAGCAGATCGTTTGGAACTTTCTTTCGTCGCTTGATCACCCGCTGACATCGCTGGATCGTTGTGTGTGACAGCGATCCAGCGATGTGTTCGCTTGTAACCAGGGTAAACATCGGGTAACTAAGCGCAGGGCCGCGCTTAGTAACCCGATGTTTACCGTGGTTACCAGCGTAAAAGTAAAAAAAAACAAACCGTACATGCTCACCATCTGATGTCCGTCCGGTCCCTTGCCGGCCGGAAAGTGAGAGCAGATCACAGCGGTGACGTCACCGCTGCACTCTGCTCTCACTGTACGGCCGGATCTGTCAGAGCAGGAAGCGGACGGCAAGGGACCGGACAGACATCAGATGGTGAGCATGTACGGTTTGTTTTTTTTACTTTTACGCTGGTAACCACGGTAAACATCGGGTTACTAAGCGCGGCCCTGCGCTTAGTTACCCGATGTTTACCATGGTTACCCGGGGACTTCGGCATCGCTCGAGCGCCGTGATTGCAACGTGTGACCGCAGTCTACGACGCTGGAGCGATAATCATACGATCGCTGCGACGTCACGGATCGTGCCGTCGTAGCGATCAAAATTGCACTGTGTGACGGTACCCTTAGCCAGAGAGAGTCTCCCTAATCCATTTAGCTAGTGTGTATTTTGACGCTCTAACCCCCTTCCTAGGACCTTGGAAGGATAGGAATAGTGCATTATCCTTCTTCCAGTCATTAGTAACTGAAATATATTGTAAAAGGCATCTCCTAACATCTAATGTATGGAGTTCATTCTCTTTAGGGTTAGAAGGATTAGGGATAAATGAAGGTAGAACCATCTCCTGTGATCTGTGAAATTGCGATGCTACCTTTGGTTAAGTAGGCTGGGTCTGGCCTGAGGATAACTATCCTGTAAAAATTCCATATACGGGGGAAGTCTAGAAAGCGCCTGGATGTCTCCTATTCTGCGAGCCGATGTTATAGCTATCAGAAAAGCTATTTTGAGAGATAACATTTTGATTGAGGCTTCATTTAAGGGCTCAAAGGGGTCTTTTGTTAGAGAAGAAAGGACTAGATTTATGTCCCACGGTACCATTTTATTTTTATGTAACGATCTAGCTCTACAGACTGCCTTAATGAATCTCGACACCCAATAATTATTAGCAATATTACACGTGAACAGGGCACCAAGTGCTGACACCTGTACTCTTAGCGTGCTTGTAGAGAGTTTTAATTATAACCCCCTCTGCAGAAATTTTAATATTTGCCGTATTGGTACCCCTTCATTGATGTTAAATCTGAGAAAGTCAGGAACTTTCTCCAGGTTCTAGAGGAGATTCTTGTTGTTATCTGCTTTCTACTTTTTAAAACAGTATCTACCAAATTTGGGGAGAAGCCTTTATTTTTTTAATAATGACCGCTCAAACTCCAAGCCATTAAATGGAGTCCCTTCACTTGTGGATGGAATACTGGGCCCCTGGAAAAGTAAATTCGGAATGTCTGGTAGCACCCAGGGATCGCCTACCGACATTGTCCTGAGCCATGCTAACCAGGTTCTCCTGGGCCAGAAAGGAGCAATCAGAATGACCTTCACACGATATCGGATTTTCCTCACCACTAGAGGTAAGGCGTAAGCCAGAGTAAAATCCCATTTTATGAGGAATACGTCCACTGCCAGCAGATTTTCCCTGGGATTCACAGAACAGAAGTTTTACTTTTTTGTTGTCTCTTGTAGCAAATAGGTCCACCACTGGCCGACCCCATCGGCAGACAATTTGATTGAAGACGTCTCCATTTAGAGACCATTCCCCTTGTCTTAGTATATTGCGGCGGAGAGTCAGCTTTTATATTTTCATATTTTCCTTTCCTCTGATGTGGAGAGCAGTCAAAGATTGAAAGTTAGTTTCTGCCATCTGGAACAGGCGATCTGTGACCTGCATCAGAGTTTCGGAACGCGTTCCACCTTGATGATTTATATAGGCGACTGCCACCTGGTTGTCTGAGAGGATCCTGATGTGGTGTCCCTGCAGATACATGAGGAGTTTTTTAACTGCCAACTCAATCGCCAATAATTCTCTCCGATTGGATGAAGACGTTGCGTATGGTTCCCATTGTCCCTGAACCACAATGTCATCCATGTGAGCCCCCACCCTGAGGAGCTAGCATCCGTAGTTATCACCCGGGATATATCTATTATCCAGGGAACCCCTGCAGATAAATTATCCCTATCCAGCCACCACTTTAGGGATTCAAGGTTATTTTTTCCCCCTAATACACCCCTCAAGATTTTGTCATTAATCAAAACATCTTTCTGAAGGGGTCTAGAATGAAATTGGGCCCATCTGACCGCTGGGATGCATGATGTGAGGGACCCCAGTAGGGACATAGCTTGTCGAAGGGTCATAGAGGGTGTATTGATCGCCTTTAATACCTGATGCTGAATTTGATCTAATTTATTTTCTGGGAGGAGACACTTGTGTAGTTGAATCTAATAACAACCCTAAAAACTTTTGAATTTTTAGGGGCTGCAACCGGGATTTCTCAATTAATTATCCAGCCCAGGTGTTCCAATTTAACTCTAGTTACCTCTAATTTAGACAGTGTTCCACTGAGATCCCTGCTATGAGGAAATCAACAAGGTAGGGAACAATAAGAATATTAGATTCCCGCAAATGTGCCATAACCTCCGCAATTATTTTTGTAAATACGGTACTCTAGGGGCAGAAGTTATACCGAAGGGAAGTGCTCTGTACTGAAAATGGTGAACTACTCCCCCCATTAACACTGCTACCCTCAGGAATTGTTGGAAATCTTCATGAATGGGCACATGATAATAGGCATCTTTTAAATTCACTACTACCATAAAACAATTTTTGAACAGCATCTTTATTATTGATAAATAAGGAGAATCAAGAGTTTTTGCGTATAAATAGTATATATTTTATTACATATAATATTAACCCCTCCCCGACCCATGACGCCACGTAGGCGTCATGAAAACCCGTGCCAATCCGACCCATGACGCCTATGTGGCGTCATGGAATGATCGCGTCCCTGCAGATCGGGTGAAGGGGTTAACTCCTATTTTACCCGATCTGCAGAGACAGGGGGAGTGGTGCTTCAGCCCAGGGGGGGTGGCTTCACCCCCCCGTGGCTACGATCGCTCTGATTGGCTGTTGAAAGTGAAACTGCCAGAGCGATTTGTAATATTTCACCTAAAAAACTGGTGAAATATTACAATCCAGCCATGGCCGATGCTGCAATATCATCGGCCATGGCTGGAAATACTAAAGTGACCCCCCCCACATCCACCGATCGCCCCCCCAGCCCTCCGTTAGTCCTCCGGTCCCCTCCGTCCGCCTGCCGGCTCCCCCGTCCGCTCCCTCCTTGCTCATATCCAACCCCCCTGTGCTCCGATCCCCCCCCCTGTGCTCCGATCCACCCCCCCACCACCCCTTCATACTTACCGATCCTCCCGGTGTCCGTACGTCTGCTCGCTGGGCGCCGCCATCTTCCAAAATGGCGGGCGCATGCTCAGTGCGCCCGCCGAATCTGCCAGTACATTTTGATCGCTGTGGTAGAACCTACCACAGCGATCAAAATAAAAAAATAATAAATAACCCCCCCCCCTTTATCACCCCCATAGGGACAATAACAAAATAAAGAAATTTTTTTTTTTTTTTTCCACTAGGGTTAGGGTTAGAACTAGGGTTAGAACTAGGGGTAGGGTTAGGGGTAGGGTTAGGGTTACGGGTAGGGTTATGGCATGTGCACACAGAGCGGATCGGCCGCGGATCCGCAGTGGATCAGCCGCGGGTCCGCAGCGGATCGGCCGCCGATCCGCAGCGGATCGGCCGCTGCGAATTCGAAGCAGTTTTCCATCAGGTTTACAGTACCATGTACACCTAAGGAAAACCAAATCCGCTGTGCCCATGGTGCGGAAAATTCCGTGCAGAAACGCTGCGTTGTATTTTCCACAGCATGTCAATTCTTTGTGCGGATTCCGCAGCGTTTTACACCTGTTCCTCAATAGGAATCCGCAGGTGAAATCCGCACAAAAAAACACTGGAAATCTGCTGTAAATCCGCAGGTAAAACGCAGTGCCTTTTACCTGCAGATTTTTCAAAAATCGTGCGGAAAAATCTCACACGAATCCGCAACGTGGGCACATAGCCTTAGGGTTAGGGTTGGAATTAGGGCTAGGGTTTGAAATAGGGTTAAGATTAGGCTTGTGGTTAGGGTTACGGATAGGGTTAGGGGTGTGTTGGGGTTACAGTTGTGGTTAGGGTTGGGATTAGGGTTGGAATTAGGGTTACGGGTGTGTTGCGGTTAGGGTTGTGGTTAGGGGTGTGTTGGGGTTAGGGTTGTGATTAGGGTTATGGCTACAGTTGGGATTAGGATTAGGGGTGTGTTGGGGTTAGTGTTGAAGTTAGAATTGAGGGGTTTCCACTGTTTAGGCACATCAGGGGTCTCCAAACGCAACATGGCGCCACCATTGATTCCAGCCAATCTTGCGTTCAAAAAGTCAAATGGTGCTCCCGCCCTTCCAAGCCCCGACGTGCACCCAAACAGTGGTTTACCCCCACATTTGGGGTACCAGCGTACTCAGGACAAACTGGGCAACAACTGTTGGGGTCCAATTTCTCCTGTTACCCTTGCAAAAATAAAAAATTACTTGCTAAAACATAATTTTTGAGGAAAGAACAATTATTTTTTATTTTCACGGCTCTGCGTTATAAACTTCTGTGAAGCACTTGGGGGTTGAAAGTGCTCACCACACATCTAGATAAGTTCCTTCGGGGGTCTAGTTTCCAAAATGGGGTCACTTGTGGGGTGTTTCTACTGTTTAGGCCCATCAGGGGCTCTGCAAATGCAATGTGATGGAATGGTCTGCGGGCGTCAAAGTCTGCATTTCAAATGTCACTACTTCCCTTCCGAGCCCTGACGTGCGCCCAAACAGTGGTTTACCCCCACATATGGGGTATCAGCGTACTCACAACAAACTGGGCAACAAATATTGGGGTCCAAATTCTCCTGTTACCCTTGTGAAAATAAAAAATTGCTTGCTAAAACATCTTTTTTGAGGAAAGAAAAATGATTTTTTATTTTCACGGCTCTGCGTTGTAAACTTCTGTGAAGCACTTGGGGGTTGAACGTGCTCACCACACATCTAGATAAGTTCCTTGGGGGGTCTAGTTTCCAAAATGGGGTCACTTGTGGGGGGTTTCTACTGTTTAGGCATATCAGGGGCTCTGCAAACGTAACATGATGCCCGCAGACCATTCCATCAAAGTCTGCATTCCAAAACGTCACTACTTCCCTTCCGAGCCCCGGCATGTGCCCAAACAGTGGTTTACCCCCACATATGGGGTATCAGCGTACTCAGGAGAAACTGGACAACAACTTTTGGGGTCCAATTTCTCCTGTTACTCCTGCAAAAATAAAAAATTCTGGGCTAAAAATATATATTTTTGAGGAAAGGAAACATTTTTTATTTTCACGGCTCTGCGTTATAAACCTCTGTGAAGCACTTGGGGGTTCAAAGCGCTCACCACACATCTAGATTAGTTCCTTGGGAGGTCTAGTTTCCAAAATGGGGTCACTTGTGCGGGAGCTCCAATGTTTAGGCACACAGGGGCTCTCCAAACGCGACATGGTGTCCGCTAATGATTGGAGCTAATTTTCCATTCAAAAAGCCAAATGGCGTGCCTTCCCTTCAGAGCCCTGCCGTGCGCCCAAACAGTGGTTTACCCCCACATATGGGGTATCATCGTACTCAGGACAAACTGGACAACAACATTTGGGGTCCAATTTCTCCTATTACCCTTGGGAAAATAAAAAATTCTGGGCTAAAAATCATTTTTGAGGAAAGAAAAATTATTTTTTTATTTTCACGGCTCTGCGTTATAAACTTCTGTGAAGCACCTGGGGGTTATAAGTGCTCACTATGCATCTAGATAAGTTCCTTGGGGGGTCTAGTTTCCAAAATGGGGTCACTTGTAGGGGAGCTCCAATGTTTAGGCACACAGGGGCTCTCCAAACGCGACATGGTGTCCGCTAACAATTGGAGCTAATTTTCCATTCAAAAAGTCAAATGGCGCTCCTTCCCTTCCGAGCCTTACCATGTGCCCAAACAGTGGTTTACCCCCACATGTGAGGTATTGGTGTACTCAGGAGAAATTGCCCAACAAAATTTAGGATCCATTTTATCCTGTTGCCGATGTGAAAATGAAAAAATTGAGGCTAAAATAATTTTTTTGTGAAAACACCAAGGTTACTTACCGGTAGCCGGTTTTTCCGGAGCCCATGACAGCACACCTGAGAGAGAGGGATCCGCCCAGTCAGGACAGGAAACCTACTGAAATAAAAGGGCGGTACCTCTCCCTCGCTTCAGTTGGTTTTCCAGAGCATGAGAGGCCCTTTTGGTTAGTACATGGTAATCCATCACCACATTATAAATATAACAAAATACACCCAGCTAAAAAGTGCGCACCAAAGGGTGAAAAAAGAAGGGAGGGAATATACAGGTGCTGTCATGGGCTCCGGAAAAACCGGCTACCGGTAAGTAACCTTGGTGTTTTCCCGTCTCCCATGACAGCACACCTGAGAGATTTTTGGAGAAAGAACCACCTTAGGGAGGGACCACCGCTTGTAGCACCCTTCTACCAAAGGTAAGGTCAGACGAGGAGGATAGATCTAGCCGGTAGTGTCTAAAGAAGGTAGACGGAGAGGACCAGGTAGCGGCTTTACAAATTTGATCTATCGATACCTCTGCTTTTTCAGCCCAGGAAGTAGACACGGCCCTGGTGGAGTGAGCCTTGATGCCATCAGGGATCGGGGCGCCACAGGAAGCATAGGATAATGAAATAGCCTCCCTAATCCACCTAGCAATAGTACCCTTGGATACCCCATATCCTTTCCTACTACCCTGGAAGGCTACGAAAAGGGATTGATCTTTTCTCCACTGATTAGTCAAGGATATGTACTGCACAATAGCCCTCCTCACATCCAGTGTATGAAATTTTGCCTCCCCTGGGTTCCTAGGATTATTACAAAAGGAGGGCAACACAATCTCTTGACTTCTATGAAATTTAAGTACAACCTTTGGAAGGTATGCCGGATCTGGTCTGAGTACTACCCTGTCATCAAAAATTTGCGTGTAAGGAGGGGAGACGGACAGGGCCTGTAAATCACTCACCCTACGGGCTGATGTTAACGCAACCAGGAGTACCGTTTTAAGAGTGAGTGAGTATCTTTAATGATGATTCCTGCAGGGGTTCAAATGGACTATTGGTTAGAGCATTTAATACCAGATTTAAATCCCACGGGGGAAGTCTCTGAATTTTTATCGGTCTAGACCTACTACAGGATTTAATAAAGCGGGACACCCATCTATTGGAGGCAAGATTGCAATTATATAAGGCACCTAATGCCGACACCTGGACCTTGAGTGTATTGGTTGCCAACCCCAGTTGTAAACCCGCTTGTAAAAATTCTAAGATGGTACCCACAGGAGCCTTGTCCCCCAAAGGTTGCCCCGAAAAATCCAGAAACTTTTTCCACGTTCTACCATAAATTCTAGATGTTACTGGTTTTCTACTTTTTAATAAGGTGGAAACTAACCCCGGCGAAAACCCCCGCCTACTCAGTAATGCCCTCTCAAATTCCAGGCTGCAAGATGGAAGCCCTTCACCTGAGAGTGGCATATTGGGCCCTGGGTTAGTAGGTCCGGAATCTCTGGTAGGATCCACGGATCGGTTATAGACATTTGTCTCAGGAGGGAGAACCAAGGTCTTTTCGGCCAAAATGGAGCAATCAATATTACTCTCGCTTGCTCCATTCTGATTTTCCTCACTACTGCTGGTATCATTGCTATTGGTGGAAACACATACGCGAGACTGAAATCCCATTGAATCTGCAGGGCATCTACTGCGAAGGGATTCTCCCTCGGGTCTAGTGAACAGAACCTGTCTACCTTCCTGTTGTTTAGAGTGGCAAACAAATCTATCACAGGTAAGCCCCAGGCCTGCACTATCTCTTGAAAGACCCGGGGATTTAAAGACCACTCCCCCTGCCTCAGTGTCTTGCGACTTAGGTAGTCTGCTCTCGAATTCTCGATTCCCCTTATGTGAAGAGCAGAGAGGGATAGCAGGTGGTGTTCTGCTATTTGTAGGAGGACAGACGCTGACTTCATTAGGGAAGGGGATCTCGTCCCCCCTTGGTGGTTGATATATGCCACCACTGCGCGATTGTCCGACATGACCCTGGTATGGTGGCCCTGAATGATGGGAAGGAAGTGTTTCACAGCTCTTTCTACTGCCCATAATTCCCTTAAATTTGACGCTTGTTGTGACTCTAGATGGGACCAAGATCCCTGAACAGAGAGAGTCCCTAAATGAGCTCCCCATCCTGTACCGCTTGCGTCTGTGGTGATGACCTGTTCTATCGGAGTTACCCACTGGACCCCAGATGTTAAATGATTTCTTATGGTCCACCATTTTAGGGAATCCGTTACCCCCAATGAAAGACACAGCTTGCCCTCTAAACGCCCTTTTAACAGTTTTTGCGCCGACAGGACCTCCCACTGTAATAATCTTAGGTGGAATTGAGCCCATCTTACTGCGGGTATACAGGACGTCAGAGAGCCCAGCAAGGACATTGCTTTTCTCAAAGTCATTACAGGGTGTTGAATTGCTGTTTCCACAAGATTTTGGATTTTGACCAGCTTGTTTTCTGGTAGAAGACAAAGCTGACGCCCGGAGTCCAGAACCAGGCCTAGAAAGGACTGAACCGGCTCCGGCGTCAACCTTGATTTGGCAAGATTTATTTTCCACCCCAGCAATTCTAGTGTCGTCATAACCTCTTCTATTTGTGACAGGCAGTGCGCCGCTGAGTTCCCTATTATCAGGAAGTCGTCCAGATATGGAACAATTACCACGTCCCGTGAGCGGAGGAAGGACATGACCTCTGACATCAGCTTGGTAAAAATTCTTGGCGCTATTGACAGGCCGAACGGGAGGGCAGTGTACTGATAGTGCCTGAGACAACCTTGGACATAAACCGCTACCCTTAGGAATTTTTGAAAATCTTGATGAATTGGGACATGATAATAGGCGTCTTTTAAATCGATAGCTGCCATGAAGCACTGTGGGAACAAGAGTTTTATCGCTGTATTTACAGACTCCATTTTGAAGGAACAGTTTACTACCGATTGATTGAGGCGTTTTAGATTGACGATAGTTCTTAGTGACCCGTCTGGTTTTTTTATCAAAAAAAGAGGGGAATAAAAACCTTTTCCCTGTTCCTTCCACGGGACTTCTATCAAAACACGTTTTGAAACCAGCTCTAGTACCTCTGTTTCCAAGGCTAGCTGCTCTTCCGGGGTTTTTCTTTGGGGTGTTGAAATAAAAGTCCGTCGCGGTGGATAAACAAAATCTATTTTTAGGCCGTCTTTGACCACCATCAGAGCCCAATGAGAGGGGGAGATGTTTACCCAGGCTGGGAAAAAAGATGAAAGCCTCCCCCCTACTGGCCTGGCGTCATTGGGAGGGCTTTTTAGTTGAAGTTGAGGGACCTTTAAACATATATCCACATCCCCTTTTGTCTCTGGAGTCCCAGCCCCTTCTGTCTCCCGGGGGGCGGCCTCTACTAAATTTGCCCCTCCGAAAATAAGGCCTTCTAAAGTCCACTGGAAAGCGAGGAAAACCCTTTTTCCTGTCACCGGCTTTTTCCAGAATGTCCTCCAACTTTTTACCGAAGAGGAAATGGCCATCACAAGGTATAGAACAGAGTCTGTTTTGAGGGCAGGTCTCCCGGGCACCCCTTTAACCAGAGAGCACGCCTAGCTGCATTGGATAAACCTGCAGCTCTGGCCGCCAACCTTACGGAATCTGCTGATGAATCTGCTATAAAGGCGGCTGCCCCTTTAGCCATAGTCACATTAGATAAAATTTCGTCTCTTGGAGCTTTAGATGTCAACTGCTCCTCTATTTGCTGTAGCCAAACAATAAGGGAACGAGACACACAGGTTCCTGCAATTGCAGGTTTCAGAGCGCCTGCGGTTGCTTCCCAGGTGTGTCTTAAGAAACCGTCCGCCTTTTTATCTAAGGGGTCCCTTAATACCCCAGAGTCCTCTAAGGGAAGGGATATCTTTTTAGAAGATTTTGCTACTGCGCCATCAATTTTAGGCACTTTATCCCAAGTCTCTGAATCTTTTTCCTCAAAGGGGTAACGTCTTTTAGAAGCCGAGGGCAGATTACCCGATTTTTCCGGCTTTTTCCATTCTTTGTCAATAAGGGCTTTTATTTTGGAGTTAACGGGAAACGTACGTTTTCTTTTTTCCTCCAACCCTCCGAACATAATGTCCTCCAGGGATTTGGCTGTCTTCTCATCTTTTAGGCCCATAGAAGCTCTAACGGCTTTAACCAGTTTGTCCATGTTTTCGGTAAGAAAGCATGGACGCCCCCCAATATCACTATCTGAAGAGGAGCCAGGGGACTTAGAGGCGGAGGAGCAGGGAGACAATGGATCCTCCTGATATTCCTCTTCAGAATGAGAAACCTCCGACGCGGAAACTGGTTCTGGGTCTCTACTACCCTTTTTCTTAAGGGCCGCTTTAACAGAGCCTTCTACTTCTGCTCTAATTATTGCCCTTAGACTAGAGGCAAAGTCAGGGGTTTCTTCCTGGATGGTTTTTTGAATACAATCTAAGCAAAGACTTTTCTGCCACTGGACTGCCAACGAAGCTCTACAGAGGGCACATTCCTTATTCCTGGTCTTGGAGCTAGCCTTCCTCGGCGCCTGCCAAGTAAACAGAAAATGTAGCCTATTACCACCAGGGTGACATTCACGTAGATCACTCACCACCCGCTGACCACAAACGGTACCGGAATCTGAGGCGGACTAGGAGCACGTGGAACGATTCTTCTGGGGGTAGAATCCTGAGACGACCGACCAGGGCGTTTGCCACTCCTTGCGCTCGAGCGGCTATCTTTTTTGGTACGCTGGTGAGCAGGCGTATCACTTGACAGGGGCTCACGCTGCTGCTGCTGCTGTAAAGGCTGCTGCTGCTGCTGGAGTTCCATACGATCCTCCATGTCTGGAATAGCTGTATGGAAATGAGCGTTGCTCCAGCGTTATTTCTCCCTTAATAAAGGGTACTCGTGCTCTCCACCTCTTCCGGTGACCGTTGCGCTCTTTTTCCTTCCCCTGGATACCGCCGGGTAGCCTGTGGCGTTACCGGCGTTCTCTGCATGGGCGCCGCCATCTTGGATCCGGCGCGCCGGTCTGACGTCACGCGGGCACGCCCACTCCCAGCGTACCTTGCGCGCAACGTCAGCCGCGCATCCGGAAGTGGCCCAGCTAAGGGGGAGAGAGCGGCGTGGCGGACAGAGACCGGCCCCAGGAGTCCGGACTGTGCCGGACCGACGCCCGCACGTGCGCAAGAGCCCTATGGGATCTGCGAACGGCGCTACCGCTCCTGAAGGCCGACATACAGGCGCCCTGCCTGTGCTTCCAGTGCCGGGACAAGAGCGGGTAAGAAGATCTTCTGTTAATAAAATCGAACCGCCGTTCTTCAGCACAAGGGGTTCCCATCAGGACAGGAAACCCAACTGAAGCGAGGGAGAGGTACCGCCCTTTTATTTCAGTAGGTTTCCTGTCCTGACTGGGCGGATCCCTCTCTCTCAGGTGTGCTGTCATGGGAGACGGGAAAAAAAAAAGTACTTTTTCATTTTTACGGATCAATTTGTGAAGCACCTGGGGGTTTAAAGTGCTCACTATGCTTCTAGATAAGTTCCTTGGGGGGTCTAGTTTCCAAAATGGGGTCACTTGTGGGGGAGCTCCAATGTTTAGGCACACGGGGGGCTCTCCAAACGTGACATGGTGTCCGCTAAAGATTGGAGCCAATTTTTCATTCAAAAAGTCAAATGGCGCTCCTTCCCTTCCGAGCCCTGCCGTGCGCCCAAACAGTGGTTTACCCCCACATATGAGGTATCAGCGTACTCAGGACAAATTGGACAACAACGTCCGTGGTCCAGTTTCTCCTTTTACCGCTGGGAAAATAAAAAAATTGTTGCTAAAAGATCATTTTTGTGACTAAAAAGTTAAATGTTCATTTTTTACTTCCATGTTGCTTCTGCTGCTGTGAAACACCTGAAGGGTTAATAAACTTCTTGAATGTGGTTTTGAGCACCTTGAGGGGTGCAGTTTTTAGAATGGTGTCACTTTTGGGTATTTTCAGCCATATAGAACCCTCAAAATGACTTCAAATGTGAGGTGGTCCCTAAAGAAAATGGTTTTGTAAATTTTGTTGTAAAAATGAGAAATCACTGGTCAAATTTTAACCCTTATAACTTCCTAGCAAAAAAAAAAATTGTTTCCAAAATTGTGCTGATGTAAAGTAGACATGTGGGAAACGTTATTTATTAACTATTTTGTGTCACATAACTCTCTGGTTTAACAGAATAAAAATTCAAAATTGCGAAATTTTCAAATTTTTTGCCAAATTTCCGTTTTTTTCACAAATAAACTCAGAAATTATCGACCTAAATTTACCACTAACATGAAGCCCAATATGTCACGAAAAAACAATCTCAGAATCGCTAGGATCCGTTGAAGCGTTCCTGAGTTATTACCTCATAAAGGGACACTGGTCAGAATTTCAAAAAACGGCAAGGTCATTAAGGCCAAAATAGGCTGGGTCATGAAGGGGTTAATAATTATTCATCATTATAAATACAAAGACAATCTGTCAATATGGAAAAGTAGATGATCCAGCTTGGTGATAGCGCAGCGTGACCGCTGAAGGACAGGGCTGACTCTGTGCTAAGGTTCCTAAACAATTGCCAACTACCAGGTGGGCGTATGCCAAAATAACCCTGAGTAGATCTATATTGAATGAGTGTGACAACAAAAAGTATAGCGGTGCTGACCGCGCTGTATCAAATGGCAGCGCTGATCCAATAAACTATGAATGTCACACCTAATATCCAAAAGAAGAGGAACCGCACATAAACAGTAAAAGTGTATCCGGATTATTTACCCATGTTGTAGAGAAGTCAGACCTGGGAGCGATCACTCTCCCCGACGCACGTTTCGCGAGAAGGACTCTCGCTTCTCCACGCCCCCTTGAGGAAGCGAGGGTCCTTCTCGCGAAACGCGCGTCGGGGAGAGTGATCGACAGATTGTCTTTGTATTTATAATGATGAATAATTATTAATATTATATGTAATAAAATATATACTATTTATACGCAAAAACTCTTGATTCTCATTATTTATGATTAGTTTGAGTTTAGTATATTTATTAGCATTTGTATTGCTGTTTTTTTTATATACTCAATCTTTATTATTGAGTTGATAGACTCCATCTGAAAGGTATGTTTAACCAGATAACTATTAAGATGTCTAAGATTTATAATGGTCTTATAAGTCTCATCAGGCTTCTGAATAAGAAACGGGAGAATAAAATCCCTTTCCTCTACCAGACTTTGGAATCTCTATAAGGACATTTTTAGAACAAAGACCACACCTCTTCTAAAGCAGATTGTTCCAGGGGAGAACGTATAAAGGAATTTAAAATTATCCCGTGGGGTACGGATAAACTGAAGCGTGAGACCCTGGGAAATAGTGTTTTGTACCCAAACACCATTTGTCATCTCTGACCATTCTGAATAGAACTGCAATAGTCTACCCCCCACCGGGATTCCTAGTCATTTGTCTTCCTTCTCTCCCTCCTTTGAGGAACGACGGAACATATATCCTGTACCTCTTCTACGTCTATCATCCCATCTAGACCGATCTCTTACAGGTGAAAAGGCACGCTTCCTTCCCCGACCAAATCTCTTATTGAAGGGACAACGATAGGACCCAAATGGATTAGGGAACTTCTTTTTGTCATCTCCTGCTTTCTCTAGTTCATCCAAGGCGAGACCAAATAAATAATCTCCTTTGCACGGAATGGCACAAAGTTTTGATCTTGTTTGTATATCACCTGGCCAGCATTTTAACCACAGGGCTCTCCTAGCCGCATTAGAGAGTTTTGCTGCTCTAGCAGCCATTTTAACAGAGTCAATGGAAGCGTCCTGACAAGAAAGCAGCCGCCTCCTGAATCACTGGTAAAGCAGTAAAGGTACCGTCACACTCAGCTACTTTGCAACGAGAACGACAACAATCCGTGACGTTGCAGCGTCCTGGATAGCGAACTCGTTGTGTTTGACACGCAGCAGCGATCTGGATCCCGCTGTGCCATCGCTGGTCGGAGCTAGAAGTCCAGAACTTTATTTCGTCGCCAGGTCAGCGTGTATCGTCATGTTTGACATCAAAAGCTAAGACGCCAGCAATGCTTGACATGGAGCTAACAACCAGCGAGAACGAGAAGTGAGTCACCGTTACGTCACTGGATCGCTCCTGCATTGTTCTGGAGTTGCTGTGTTTGACGTCTCTACAGCGACCTAAACAGCGACGCTCCAGCGATCTAGTTTAGGTCGGCTCGTTGTCTATATCGCCGCAGCGTCGCTGAGTGTGATGGTACCTTAAGAATAGAGTCCCTAGAAGCTCCCACTTTCAACTGGGTCTCTAACTGGTCCAGCCAAACCATCATTGACCTGGCTGTACAGGTTGAAGCCACTGCAGGTCTTAAAGAACCGGCCGCCATTTCCCCAGGTACCCTTTAGAAATATCAGATTACTCACCGGTAATGCTCTTTTATAGAGCCCACGACAGCACCCACTGAGAGAGGGGATCCGCCCCTAGGAACAGGAAACCTACAGAGATAAAAGGGGCGGCCCCCCCTCGCTCCTCAGTTGTTTTACAGAGAAAAAGGAGGAACCGCTGCCAGGTTTTTTAGTTTAACAGGTTTTAGGCATATATACATATTTACAACTTCACATCATATTACTCTATTATATACATCTCCCTATTAAGACACCACGTGCAACTAAATAAAGAAAAGGGAGGGATTTGAATGGGTGCTGTCGTGGGCTCTATATAAGAGCATTACCGGTGAGTAATCCGATATTTTCTATTCGCCACGACAGCACCCACAGAGATTTTCAGAGACTATATACTGGGTGGGTTAACTGAATCAAGAACCGAAACCCCAAAGGTTAGGTCAGAAGCAGCAGATAGGTCTAATCTATAGTGTCTATAGAAGGTATTTGATGAAGACCAAGTTGCAGCCTTACATATAAGGTCTATCGGCACATTCGCCCTTTCTGCCCAGGAGGTCGACACGGCTCTTGTGGAGTGTGCTCCCACATGCATTGGAGGATCTCTTCCTCCAGCTTTATACGACAGGACTATGGCATCTCTAATCCAGCGTGATAGCGTGTTCTTTGTAACTCTGGAACCCTTGGTTTTTCCCTGGAAAGACACAAAGAGCCCTACTCTTCCTCCAGTCCCTAGTCCTCTCTAAGTAGGCTAGAATAGTTCTCTTAACATCTAGGGTATGAAGCCTGGCTTCTTCTGGAGTCGAGTGGTCTTTATAGAAGGTAGGTAACAAGATCTCCTGGGATCTATGAAAACTAGTGGCTACCTTAGGGAGATAACAAGGGTCCGTTTTCAAAATTATTCTATCAGATGTCACGGATAGATAAGGAGGGTCAATTGACAAGGCATGGAGATCACTCACTCTTCTATCGGATACTAACGCTACTAACAGTATTGTTTTTAGCGAGATGTTCTTTAATGAGGCCGCATGTAGAGGCTCAAACGGGCTTTGTGTCAAGGCATCTAGGACCAGAGATAGATCCCACTGAGGCACCTGTGGTATATGAATAGGTTTTGATCGTTCACATGCTGATATAAAATGAGAAACCCATCTATCTCCCGCCACATCATAACTAAAGAGGGCTCCTAGAGCTGCAACCTGGACTCTTAGAGTATTTACAGACAGTCCCAATTCAAGTCCTTTTTGTAAGAACTCCAATATTGAAAATATAGGTACTTCAGCGGAAAGTTGTGCAGTATGAAATTGAAGGAATTTTTTCCAAACCCTGACATAGATTTGGGTAGTGGAAGGCTTTCTACTCTTCATAAGAGTATCTATAAGCCCACTGGAAAAACCCCTTAGAGTTAGTAAGTGCCTCTCAAATTCCATACCGTCAGATTCATGCCTTTTACCCGAGGATGGAAAAACGGTCCCTGAGACAACAGGTCCTTGGTCTGAGGCAGGATCCAAGGGTCTGTAGTTGACATCGCCCTGAGCCAGGAAAACCATGGTCTTTTGGGCCAGAATGGGGCTACCAACAGAACTCTTGCCCCCTCCTCCCTTATTTTTCTTATTACTATAGGTAATAGATTCCATGGAGGGAACGCATAGGCCAGGTCGAATGTCCATGGCACCTGAAAGGCATCGAATATGTCGGGGTTGTCCAGTCTGCAAAGGGAAGCAAATGTTTTGACCTGACGGTTGGACCTTGTTGCGAATAGGTCTATTTGTGGCACGCCCCATCGGTCTGTTATCAGCCGGAAAATATTTCTGCTGAGCATCCACTCCCCTTGATGAAGGGTATGGCGACTAAGGAAATCGGCACGAATGTTGTCTATGCCTCTGATGTGCACCGCTGATAAGGACAACAGATGACTTTCGGCTAACGTCATGATGTCCGATGAGATTTTCATAAGATTTTCTGACCGTGTACCTCCTTGATTCAAATAGGCTACTGCCGAGGTGTTGTCTGAGAGGACCCTTGTGTGAGAGCCTCGTAGCTGGGGAAGAAAGTGGAGTAGGGAATAATATATGGCTCTTAATTCTTTCACATTAGAGGAATTAGCCAATTCTGACCTGGACCAAAGGCCCTGAACCACCTGATCACCAAAATGTGCTCCCCAGCCCTCCGGACTAGCATCCGCAGTTACTACAGTAGAAGGGGTGATGACCCATGGTACCCCCTGTGATAGATTTCCCCAATCTAACCACCATGTAAGGGAGTGTACTACCTCTGCCGTTAGGAAAATTGTTCAATCTAAATGTACCCTATTTTTAGTGTCCTCCTGTAATACCAATTTTTGGAGCTGCCTGGTATGGAATTGAGCCCATTTAACCGCAGGGATACATGATGATAGTGAACCCAACAATGACATGGCATTTCTCAGTGACATTACGCTTTTTGATAGCTAAACCCACTTTGCTAATAATCGAAAACTTTTTATCATCAGGCAACCAACATTTTTGGTCTACTGAATCCAGAAGGAGTCCTAAAAACCTCTGACAAGTGACGGGTGTGGAGTCTGGATTTTTCCCAGTTAACAATCCATCCAAGCTTTTGTAAAGAGAATACTACCTCCTCTAACCTTTGCTCACACTGAAAGAATTTTTTTCCCACAATTAGTAGGTCATCAAGATATGGGATGACCAACGTGTCTTTTAATCGTAGAAAGGACATTACTTCCAAAAGTAACTTAGTAAAGACCCTAGGAGCCATAGATAGACCAAAGGGCATTGCTCTATATTGAAGATGACGAACTTGACCGTCTATAAAAACTGCTACCCGAAGAAACTGCTGGTGTGACTGGTGTATAGGAAGATGGTAATAAGCATCTTTGAGATCCAGTACTACCATGTAACAGTTAGGGAACAAATTTTTAATGGCTGATCGAATGGATTCCATTTTAAATGTTGTGGGTTTTATGAACATGTTTAGTTTTTTCAAATTAAATATAGTTCTATAGGATCCGTCAGGTTTGGTAATCAGAAACAAGGGGGAGTAGAACCCCTGCCCCGTTTGAGATGACGGAACCTCTATTAAGACCCGTTTGGTAAGAAGGGACTTAATTTCTACTTCCAACGCTTCTTGTTGTAGTCTGGATTTTAGGGAGGTGAGCAGGAAGGAATCCGGGGGTTTTTGGACAAAGTCTAGGGTGAGGCCTGAGGATATTAATTTTATGGCCCATTGGTTGACAGTTATTTCCTTCCACTGATTGATAAATCCCAGTAGTCTACCACCCACTGGTGGAATAGGGTTCCCGGGATTTTTCGGCTGGTTTGAAGGGACGTTTGTTAAACAAATTGCCTTTCTGCCTGAAGTCTTTCCTCCATTGCTCTTTAAAGCTTCCCTTTCTGCCAAATGTTGGCCTCCTGAATGCCCTTCTGTAAGCAGGAACAAAGGGATTAGGAAAACCTTTTTTACGTTCACCCGCCTTAGTGAGTATCTCATCCAGAATAGTTCCAAAGAGGTACTCACCCTGACAGGGTAAGGCACACAACTTGGATCTGGACTGGGCATCCCCCTTCCAGTTTTTTAACCATAAGGCTCGGCGGGCAGTATTTGCGAGGCTAGCTGTCCTGGCCGCCAGGCGGAGAGAATCCACGGAGGCATCGGATATAAATGCCGCAGCGCTCCTAATCAAGGGGATGGATGCCCGCAATTTCTCCCTAGATATACCACTCTTGATATTCTGGTCCAGCTGGTCTAACCAAACCAGCATAGATCTACTGGTACATGTGGTCGAGATTGCCGGCCTAAACACAGTTACACAGGCCTCCCACGATTTTTTCAAAAGTGCATCCGATTTCCTATCCATGGGATCAGATAAGGAGCCTGCATCTTCCACTGGTAGAGAAGAACGGCGGGAAGTGGATGCGACAGCCGCATCAACCTTTGGAACTTTAGTCCAGGTATTTAAATCTTCGTCCTCAAAGGGGTAACGTCTCTTACAGGATACTGGTATAAACCCCTTCTGTCCCTTGCTCCATTCTTTTTTAACGAGGTCTTTTATAGCCTGGTTTACTGGGAATACGTGGCCCTTTCGCTGAGATAGACCTGCGAACATAACCTCCTGGGCCGTTTGGGGTTCTTTAACCTCCGACACCCCCATCGTTTTCCTCACTGATTTGACTAGACTTTACGCCATCAGTCGGGAAACAGACATGTTCCTCCTCATCTGAGGAACCGGACAAGTGGGAGACGTCTGAATCAATCTCCCCACTTTCCGCCGACGTGTCAGCATTAGGTGAGGATTTTCTCCTACTCCTCTTTTCAACACTGCCTGAGGGACCACCACTCAACGACTGGAGTTCCTCCCGAATCATAAGCCGTACTTCGTCCATTTTAACGGACTCCTCCTGCCGCAGGGTGTTATCTATGCATGCCTGACACAACCTTTTAGAATGAGAGTCAGGCAGGGGCTCAATACATATAGCACACTGCTTGTGCTTGGTCTTCTCCTTGCCTAAAGGGACATAAGCAGAGGAGATCAATATAAGCTCTCAAGGAGCTGTATACCCAATCATTCTAAGGTATACTATATACCGGTTGTTGGGTGGATCGTCCGGCCTGGGGTGTGGAACGGGATGATTTCCTTCCCGATTTATCAGTGGAATCACTCTTTCTGGAGTGTCCACTATTCCTTTTTGCAGCATTACCACTTTGCATTAGTGGCTCTTCTACAGGGTGCTCACTGACTTCCTCGTGGGACGACATAATGCGCACTGTTTTCCCTACCTAACGGATTTTTATAGTGCGGACTATCAATCCTAGCCCCAGCAGCTGCAATCGCCTTTTTTTTTTTTTTTTTTTTTAATTACCTGCATCAGGAGGCTTGCGAACACCGCCAGGAGGAATCCAACATGGCGGTTCCCCCGGAAATGCAATGCCGACCTCAGGGGGTCGGCCATACTACATCCGGGATTCCAGACGCACTGCGCATGCGCCCGCGTCTGCCGCATTTTCCCGGCACTGCAACCCCACGCATCGTACCTGAGGGACCGGGGGGAGCCACAGCTGTTCAGCGCCACACCGTTCCAGACTGGGACCGACCAGGTAACTTCACACTGCCATGATCGTCCTTCAAAAACGATGTCCCAGCAGGGAGATCGTTGGAACATTTCAGGCCCCACTATTCGGCCGGTGCAGACGAGGAGGGAACCATCAGGAATCCCCGACTCTGCTTTTACTCGCTCTGGAGCCCCTGCCGCTCAGCAGAGACGTACAGGCGGCATCCAGGCGAGTTTTCCTCTTCTCAGACACCGCTGTACAGTGTCTACAGAGATCTGCTCTGTGGGCTTCCTTCTAGGAACAGGAACCCAACTGAGGAGCGAGGGGGGGGCGCCCCTTTTATCTCTGTAGGTTTCCTGTTCCTAGGGGCGGATCCCCTCTCAGTGGGTGCTGTCGTGGCGAATAGAAAAAGTGTCTGCCTTCCTGTCAAGGGGGTCCTTACGGGTTCCCATATCCTCAAAGGGGAGAGAGGCCAGTTTCACCACTTTGGCTATTGCCGCATCTAACTTAGGGGCTTTTTCCCCAATTGATAACTGCAGGGTCATCAAAGGGATACCTGCGTTTCTGTGCTGGTGGTAAGGAATTTTTTTTATTTTTTTTTTTGTCAGGTTTCTTCCACTCCTCAATAAGTTTTTGAATTTTTTCATTTAGCGGAAAAACTCTACGTTTCTTTTGCTCCAATCCACTACACATAATCTCCTCCTTGGACAGTTGGGGTTTGGGTTCCTGTTGGCACTCAGAGCAGCATGGGACGCCCGGCTAAGCCGCAGCACACCGGGTGGCGCCATCAGATGTCGCCGCAGACAGTCCCCAGCCACACCATCCCACCGGAAGGTGGAGACCCAGGCGACATACTTACCTAGCGCTGGCTCAGAGACAGGACACCTCCGGCGACCGCTCCCTGCCGAAAATGTCACCACCGTGCAGCCCTGCCAGGACCACCGTGACATCTCCAGGATCTCCGAACCGGCCGAGGTAGAAGACTTCCCCCCTGAGTCGGCCGGCCTGGGATCCTTCTGTAAATTCTGTAGGATCCAGTCCCTTTAGGAACAGGAAACCAACCGATACATGGGAGAGGTGCCACCCTTTTGTATCTGTGGGTTTCCTGTTCATAAGGGGCGGATCCCTTCTCTCGTGGTGCTGTCATGGGAGTCCGAATAAACAGGGTCACCTTGACATGGTGGGATAGCTTTTAAGGGTTTTTTTTTTTTATTAAAATTTTGTTATTGAAGCACCCTATTTTATTTTCATGCGCTATTGCCATTTATTTACTGCAGGGTTTTTGCTCATTTTGTTTTCATCTTCGGTTTTGTCTGTTTAGTGGCCAGCATGAACATGCGATTACAAGTACACAAACTTAATATTGCAATTCATCTTTAGGTTTTTGTTACAATATAATGTGTAGAAACATCTATAGTTAGAATATGCACTGGGAGTAACTGGTCCTAGAATAGTAATAGTGCATGTACAGTAGCAGAGAGCCCCACTGCAGTGACCTGAACATGACCTACATCACCTACTGTCAAGCAATCTCCAGGTCACAACTGTGGAGCTTCCTACTACACTCTACTACTATTCTACGACACTTGTCAGCAACAAGACAGCAATTTGACATCTATAGTGATCCCTGGAGGAAATGTCACAAATAGTGGGGGGGGGGGGAATGAACTTCAGACTGGTCTAGGCTTAGCAGATTCTAGATACAGATGATCAGGGCACAAAGTTGTAACAAACTTATCGACCAACACCAGAAGTGAACGTGGTTTTCAACAGGGCTGTGGAGTCGGAGCCCATTTTGGTGGAGTCCGTGTCATGAAAATTAACGAGTCGGAGGTTTGGCTTACTGACTCCACAGCCCTGGTTTTCTAACAATATCCCATGGTTCTAAATTTCTGCCAGCTGCAGGTCACCAATAGATCTGAAGCACCATGTAAGAAGGACAGCAGCCCGAATATGATTTCAGAAGAGGATATTAGAACTCGTCACTCATTACATGCGTTTCCGCCATCCCTTATTGTTCGTATGTGTTTTTTCCCCTGGATAAGAGCAAAGAAGGCCAAGACATCGCTACAGACTGCACCTCAAATACCTATAATACCAAATGCCCTCCACAAAAAAAAAAATAAATAAAGCTGCAAACCAAGACCTTCAAGGAAGCATTGGCAGCAAAGCTAAAGTCCACAGCTTAGGAGTTAGATATGCAGAATGACTTATGAAAAATATGTGTGGGGGATTTATTTCAACTGGAGAACTTTGAGCTGTGGTAGTGACCATGAAGGCAGATATTTCTCTTGTTTTCCAGTCAGTAATCCCACTGTGTAACTACAGTCAGACACCCACCAGCCAGCCAGATATTACCGCTAAACAAGAAATAGATTGTATGCACCTTACTACGCAGCAGTACAGAAGCCAACTCAAGCTCAATTAACGTTACACTCCTATCTCCATCAGTCCGTGCACGTATGAGAGCAGAAGTCACATCACTCAAGAATCCTACTTTCCCCAGCCATTTAGAAAACACTACAAGAATTTCTCAGTTATTCCTCCAGCCACATCACAAAAGATAGAAAGAGCCAGAAACTAGCTGCCTGCACCTAGACAAGCTGCACATCACATGACAACTGTCAATCAACTGAAGAACTACTTACAATATTTTTGTAAACAAACACCCAATTTACATCACTGTATAAGAGGAACAAGACTTGTAATAAATTAATATTTACTAAAAGCAGACTTCTGTTTCAAGTGCAGGAATAAGTAACCCAACATGAACAGATCTACAGTCGTAACCATTTGTTAGCTGGACAAATACAAACGATCTTATAAAATAAGTGCCACTGAGACATACAATTTTACTCGGCCACCCCAGAAAGGTGCCCAGTCTGCTTTGCAACTAGTAGACTAATATGTAAAAGGGATTAGAGACCCATTTGGAAAATGGTATCTGATCTGCAGACAGGAGGTTTTAGTAGGATGAGCCAATCAAATTGATATACATTTTTTGGAGAAAAGTTTTAGTAAACTTACAAATTATTCATTGACCTCCCTGGTGTCTATGCATGAGTCCTGTGGGCAGGTCTTGTACAGTGATTGACATTCTTCACTGTATGCAGAGCTAGCTGTCAGTCACCGAGTAGGACCGCCCACTGGACTCTTGTATATACACACACCTGAAATTTTCACTGAATAAAAAACACTATATACTGAAACTTGTGACAAACCTATACATGATCCTGCTCAGCGTCTTCTCCCCACTATACTGTGCACAGATGGGACTGTATATAACGTGACAGGTTACCTTCAGGTAAAGCCCTTTACAGGTTGGGGGAAAATCATTACCTTCAGGCAAATCTCTTGTCCATTAAAAGATGCCAAGTACTGCTCAGTGCCACAAGTGCTGCAACCTCCAAGTCCTAACCAGAGAGGTTTCCTGTCCGGCACTACCAAGCCATGTGCTGCCGGAACACAGCTGCTCTATGAGGACATTATGGACTTTATGTGGCGCCAAAGTAAACAACAATAAAACCACACTGAAAGTTACAATGCCCGCAGAGGCTGGATGCATGGCACACTAGCGGAGAATCTAGGGTGCCAGCCATGGCAGGAAGGAAATAGTACCCATCCTGATGGGGTAGTCAGGAGGTATGGGCACAGGCTACACAGCCTCAGTACCAGGCACCGAACAGCACCCTCGCTATATACAGGGCAAGCACCGTGCCAGGGGGTACACTAGGGCCTGGGACTTGTAGTCCCACACCAGAGCCTCCAGCTGGTGAGCAGCTTTGTCCTTTGTACCCAGCCACTGCCATGGCAGCGAGCTCCACACAACTTTCCTTCCTCCAAGAAACTTGTCCTTGTCCAGCGCATGCGGAAGTGCCCCAGCCTGCTGCCAGCCTGCACATTCCATGCCCTGCACCTCAGCCCCCAGACACCCGCCTGCCCCAGCCCCCGCAGCCGGTCCACGGGCTGTCTCACCATCTTCACAATGCCTCGCTGTAATGTAGGGACTGACGGCACATTCTGAGCTCCGGAGGAAGCCATGACGAGACAGACAGAACGACAAGCGTGGAGCGTAGAGAAGAAGAACCGGGCCGGAACCTGCAGCTGCTGCTTCCCTCACACACTGACTGACTCAGAGAGCGAGACTTCGCCGTACAGCCGCTATTTATCGAACCGCCCCCTCCGAGTGCACCGCGCATGCGTCATATACAAAGGCGGCTATAGAGTGGTTTCACGATGACGCGGCTTCCCCGCCTACCGGGGGCGTGTACTTCCGGGCCGCTGTGGTAGGAAGGACACGTCAGCACGTGTGTGTTCAGGCAGTGATCGGGATCCTACCGTGCTCTGGGCATGAAGTTTCGGGAAAGTTTTGTGGCGCCAAATTAATTCTGTTCCTTCCTTGGAAGTGACTGGGGCCGATCGGGCACAGGCTCCTCAGTGTAACGCGTGGCCGCAGAGATTTATGGCAATGCTTATTATATGCCCGAGCAGCTGATAGATCTGGTGCCTGCAGAGTGCCGGACCTAGCCATAGGTAACAAGGCAGCGGTGGAGCTTTAGTTTAGGACCAGCCATTTAGGCCGGTACTATAAAAGCAAATTCCTGCCACAAGTCCTAGTGCGAACTAGTATGCGCGGAAAACTGCCCTTAATGGGGTTGTCCGGCCATGATAAACGTTGTATCGGTGGAATGCATAGGGTAAAAACCCCAAACAGATGTATCCTCACGCGCTGTCCAGTGTAGGCCTTCCCGGGGGTCACCACTGGATCAGAAGTCCTGAATTCGACGTCGTTCCTCCATAACTAGCACAACGTTTCGACCTATGATGGGTTTTATTCAAGTACAGACACTAAAAAACATGGTGGACTTCAATAGTGTGGTGAGCAAACAAGCACCAACCAACGTATAAGCCAAGCCCGCCATCATAGAATACAGCACTTATACATACTATTCATCAAAAACCAGTCACAATCATTAGTTAAAATCAATGACACTTGTCAATATACAACAGGTGAAAAAAGTCATACTTTGTATATGCCCAGTGTGCAAATCCACCAATGATGTAAAAGCATCGTTGTCCCGGTTACAAAGGTCCAATCCCATCCTACCAATAAATATGCATTGTAGATTAGTGAGTTATTCAACAGCAGAGATCTAACGGAAGGTGCGTATCATCCACTCCACATAAGACATCCAATCGCCTCGGTGACCGAGGGCCAATCGTCTACCAAAGCCTTTACATATAGTGCACATGCACGGGAAGCGTCCAATTGCGTCATAGGGGAAGCAGTCGTGACCACAATTACCCTGACACACAGGCCTGGCGTACATGAGCTGACATCACATGACCGCAACAGCAGTGACGTCAAGGTGACGCTCACATCAACTAAGGTCAGCCAATTCTGGCTAAGACCTTATCGCTATAGAAGCGGCGGCATCCTCTCCTATAGATCACAGTAGATCTGTATATACACCAAATGGAAAGATAGGGTGATACACAAAAAGGAAGGCAAGAGAAAGGAACCAAGGGGGAGTAAAGGGGAAATAAGTTGGGGGAAGAAGACCAAAACCAATAATATCGACATTGTTCTGTCACAAGACTACCGTGGACTGGGATTGGCTCTAGGAGACTAGAACAGTGCGTCATCAGATGCCCACCACAGGCATCGGCAACTCTGTGACAGAAGAACGACGATGTCATGGCTTCCGGTCTAACGCAGACCTTCAGAGTGACCCATACTGGATCCCCAGGGGTTACATCATTTCATTATTTTCATCCCATGTACGGTTGCTGTACAGCCTTAGTCGGCTGGACAACCAAGCTAATGCCAGTAACAGACTGTACGAGTAGATGCTACAGATTTTATGTAGAAAAAGTAGAAGAGAAAATTGAAACAAAGCATAAGAGTAAAGACTGGATGATCATCAACAAAAGAAAGTTACTTAAAATCAGAAAGGCACCAATAAACAGGTCCTGGACATTTTAATTGGTTTTAACCATCCATCAGGAGCAATGCCTTCACTAACGAGTTTAGATACAATGAGCCTGTCAAGAGCAAGCTCGTAAAATGCCTATAATATCTAATTTTCTCAATTTCAGTGCTCTGAAAGTGATCACAGACCTTCATAGGGTTGTAATAAAGAGAGTACACATAACCAGGTGCAAAAAAAACCCCATTCACTTACCATAAAAGTAATCATTCTAAAAGTACACACATTTCACAACTCCTGCGAAATAGCCCCCAGTTTTCAACACAACTATTGTTAAAAAGTAAATATAGGGGGAAAAGCTTAATTTTAAGGTACCTACAATGGTATTAGACACATATTGATTCAGAATTAGATGTTACGGGTTCACCAGAAAAAAACACATTTGCAGAGCAAAGACCAAGAATTGCGCATCACTTTTGCATGTGTCAGGCAGATTGCATTATGACATTTGTAACATTCATAATTAGAAAACCTGTGTCCGCTTTCGATGGTGCAGGTGGTGCATTTCCTTCTTGGTGGAGGTGGTGGATTTTCACTATCATCTGGGCGGAAGCTTTTGAGCCGAACTTGAAGGCTAGAGGGGATACTGATAGTTTTCATACTTCTGCGTAGCTCTCCAATCTCTAGTTCATTGGCAAATTGTTTCAGATAGGCTCTTCTACTGAGTGGTTCAAGCTGGTTTTCAAGGTAAATAACTTGTGAGTTTATACCACCCAAATTCAACCTAGTGAAAAGTATGACCATTGGCCAGCACCTGGAGTTTTTGCTGATGCTGAAAGTTGAGCACATCTGATCAGTTGATCAGCTGTATCAACTGCCCCTTTGGTTGCAATATAAAATGTAGTTATTTCCATTTTTTTGTACTTCAGACCCAGGATTGATGGAATCATCATCATGAAACGTTGAGACAAGAAATTTCACCTCACATCTAACTCTCTCCTTGACAACCTCCAATCTGGCTTCTGTCCCCACTATTCCACCGAAACTGCCCTGACCAAAATTGCTAATGACTTACAGCCAAAGCTAGCAGACAGTTCTCCATCCTCCTTCTCGACCTGTCCTCTGCTTTCAACACAGTCAACCGCTGCCTACTGCTACAGATTCTTTCTTCCCTTGGCATCAAAGGCCTTGCCCTGTCCTGGATTGCCTCATACCGTTTCCCACACCCACACTACCTCCTCATCCTGCCCTCTCTCTGTTGGAGTCCCTCAAGGCTCTGTCCTAGGGCCCCTACTTTTTTCCACTTATACTCTTGGCCTAGGACAACTCATAAAGTCCCATGGCTTGCAGTACCACCTGTATGCGGACGACACTCAGATCTACCTCTCTGGCTCAGATGTCACCTCTCTGCTGTCCAGAATCCCGAAGTGTCTATCAGCCATATCCTCCTTCACCTCTCGCTTCCTAAAGCTCTATGTAGACAAAACCGAACTCATCTTTCCCCGATCTCACGTATCCCCCCAACCTGATCTATCTATTATGATAAACTACATCACACTCTCTCCCGAACCTGAAATCCGCTGCCTCGGGGTAACTCTCGACTCTGCCCTGCCCTGTCCAAACTCTTGCCACCTTCTGTCGCCTCCAACTCAAAAATATTGCTAGAATATGTCCCTTCCTCAGCCCACAATCTACTAAAACTCTTATGCATGCCCTCATCATCTCCCGCCTCGATTACTGCAACACCCTCATCTGTGGCCGCCCCGCTAACTCTTGCACCACTCCAGTCCTCAACTGTGCTGCCCGGCTAATCCACCTCTCTCCTCGCTACTCCCCTGTTTCTCCCCACTGCAAATCCCTCCACTGGCTCCCAATTCCCCAACGAATCCAGTTCAAACTACTAACACTGATCTACAAAGCCATCCACAACCTGTCCCCGCCCTATATCTCTGAACTGATCTCCCAATATCTTCCCTCACGTAATTTTCGATTCTCCCAAGACCTCCACTCTCCTCCACACTTATTCGTTCTTCACACAACCGCCTCCAAGATTTCTCCCGAATATCCACATCCTCTGGAATTCCATGCCTCAACACGTCCGACTATCCACCACCCTCGGATCCTTCAGACGGAACCTGAAAACCCATCTCTTCAGGAAAGCCTACAGCCTGCAATAATAACCATTCTGCCGCCTCACCACCACCCGAGCTGCCACGTCACCACCACCAGAGCTGCTGCGTCACCACCACCAGAGCTGCCGCACCCTCGACCTTCTGTCTCTTCTCCACTATCCAATAGAATTTAAGTCCGCAAGGACAGGGTCCTCTCCCCTCTGTACCAGTCTGTCATTGTAAATTTGTTTACTGTAAACAATATCTATAACTCAGTATGTAACCCCTTTCTCATGTACAGCACCATGGAATTAATGGTGCTACAGTTGTGGCCAAAAGTATTGACACCCCTGCAATTCTGTCAGATAATACTCAGTTTCTTCCTGAAAATGATTGCAATCACAAATTCTTTGGTATTATTATCTTCATTTAATTTGTCTTAAATGAAAAAAGCACAAAAGAGAATGAAGCAAAAAGCAAAACATTGATCATTTCACACAAAACTCCAAAAATGGGCCAGACAAAAGTATTGGCACCCTCAGCCTAATACTTGGTTGCACAACCTTTAGCCAAAATAACTGCGACCAACCGCTTCCGGTAACCATCAATGAGTTTCTTACAATGGTCTGCTGGAATTTTAGACCATTCTTCTTTGGCAAACTGCTCCAGGTCCCTGATATTTGAAGGGTGCCTTCTCCAAACTGCAATTTTTAGATCTCTCCACAGGTGTTCTATGGGATTCAGGTCTGGACTCATTGCTGGCCACATTAGAAGTCTCCAGTGCTTTCTCTCAAACCATTTTCTAGTGCTTTTTGAAGTGTGTTTTGGGTCATTGTCCTGCTGGAAGACCCATGACCTCTGAGGGAGACCCAGCTTTCTCACACTGGGCCCTACATTATGCTGCAAAATTTGTTGGTAGTCTTCAGACTTCATAATGCCATGCACACGGTCAAGCAGTCCAGTGCCAGAGGCAGCAAAGCAACCCCAAAACATCAGGGAACCTCCGCCATGTTTGACTGTAGGGACCGTGTTCTTTTATTTGCCTCTTTTTTTCCCCTGTAAACTCTATGTTGATGCCTTTGCCCAAAAAAGCTCTACTTTTGTCTCATCTGACCAGAGAACATTCTTCCAAAACGTGTTAGGCTTTTTCAGGTAAGTTTTGGCAAACTCCAGCCTGGCTTTTTTATGTCTCAGGGTAAGAAGTGGGGTCTTCCTGGGTCTCCTAACATACAGTCCCCTTTCATTCAGACGCCGACGGATACTAAGGGTTAACACTGTTGTACCCTCAAACTGCAGGGCAGCTTGAACTTGTTTTGATGTTAGTCGAGGTTCTTTATCCAACATCTGCACAATCTTGCGTTGAAATCTCTTGTCAATTTTTCTTTTCCGTCCACATCTAGGGAGGTTAGCCACAGTGCCATGGGCTTTACACTTCTTGATGACACTGCGCACGGTAGACACAGGAACATTCAGGTCTTTGGAGATGGACTTGTAGCCTTGAGATTGCTCATGCTTCCTCACAATTTGGTTTCTCAAGTCCTCAGACAGTTCTTTGGTCTTCTTTCTTTTCTCCATGCTCAATGTGGTACACACAAGGACACAGGACAGAGGTTGAGTCAACTTTAATCCATGTCAACTGGCTGCAAGTGTGATTTAGTTATTGCCAACACCTGTTAGGTGCCACAGGTAAGTTACAGGTGCTGTTAATTACACAAATTAGAGAAGCATCACATGATTTTTCGAACAGTGCCAATACTTTTTTCCACCCCCTTTTTTATGTTTGGTGTGGAATTATATCCAATTTGGCTTTAGGACAATTCTTTTTGTGTTTTTTTCATTTAAGACAAATTAAATGAAGATAATAATAACAAAAAAATTGTGTTTGCAATCATTTTCAGGAAGAAACTGAGTATTATCTGACAGAATTACAGGGGTGTCAATACTTTGGCCACAACTGTATATAAATAAATAATAATAATTACAGTTTTCTTTTTGCGCGGTACATAGGAAACCAAAACCTTTCCATTATTGAATGCAAACATACTGCTGTACTGTTTTCTCCCTTTCACATTTACAAACTGTGGGGGCAATTATTTTTTTTTTTTTTCTTACAGTACCTACATATCAAAGATTCAGAATCATCACAATTTGAAAACCAATTGTCAACTGTTATATTGCGACCGGATCCAAAAAAGGGCTCAGCCATTCTTTTCACTACATCACTGGGTTTGTTGATGACACAGTATGGACCTTTGAGATGTACGAAAATCATGGATACTCCAGCTCCAGTAAGATGGTAAAAAATTTCTTTATTCGTCCGACATATAATTAAAAAGGACAATCCTTACAGGTAGCAGGTGAAAGCAGGTGAATTACAAGATGACGGTGACGCGTTTCGATCCCTAGGGATCTTACTCATGCACATACAATAGATTGAATGAATATAACATATATAGCATGCCTGGACCAATCACACACAGTTCACTGATCACATGATATAGTGAAAGGTCCTGCGATCTCTTATATATAACAATCAAATACGTGTAAATGTGAATTATTTAAAATCATTCAAAACACATAAAACTATTAACAATAATGAAATAAAATTTTGTTCCTTTTGTTCAGACCTGCGGGAAATCGTGTATTCAGATTATAAATCCAAAAAGCCTCTTTAGTTAGTAGGCGTCTCCTAATGTCTCCCCTGCGGCTATGGAAATGGATTTTCTCAATACCATGGATTCTAAAAGCTGAAGTATCACCATTATGTTTATCTAGAAAATGTTTGGATGCCATAGAAATATTTCTGTTCGTAATATTGCGGCTACTGGCATCCCTGAGATGTTCTGTGATGCACGTTTTTAATTTGCGCATTGTACAACCTATATATGATAATTGACATATTGTACAATCTATTTTGTATACGTTTTTTGTATGACAATTGATAAAATTATTAATGTTATATTTTTTTCTGAATTCTGAAAAATGCTGCCTGTATGAGAATGTGCGCACGTACTGCATGCTGTGGTACCGCATTTATAGAAGCCCTTACACTCAAGCCATGTATTTGATGTAGATTTAGAAGCAATAGAATTGGGTGAGATTATATCGCCAATTGTATGGCCTTTTCTAGGTACTACGTTTATTCCGTCTTTCAAAATATCCATGAGGATAGAATCCTCATACAGAATTGGTATTCTTTTGTTGATAATTTTTTTGATTTGGGTAAACTGAGAGCTAAATTGAAGACATATGTAAGGTTTAGCATTGTGTTTCTTTTTATTCAAAGCTTTTTTTACGTGCGGTGTTAATCATTCTTGTCTGCATTTTTGGCTCACTATTTCTGTGGCTCTATTTAATGAGCAGTTGGGATAACTTCGAGCTCTAAGTTTCTTTTTTAGTTCCCCAAATTCTCTCACTTTGTCCTCTTCTTTACTACAATTCCGCTTGAGTCTAATAAGTTCCCCCACAGGTATGGATTTTATTGTGTGTCTTGGGTGATTGCTAGCTGCATGTAGAATAGTGTTTCCACTCATTGTTTTAACATGCGTTTTGCTGATAATAATTTCTTCAGCCATACCGCATAAATCAAGATCCAAAAAAGAGATTTTATGTAAATCCCAAACATAAGTGAATTTAATACCAAAATCATTGTTATTGATGTAATCAACAAATCCCAGTATGGCAGACACATCGCCCCCCAAATAATGATGGTGTCGTCGATGTATCTGCCATACCAGGAGATGTGATCAAGATAAGGATTATCCTCAGAATATATACATTTTTGCTCCCAGTAAGCCATCGTCAAATTGGCTAGAGACGGAGAGTATTTAGCCCCCATCGGGACTCCCGACTTTTGAACATATATCTCATTGTCAGATGCAAAAATATTATGCTTCATCAAAAAAAAGATGACCTGTAATGCAAAATCAATCAAATCTTGGGAGTATTGTCCATAGTCTGTGAGATGAAATTGTAGAGCTTTCATTGCTACTTCATGCGGTAAACTTGTATACAAGGATACAACATCACAGCTGAGCCACGCTGAGTTATTATTCCATTTCCGATTATTAAATGTCTTTAAGACTTCTCTTGAATCTTTGATATAACCCGGAATTTTCAATACAATAGGTTGTAGTAGAGAGTCCACCCATTCACATAAGTGCTCTGACATTGATCCGATACCTGATATTATAGGGCGCATAGCTGGAAATCCGTCGCTTTTATGCACCTTGGGGAGACCGTACATAACAGGCAATTTGGGATATTGTACAAAGATATATTCTGCCTGTTTTTTATTCAAGACAGCCAAATTTAGTCCTTCTGCAATTAGTTCTGCTATTTGATCATTAAATTGCTTAGTTGGATCTTTTTTTAGTTTCTCGTATGTAGATATATCTGATAAAAGTTTGTTCATTTTTTCCTTATATTTATCCTCGTCCATAACAATTATTAAGCCTCCTTTATCACTTCTTTTTATGACTATATTTTTCATTTGTTTCAGATCATCTAATGCTTTTCGTTGTTGTTGTGATAGGTTATTACGGATTTTTTTAATGCGGCAGTCTTGTAGATTTTTTAGATCTTTTTCAATTGATTCTTGGAATCTCTCCATACAATCTACTCTTGTTTGCAAAGGATAAAAATAAGGATTTTTTGTTTTAAATTTCTCTGAAATATTTACATATCCACCCATCGATTCCTCTTGTTGTTCTTTTGTCAATTTTATTAAACAGTTCAAAGCGACTTGTTCTTTAAAGTCTAAACCTTCAAATTCATTTATATCAGAGTTTCCATTTTGTTCCTGTTCTATTTCATTTTCAGTAAAAAAATGTTTCTTTATTGTCAGGTTTCTTATTAATTTATTTATATCCAAAATTGTCACAAACAAATTGAAATCGGTGTCAGGTACAAAATTAAGACCCAAAGCTAATACATCTATATGGTCCTGTGTTAGTATTTAAGATGAAAGATTGGCTACATTGTTCTTTTTCGTTAGTTGTGTTTCTTTTTGTACCGAGTTACCATTCCTGGGTGATTTTTTATGTTTCCTCCCGCCTCTTCTTTTCCGTTTTTTGATGTTTTATTGTACTTTTTTCTATTTTCAGATAGATTAGCCAAAGTGGCACAATTATTCAGAGACTTGGGATCTGACCCGCTGGGGAATACTAATCTTTCTGCACAACTCAAAGAAGCTGAAAAGCTCATGAAGTTGGAAACTAAAGTGTGGTGGAACTATACAACCTTACAAAATTATGTGGCAAAAGAAATGATTCCGAGAGGCTTGAGAATTAAAAAAGTCTCTACTATCATCTATTCAGATGAATTTAAAAAAGAATGGAATCAAATTCTTACCAATTGTTCTTTGAACCTAATGAAATTAATAATAAAAAATGAAGAAACAAAATTGGAAGAGATTCAAAAAAATGTAGAAGAAATAAAAAAGAACTTGGAAGAATATAAACTGCAGCCACAATATGACACACTAATGAAACAAACTCAAGATAAAGTATCTGCTTTTGAGGATGAAATAACAGATCGTAAGAGACGCAAATTTAAAAGAGATCTTAATGACTACTCTACTGATAACGTATATGAATGGGGAAAATGGGAAAACGTATATAAATCACCCAAATCCATTTTAAAAAATAGCCGAGCACGATACAAATTAACCAACAGACCTCAGGTGAATTTCTCTTCTACAGAGCCTGACTCATCAGACACAAATGCCAGTACATCGGACACATCTATGGTGAGCAACACGTATGAAAATAGAAAAAAGTACAATAAAACATAAAAAAACGGAAAAGAAGAGGCGGGAGGAAACATAAAAAATCACCCAGGAATGGTAACTCGGTACAAAAAGAAACACAACTAACGAAAAGGAACAATGTAGTCAATCTTTCATCTCAAATACTAACACAGGACCATATAGATGTATTAGCTTTGGGTCTTAATTTTGTACCTGACACCGATTTCAATTTGTTTGTGACAATTTTGGATATAAATAAATTTATAAGAAACCTGACAATAAAGAAACATTTTTTTACTGAAAATGAACTAGAACAGGAACAAAATGGAAACTCTGATATAAATGAATTTGAAGGTTTAGACTTTAAAGAACAAGTCGCTTTGAACTGTTTAATAAAATTAACAAAAGAACAACAAGAGGAATCGATGGGTGGATATGTGAATATTTCAGAGAAATTTAAAACAAAAAATCCTTATTTTTATCCTTTGCAAACAAGAGTAGATTGTATGGAGAGATTCCAAGAATCAATTGAAAAAGATCTAAAAAATCTACAAGATTGCCGCGTTAAAAAAATCCGTAATAACCTATCACAAAAACAACGAAAAGCATTAGATGATCTGAAACAAATGAAAAATATAGTCATAAAAAGAAGTGATAAAGGAGGCTTAATAATTGTTATGGACGAGGATAAATATAAGGAAAAAATGAACTAACTTTTATCAGATATATCTACATACGAGAAACTAAAAAAAGATCCAACTAAGCACTTTAATGATCAAATAGTAGAACTAATTGCAGAAGGACTAAATTTGGCTGTCTTGAATAAAAAACAGGCAGAATATATCTTTGTACAATATCCCAAATTGCCTGTTATGTACGGTCTCCCCAAGGTGCATAAAAGCGACGGATTTCCAGCTATGCGCCCTATAATATCAGGTATCGGATCAATGTCAGAGCACTTATGTGAATGGGTGGACTCTCTACTACAACCTATTGTATTGAAAATTCCGGGTTATATCAAAGATTCAAGAGAAGTCTTAAAGACATTTAATAATCGGAAATGGAATAATAACTCAGCGTGGCTCAGCTGTGATGTTGTATCCTTGTATACAAGTATACCGCATGAAGTAGCAATGAAAGTTCTACAATTTCATCTCACAGACTATGGACAGAGGTGGCAATTGGGGGCGAGGCAGCAACAAAAGATCACCTCCCAAAAATAGTTTTTTAGAACTAAGCTATCCTCTCAGAAATCGGACAAATCCACCGACATAGATTCTCTAGTGGTCAATCTATCATCAAGACCCCTCACCATAGATGAAACACGCTTATTGAGTAAAGGTCTGTCATTTGTCCCCACCTCAGATATGGACACATTTGAAGTAGTCAAAGATCTCAATTTATTTGTGAGACGGTTGAAATGGAAAAAGTTCTTTGTAAGAGAGGATAAGAAACAATGTGCGGAACTTGGCATTTCGGATGATCTGCTTCAAGATGTACAGTTGTTGTTTCATCTGAATGACCCCATTACGAATGAGGATGGCACCGGTCCATTCACGGATTTGAAAAATAAGAGTTCCAAGATGCCCCCACCAATGGGTGATCTTGGGTCTATTGATATTTTTCTAAATCTTGTCACTGAAGATATTATGAAGCTCTCAGGAATGAAAAAGAGAGGTCAATTTAATCTGTCGAAGAGCGAAATGGCATGTTTGTGCAATCTAGAAAAGGATCACAGTATCACAATAAAACCCTCTGACAAGGGGGGTAATGTGGTTATCATGGATACAAATGAATATCGTGCCATGTGTTTTTCGCTACTCGACAGAAAGGATGAATACAGGGTCCTTAAGCACAATCCTACGGACCAGTTTTTGACCGAATTGAGAGCTATCATAGAGGAAGGCTTTGCAAGTGGTGTGGTGGGGAAGGAGGAGAGAGATTTTCTAATACCTAAAAACCCTACTATCCCCACTTTCTACTGTCTCCCCAAAATACACAAAGGGACTACTCTGTTATGACCCCAATGGCGAGGGTCTCAGAGGAACGTGGAAGTCTGCAGAATACAAAAATCCAGCTCATAGGGCAGTGGTAACTGGGTTGACCATATATCTACTCCTAACGCCAACACTAGAAGTAGCCGGGGATCATTCCTACGTTGATTCTAGATGACACGCGCCAGCCGGAGAATCTAGCTACCCCTAGTAGAGGAAAACAAAGACCTTTCTTGCCTCCAGAGAAGGGGACCCCAAAGCTGGATAGAAGCCCCCCACAAATAATGACGGTGAGGTAAGAGGAAATGACAAACACAGAAATGAACCAGGTTTAGCACAGAGAGGCCCGCTTACTAACAGCAGAATAAAGAAAGGTAACTTATATGGTCAACAAAAACCCTATCAAAATCCACACTGGAAATTCAAGAACCCCCGAACCGTCTAACGGTCCGGGGGGAGAACACCAGCCCCCTAGAGCTTCCAGCAAAAGTCAGGATATAGATTTGGAACAAGCTGGACAAAAATACAAAACCAAAACAAATAGCAAAAAGCAAAAGGCAGACTTAACTGATATAACTGGAACCAGGATCAGTAGACAAGAGCACAGCAGACTAGCTCTGATAACTACGTTGCCAGGCATAGAACTGAAGGTCCAGGGAGCTTATATAGCAACACCCCTAACTAACGACCCAGGTGCGGATAAAAGGAATGACAGAAAAACCAGAGTCAAAAAACTAGTAACCACTAGAGGGAGCAAAAAGCAAATTCACAACAGTACCCCCCCCTTAGTGAGGGGTCACCGAACCCTCACCACGACCACCAGGGCGATCCGGATGAGCGGCATGAAAGGCACGAACTAAATCGGCCGCATGAACATCAGAGGCGACCACCCAGGAATTATCCTCCTGACCATAGCCCTTCCACTTGACCAGGTACTGAAGCCTCCGCCTGGAGAGGCGAGAATCCAAGATCTTCTCCACCACGTACTCCAACTCGCCCTCAACCAACACCGGAGCAGGAGGCTCAGCAGAAGGAACTACAGGCACAATGTACCGCCGCAACAAGGACCTATGAAATACATTGTGAATAGCAAACGACACAGGAAGATCCAGACGAAAAGATACAGGATTAAGGATTTCCAATATCTTGTAAGGCCCAATAAAACGAGGTTTAAATTTGGGAGAGGAGACCTTCATAGGAACAAAGCGGGAAGAAAGCCATACCAAATCCCCAACGCGTAGTCGGGGACCCACACCGCGGCGGCGGTTGGCAAAGCGCTGAGCCTTCTCCTGTGACAACTTCAAGTTGTCCACCACATGATTCCAGATCTGCTGCAACCTATCCACCACAGAATCCACCCCAGGACAGTCAGAAGGCTCCACATGACCCGAAGAAAAACGAGGATGGAAACCAGAGTTGCAGAAAAAAGGCGAAACCAAGGTGGCGGAACTAGCCCGATTATTAAGGGCAAACTCAGCCAACGGCAAGAATGTCACCCAATCGTCCTGATCAGCAGAGACAAAACACCTCAAATAAGCCTCCAAAGTCTGATTAGTTCGCTCCGTCTGTCCATTAGTCTGAGGATGGAAAGCAGACGAAAACGACAAATCAATGCCCATCCTACTACAAAAGGATCGCCAGAACCTGGAAACGAACTGGGATCCTCTGTCTGACACAATATTCTCAGGGATGCCGTGCAAACGAACCACGTTCTGGAAAAACACAGGAACCAGATCGGAAGAGGAAGGCAGCTTAGGCAAAGGAACCAAATGGACCATCTTGGAAAAGCGATCACATATCACCCAGATAACGGTCATGCCTTGAGATAGCGGAAGATCAGAAATGAAATCCATGGAGATATGTGTCCAAGGTCTCTTCGGGACAGGCAAGGGCAAGAGCAACCCGCTGGCACGAGAACAGCAAGGCTTAGCTCGAGCACAAGTCCCACAGGACTGCACAAATGACCGCACATCCCTTGACAAGGAAGGCCACCAAAAGGACCTGGCCACCAGATCTCTGGTGCCAAAAATTCCCGGGTGACCTGCCAACACCGAGGAATGAACCTCGGAAATGACTCTGCTGGTCCACTTATCCGGGACAAACAGTCTGTCAGGTGGACAAGACTCAGGCCTATCAGCCTGAAATCTCTGCAACACACGTCGCAGATCCGGAGAAATAGCTGACAAGATAACTCCATCTTTAAGAATACCAACAGGATCAGCGACTCCAGGAGCATCAGGCACAAAGCTCCTAGAAAGAGCATCGGCCTTCACATTCTTTGAACCTGGTAAATACGAGACAACAAAATCAAAGCGGGAGAAAAACAATGACCAGCGGGCCTGTCTCGGATTAAGGCGTTTAGCAGACTCGAGATACATCAGATTTTTGTGATCAGTCAAGACCACCACACGATGCTTAGCACCCTCAAGCCAATGACGCCACTCCTCAAATGCCCATTTCATGGCCAACAACTCCCGATTGCCCACATCATAATTTCGCTCGGCAGGCGAAAACTTCCTAGAGAAAAAGGCACAAGGTTTCATAACAGAGCAACCAGGGCCTCTCTGCGACAAAACGGCCCCTGCCCCAATCTCCGAAGCATCCACCTCAACCTGAAAGGGAAGTGAGACGTCAGGCTGGCACAAAACAGGCGCCGAAGTAAACCGGCGTTTCAACTCCTGGAAAGCCTCCACGGCAGCAGGAGCCCAGTTAGCTACATCGGAGCCCTTCTTGGTCATATCCGTCAAAGGTTTCACAATGCTAGAAAAATTAGCGATAAAACGACGGTAGAAGTTAGCGAAGCCCAAGAACTTCTGAAGACTCTTAACTGACGAGGGCTGAGTCCAATCAAGAATAGCTCGGACCTTGACTGGGTCCATCTCCACAGCAGAAGGGGAAAAAATGAACCCCAAAAAGGGAACCTTCTGTACACCAAAGAGACACTTTGAGCCCTTGACAAACAAAGAATTTTCACGCAAAATTTTAAAGACCAACCTGACCTGCTCCACATGCGAATCCCAATTATCAGAAAAAACCAAAATATCATCCAGATAAACAATCAAAAATTTATCCAGATACTTCCGGAAAATGTCATGCATAAAGGACTGAAAAACTGAAGGCGCATTGGAGAGCCCAAAAGGCATCACCAAGTACTCAAAATGACCTTCGGGCGTATTGAATGTGGTTTTCCATTCATCACCTTGCTTAATGCGCACAAGGTTGTACGCACCACGAAGGTCTATCTTGGTGAACCACTTGGCACCCTTAATCCGGGCAAACAAGTCAGACAACAGCGGTAAAGGATACTGAAACTTGACAGTGATCTTATTTAAAAGCCGATAATCAATACAAGGTCTCAAAGATCCGTCCTTTTTTGCCACAAAAAAGAATCCCGCACCAAGAGGGGAAGAAGACGGACGAATATGTCCTTTCTCCAGAGACTCCTTGATATATGAACGCATAGCGGTATGTTCAGGTACCGACAGATTAAACAGTCTTCCCTTAGGAAATTTACTGCCTGGGATCAAATCTATAGCACAGTCACAGTCCCTATGAGGAGGCAGTGCACTGGACTCAGACTCACTGAAGACATCCTGATAATCAGACAAATACTCCGGAACTTCCGAAGGCGTAGAGGAAGCAATAGACACAGGCAGGGAATCCCCATGAATACCACGACAGCCCCAACTTGAGACTAACATAGCCTTCCAGTCCAGGACTGGATTATGGGTCTGTAACCATGGCAGCCCTAAAACAACCAAATCATGTATTTTATGTAAAACCAGGAAACGTATCACCTCGCGGTGTTCAGGAGTCATGCACATGGTAACCTGTGTCCAATACTGCGGTTTATTAGCTGCCAATGGTGTAGCATCAATACCCCTAAGAGGAATAGGATTTTCTAATGGTTCAAGAGTAAAACCACAGCGCTTAGCAAATGAGAGATCCATGAGACTCAGGGCAGCACCTGAATCTACAAACGCCATGACAGGATAAGATGACAGTGAGCAAATCAAAGTTACAGACAGAATAAATTTAGGTTGCAAATTACCAACGGTGACAGGACTAACAACCTTAGCTATACGTTTAGAGCATGCTGAGATAACATGTGTAGAATCACCACAGTAGTAGCACAAGCCATTCCGGCGTCTATGAATTTTCCGCTCATTTCTAGTCAGGATTCTATCACATTGCATTAAATCAGGTGTCTGTTCAGACAACACCATGAGGGAATTTGCGGTTTTTCTATCACATTGCACCGAATTAGGTGTCTGTTCAGACAACACCATGAGGGAATTTGCGGTTTTGCGCTCCCGCAACCGCCGGTCAATTTGAATAGCCAGTGCCATAGTATCATTCAGACCTGTGGGAATGGGAAAACCCACCATAACATTCTTAATGGCTTCAGAAAGGCCATTTCTAAAATTAGCGGCCAGTGCACACTCGTTCCAATGTGTCAGCACGGACCATTTCCGAAATTTTTGGCAATACACTTCAGCCTCGTCCTGCCCCTGAGACATAGCCAGCAAGGCCTTTTCTGCCTGAATCTCAAGATTGGGTTCCTCATAAAGTAAACCGAGCGCCAGAAAAAACGCATCAAGATCAGCCAATGCCGGATCTCCTGGCGCCAGCGAAAAAGCCCAATCCTGAGGGTCGCCCCGTAAGAACGAAATAACAATTTTTACTTGCTGAGCAGAATCTCCAGATGAACAGGGTCTCAGGGACAAAAACAATTTACAATTATTCACGAAATTCCTAAACTTAAACCTGTCTCCGGAAAACAGTTCAGGAATCGGTATTTTAGGTTCTGACCTAGGATTTCTGATAACATAATCTTGTATGCCCTGCACACGAGTAGCCAGCTGGTCCACACTTGTAATCAAGGTCTGGACATTCATGTCTGCAGCAAGCATAGCCACTCTGAGGTAAAGGGGAAAAAGAAAAAAAAAAAAAAAAACTCAGAATCTTCTTTCTTATAATCCCTCTTCTGCAATGCATTAAACATTTAATACTGGCCTGGCAAACTGTTATGACCCCAATGGCGAGGGTCTCAGAGGAACGTGGAAGTCTGCAGAATACAAAAATCCAGCTCATAGGGCAGTGGTAACTGGGTTGACCATATATCTACTCCTAACGCCAACACTAGAAGTAGCCGGGGATCATTCCTACGTTGATTCTAGATGACACGCGCCAGCCGGAGAATCTAGCTACCCCTAGTAGAGGAAAACAAAGACCTTTCTTGCCTCCAGAGAAGGGGACCCCAAAGCTGGATAGAAGCCCCCCACAAATAATGACGGTGAGGTAAGAGGAAATGACAAACACAGAAATGAACCAGGTTTAGCACAGAGAGGCCCGCTTACTAACAGCAGAATAAAGAAAGGTAACTTATATGGTCAACAAAAACCCTATCAAAATCCACACTGGAAATTCAAGAACCCCCGAACCGTCTAACGGTCCGGGGGGAGAACACCAGCCCCCTAGAGCTTCCAGCAAAAGTCAGGATATAGATTTGGAACAAGCTGGACAAAAATACAAAACCAAAACAAATAGCAAAAAGCAAAAGGCAGACTTAACTGATATAACTGGAACCAGGATCAGTAGACAAGAGCACAGCAGACTAGCTCTGATAACTACGTTGCCAGGCATAGAACTGAAGGTCCAGGGAGCTTATATAGCAACACCCCTAACTAACGACCCAGGTGCGGATAAAAGGAATGACAGAAAAACCAGAGTCAAAAAACTAGTAACCACTAGAGGGAGCAAAAAGCAAATTCACAACACTACTCCCCTCAAGGGGAGGCCTATAGTTTCAGGCAATAATAGCCTCACAGAAAGATTGGGGATGTATGTAGATAAAATACTCAAGCCCTTCGTAATTGCTTTAAATTCCCATGTGCGGGACACCACTGACCTCCTAAGTAAACTAGATGGGGTCTGTCTCGAAGATGATATGATATTAGCCAGTATAGATGTGGAAGCATTATACTCCTCCATTCCCCATGAAAAGGGTCTTCTGGCTGTGAACAATGGTTCACTAGAACTAGGGGGATACAATATGACAAACACAACAGATTTGTTCTAAGGGCCTTGGAGTTTTGTCTTACCAAGAATGTGTTTTTATTTGATCAGAAGTACTTCCACCAGCTCAGGGGCACTGCGATAGGCAGCCCTTGTGCGCCATCGTACGCAAATTTGCTCCTGGGCTGGTGGGAGGAAACAGTCGTTTTTGAGGACTACTCCTCTGTTCCAGATGACAGGATAATACTTTGGCTAAGGTATATAGATGATGTACTGGTCATCTGGAGAGGGAGTATTATTGATTTTGGGAACTTTGTTGAGGGCCTAAATGTGAACGATATAGGCTTACATTTCACACATGAGGCAAGTCCCACGAAGTTGGCGTTTTTGGACATCTGTATAGAAAGGGATGATAGTGGGACAATTTCCACAAAAACTCATAGAAAGGAAACGGCTACTAACTCCCTCTTGCGATGGGAAAGTAATCACCCTGCCCCCTTGAAGAGAGGGATCCCCAAGGGACAGTATTTGAGGATTCGGAGGAATTGCTCTAATGATGGACTGTTCCATGAACAAGCCAGAGACCTGCGAGGCAGGTTCTTGGATAGGGGTTACCCCGAGGGGGTGCTGGAAAAAGCTTATAAGGAGACGCTGACAAGAGAGAGGAAAGATCTATTGATACCTAGATCAGAGACAGAAACTGAGACAACTATCCGATTTATAACTAGATATAGTAATGGAGCAAAGGACATTCGTGATATATTTAAAAAACACTGGCCGGTCCTTTTGATGGACAGAGATATTAGGGGACAAATCACCTCATACCCCCAAATTACCTACAGAAAAGGAAGATCTCTGGGCGACAGACTGGTTCACAGCCATTATGACCCAAAGGGCAACATAGGTCAACATCTGCAACATGCAAAAGGCTGTTTTAAATGTGGCAACTGTAAAGCCTGTTCATCCATAACAACCACGAAAAAATTCACCAGTAATGTTACTGGCACTTCTTACTCCATTCGGCATTTCATCAATTGCCGCACCAAGGGCATAATCTACAAAGCGAATTGTGAATGTGGGTTGGAGTATGTGGGGAAAACCAAGAGGGAATTTCGAAGGAGAGTGAGGGAGCATCTTCGAGACATCGAAAATAAGAGGGAGACCCCAGTGGCAACCCACATGAATACCGTACATCAAGGTAACCCCAAAAAAATCACCTTTGTTGGGATAGACAGAATTCTACCATCTGTGAGGGGGGGTGATTGGGATAAACAAATTCTTCAAAAGGAAAGCAGGTGGATCTTTAATTTAAAGACTGTCCAACCTTTAGGACTGAATGAGCTACAGCCCTATAGCTGCTTTCTATAAAATTTTATCTCAACTGACTCATTCACTGGCTATCCTTTATATTCCCCTTTTTTGTTTTCTCCTACCTGTATTTGTTGGCATCTTGGCTCTTAGGCAAAGTAGGCAGGGATAGCCACCGTTGAGTGGGGGCGCCATGGCGTAAGGTCCTAGGGTGCCAACCCCCGCGTTAGGTAGGAGTCAAGTGATATTAATACTCCTTAGGTGTGTCTATGTACCATCCCATTAAAAAATGCTATGCAAAATATTCAAATAATAATTCCTTACATCTCATATTGATTTCATTTCAAACAAACTTTGGTCATTTCCTCCCTATCTGTACCAATGTGGGGACAATAGGGACAGTTAGATAGGGATAGCCTACGTCGAGTGGGGGCGCCATTTGCGCAGGGTCTCTGAGGGTGCCAACCTCCGCGTTAGGTAGGGTACAGAAGTACAGCGGATAGGTTGTAGGGACATAATAGGGAGCCTTCCTTCATTTCTTCTACCCCATGCGGGGTGTCAGTGGTGTCCTGCACTCCCCACATTTTGTATATTTATTTTTATTTTTATTTTTTCTTGTATAAATATCATTATTTTCTATAAACTAAGGGCATATAAATTATGCCCTCACTCATTGGATTGTGAGCAATTTCTCACATATTTCTCTCTCCTCCTTTTCCATCAGGCTTGTTGCCTGTAATGGTGACAACGTTGAATCTATGTTGCCATTTGTGTCCTCATTTCCCTCGTCCTTCCTCATTAGGCCTTTGCCTGCAATAATGACAACGTCGATTATGTCTCCATTTATGTCTTCATTTAAGCATCTGTCCGTTATTCCACCGCATGGTGTTGTTGCTATGGTGAGGGGAACACTGTACCATATTGATGGGTGGATAGGACATTATGAAAATTAACTGTCCTTCCTTTATTGTGCCGTGCCTGGTGGCTATGCCTATCATATATATATGACGGCGCAGACGCAGTTCTTAATAGCTATCATTACGGTGCTATCTTTATACAGAACCGAAATAGTTACTGAGTCGGATGGCGCATCACATGGGGGGGGGGCGTGATCGTTCCCTCTCCATGACATTCAGCGCGGCACGGTCCGTGAACTATTCTCGGCATACCGGAAGTACCTTGCAGAGCACAGGAGACGCGTCACACGCTGGGGGCGGAGTCTCTCTGGCGCGCCTCCGTGCTTATGGCTTTTTAAACCACAGTAGCGGGGAGATCTGTAAAGCGGCAACTTTAGGTCTTCAAACTCCCCTGATGAGTCCGCATGGACGAAACGCGTCGGGAGACGCCACGTAGGAGAGAGGCTGTCTCACCCTATATAAATAACGTCTTTTTTTCATCATTTGGGTGAGATCTATCCGTTATATGGATATGTTGTATTGCACACACATCTGCACATATAGGGCCCGTTGGTAATAGGGTCCTGTGCAGGAACATATTGACCTCACTACCTTGACTCAAAGGGATGCTCGTGGCATATGTCCATGAGGCAGCATGGTCCTAAATCTTTTCAAGCATAGTGGTATTGTTTAAGGTCATGATTTGCTCATATAAGCCTCTTGTTCTTGTTGCTATTTCGTGTTGACAGTGTTACAGTTATGATATATGCCTGGCGGGTAATCTACTCATGTTCCCACAATAAGGTTCTTATTTATACCCTGAGCTAATATGCATTGTGGTTTTTTTACATACCTATAAGTGGGGAACTTTGGTGTTTACGGTGATACATGTGGTAACGGTACCAATTGGTCATTTCATATAGCCAGTATCACCTCCAGGATATATACTCAGAATATTTATACCATACCAAGAAATATTGTATGGCCAAATTTTGGAGCCTCATATACTAAAGGGTATTGGTTATCAATACATATCCCCAGCCAGGGATTAAGGGCCATTGTATATCGTGACCCTCAACCACTGTCAACTTTATTGTCTTTGTTGTCATTCCCCCGTTCTGTTTGGTAGGTTGCACATAGCACAAGGGTGGTTTGTTGTTTTGTCCTTTGTCTATTTTATAGTCCAATATATGTACCATTTTATACAAACCAATTAAAGGTTAAGTTTTATCCAATTGCTATTACTTATGGACAATACTCCCAAGATTTGATTGATTTTGCATTACAGGTCACCTTTTTTTTGATGAAGCATAATATTTTTGCATTTGACAATGAGATATATGTTCAAAAGTCGGGAGTCCCGATGGGGGCTAAATACTCTCCGTCTCTAGCCAATTTGATGATGGCTTACTGGGAGCAAAAATGTATATATTCTGAGGATAATCCTTATCTTGATCACATCTCCTGGTATGGCAGATACATCGACGACACCCTCATTATTTGGGGGGGCGATGTGTCTGCCATACCGGGATTTGTTGATTACATCAATAACAATGATTTTGGTATTAAATTCACTTATGTTTGGGATTTACATAAAATCTCTTTTTTTGATCTTGATTTATGCGGTATGGCTGAAGAAATTATTATCAGCAAAACGCATGTTAAAACAATAAGTGGAAACACTATTCTACATGCAGCTAGCAATCACCCAAGACACACAATAAAATCCATACCTGTGGGGGAACTTATTAGACTCAAGCGGAATTGTAGTGAAGAAGAGGACAAAGTGAGAGAATTTGGGGAACTAAAAAAAAAACTTAGAGCTCGAAGTTATCCCAACTGGGCATTAAATAGAGCCACAGAAATAGTGAACCAAAAATGCAGACAAGAATTATTAACATCGCACGTAAAAAAAGCTTTGAATAAAAAGAAACACAATGCTAAACCTTACGTATGTCTTCAATTTAGCTCACAGTTTACCCAAATCAAAAAAATTATCAACAAAAGAATACCAATTCTGTATGAGGATTCTATCCTCATGGATATTTTGAAAGATGGAATAAACGTAGTAGCTAGAAAAGGCCATACAATTGGCGATATAATCTCACCCAATTCGATTGCTTCTAAATCTACATCAAATACATGGCTTGAGTGTAAGGGCTTCTATAAATGCGGTACCACAGCATGCAGTACATGCGCACATTCTCATACAGGCAGCATTTTTCAGAATTCAGAAAAAAATATAACATTAATAATTTCATCAATTGTCATACAAAAAACGTATACAAAATAGATTGTACAATATGTCAATTATCATATATAGGTTGTACAATGCGCAAATTAAAAACGCGCATCACAGAACATCTCAGGGATGCCAGTAGCCGCAATATTACGAACAGAAATATTTCTATGGCATCCAAACATTTTCTAGATAAACATAATGGTGATACTTTAGCTTTTAGGATCCATGGCATTGAGAAAATCCATTTCCATAGCCGCGGGGGAGACATTAGGAGACGCCTACTAACTAAAGAGGCTTTTTGGATTTATAATCTGAATACACGATTTCCCGCAGGTCTGAACAAAAGGAACGAAATTTTATTTCATTATTGTTAATAGTTTTATGTGTTTTGAATGATTTTAAATAATTCACATTTACACGTGTTTGATTGTTATATATAAGAGATCGCAGGACCTTTCACTATATCATGTGATCAGTGAGCTGTGTGTGATTGGTCCAGGCATGCTATATATGTTATAGTCATTCAATCTATTGTATGTGCATGAGTAAGATCCCTAGGGATCGAAGCGCGTTGCCATCATCTTGTAATTCACCTGCTTTCACCTGTTACCTGTAAGGATTGTCCTTTTTAATTATATGTCGGACGAATAAAGAAATTTTTACCATCTTACTGGAGCTGGAGTATCCACGATTTTCGTATATCTCAGCTGTTTGGCGTCTAGAGTCAGGACGAATCTCCGTGCCCCGCACCTGATGGTCTGATTGGTGAGCTGGCTATGGCTTTTGCCGTTTTCTTTTTCACTACAGTATGGACCTTCTAGTTGTTTTCCTAGGTTGTTTGTGTAGGTCTTCCTGGCATCAACAAGGGCATTAATTTTAATTCCTTATTTGCTAGGCTTTGATGGAATGTATTGACGAAATGCACATCTGCCACAAAAACCCGGGAGCTTTTTGTCAATAGTGACATTCTTCCCAGGGCAATAGCTTTTCTTACAGTTTTCAACAAATTTTTGGAATAAATCGCGAATCGGAGCAAGCGGTCATATGTTTTACGTTGGGTTTGGATAGTACTTTCGTCAAATCAAAGGCAATGAATTAGAATCTTTAATCTCTTTAAACACATAACAAGGCCAAATATTTCCATTCGATCACCATCTATACCCCAAAGTTCCTCCAAACTTTGCCGATTTGCCTTATAAGCTCCTGCATGTTATAACAATCCAGGGGCTGCATGGTGGCTCAGTGGTTAGCAATGTAGCCTTGCAGCGCTGGAGATCCTGGGTTCAAATCCCAACAGGTTTGTATGTTCTCCCCATGTTTGTGTGGGTTTCCTATGGGTCCTCCGGTTTCCTCCCACATTTTCAAAGACATACTGATAGGGAATTTAGATTGTGAGCCCCATCGGGGACAGCTATGATAATGTGTGCAAACTATAAAGCGCTGCGGAATATATTAGTGCTATATATTAAAAAAAAGCCCTCCGTTCTATTTCGTCTGTGGGCTTGATGATTCTGTTGCAGATGAACATGTCCTTATATTGGTTTTTGTATGTGACAATAGAGTCCAGAATGTCATCTGTGAATGAACTATTCCAGCATTCAGCTGCAGTTTTAGCAGTCCTTGCTGTTCCTTTAGCTGCAGAAAGGTGAGTGAGAATGTTTTGAGGTTCCCTACGCTTAGTTTGCATGGGTGGCTTATTGCTCCATTTGTTTTTGTTAATCGATTTCATAACTTGCACCTCATCATGAGAATCAATCTCACTTCTCTTAAATCCTCATGCAGTGTGGGGTTTTAATCATCATCTAACAGTATCTTCACTTCATCAACATGAAGGGGTTTTGACAAATCATACATTTTCTTCTCCATTTCAGCAGATAATCTGAAGCAAGAGAGAGAATATGTGATAGGGAACAATGTACCTGAGAAACACACTTTCATTTGTAAGTAAACCTTACTAATTTCTATGAAATATCCACAAACTTTGCATTATCCATTCAATAAATCAAGCTAAATGAAAAATTGTGATGACTAAAAACATAAAATGCCAACCGTATACAGTGTGACATGTTCGGGAACAATGTGTCTGAGAAGCCAGCACCGATATATCTGCTCTCCTGAGTCTCTGCAGTACAACTGTCAACTGTGATATCAGGATTCACAAAGCATCAAGAGTCAGGAAGGTGTTGGGGGTGTCGGATTTCCTGACAATCTGAGGAGGAGGGAGAAATGAAACTAAAGGTACCTTCACACTAACCGACTTTGCAGCGATAACGATAGTGATCCGTGACGTTGCAGCGTCCTGGATAGCGATATCGTTGTGTTTGACACGCAGCAGCGATCTGGATCCCACTGTGATATCGCTGGTCGTTGCTGAAAGTTCAGAACTTTATTTGGTCGTCAGATCGGCGTGTATCGTCGTGTTTGACAGCCAAAGCAACGATGCCAGCAATGTTTTACAGTGGTAACCAGGGTAAATATCGGGTTACTAAGAGCCGGCCGTAAAGTAAAAGCAGAGCACAGCGGTGACGTCACCGCTGTGCTGTACTTTACGGCCGGCAATCACAGTCAGTGCGGGAAGCAGACGGCGAGGGACGTGTGACAGACAGCAGAAGGTGAGTATGTACTGTTTTTTTTTTTTACATTTGCAATGGTAACCAGGGTAAACATCGGGTTACTAAGCGCGGCCCTGCGCTTAGTAACCCGATGTTTACCCTGGTTACCCGGGGACCTCGGCATCGTTGGTCGCTGGAGAGCTGTCTGTGTGACAGCGACCAAACAGCGACGCTGCAGCGATCGGCATCGTTGTCGATATCGCTGCAGCGTCGTTTAGTGTGAAGGTACCTTAAAAGAGCCTGTCAGATCAGTTGTTCCCGATGAAGGGTTAAATGTGTTGTCTCATACTTCCCATGTAGTTTTAGGAGCCAGAGCTGATGGCCACAGTGGCTTTCATCCATGGGCTATTTATTATACCATATTCACACATCCATGTGTCATGGAACGGGAACAGACAGTGATGCCCAGACTGTAGGTCTCCCACCCTGAACTTTTAGACATACAGTGTCTTAAAAAAGTATTCATACCAGTGAACTTTTTCCTCATTTCTTCATATTATGTTCACAACTTTTATTGGGATTTTATATGATATACCAACACAAAGCATCAAGTATTTGTGAAGTGGAAATGAAATTATTCATGGTTTTATAATTACTTAATAATATTTTGAAAATTGTGACGTTTATTTGTGTTTAGGCCCCTGAGTCAATACTTTGTAGGACCGCTTTTCGCTGCAATTACTGCTGCAAGTCTTTTGGGGTATGTCTCTACAAGCTTTGAACATCTAGAAGGTGAATTTGTTGCAAACTAGCTCGAGCTCAGTGAGATTGGATGGAGGCATCTGTGAACAGTAGTTTTCAAGTCTTGCCACAGATTCTCAATGGGATTTTTGTCTGGACTGTGACTGCATCATTCTCACACATTAATATGCTTTAATTTAAACCATTTGATTATAGTTCTGGCAGTATGCTTAGGATCGTTACCCTGCAGGAAAGTGAACCTACATGCCAGTCTCAAGTCTTTTGCAGCCTGGAACAGGTTTTCCTCTAAGATTGCCCTGAATTTAGCTCAATCCATCTTCCTGTCAACTCTGACCAGCTTCTCTATCCCTGCTGAAGAAAAGCAGCCACACAGCATGATGCTGACACCACCATGGTTGACAGTGAGGATGGTGTTTTGAGGTTGCTGTACATTTTGCATTTAGAGACACAAAAGAGCACAATGAGGTCAAAAATACTCTGTTGTAAAAAATAAATAAATAAATAAAAATCACAGTAATCAGCAAGTGCTAGTCAAAAGATGTAAAGAAAACAGGGTATTTAGTTGATACGTTTTTTTGCAAAAAAATGTATACTAAGCTGCTCCACCAAATCGTCAAGGTATACCCTTATAGAGCAGTCCTAACTAATGTATAGAATCCCTATCTGATGTATTTAAAACCTGATCATCTGTATAGTACCTGTATAAGCAGGGTTCAGAGAAGGACTATCCATGTGGACATGCAGGATGGAACAGCTTAAATGCAAATGACCCACAGAGGAGTGGTGGACTCCCCAGTCTTGTAGAGACAAGAGAACAATTATAGAACCAGAAACACATGGGCCACTTGCACATTGAACAAGTCTGTAGGAACCTGTTCACACCACCAGAAAACTTGAAGACACAAAAGAGCACAATGAGGTCAAAAATACTCTGTTTAAAAAAAAAAATAAAATCACAGTAATCAGCAAGTGCTAGTCAAAAGATGTAAAGAAAACAGGGTATTTAGTTGATACGTTTTTTTGCAAAAAAATGTATACTAAGCTGCTCCACCAAATCGTCAAGGTATACCCTTATAGAGCAGTCCTAACTAATGTATAGAATCCCTATCTGATGTATTTAAAACCTGATCATCTGTATAGTACCTGTATAAGCAGGGTTCAGAGAAGGACTATCCATGTGGACATGCAGGATGGAACAGCTTAAATGCAAATGACCCACAGAGGAGTGGTGGACTCCCCAGTCTTGTAGAGACAAGAGAACAATTATAGAACCAGAAACACATGGGCCACTTGCACATTGAACAAGTCTGTAGGAACCTGTTCACACCACCAGAAAACTTGAAGACACAAAAGAGCACAATGAGGTCAAAAATACTCTGTTGTAAAAAAAAAAATAAAAATAAAAATCACAGTAATCAGCAAGTGCTAGTCAAAAGATGTAAAGAAAACAGGGTATTTAGTTGATACGTTTTTTTGCAAAAAAATGTATACTAAGCTGCTCCACCAAATCGTCAAGGTATACCCTTATAGAGCAGTCCTAACTAATGTATAGAATCCCTATCTGATGTATTTAAAACCTGATCATCTGTATAGTACCTGTATAAGCAGGGTTCAGAGAAGGACTATCCATGTGGACATGCAGGATGGAACAGCTTAAATGCAAATGACCCACAGAGGAGTGGTGGACTCCCCAGTCTTGTAGAGACAAGAGAACAATTATAGAACCAGAAACACATGGGCCAGTTGCACATTGAACAAGTCTGTAGGAACCTGTTCACACCACCAGAAAACTTGAAGACACAAAAGAGCACAATGAGGTCAAAAATACTCTGGAAAAAAAATAAATAAATAAAATAAAAATAAAAATCACAGTAATCAGCAAGTGCTAGTCAAAAGATGTAAAGAAAACATGGTATTTAGTTGATACTTTTTTTGCAAAAAATGTATACTAAGCAGCTCCACCAAATCGTCAAGGTATACCCTTATAGAGCAGTCCTAACTAATGTATAGAATCCCTATCTGATGTATTTAAAACCTGATCATCTGTATAGTACCTGTATAAGCAGGGTTCAGAGAAGGACTATCCATGTGGACATGCAGGATGGAACAGCTTAAATGCAAATGACCCACAGAGGAGTGGTGGACTCCCCAGTCTTGTAGAGACAAGAGAACAATTATAGAACCAGAAACACATGGGCCACTTGCACATTGAACAAGTCTGTAGGAACCTGTTCACACCACCAGAAAACTTGAAGACACAAAAGAGCACAATGAGGTCAAAAATACTCTGTTGTAAATCCTGCATGTCCACATGGATAGTCCTTCTCTGAACCCTGCTTATACAGGTACTATACAGATGATCAGGTTTTAAATACATCAGATAGGGATTCTATACATTAGTTAGGACTGCTCTATAAGGGTATACCTTGACGATTTGGTGGAGCAGCTTAGTATACATTTTTTTGTAAAAAAACGTATCAACTAAATACCCTGTTTTCTTTACATCTTTTGACTAGCACTTGCTGATTACTGTGATTTTTTTTTTTTTTTTTACAACAGAGTATTTTTGACCTCATTGTGCTCTTTTGTGTCTTCAAGTTTTCTGGTGGTGTGAACAGGTTCCTACAGACTTGTTCAATGTGCAAGTGGCCCATGTGTTTCTGGTTCTATAATTGTTCTCTTGTCTCTACAAGACTGGGGAGTCCACCACTCCTCTGTGGGTCATTTGCATTTAAGCTGTTCCATCCTGCATGTCCACATGGATAGTCCTTCTCTGAACCCTGCTTACACAGGTACTATACAGATGATCAGGTTTTAAATACATCAGATAGGGATTCTATACATTAGTTAGGACTGCTCTATAAGGGTATACCTTGACGATTTGGTGGAGCAGCTTAGTATACATTTTTTTGCAAAAAAACGTATCAACTAAATACCCTGTTTTCTTTACATCTTTTGACTAGCACTTGCTGATTACTGTGATTTTTATTTTTATTTATTTTTTTTTTTTTTTACAACAGAGTATTTTTGACCTCATTGTGCTCTTTTGTGTCTTCAAGTTTTCTGGTGGTGTGAACAGGTTCCTACAGACTTGTTCAATGTGCAAGTGGCCCATGTGTTTCTGGTTCTATAATTGTTCTCTTGTCTCTACAAGACTGGGGAGTCCACCACTCCTCTGTGGGTCATTTGCATTTAAGCTGTTCCATCCTGCATGTCCACATGGATAGTCCTTCTCTGAACCCTGCTTATACAGGTACTATACAGATGATCAGGTTTTAAATACATCAGATAGGGATTCTATACATTAGTTAGGACTGCTCTATAAGGGTATACCTTGACGATTTGGTGGAGCAGCTTAGTATACATTTTTTTGCAAAAAAACGTATCAACTAAATACCCTGTTTTCTTTACATCTTTTGAATAGCACTTGCTGATTACTGTGATTTTTTTTTTTTTTTTTTTTACAACAGAGTATTTTTGACCTCATTGTGCTCTTTTGTGTCTTCAAGTTTTCTGGTGGTGTGAACAGGTTCCTACAGACTTGTTCAATGTGCAAGTGGCCCATGTGTTTCTGGTTCTATAATTGTTCTCTTGTCTCTACAAGACTGGGGAGTCCACCACTCCTCTGTGGGTCATTTGCATTTAAGCTGTTCCATCCTGCATGTCCACATGGATAGTCCTTCTCTGAACCCTGCTTATACAGGTACTATACAGATGATCAGGTTTTAAATACATCAGATAGGGATTCTATACATTAGTTAGGACTGCTCTATAAGGGTATACCTTGACGATTTGGTGGAGCAGCTTAGTATACATTTTTTTGCAAAAAAACGTATCAACTAAATACCCTGTTTTCTTTACATCTTTTGAATAGCACTTGCTGATTACTGTGATTTTTTTTTTTTTTTTTTTTACAACAGAGTATTTTTGACCTCATTGTGCTCTTTTGTGTCTTCAAGTTTTCTGGTGGTGTGAACAGGTTCCTACAGACTTGTTCAATGTGCAAGTGGCCCATGTGTTTCTGGTTCTATAATTGTTCTCTTGTCTCTACAAGACTGGGGAGTCCACCACTCCTCTGTGGGTCATTTGCATTTAAGCTGTTCCATCCTGCATGTCCACATGGATAGTCCTTCTCTGAACCCTGCTTATACAGGTACTATACAGATGATCAGGTTTTAAATACATCAGATAGGGATTCTATACATTAGTTAGGACTGCTCTATAAGGGTATACCTTGACGATTTGGTGGAGCAGCTTAGTATACATTTTTTTGCAAAAAAACGTATCAACTAAATACCCTGTTTTCTTTACATCTTTTGACTAGCACTTGCTGATTACTGTGATTTTTTTTTTTATTATTTTTTTTTATTTTTTTTACAACAGAGTATTTTTGACCTCATTGTGCTCTTTTGTGTCTTCAAGTTTTCTGGTGGTGTGAACAGGTTCCTACAGACTTGTTCAATGTGCAAGTGGCCCATGTGTTTCTGGTTCTATAATTGTTCTCTTGTCTCTACAAGACTGGGGAGTCCACCACTCCTCTGTGGGTCATTTGCATTTAAGCTGTTCCATCCTGCATGTCCACATGGATAGTCCTTCTCTGAACCCTGCTTATACAGGTACTATACAGATGATCAGGTTTTAAATACATCAGATAGGGATTCTATACATTAGTTAGGACTGCTCTATAAGGGTATACCTTGACGATTTGGTGGAGCAGCTTAGTATACATTTTTTTGCAAAAAAACGTATCAACTAAATACCCTGTTTTCTTTACATCTTTTGACTAGCACTTGCTGATTACTGTGATTTTTTTTTTTTTTTTACAACAGAGTATTTTTGACCTCATTGTGCTCTTTTGTGTCTTCAAGTTTTCTGGTGGTGTGAACAGGTTCCTACAGACTTGTTCAATGTGCAAGTGGCCCATGTGTTTCTGGTTCTATAATTGTTCTCTTGTCTCTACAAGACTGGGGAGTCCACCACTCCTCTGTGGGTCATTTGCATTTAAGCTGTTCCATCCTGCATGTCCACATGGATAGTCCTTCTCTGAACCCTGCTTATACAGGTACTATACAGATGATCAGGTTTTAAATACATCAGATAGGGATTCTATACATTAGTTAGGACTGCTCTATAAGGGTATACCTTGACGATTTGGTGGAGCAGCTTAGTATACATTTTTTTGCAAAAAAACGTATCAACTAAATACCGTTTTCTTTACATCTTTTGACTAGCACTTGCTGATTACTGTGATTTTTATTTTTATTATTTTTTTTTTTTTTTACAACAGAGTATTTTTGACCTCATTGTGCTCTTTTGTGTCTTCAAGTTTTCTGGTGGTGTGAACAGGTTCCTACAGACTTGTTCAATGTGCAAGTGGCCCATGTGTTTCTGGTTCTACATTTTGCATTTAGCCCAAAAAGTAATAATTTGGTCTCATCTGACAAGAGCATCTGTTTCCAGATGCTAGCTATATCCCCTACATGGCTTCATGCAAACTGCAAGCAGGACTTCTTATGGCTTACTTTCAAAAATGGCTTTCCTCTTCCACTCTTCCATGAAGGCCAGATTTGGGGATTATGCAACTAATAGTTGCCTAGAATGGACTTCTATACAGTGTATGTGCAAATAATGGAGAGGATTCTATGGACTCCAATTTAGTCATGCTGTAGGGATTATAACACCATACTCATGCATTGAAATAATTGAAATAAGACAGGGACCCAGAAATAGATAGGATTGTAGTACCATTCCTGTTTTTCTAATGTAGATATATTTAATAAACAGTCATGGTACATATCCTATAACCATCAAACGGATCCCTTGTTCCAATGTGTTGGTATAGCGTTCCTGGAATGGAGGAGAGCATGAGAATTGGGTCTCCTCTTTGGTGTTATTGCTGTTACTCTGTGACATACATACAGTCATCACGCTCTCCAAGGTCTTTTTTATGTGTTTTACATGTTTACATGGATATGGGACCCATATAGGAAAGTCTGTGAAAGGATTGCAGCAGACCAACACCATAAAAGCTTACCAACAGAGCCTTTATTGTTTGTGGCAGGGTATGGTCGCTTACAAGGAATAAGTAAGTACGACATAGGATATATTTATCATAATCTACTCTGAGTAGTGAAGTAATGCTCCCGAGTTTTATATGAATTTACAAATTGATTTGTAGAACTTCTAATATATATGCAACAAATTTATCAAATATTATAAAACCTCTATATTGTTGATCACAGATGCATGTATAATTCAGATGATTTTAAGTTTCCATCTGAATGTACTTCTTTAGCTTAAAAAACTTTTCAATACCGTTATTTGTTTTTTTCTTTTCCAGATATTGTGAAAAATTACAGGGTAGTGGATAAAAACTAATGCAGTCATTATATGATTACAGTACATGGAGAGAAACCTGCTGTCTGCAAAATCATTAGTGTAAGGGGAGAACACTCGAGAGATCATGCATATCCCACAGTTGCCACCAATTTGTCAGGGGACGCTGGATGAGGCTGCGGCTGTTTGCACTACTAGGCCAGTTATTGGGGAACTCACAGTCAACGTAGGGTCAAAATTGTTGGTACCCCTTGTTTAATGACAGAAAAACCCACAATGGTCACAGAAATAACTTGAATCTGACAAAAGTAATAATAAATAAAAAATCTATGAAAATGAACAAATGAAAGTCAGACATTGCTTTTCAACCATGCTTCCACAGAATTTAAAAAATGAAATTATGGTACCCATAACTTAATATTTTGTTGCACAACCTTTTGAGGCAATCACTGCAATCAAACGATTCCTGTAACTGTCAATGAGACTTCTGCACTTATCGACAGATATTTTGGCCCACTCCTCAAGAGCAAACTGCTCCAGTTGTCTCGTGTCTGAAGGTTGCCATTTCCAGACGGCATGTTTCAGCTCTTTCCAAAGATGCTCAATAGGATTTAGGTCAGGGCTCATAGAAGGCCACCTCAGAAGAGTCCAATAGTTTCCTCTTAGCCATTTTTGGGTGTTTTTAGCTGTGTGTTTTGGGTCATTATCCTGTTGCAAGACCCATGACCTGCAACTGAGACTAAGCTTTCTGACACTGGGCAACACATTTCTCTCTAGAATACCTTTATGATCTTGAGATTTCATTGTACCCTGCACAGATTCTAGACACCCTGTGCCAGATGCAGCAAAGCAGCCCTTGAACATAACAGAGTCTCCTCCATGTTTCACAGTAGGGACAGTGTTCTTTTCTTGATATGCTTCATTTTTCCGTCTGTGAACATAAAGCTGATGTGCCTTGCCAATAAGTTTCATTTTTGTCTCATCTGTCCATAGGACATGCTCCCAGAAGCTTTGTGGCTTGTCAACATGTAGTTTGGCAAATTCCAGTCTGGCTTTTTTATGATTTTTTCAACAATGGTGTCTGTTGTGAATTTGGTTTCTGGGCTCCCCCGGTGGTTACTGGTGGTACTGAACTTGTGTGCTTCATCTCCTCTGTTCACCTGTTTTCATCAGGATGTGGGAGTTTCTATTTAGCCTTGCTCCTCAGTCATTTCTATGCCGGCCAACAATGTTACCAGAAGCCTTTCTGTTGCATGTTCCTGCTCCTAGACTACTATCAGCTAAGTTGGACTTGTAGTCCTAAGATTGTTTTTGCATTTTTGTTCCAGTTCTCTGTGTTTGAATATTTCTGAGGCTGGAAGCTCTTGTGAGCTGAAATTGCCACTCTGGTGTCATGAGTTGATATTAGAATCTTAAAGTAATTTCAGGATGGTGTTTTGAAAGGGTTTTCAGCTGACTGTGAAGTTCCCTTTTCTGTCTTCCTACTATCTAGTAAGCGGACCTCAATTTGCTAAACCTATCTTCATACTTCGTATGTCAATTTCCTCTAAAATCACCGACAATATATGTGGGGGCTACTGTCTGCCTTTTGGGGAAAATTTCTCTAGAGGTAAGCCAGGTCTGTATTTTCCTCTGCTAGGGTCAGTCAGTCCTCCGGCTGGCGCTGGGCGTCTAGGGATAAAACGTAGGCACGCTACCCAGCCACTGTTGGTTGTGCGGTAGGTTTAGCTCACAGTCAGCTCGAGTTCCCATCTTCCAAGAGCTAGTCCTTTTGTATGCTTTACTACGGTCTCTTGCCATTGAGAACCATGACAGTTTGGCCGGCCAAGGGTTAAAATAATTGGCAGAAGAAAGGAGAGAAAAGAAGTCTGCAGAGAATTTTTTTTTTTTTTTTTCTGAGTTTGCTCATTAGTTGATTCACTTGCATCTCTGCTTACTGCAGCCTTCGTCTCTCTCTCCTTCTAATCCTTGAATGGTTCTGATTTCACCTGATTAAAATGGATTCTCAGAGTTTAGCTACAGGTTTGAATAATCTCGCTATGAAGGTTCAAAGTTTACAGGATTTTGTAATTCATGCTCCTATATCTGAACCTAGAATTCCTTTACCTGAATTTTTCTCCGGGGATAGATCTCGCTTCCAGAATTTCAAACATAATTGTAAATTATTTTTGTCTCTGAGATCTCGCTCCGCTGGAGATCCTGCACAGCAGGTCAGGATTGTAATTTCCTTGCTCCGGGGCGACCCTCAGGATTGGGCATTTGTTTTGGCACCAGGGGATCCTGCGTTGCTCAATGTGGATGCGTTTTTCCTGGCTTTGGGGTTGCTTTATGAGGAACCTCATTTAGAGATTCAGGCTGAAAAAGCCTTGATGGCCCTGTCTCAAGGGCAAGATGAGGCTGAAATATACTGCCAAAAATTTCGTAAGTGGTCTGTGCTTACTCAGTGGAATGAGTGCGCCCTGGCGGCGAATTTCAGAGAGGGTCTCTCTGATGCCATTAAAGATGTTATGGTGGGGTTCCCTGTGCCTACAGGTCTGAATGAGTCCATGACAATGGCTATTCAGATTGATCGGCGTTTGCGGGAGCGCAAACCTGTGCACCATTTGGCGGTGTCTACTGAGAAGGCGCCAGAGATTATGCAATGTGATAGAATTCTGTCCAGAAGCGAACGACAGAATTTTAGGCGAAAAAATGGGTTATGCTTCTATTGTGGTGATTCAACTCATGTTATATCAGCATGCTCTAAACGTACTAAGAAGATTGATAAGTCTGTTTCAATTGGCACTTTACAGTCTAAGTTTATTCTATCTGTGACCCTGATTTGCTCTTTATCGTCTATTACCGCGGACGCCTATGTCGACTCTGGCGCCGCTTTGAGTCTTATGGATTGGTCCTTTGCCAAACGCTGTGGGTTTAATTTAGAGCCTCTGGAAGTTCCTATACCTCTGAAGGGTATTGACTCCATGCCATTGGCTAGTAATAAACCACAATACTGGACACAAGTAACTATGCGTATTAATCCGGATCACCAGGAGATTATTCGCTTCCTTGTGTTGTATAATCTACATGATGTGTTGGTGCTTGGATTGCCATGGCTGCAATCTCATAACCCAGTCCTCGACTGGAAAGCAATGTCTGTGTTAAGCTGGGGATGTCAGGGGACTCATGGGGACGTACCTTTGGTTTCCATTTCGTCATCTATTCCCTCTGAGATTCCGGAATTTTTATCTGATTATCGTGATGTTTTTGAGGAGCCTAAACTTGGTTCACTACCTCCGCACAGAGATTGCGATTGTACTATAGATCTGATTCCGGGCAGTAAGTTTCCAAAGGGTCGTTTATTTAATCTATCTGTGCCTGAACATGCTGCTATGCGGGAATATATTAAGGAGTCCTTGGAAAAGGGACATATTCGTCCTTCGTCATCTCCCTTAGGAGCCGGTTTTTTCTTTGTATCTAAAAAAGATGGCTCTTTGAGGCCGTGTATTGATTATCGGCTTTTGAATAAAATCACGGTTAAATATCAGTATCCTTTGCCACTGCTTACTGATTTGTTTGCTCGAATAAAGGGGGCCAAGTGGTTCTCTAAGATTGATCTTCGTGGGGCGTATAATTTAGTGCGAATTAAGCAGGGGGATGAGTGGAAAACCGCATTTAATACGCCTGAGGGCCATTTTGAGTATTTAGTAATGCCTTTTGGTCTTTCAAATGCCCCTTCAGTCTTTCAGTCTTTTATGCATGACATTTTCCGTGAATATTTGGATAAATTTATGATTGTGTATCTGGATGATATTTTGATTTTTTCGGATGACTGGGACTCTCATGTCCAACAGGTCAGGAGGGTTTTTCAGGTTTTGCGCTCTAATTCCTTGTGTGTAAAGGGTTCTAAGTGTGTTTTTGGGGTTCAAAAGATTTCGTTTTTGGGGTACATTTTTTCCCCCTCTTCCATTGAGATGGACCCTGTCAAGGTTCAGGCTATTTGTGATTGGACGCAACCCTCTTCTCTTAAGAGCCTTCAGAAGTTTTTGGGCTTTGCTAATTTTTATCGTCGATTTATAACTGGTTTTTCTGATGTTGCTAAGCCGTTGACTGATTTGACTAAGAAGGGTGCTGATGTTGCTGATTGGTCCCCTGCTGCTGTGGAGGCCTTTCGGGAGCTTAAGCGCCGCTTTTCTTCCGCCCCTGTATTGCGTCAGCCTGATGTTACTCTTCCTTTTCAGGTTGAGGTCGACGCTTCTGAAATCGGAGCTGGGGCGGTTTTGTCGCAGAAAAGTTCCGACTGCTCCGTGATGAGACCTTGCGCGTTCTTTTCTCGTAAATTTTCGCCCGCTGAGCGAAATTATGATATTGGTAATCGGGAGCTCTTGGCTATGAAGTGGGCTTTTGAGGAGTGGCGTCATTGGCTTGAGGGGGCTAGACATCAGGTGGTGGTATTGACCGACCACAAGAATTTGATTTATCTTGAGTCTGCCAGGCGCCTGAATCCTAGACAGGCGCGCTGGTCGTTATTTTTCTCTCGGTTTAATTTTGTGGTTTCTTACCTACCGGGTTCTAAAAATGTGAAGGCGGATGCCCTTTCTAGGAGTTTTGAGCCTGATTCCCCTGGTAATTCTGAACCTACAGGTATCCTTAAGGATGGAGTGATATTATCTGCTGTTTCCCCAGACTTGCGACGGGTCTTGCAGGAGTTTCAGGCGGATAGACCTGATCGTTGCCCGCCTGGTAGACTGTTTGTTCCGGATGATTGGACCAGTAGAGTCATCTCGGAGGTCCATTCTTCTGCGTTAGCTGGTCATCCTGGAATCTTTGGTACCAGGGATTTGGTGGCTAGGTCCTTCTGGTGGCCTTCCCTGTCGCGAGATGTGCGAGGTTTTGTGCAGTCTTGTGATGTTTGTGCTCGGGCCAAGCCTTGTTGTTCTCGGGCTAGTGGATTGTTGTTATCTTTGCCTATTCCGAAGAGGCCTTGGACTCACATCTCCATGGATTTTATTTCTGATCTCCCTGTTTCTCAGAAGATGTCTGTCATCTGGGTGGTGTGTGACCGTTTCTCTAAGATGGTCCATTTGGTCCCCTTGCCTAAATTGCCTTCCTCATCCGAGCTGGTTCCTCTGTTTTTTCAAAATGTGGTTCGCTTGCATGGTATTCCGGAGAATATCGTTTCTGACAGGGGAACCCAATTCGTGTCTAGATTTTGGCGAGCGTTCTGTGCTAGGATGGGCATTGATTTGTCTTTTTCGTCTGCTTTCCATCCTCAGACTAATGGCCAGACCGAGCGAACTAATCAGACCTTGGAGACTTATTTGAGGTGTTTTGTGTCTGCGGATCAGGATGATTGGGTTGCCTTTTTGCCCTTGGCGGAGTTTGCCCTCAATAACCGGGCTAGTTCTGCCACCTTGGTTTCTCCTTTCTTCTGTAATTCGGGGTTTCATCCTCGTTTCTCTTCCGGTCAGGTGGAGTCTTCGGATTGTCCTGGAGTGGATGCTGTGGTGGAGAGGTTGCATCAGATTTGGGGGCATGTGGTGGACAATTTGAAGTTGTCCCAGGAGAAGACTCAGCAGTTTGCCAACCGCCGTCGTCGTGCTGGTCCTCGTCTTTGTGTTGGGGACTTGGTGTGGTTGTCTTCTCGTTTTGTCCCTATGAAGGTTTCTTCTCCTAAGTTTAAGCCTCGGTTCATCGGCCCGTACAAGATATTGGAGATTCTTAACCCTGTGTCCTTTCGTTTGGACCTCCCTGCATCTTTTTCTATTCATAATGTCTTCCATCGGTCATTGTTGCGCAGGTATGAGGTACCGGTTGTGCCTTCCGTTGAGCCTCCTGCTCCGGTGTTGGTTGAGGGTGAGTTGGAGTACGTTGTCGAGAAGATCTTGGACCCGTGTTTCCAGACGGAGACTTCAGTATTTGGTCAAGTGGAAGGGCTACGGTCAGGAGGATAATTCTTGGGTGACAGCCTCTGATGTTCATGCCTCCGATTTGGTCCGTGCCTTTCATAGGGCTCATCCTGATCGCCCTGGTGGTTCTGGTGAGGGTTCGGTGCCCCCTCCTTGAGGGGGGGGTACTGTTGTGAATTTGGTTTCTGGGCTCCCCCGGTGGTTACTGGTGGTACTGAACTTGTGTGCTTCATCTCCTCTGTTCACCTGTTTTCATCAGGATGTGGGAGTTTCTATTTAGCCTTGCTCCTCAGTCATTTCTATGCCGGCCAACAATGTTACCAGAAGCCTTTCTGTTGCATGTTCCTGCTCCTAGACTACTATCAGCTAAGTTGGACTTGTAGTCCTAAGATTGTTTTGCATTTTTGTTCCAGTTCTCTGTTTTTGAATATTTCTGAGGCTGGAAGCTCTTGTGAGCTGAAATTGCCACTCTGGTGTCATGAGTTGATATTAGAGTCTTAAAGTAATTTCAGGATGGTGTTTTGAAAGGGTTTTCAGCTGACTGTGAAGTTCCCTTTTCTGTCTTCCTACTATCTAGTAAGCGGACCTCAATTTGCTAAACCTATCTTCATACTTCGTATGTCAATTTCCTCTAAAATCACCGACAATATATGTGGGGGCTACTGTCTGCCTTTTGGGGAAAATTTCTCTAGAGGTAAGCCAGGTCTGTATTTTCCTCTGCTAGGGTCAGTCAGTCCTCCGGCTGGCGCTGGGCGTCTAGGGATAAAACGTAGGCACGCTACCCGGCCACTGTTAGTTGTGCGGTAGGTTTAGCTCACAGTCAGCTCGAGTTCCCATCTTCCAAGAGCTAGACCTTTTGTATGCTTTACTACGGTCTCTTGCCATTGAGAACCATGACAGGTGTCCTCCTTGGTCGCCTCCCATGAAGTCCACTTTAGCTCAGACAATGACGGATGATGCAATCTGACACTGATGTTCCTTGAGCTTGAAGTTCACCTTTAATCTGTTTAGAAGTTTTTCTGGGTTCTTTTCTTACCATTCGGGTTATCCATCTCTTTGATTTGTCATCAATTATTCTCCCTTGGCCACGTCCAGGGAGGTTGGCTACAGTCCCATGGATCTTAAATTTCTGAATAATATGAGCAACTGTAGTCACAGGAACATCAAGCTGCTTGGAGATGGTCTTATAACTTTTACCTTTAACATGTTTGTCTGTAATTTTGTTTCTAATCTCCTGAGACAACTCTTTCCTTTGCTTCCTCTGGTCCATGTTGAGTCTGATACACACCATGTCACCAAACAGCACAGTGAGTATCTGTAGCCCTATATACAGGCCCACTCACTGATTCCAAGATTGTAGACACCTGTGATGCTAGTTAGTGGACACACCTTGATTTAACGTGTCCTTTTTGTCACATTTTCAGGGGTTACCATCATTTCTGTCCAGGCCTATTTCATAAGTTATATTTTTATTTTTTAAATTCTGTGGAAGCATGGTTGAAAAGCAATGTTTGAGTTTAATTTGTTCATTTTCATAGATCTTTTATTTATTATTACTTTTGTCAGATTCAAGTTATTTCTGTAACCATTGTGGGTTTTTCTGTCATTAAACGAGGGGTACCAACAATTTTGACCACGTGTGTACTTCACTTGGCAAAAAATGGTAAGGCTTTAATACTAGAGATTAGGACCGTCCCGAATAGGGTCACTGTGATGTGGTGAGATGGCTTGTACTTTTTTTATCAAAGTTATGTTAACTAAGCACCCTACATTATTTTCATGCACTATTGCTATTTATTTACTGTAGGGTATTTGCTTATTATGTTTTTATCTTGGGTTTTGTTTGTTTAATGGCCAGTGTTAATATCTGCCTAAACTCTGCATGCATACCAACTTACTGTATATAACAGCTCATCTCTTTAGTTTTTTTGTCTCATGCAGGTGAGCTGATCTCTTTCACATGGGGCAAACTGTACAGCCTGCATCTCAGGCTAAAGGTTTATAGATGCACATCTTTGGCCCTAACTGAGCCTTTGGGTAATGAACTGTAAAGTGGATCGGTTATCAGATTGCACACTACAAACTACATACATAAATAATTATATTTTTTGACATGATGAGGTTGGCTTTGAAAAAAAGTTGGTGTATACCGTAATTTCATTTTGAAGTTTAAACTCATTTGTTGTCCACCTAGTCTGTCTGACAGCTCTGCAGTGTCCCACTTTACTGCTGCTAAAATCTCACACTGCTCAGCACAAGCTGCAGCTGTAGGCAGAGACTGAATACACCTGGATTTATGAGTTTTCTCGCTCTTTAGCTGGACACCCATTCTAAGAAATATTTTCAAAACAAGTACACTAGGCTCAAGAGGTGCAATATATCGATTTACAAATATATGCAATTTTTATAAAACTGATGATATAGATTCACTTTCATTTTGAGCACTAGTCACCCTGACTTGCTAGCTAGTTATAAAGCAGGTGTCTCGCTGTTGCACTGATCTATAGTCTCCTGTCTGTATCTGAGCTCTAACGGCAGGTAACAAGACTCTTTTATGCTTTCTGGGACCTTGCCGGTGGGCGTGAAAGTACTTATGGTGCTGACTCCAAGCTTGCCTTTTTACCCAACTACGTCATCCGCAATTCAGTTTATATATTTAAAGTAGAATGCAAAATCCTCATTCTTAATAAGCTGCATTTTAGACTTTCACTGCTACCTAGTGACACCCTGTTCTTAGCCTTTTGGGCCATGGGCCATATCTCTCATACTTACACTGGCTCCAGTAGCTTAGCTGCAAAGGGGGCGGTCACCACGGGCCCTGTGCTCTGAGGGGGCCCACCCTGAGCTACACTATGTAACTCACCCGGCCGCTATGAGGCCCCTGAGCAGGCGGGAGGTGGTGCCAGCAGTGGGGCCCTCGCCCGTCATAGCAGGTTCAACTGTATCGGCCGGATGCTGATACAGCTGATCGCATTAATGAGAGAAGGAGCGTTGCGCTCTCCCATCATCCACCTCTCAGCATCTGACATCACCAACGCCGACACTGACAGGGGTCGCATTGACGTTACTACTTGGCGCCCGCTATCCGGAGATGTGCGGGCGCTTGGAGCAGAGGAGGAACCAGGAGGAAGAGGTGAGTATTTATTTATTGTTTTTATGAAGCTGCATTACACTATAGAGTCTGCCTATGGGGCTGCATTACACTATAGAGGCTGCCTATGGGGATGCATTATGAGTCTTCCTATGGGGAGTGCATGATGGAGAGTGCTGTATACTATATAGATTCTGCCTATGTGGGGTGCATTATACAATATAGAGTCTGCCTATGGGGGTGCATTGTACTATAGAGTCTGCCTATTGAGGGGTTGCATTATACTATAGAGTCTGCCTATGGGAAGTGCATTATACTATATAGATTCTGCCTATGTGGGGTGCATTATACAATATGGTTTCTGCCTATGGGGATTGCATTGCACAATATAGAGTCTGGCTATGGGGGGTGCATTATACTATATAGAGACTGCCTATGGGGGTGCATTATACAATATAGAGTCTGCCTTTGGGGGTGCATTATACAATATAGAGTCTGGCTATGGAAATGCATTATACTAAAAAGAGCCTGCCTAATGGGGTGCATTATACAATATAGAGTCTGCCTATAGGAGGTGCATTATGCAATATAGAGTCTGCCTATGGGAAGTGTATTATACAATATAGAGTCTACATTATCTAGACTATACATTATATAGAGTCTGCCTATGGGGAATGCAGAATACTATAGAGTCTGCCTATGGGAGTTGCATTATACAATATAAAGTCTGCCTATAGGAGGTGCGTTATACAATATAGAGTCTGCTTATGGGGATTGCATTATACTATATAGAGTTTACATTATCTAGAGTATACATTATATAGAGACTGCCTATGGGGAGTGCAGATTACTATAGTCTGTCTATGGGGGGTGCAGTATACACTATAGAGTCTGCCTATGGGGAGTGCATTATAATATTAAATGTAAAGTGGGCATTTATTGTTATAGGGGAACTCGTGTGACTGTCAATGGGGCACAAAGGGCATTATTACTCTCTAGGGTTCTAGTGGGCAAAATGTAGACACTGTTTTCTAGGGCACTTGCACCTGGCATTGCTATATTCTAGAGGGTTGCTTTAGAATTTAGAGGGCACAGAGGACCACTCAGTAGGTGCAGTAATAGGGCACGTACGGCAGCAGTGGCTCAGTATTGGGGTATCAGCAGGATAAGCAGTTTGTTCAGTTTGGGAATAGATGGTGATGGCTGGAATATGATAAGTGAAATGTGTCTTTGTTGTAATCTCTACAGCCGAGTCCTGGCTGGAGAAGTTGTCATGTCGGTCTGGGCCAAATGGAAAAGACAGGAAAAGTGAACGATTCCATCAGAAAGAACGTCAGCTGTAAGTCACCATGTGCTATAATCACTTATATGTTCTGTAGTACTGGTATTTACCACTGACCATATGGCGGTAAGATCAATGTTGGTTTTTGCATAGAGATTATTTTCAGCAACAGTGTGGTCATCTGCTGAGGTTCTCCTCCACTATTAGGGTGCGTCACCCAGTTGTAATTAAGGTTACCTGGTTAGGGGGACAACTCAGAAGTTTCGCCTCTCCCTAAACCAAAACCCTAGCTATGGCTCTGATGTCACCACTTATTTACATCACAATTGTGATTTGTCACAAACGCAGCAATTACATAAATGGCAACAGGAAAGATATATATCTTGGTACCGTGTTAGCCAGTGGATAGAAATATATTTAGAATTGAGAGTCCTCAGTGGTTGATACCTTTTAATGGCTAACTGAAAAGATGGTAACAAATTGCAAGCTTTCGAGACTACACAGGTGACTTCATCAGGCAAAGACTAAAAGAAATTCTGAAGAATCACATATTTATGCACAACATAGCACAGAAAAATGCCATAGATAAGACAGGTGACGTGAAGCAGAATTACCATGAGTGATAAACAGTTATGTCCATAAATATTGGGGCAGTTCATAGATAAGGCGTGAATGTTTTACTGTCCCCTGATTGGGGTATGGTTCTGTTATGATGACCCCACATGGTCTGAAGAGCAAATTCCTTAGTTGATGTAAAAAGACATAAATCCATGCAACACATTCATAATGGTAATTCTGCTTCACGTCACCTGTCTTATCTATGGCATTTTTCTGTGCTGTGTTGTGCATAAATATGTGATTCTTCAGAATTTCCTTTAGTCTTTGCCTGATGAAGAGACCTGTGTAGTCTTGAAAGCTTGCAATTTGTTACCATCTTTTCAGTTGGCCATTAAAAGGTATCTACCACTGAGGACTCTCTAAATATAAATGGCAACATTAATTTAACATTACAGTGCATGCCATGAAGGTGTGCTATACGATAACTTGGGGAACTAGATGGTAAGAGAGTGGCAGGCGTATTTTTGAAACCTCTTATATATAGTCAGCCTAAAATGTAGTATGGAAAAATGTTGAATGATGTTTTAGTCAGGAGATAGGATGTGTACACTTGAATTATTACAATTTATGATCAGATTCTGAAGAAAGGCACTTCAATGAAACCATTAAGGCCCCGTCTCACATAGCGAGATCGCTAGCGAGATCGCTACTGAGTCACAAGTTTTGTGACGCAACAGCGACCTCCATAGCGATCTCGCTATGTGTGACACGTACCAGCGATCAGGCCCCTGCTGCGAGATCGCTGGTCGTGTCGGAATGGCCTGGACCTTTTTTTGGTCGTTGAGGCCCCGCTGACATTGCTGAATCGGTGTGTGTGACACCGATCCAGCGATGTCTTCACTGGTAACCAGGGTAAACATCGGGTTACTAAGCGCAGGGCCGCGCTTAGTAACCCGATGTTTACCCTGGTTACCAGCGTAAATGTAAAAAAAAACAAACAATACATACTCGCCTTCTGATGTCCGTCAGGTCCCTTGCCGTCTGCTTCCTGCTCTCACTGACTGCCGGCCGTACAGTGAGAAGTGAGAGCACAGCAGTGACGTCACCGCTGCGCTCTGCTCTAGTGTACGGCGGCTCAGTCAGAGCAGGAAGCAGACGGCAAGGGACCTGGACACCGAAAGGCGAGTATGTACTGTTTGTTTTTTTTGGTAACCAGGGTAAACATCGGGTTACTAAGCGCGGCCCTGCGCTTAGTAACCCGATGTTTACCCTGGTTACCCGGGTGCTGCAGGGGGACTTCGGCATCGTTGAAGACAGTTTCAACGATGCCGAACTCGTTCCCCTGATCGTTGGTCGCTGGGGAGAGCGGTCTGTGTGACAGCTCCCCAGCGACCACACAGCGACTTACCAACGATCACGGCCAGGTCATATCGCTGGTCGTGATCGTTGGTAAATCGCTAAGTGAGACGGGGCCTTTAAGGAAAATGATGCCAAGTCTAGTGTTCTCCCCTGAACACTGAGCTTTAGGTAAACAGTAAAGTTACTTGTTAACAAATTATCTGGCTCCAGGTTCCCTTCTCCTGTAGGTGACCTTACTAGACTAAGTACTCAGTTTTCAATGCCTCTCTTTTGCCTAGACTGGTAACAGATTTCGCAACCTTAAATGTGTTTAGTAGATATACCAAATACTAAAGCTTTTAGTATCTACTGTAATTGTATAACTAGTATGTACAAACACAAAAAGCCTTAAGGTACCGTCACACTAAACGATATCGCTAGCGATCCGTGACGTTGCAGCGTCCTCGCTAGCGATATCGTTTAGTTTGACACGCAGCAGCGATCAGGATCCTGCTGTGATGTCGCTGGTCGCTGAATAAAGTCCAGAACTTTATTTGGTCGTCCGATCGCCGTGTATCGTTGTGTTTGACACCAAAAGCAACGATACCAGCGATGTTTTACACTGGTAACCAGGGTAAACATCGGGTTACCAAGCGCAGGGCCGCGCTTAGTAACCCGATGTTTACCCTGGTTACCAGCGTAAAAGTAAAAAAAACAAACAGTACATACTCACCCAGCGTCATACCTCCCCCAGCGTCTGCTTCCTGACACTGACTGAGCGCTGGCCCTAAAGTGAAAGTGAAAGCCGCTGTGCTGTTAGGGCCGGAGCTCAGTCAGTGTCAGGAAGCAGAAGCTGGGGGACGCTGGGTGAGTATGTACTGTTTGTTTTTTTTACTTTTACGCTGGTAACCAGGGTAAACATCGGGTTACTAAGCGCGGCCCTGCGCTTAGCAACCCGATGTTTACCCTGGTTACCCGGGGACCTCGGCATCGTTGGTCGCTGGAGAGCGGTCTGTATGACAGCTCTCCAGCGATCAAACAGCGACGCTGCAGCGATCGGCATCGTTGTCGCTATCGCTGCAGCGTCGCTTAATGTGACGGTACCTTTACAGATCTGCAAACTAGCCTAAGAATATCAGAAATTCAAAATATGTGTTTAGTCGTTTCAGATTTTTTTGATAATTGAGAGCCTAACCTAAAGGAATCCAGACTAATGTCAGCCGATATCAATAGGTTCAGCCGATGGTCTAATGTATATGGGGGTGTCAGCACGCTGATGGTCAAATGTCGATCGTGCATGTCATATTTTGGATTTCTGATCGCATTGTTCTAGTGATGATGAGCCATGGGCTGAGGTATCAGCCAGCAGCTTCCAGATGAAGAACACAGAAGCGTTTGGCCGATCAAGTGCTCCAGTGTATGGGAGAGTCGGCTGAGTTGACTGTCGGCCAAACGATCAGCCAAAGCATCGTTCAGCCGACAACCATCCAATGTGTATGGCTTAACAATTGACATCAAAATTGATTGCAGCCATTTGTCCTTATATTAGTTATTTGAACTAGATAAAATATATAAATGTAAAAATATAAATTGTTACATGATTAGTTGCTCTGTAGAATGTTAGTGGTATTACTTCACAGGAGCACACGCAGTGTGGGGTTGTTAATCTGAATTTACTACCATGGGAATGAACTCACCTGCTACATTCTATCCTAGAAGAAAGTATCCTAAGCACTGCTCAAATTTCCTATCAGTGAAGATTGTGTGCTCTTTTTGCTAACCAAATTAGCATTCTACAGGCTTTTATCAGCAGCATTCCTACCAATAGAACTCCAAACATTCCTCTGTAAGGGAGTAGTAGTTTAGTGGTGATTATTGAGAATGGGCTACCTTTCTACTCATATGTGAGTATATTTAGACATTATTTAGCTGTGGCTAGTGGCTACACACATGCTGTGCTATCTGTACTCATATACTTTAGTTCTGAAATGATCTCATGCATACATGCATATAAAAAGTCTTTGATTTCACATTTTCATGAAATTGCTTTTGTGTTGTAAGAACAAGAAATATCACACTATTTTCTATCTTCACGGTTATTGTGTTTTAAATTACAATATTTCCTTTCTATTGCATTCTTGTTGCTAATTTGCAGTAGTTCTTCCCCATTTATTCTAACAAGAAAACCAAACAATTTCAAGCAGCAAGTGCTGTAATGTTATTATTTATTTCTATAGTAATAGCCCAGAGAATGTTCCGTAGAACTACTTTATTAGGTGACACTTAAAGGGAAGCTATCATCAGACAATTACGTATTGATTAAATCAGGTTTTTTGCATTCAGCATATTTTTATAAATGTTTGAACATACAGCTGATGAAATAAGTATTGAACACGTGACCAATTTTCTAACTAAATACTAAAGGTGCTATTGGCATGAAAATCTCTCCAAATGTCTGTAAAAACCCATCCAATCCACACAGGTAAAGAAATCAAACCATAGATGTCAATAAATTAAGTTATTTGTAATAAAGAGAAATGACACAGAAGAAATATATAGAGGTATAGAACACAAGAGCACATGAAGGTACACAAAGCCATGTAAAGCACCAGCTGAAATTTATCAGTAATTAGAAAGTAAAGAATAATGAGAACCACTGCGCATCCCAAAAGGAATAAAATGAGCAGAAAAAAACTGGACTTACTGGATAAGGAATTAAATGAATAGGAATAAAAGCCTTGAGTTCCCTTGGAGGTGGAGTGGAACCTGTTTGCGGTATATAACTGAAAAGAATATCATACAATAAATGTGATATAGATACAATAGTGCAGATGCTGTAATAGAGGATATTGAATACACACTTACTTATTATAAAGGGCTTGTATCTGCTATACTGTAAAAGTGTTCTTGTGTTGGTGCTGCTAGTCCTCCTTTCCCCAAGCTTAAAGCATGTTTGCTAAGGAGGAATAGGGTATTACGTATTGCAAAGTATTAACATACACCTTCCACCTATTGTTGGTATAATTTGAGACTACTTACTGCCTGTATGTGGGTTTGGTGGCTGCATCGATGGTGCTGGCTAGCCGTATTGTGGTTTAGCCAGTGCAGATATTCCTAGAGTCAGTGCCTTTCGGTATGGTAGCGCTGGCTAGGTCCGATAATTGGTGGTGCAGGGTGACAGCAGAAGTTTTCTGCAAAAGCGTGTTCTAGCAATCTATCATAACAAAAAAGACCTTATCCTGAAGCATATACCGCTGCCGGTAGCAGAGAGATAAGGTTGTGCGTTCACTCACCAGGTTTTACTGGGGTCAGTGCTTGTAAATATGGGAGCGCTGTTTAGATCCGGCAGTGGTGGTGCAGGGTGATAGCAGGGGTTTCCTGCAGAAGCGCGATCTGGCGGGAGCGCAGGAGCGCGGGAGATCACCAGCGCCTCGCGTGCCCCGGCCGGAAGCAACGCTGAGGACGCGGCGGTGATTGGGGGGCGGAGCTGTGGTGACGTCACACAGAGTAAGGACGGGAGCGTGGTGGAGACAAGCTGCCTACGCGTTTCGAGGGTTAGCTTCCCTCTTCGTCAGGGCTATGTCTCCACCATAGGGGTCCGTCCTTAAATAGTCGCCTGATTGCTGGATGAGCTTCCCTGGAACCCCTGATTGGTAAATCGCACCATAATTAGAATTGATTGGCCGCATTAAGCAATCCCTGATTGTCAATTATCCTTGGATTTTGGGCTGGAATACCGAATGGTACATTATTAATATAAATATGAAGAATGCCGTTGGTCACCGTGAGCTGGAATAGTAAAAGGAACCCTGGTCTCGGTAAAACCTAATCATTAGATACTCTTACAGATATCATTAGATTATTACATAGATAAAAGAGGGGGAGGGGGAGGGGGGAAAAAAAGGGGGGACCTTTATTAATTTGTGCTTAGAAGATATATTATGCTTAGAGGAAAATTATGTAAATGTTAAAAATATATATTTTTATTACTATTTCATTAAAAGAGGAGGATAAAATCAAACAAGAAGTCTTAATAAAATACGTATAAATCTGAATATAAATATAACAATAAAAATAAAATTAAATAGTATAGAAGATAAAAAGAGCCAAACATCACATCTGGCCATCCCTGATATTTATTTATTTATTGATTACAGCCTAAGGGGATTAAGCAGGTTTGATATGAATAAAAAATATTATTTAGTAGTCCCAGCTATAGTCATATAAATAACTAATACAAATGCTAAAAAATGCTATAAAAATATATATACACACACTTATAATGTATAGCTGGGGACGGTAATGATCTCCAACCACACAATCCACCTGTATATCTACGTTACTCTGCGTGATGGGATTGTGAGGAAAGAAGAGGGGGGGGGGAAAAGGGGGGGGGGGGGGGGGGTTGGAGGGGATTTGGTATAGGGAGGGGGGGTTTGGGATTGAAGGAAGTTATTTCAAAAGGCGTATAGTTCGATTTCCTGGTTTAGGCCAGTCGGAGCCAGACTATCTAAGGTGAATATCCACCTGGACTCAACCCGAGACATGGCCTTAATGTAGTCCCCCCCTCGGGAATTGCGTGGGACCACTTGGATGCCCCAAAAGGATGTCCCAAAAAGGGAGTGATTATGTTGTTCAAAATAATGACGAGATAATGGATGTCCGATAAACCCCTTACTAATATTATTAAAATGTTCATTAATCCTGTCTGATAGTCTTCTTTTTGTCCGACCTACATAGATATTTCCACACGGGCATTTCAATATATAGATGACCCCTGAGGTCTGGCAAGTGATATAGTCATGGATAGCAAATTCACTAACTTCATTGGCGTCCTTAAAACTAGTGCGAATCACTTTCTTACTAGGGACTCGTCTACAGCATGCACATTTGCCACATGGCATAAAGCCTTGTGGTTTCGCTATTGAATTGGTAAGATATGTCTGTTTTTTAGGGTTTTGCATGGGAAGTATAGATTTCGTGGTTGGTGCCAGTAAGAGTCCCAAGTTTTGTGCCTTTGTGTAAACGAACTTGGGTTTTGTGGGTAACAGATTGCCAATGCACTTATCCTGTTATGACCCCAGTGGACAGGGTCTCAGAGGAACGTGTAAGTCTGCGAGATTCAAAAATCCAGCTCATAGGGCTGTGGTAACTGGGTTGACCAAATAGCTACTCCTAACGCCAACACTAGAAGTAGCCGGGGATCATGCCTACGGTGATCGCTAGATGACTCGCGCCAGCCGGAGAATCTAACTACCCCTAGGAGAAGAAAACAAAGACCTCTCTTGCCTCCAGAGAAAGGGACCCCAAAGCAAGATACAAGCCCCCCACAAATAATAACGGTGAGGTAAGAGGAAATGACAAACACAGAAATGAACCAGGTTCAGCAAAGAGAGGCCAGCTTACTAATAGCAGAATATAGCAAGATAACTTATCTGGTCAACAAAAACCCTATAAAAATCCACGCTGGGGATTCAAGAACCCCCGAACCGTCTAACGGTCCGGGGGGAGAACACCAGCCCCCTAGAGCTTCCAGCAAAGGTCAGGATACAGATTGGAACAAGCTGGACAAAAATACCAAACAAAACAAAAGCAAGGAAGCAAACTTAGCTTGAAATACAGGAACCAGGATCATAGGACAAGAGCACAACAGATTAGCTCTGATTTCAACGATGCCAGGCATTGAACTGAAGGTCCAGGGAGCTTATATAGCAACGCCCCTGAACTAACGGCCCAGGTGAGGATATAGGAAAAGACAGAAGCTCCAGAGTCAAATCACTAATGACCACTAGAGGGAGCAAAAAGCAAAATCACAACAGTACCCCCCCCCTTAGTGAGGGGTCACCGAACCCTCACCACGACCACCAGGGCGATCAGGACGAGCGGCGTGAAAGGCACGAACTAAATCGGCCGCATGAACATCAGAGGCGACCACCCAGGAATTATCTTCCTGACCATAGCCCTTCCACTTGACCAGGTACTGAAGCCTCCGCCTGGAGAGACGAGAATCCAAGATCTTCTCCACCACGTACTCCAACTCGCCCTCAACCAACACCGGAGCAGGAGGTTCAGCAGAAGGAACCACAGGCACAACGTACCGCCGCAACAAGGACCTATGAAATACGTTGTGGATAGCAAACGACACAGGAAGATCCAGGCGAAAGGATACAGGATTAAGGATTTCCAATATCTTGTAAGGACCAATAAAACGAGGTTTAAATTTGGGAGAGGAAACCTTCATAGGAACAAAGCGGGAAGAAAGCCACACCAAATCCCCAACACGTAGTCGGGGACCCACACCGCGGCGGCGGTTGGCAAAGCGCTGAGCCCTCTCCTGTGACAACTTCAAGTTGTCCACCACAAGATTCCAGATCCGCTGCAACCTATCCACCACAGAATCCACCCCAGGGCAGTCAGAAGGTTCCACATGACCCGAAGAAAAACGAGGGTGGAAACCAGAGTTGCAGAAAAACGGCGAAACCAAGGTGGCGGAACTAGCCCGATTATTAAGGGCAAACTCAGCCAACGGCAAGAAGGTCACCCAATCGTCCTGATCAGCAGAGACAAAACACCTCAAATAAGCCTCCAAAGTCTGATTAGTTCGCTCCGTCTGTCCATTAGTCTGAGGATGGAAAGCAGACGAAAACGACAAGTCAATGCCCATCCTACTACAAAAGGATCGCCAGAATCTGGAAACGAACTGGGATCCTCTGTCTGACACAATATTCTCAGGGATGCCGTGCAAACGAACCACGTTCTGGAAAAACACAGGAACCAGATCGGAAGAGGAAGGTAGCTTAGGCAAAGGAACCAAATGGACCATCTTGGAGAAGCGATCACATATCACCCAGATAACAGACATGCCTTGAGACACCGGAAGATCAGAAATGAAATCCATGGAGATATGTGTCCAAGGTCTCTTAGGGACAGGCAAGGGCAAGAGCAACCCGCTGGCACGAGAACAGCAAGGCTTAGCTCGAGCACAAGTCCCACAGGACTGTACAAATGACCGCACATCCCTAGACAAGGAAGGCCACCAAAAGGATCTGGCCACCAGATCTCTGGTGCCAAAAATTCCTGGGTGACCTGCCAACACCGAGGAATGAACCTCGGAAATGACTCTGCTGGTCCACTTATCAGGCACAAACAGTCTGTCAGGTGGACAAGAATCAGGCCTATCAGCCTGAAATCTCTGCAACACACGTCGCAGATCAGGAGAAATAGCTGACAAGATAATACCATCCTTAAGAATACCAACAGGTCCAGCGACTCCAGGAGCATCAGGCACAAAGCTCCTGGAAAGAGCATCGGCCTTCACATTTTTTGAACCTGGTAAATACGAGACAACAAAGTCAAAACGGGAGAAAAACAATGACCAGCGGGCCTGTCTAGGATTCAGGCGTTTAGCAGACTCGAGATACATCAGATTTTTGTGATCAGTCAAGACCACCACACGATGCTTAGCACCCTCGAGCCAATGACGCCACTCCTCAAATGCCCATTTCATGGCCAACAACTCCCGATTGCCCACATCATAATTTCGCTCCGCAGGCGAAAACTTCCTAGAGAAAAAGGCGCAAGGTCTCATAACAGAGCAACCAGGGCCTCTCTGCGACAAAACGGCCCCTGCTCCAATCTCTGAAGCATCCACCTCAACCTGAAAGGGAAGCGAGACATCAGGCTGGCACAAAACAGGCGCCGAAGTAAACCGACGTTTCAACTCCTGGAAAGCCTCCACGGCAGCAGGAGCCCAATTAACCACATCGGAGCCCTTCTTGGTCATATCCGTCAAAGGTTTCACAATGCTAGAAAAGTTAGCGATAAAACGACGGTAGAAGTTAGCGAAACCCAAGAACTTCTGAAGACTCTTAACTGACGAGGGCTGAGTCCAATCAAGAATAGCTCGGACCTTGACTGGGTCCATCTCCACAGCAGAAGGGGAAAAAATGAACCCCAAAAAGGGAACCTTCTGTACACCAAAAAGACACTTTGAGCCCTTGACAAACAAAGAATTTTCACGCAAAATTTTAAAGACCATCCTGACCTGCTCCACATGCGAGTCCCAATTATCAGAAAAAACCAGAATATCATCCAGATAAACGATCAAAAATTTATCCAGATAGTTCCGGAAAATGTCATGCATAAAGGACTGAAAAACTGAAGGGGCATTAGAGAGCCCAAAAGGCATCACCAAGTACTCAAAATGACCTTCGGGCGTATTGAATGCGGTTTTCCATTCATCTCCTTGCTTAATGCGCACAAGATTGTACGCACCACGAAGGTCTATCTTAGTAAACCACTTGGCACCTTTAATCCGGGCAAACAAGTCAGACAACAGCGGCAAAGGATACTGAAATTTGACAGTGATCTTATTTAAAAGCCGATAGTCAATACAAGGCCTCAAAGATCCGTCCTTTTTAGCCACAAAAAAGAATCCCGCACCAAGAGGGGAAGAAGACGGACGGATGTGTCCTTTCTCCAGAGACTCCTTGATATATGAACGCATAGCGGTATGTTCAGGTATCGACAGATTAAAAAGTCTTCCCTTAGGAAATTTACTGCCTGGAATCAAATCTATTGCACAGTCACATTCCCTATGAGGAGGCAATGCACTGGACCTGGACTCGCTAAAGACATCCTGATAATCAGACAAATACTCCGGAACTTCCGAAGGCGTAGAAGAAGCAATAGACACAGGCAGGGAATCCTCATGAATACCACGACGGCCCCAACTAGACACTGACATAGCCTTCCAGTCAAGGACTGGATTATGGGTCTGTAACCATGGCAGCCCCAACACAACCAAATCATGCATTTTATGTAGAACGAGAAAACGTATCACCTCGCGGTGTTCAGGAGTCATGCACATGGTAACCTGTGTCCAATACTGCGGTTTATTTTCTGCCAATGGCGTAGCATCAATACCCCTAAGAGGGATAGGATTTTCTAATGGTTCAAGAATAAAACCACAGCGCTTAGCAAATGAGAGATCCATAAGACTCAGGGCAGCACCTGAATCTACAAACGCCATGACAGGATAAGATGACAGTGAGCAAATCAAAGTTACAGACAGAATAAACTTAGGATGCAAATTACCAACGGTGACAGGACTAACAACCTTAGATATACGTTTAGAGCATGCTGAGATAACATGTGTAGAATCACCACAGTAGTAGCACAAGCCATTCCGGCATCTATGAATTTTCCTCTCATTTCTAGTCAGGATTCTATCACATTGCATCAAATCAGGTGTCCGTTCAGACAACACCATGAGGGAATTTGCGGTTTTTCTATCACATTGCATCACATCAGGTGTCTGTTCAGACAACAACATGAGGGAATTTGCGGTTTTGCGCTCCCGCAACCGCCGGTCAATTTGAATAGCCAGGGACATGGTATCATTCAGACCTGTGGGAATGGGAAAACCCACCATAACATTCTTAATGGCCTCAGAAAGGCCATTTCTAAAATTAGCGGCCAGTGCACACTCGTTCCAATGTGTCAGCACGGACCATTTCCGAAATTTTTGGCAATACACCTCAGCCTCGTCCTGGCCCTGAGACATAGCCAGCAAGGCTTTCTCTGCCTGAATCTCAAGATTGGGTTCCTCATAAAGTAAACCGAGCGCCAGAAAAAATGCATCAATATCAGCCAATGCCGGATCTCCTGGCGCCAACGAAAAAGCCCAATCTTGAGGGTCACCCCGTAAGAATGAAATAACAATTTTTACTTGTTGAGCAGAGTCTCCAGACGAACAAGGTTTCAGGGACAAAAACAATTTACAATTATTCCTGAAATTCCTAAACTTAAATCGGTCTCCTGAAAACAGTTCAGGAATCGGAATCTTGGGTTCAGACCTAGGATTTCTGATAACATAATCTTGTATACTCTGCACACGAGCGGCAAGCTGGTCCACACTTGTAATCAAGGTCTGGACATTCATGTCTGCAGCAAGCTTAAGCCACTCTGGGGTAAAGGGGAAAAGAAAAAAAAAAAAAAAAAATGAGAGAGGGAAAAAAAAACTCAAAATTTTCCTTCTTATAATCCCACTTCTGCAATGCATTAAACATTTAATACTGGCCTGGCATACTGTTATGACCCCAGTGGACAGGGTCTCAGAGGAACGTGTAAGTCTGCGAGATTCAAAAATCCAGCTCATAGGGCTGTGGTAACTGGGTTGACCAAATAGCTACTCCTAACGCCAACACTAGAAGTAGCCGGGGATCATGCCTACGGTGATCGCTAGATGACTCGCGCCAGCCGGAGAATCTAACTACCCCTAGGAGAAGAAAACAAAGACCTCTCTTGCCTCCAGAGAAAGGGACCCCAAAGCAAGATACAAGCCCCCCACAAATAATAACGGTGAGGTAAGAGGAAATGACAAACACAGAAATGAACCAGGTTCAGCAAAGAGAGGCCAGCTTACTAATAGCAGAATATAGCAAGATAACTTATCTGGTCAACAAAAACCCTATAAAAATCCACGCTGGAGATTCAAGAACCCCCGAACCGTCTAACGGTCCGGGGGGAGAACACCAGCCCCCTAGAGCTTCCAGCAAAGGTCAGGATACAGATTGGAACAAGCTGGACAAAAATACCAAACAAAACAAAAGCAAAAAGCAAGGAAGCAGACTTAGCTTGAAATACAGGAACCAGGATCATAGGACAAGAGCACAACAGATTAGCTCTGATTTCAACGATGCCAGGCATTGAACTGAAGGTCCAGGGAGCTTATATAGCAACGCCCCTGAACTAACGGCCCAGGTGAGGATATAGGAAAAGACAGAAGCTCCAGAGTCAAATCACTAATGACCACTAGAGGGAGCAAAAAGCAAAATCACAACATTATCCCCTTTCAAAATGGGCCAGTGTTTGTTAATAATATTTTTGAAACGCCTATGGCCTGAATGGAATTGCGTTATTATTGGGACTTGCCCTATTTGCTCTTGTATAGTAGGGGGATTGCGAGTGGCTATAGTTTTGTGAATCAAGGAGTCCCTCGGCATGGTTTCTACTTCCATTTTTGTTCTATTCAGAGTGGGTGCATCATACCCCTTCTCCTCAAACTGTGCTAACAAGTAGTCACTCTCCCTTCGATAATCCTCGACATTTGTGCAGTTCCTTCTAACTCTTAAGAACTGGCTTTTTGGAATGTTGGACAGCCATACTGGCAGGTGACAACTGCTAACATGAATATAGCTGTTTGAGTCCACTTGTTTGTGGAAACCCTTAGTAATTACTTTATTTTGGTCTATACAAATAGTTAGGTCCAAAAAATTTATGCTGGTGCGGCTAATGGTGGGTGTGAATTCCAGACCATAGTTATTGGAGTTGAGGCAGGAAATAAAGACTTGTAGGTCTGTTGGTGACCCATTCCAAATAAAGATAATGTCATCTATAAAACGGTGCCACATTTGGAGACCCTTCCGGAGATGACCGTCCTCATAGATGAACTCGAGCTCCCACTTCCCTACATAAAGATTTGCGAAACTAGGCGCGAACCGCGTACCCATAGCGGTCCCGTGGGTTTGCAGATAATACTGTTTTTCGTATAGGAAGTAGTTGTGTTTTAGAATAAACTCAATGCCCTCAATTATGAACTGAATTTGTGTATTTTTATAAGTGCCTAGTTTTTTAAGGAAATAACTTCCTTCAATCCCAAACCCCCCCTCCCTATACCAAATCCCCTCCAACCCCCAACCCCCCCCCCCCCTTTTTTCCCCCCCCCTCTTCTTTCCTCACAATCCCATCACGCAGAGTAACGTAGATATACAGGTGGATTGTGTGGTTGGAGATCATTACCGTCCCCAGCTATACATTATAAGTGTGTGTATATATATTTTTATAGCATTTTTTAGCATTTGTATTAGTTATTTATATGACTATAGCTGGGACTACTAAATAATATTTTTTATTCATATCAAACCTGGTTAATCCCCTTAGGCTGTAATCAATAAATAAATAAATATCAGGGATGGCCAGATGTGATGTTTGGCTCTTTTTATCTTCTATACTATTTAATTTTATTTTTATTGTTATATTTATATTCAGATTTATACGTATTTTATTAAGACTTCTTGTTTGATTTTATCCTCCTCTTTTAATGAAATAGTAATAAAAATATATATTTTTAACATTTACATAATTTTCCTCTAAGCATAATATATCTTCTAAGCACAAATTAATAAAGGTCCCCCCTTTTTTTCCCCCCTCCCCCTCCCCCTCTTTTATCTATGTAATAATCTAATGATATCTGTAAGAGTATCTAATGATTAGGTTTTACCGAGCCCAGGGTTCCTTTTACTATTCTAGCTCACGGTGACCAACGGCATTCTTCATATTTATATTAATAATGTACCATTCGGTATTCCAGCCCAAAATCCAAGGATAATTGACAATCAGGGATTGCTTAATGCGGCCAATCAATTCTAATTATGGTGCGATTTACCAATCAGGGGTTCCAGGGAAGCTCATCCAGCAATCAGGCGACTATTTAAGGACGGACCCCTATGGTGGAGACATAGCCCTGACGAAGAGGGAAGCTAACCCTCGAAACGCGTAGGCAGCTTGTCTCCACCACGCTCCCGTCCTTACTCTGTGTGACGTCACCACAGCTCCGCCCCCCAATCACCGCCGCGTCCTCAGCGTTGCTTCCGGCCGGGGCACGCGAGGCGCTGGTGATCTCCCGCGCTCCTGCGCTCCCGCCAGATCGCGCTTCTGCAGGAAACCCCTGCTATCACCCTGCACCACCACTGCCGGATCTAAACAGCGCTCCCATATTTACAAGCACTGACCCCAGTAAAACCTGGTGAGTGAACGCACAACCTTATCTCTCTGCTACCGGCAGCGGTATATGCTTCAGGATAAGGTCTTTTTTGTTATGATAGATTGCTAGAACACGCTTTTGCAGAAAACTTCTGCTGTCACCCTGCACCACCAATTATCGGACCTAGCCAGCGCTACCATACCGAAAGGCACTGACTCTAGGAATATCTGCACTGGCTAAACCACAATACGGCTAGCCAGCACCATCGATGCAGCCACCAAACCCACATACAGGCAGTAAGTAGTCTCAAATTATACCAACAATAGGTGGAAGGTGTATGTTAATACTTTGCAATACGTAATACCCTATTCCTCCTTAGCAAACATGCTTTAAGCTTGGGGAAAGGAGGACTAGCAGCACCAACACAAGAACACTTTTACAGTATAGCAGATACAAGCCCTTTATAATAAGTAAGTGTGTATTCAATATCCTCTATTACAGCATCTGCACTATTGTATCTATATCACATTTATTGTATGATATTCTTTTCAGTTATATACCGCAAACAGGTTCCACTCCACCTCCAAGGGAACTCAAGGCTTTTATTCCTATTCATTTAATTCCTTATCCAGTAAGTCCAGTTTTTTTCTGCTCATTTTATTGCTTTTGGGATGCGCAGTGGTTCTCATTATTCTTTACTACTTGGTTGTTCTCTTTAACAGGATCGGCACAGAGCCTGTTGCAACCACTTGCAGCTCCCGCAGCAATCTACTCTTCAGGTGATTAGGCACCAGTATACATATTCTATATTTATTCCCAGTAATTAGAAAGTATTCCTACCACTAGGTGAAAACTAATATCAGTAGGTTTAACTGATGGTCTATAAAAGAGTGTCTCATTACCAAGGTGCCACACAAGAAACATCTCATGATGGGTAAAACCAGTGAGCTATCTCAAGACCTTTGCAGACTTATTGTTGCAAAACTTTCTATTGGCATTTGTTACAGAAGAATTTCTGAACTACTGAAGGTTCCAGTGAACACTGATGGAGCCATAATCTGGAAGTGGAAAGAACATAATTTCAACATAAACTAACTACGACCAGGTGCTCTCTGCAAGATTTCAGACAGAGGACTGAGAAGAATTATCAGGAAAGTTGTCTAAGAGCCATGGAACACCTGTGCAGAGCAACAGAAAGATCTGCAATTAGAAGGAACAATTGTTACAAAGAAAACTAGTAATGCACTCAACCTCAATGACCTGTATGCAGGCTCACCACACAAGACACCGTTGCTGAACAAAAACCATGTTTAAGCACATTTAAAGTTTGCTCAACAACATTTAGACAAGCCTGTGAAATACTAGGAGAATATAGTCGGGTCAGATGAGACCAAAAATTGAACTCTTTAGATGCCATAATACACACCATGTTTGGAGTCCAAAGGCACTGCATATCATCGCAAAAACACCATACCAACAGTGAAGTTTGGAGGTGGGAACATCATGGTGCAGGGTTGTTTTTCAGCATACGTGTTAGGTGTTGAGTTTCCACTGCTGCACAGGGGGAATCTCGAACCATGTCCTCTGCGGGCTCCCATACTTCCTCAGCCATAGAGGAGCCTGCTCAGTAGAAACATCGGTCCCAGCGTCTTGTTCAAGCTGATGCTCTACGTCTGGTTACTGCTGCCATCCCAGGTCCAGCTATTGTAACCAGCATTAATCAGCGGCGAGCAGACACTCTTGGGACTAAGTCCTGCTTTTTGTCTACTGAGCATGCCCGTGGGACGACTTCTCATTGGAGGTCAAAGGTCACATGCTCAGGTCCTCAAGCGGTTCTGATTGGACCACTGGCAAGGTACCGGAAGGCTGCAACTATAAAAGGTTAAAAGAGGAGAATGAAGAAGTATATAGGTTTAAAACAGTAATATTTTATTAACAATACTTCAAACAATGTGCATACCAAAATACAAAAGTCAGTAAAGTGCATAAGGATAGCATAAAGATGACACCCCTTGGTGTAGGTAGCCGGTTAAGTCAATATAATGGCAGAGAGCTGCTGTTACTGAAACCGGTAGATAGGTAGCCAGTTAAATCAATACATATAATGGCAGAGAGCTGCTGTTACTAAAGTCTTTGTACTAATGAATAAATGTCACCGCAATATCCCATTGGCATATAGAGCAGCGCTTACCAGTAAAAAACAGGCAACGAACACCGAGTTGGATCCAGGAAAAAGCTTTTTCAATGGATCCCGGTGATTCTGACATTGATTTCTCATGACATATTGTACTTTATGATAGTGGTAACATTTCTTCGATGTGACTTGCGTTCATTTGTGAAAAAATGGAAATTTGACAAAAATTTTGAAAATTTCGCACTTTTCAAACTTTTAGTTTTTATGCCCTTAAATTGGAGAGTCATATCACACAAAATAGGTAAATAAATAACATTTCCCACATGTCTGCTTTACGTCTGCACAATTTTGGAAACCTAATTTTTTTTTATTAGGACGTTATAAGGGTTAAAATTGACCAGCGATTTCTCATTTTTACAAAAAAATTTGCAAAGCCATTTTTTAGGGACCACCTCACACTTGAAGTGACTTTGAGGGGCCTATATGACAGAAAATGCCCCAAAGTGACACCAAAAACTGCACTCCTCAAGGTACTCAAAACCACATTCTAGAAGTTTATTAACCCTTCAGGTGCTTCACAGGAATTTTTGGAATGTTTAAAAAAAAATGAACATTTAACTTTTTTCACAAAAAAATTATTTCAGATCCAATTTGTTTAATTTTGCTAAGGGTAACAGGAGAAATCAGACGCCAAAAGTTGTGCAATTTGTCCTGAGTACGCTGATACTCCATTTGTGGGGGTAAACCACTGTTTGGGAGCATGGCAGAGCTCGGAAGGGAAGGAGCGCCGTTTGACTTTTCAATGCAAAATTGTCTGGAATTGAGATCGGACACCATGTCGCATTTGGAGAGCCCCTGATGTGCCTAGACAGTGGAAACCCCCCACAAGTGACACCATGTTGGAAAGTAGACCCCTAAGGAACTTATCTAGATGTGTGGTGACCACTTTGAACCCCCAAGTGCTTCACAGAAGTTTATAATGTAGAGCCGTAAAAATAAAAAATCATATTTTTTCCACAAAAATGATATTTTCGCCCCAAATTTTTTATTTTCCCAATGGTAACAGAAAGTGGACCTGAAAGGTTGTTGTGCAATTTGTCCTGAGTACGCTGATTACCCATATGTGGGGGGAACCACCGTTTAGGCGCATGGCAGAGCTCGGAAGGGAAGGAGGGCCGTTTCGGAATGCAGACTTTGACAGAATGGTCTGCGGGCATCACGTTGCATTTGCAGAGCCCCTGATGTACCTAAACAGTAGAAACCCCCCACAAGTGACCCCATATTGGAAGCTAGACCCCCTAAGGAACTTATCTAGATGTGTTGTGAGAACTTTCAACCCCCAAGTGTTTCACTAAAGTTTATAGTGCAGAGCCGTGAAAATAAAAAATCCTTTTTTTTCCACAAAATTGAGTTTTAGCCCCCAGTTTTGTATTTTTCCATGGGTAACAGGAGAAATTGGACCTCAAAAGTTGTTGTGCAATTTGTCCCGAGTACGCTGATACTCCATATGTGGGGGTAAACCACTGTTTGGGCGCATGGCAGAGCTCGGAAGGGAAGGAGCGTTGTTTGACTTTTCAATGCAAAATTGTCTGGAATTGAGATCGGACACCATGTCGCATTTGGAGAGCCCCTGATGTGCCTAGACAGTGGAAACCCCCCACAAGTGACACCATGTTGGAAAGTAGACCCCTAAGGAACTTATCTAGATGTGTGGTGACCACTTTGAACCCCCAAGTGCTTCACAGAAGTTTATAATGTAGAGTCGTAAAAGTAAAACATCATATTTAGTCTACAATAATGATCTTTTCGCCCCCAATTTTTTATTTTCTCAATGGTAACAGAGAAATTGGACCCCAAAGGTTGTTGTGCAATTTGTTCTGAGAGCGCTGATTCCCCATATGTGGGGGGAACCACCATTTGGGCGCATGGCAGAGCTCAGAAGGAAAGGAGTGCCGTTTTGGAATGCAGACTTTGATGGAATGGTCTGCGGGCGTCACGTTGCTTTTGCAGAGCCCCTGATGTACCTAAACAGCAGAAACCCCCCACAAGTGACCCCATATTGGAAACTATACCCCCTAAGGAACTTATCTAGATGTGTTGTGAGAACTTTGAACCCCCAGGTGTTTCACTAAAGTTTATAGTTCAGAGCCGTGAAAATAAAAAATCCTTTTTTTTCCACAAAATTGAGTTTTTAGCCCTCAGTTTTGTATTTTCCCAAGGGTAACAGGAGAAATTGGACTCCAAAAGTTGTTGTGCAATTTGTCCTGAGTACGCTGATACCCATTATGTGGGAGTAAACTACTGTTTGGCAACACATCGGGGCTTGGAAGGTAAGTTGTGGCTTTTTGGAATGCAGACTTTGATGGAATGGTCTGCGGGCGTCATGTTGAGTTTGAAGAGCTACTGATGTGCCTAAACAGTAGAAACCCCCAACAAGTGACCCTATTTTGGAAACTAGATTACCCAAGAAACTTATCTAGATGTGTTGTGAGAACTTTGAACCCCCAAGTGTTTCACTAAAGTTTATAACGCAGAGCCGTGAAAATAAAAAAAATATTTTTTTTCCCGCAAAAATGATTTTTTAGCCACCAAATTTTTATTTTCCCAAGAGTAACAGGAGAAATTGGACCGCAAAAGTTGTTGTCCAATTGGTCCTGAGTATTTTGATACCCCATATGTGGGGTAAACCACTGTTTGGGTGCACGGCAGAGCTCGGAAGGAAAGGAGCACCATTTTACTTTTTCAACGCAGAATTGGCTGGAATTGAGATGGGACGCAATGTCACATTTGTAGAGCCCCTGATGTGCCTTAACAGTAATTTTGTCCAGCCCATTTTTTTGCGTGTGTTAAATTATGTCCAAATTATGACTCATACTTGTTTTTGTTTAAGGAAACAATATGTGCAGATTGCCACAATAGTCAGATCCAGAACCTATCATTTATATTAAATTATCTACTGAGCCTGTGTAAAGGTAATTATGAAAGAAGCAGGAGCAGGGTCAGGTGTGATATCACCATTTGTGATTGATGAATCCTGTGTTATCATCTGTGTTTAGAGGTGTTACCTATCATTATAGAAATATTATTAAGAACACTATTAAACCCACGTTACACGTTCGGGGAAGTGGACCAAAGAAAATACCGTATTTTGCTGCTTATTAGACGCACTGGATTATAAGACGCTCCCCAAATTTTGAGGCGAAAAATAGGAAAAAAAACTTTTTTTTAAAAAAAATGGTGGTGCTTCTTACAATCCAGGTGTCTTATTGCTTACCGGGGGTGGTGGCTGCCGTGAAGTGGGGTCCCAGGGTCGCTGCTGGAGGAGGTAAGCGTGGAGCTTTGCTACAGGCCGCAGCCTGGGATGAGGGGGTGTTCGGATGTGCAGCGTGCCGCTGCGGGTGTTCGGTGCTGCGGGGGCTCTGCCGACATTTTGTGAAAGCCCAGAGCCCTCGCACTTACATGGTTTACTGTGGTGGACTCCGGGAAAATGGCTGTCGGGGGTGGCGCATGTGTAGATGGAGATCTCAGCACCAAGATCTCAGGAGATGAGATCTCAGAACTGACTTGGGTATGTATACATCTGTTTCTTCAATGCTGCCAACAAGTGTTCGATCTGAGGGCTGTGAGGGTCAATCCACGAACTATACTTCATTGTCACTGAACCTTTCTTCATTGTCTTGCTGGAACATTATTTTCTCTTTTTCATACCCATAGTACTCAAGTGTATGAAGTAACTTGTCTTGTAGGATACTCACATATAACTCAGCATTGAGACCAAAATCGATCCTTGTCATGTATCTAACTAACGTTTGTGGCTTTGAAACAACCCCATACCATCAGGCTTCCTCCACCAAACTTGACAGTTCCTTCAATTTCTTGATCCGTTAGCCCATTTTTCCCTTGTTTCTTCCAGACTCATTTGTACCCATCAGAACCTAGTCTATTGACTTTCGTCAGATCTCTTCAAATCGCCTGTTTCCAATATCTACTGTCCACTTTTCATACTTTTTTGAAAACTTGATCCAATGCTTCTTATGATGATATTGTCACCCCAGAACTAATAGACCGGGTGATGAGCAGGCTTGTTGAATTAGATATTTTATCTGGACATCCAACTCTTGCTTTTGAATGGATGGACTTTAATTCGTATTCTTCCAACTGTGATGGCACTCACATGATACAGTTTGGCAATTTTCTTTTCAGAGACACCACTATCGATGAGCCGGAAGATGCTGTTTCTGTTTTCTTGGGGAATCTTCTACATGACTACTCCTCATTTTGAATCAGTAACCTTTTGCTTGGGAATAAACCTAAAAACACATTGAGCTATTAGGGAACGTGAGAACAGGTTGTAATTTGTAGGATACAGGAAGAAAAATATTTTTCCACCATCAGGAGCAAAACCGTAACAATGCAGTGATATGACCAGAATCTGTATAACTAATCATATACTAAATAGTTGCAAGTCAAATTTTGTATGAGATAGCCAACAATGATTGTCTGTAAAATGATGGTAGTCATACATCATACATTCGAAGCAGTAGTGTATGGTGAGATGTAGAGTCTGTAGGTCAAAAGTTCAAAACATTGTTACCCTTTTGCTCATTGGTGTACAGTTAAATGTAAAAGTTTGGGCATCCCTGGTCAAAATTACTGTTATTGTGAGCAGTAAAGCAAGTTGAAGATGAAATGATCTCTAAAAGGCCTAAAGTTAAAAATTACACATTTCCTTTTTTTCAGCAAAAAAAAGAATATATATTTTCATTTTTAAAATTTTAAAAGTTATGGGCCAATGCAAAAGTTTGGGCACCCTGTATAATTAGTGCCTTGTAGTACCCTCTTTTGAAAGTATCACAGCTTGTAACCGCTTTTTGTAGCCAGCCAAGAGATTTTCAATTCTTGTTTGAGGGATTTTCATCCATTTTTCCCTGGAAAATCCTTCCAGTTCTGTGACATTCCTGGGTCATATTGTATGCATTGCTATATTGAGGTCTAGCCACAGATTGTCAATGATGTTTGGATCAGGGGACTGTGAGGGCCATTGTAAAACCTTCAGCTTGCGTCTTGTGAAGTAGTCTATTGTGGATTTTATTGTTTGTGTTAGGGTCATTATCCATTTGTAGAAGCCACCCTCTTTTCAACTACAGCTTTTTTACAGATGGTGTTATGTTTACATAAGAATTTGTTCACATTTAATTGAATCCGTTCTTTCCTCTACCTGTGAAATGTTCCCAGTACAATTGACTGCAACACAACCTCAAATCATGATTGATCCACCCCCTTGCTTAATGGTTGGCTAGAGGTTCTTTTCCTGAAATTCTGTATCCTTTATTCTCCACACATACCTTTGATCATTGTGGACAAAGAGTTGTATATGAACCTCATCGGTCCACAGGACATGTTTCCGAAATGTATCAGGTTTGTCTAGATGTTCCTTTGCATACTTATGACTCTGAATTTTATGGTGAGGACAAAGGAGAGGTTTTCTTCTGAAGACTCTTCCATGAAGGCTATATTTGTGCAGTTGTCTGTGAACAGTAGAACAATGAACCACAACTGTAGAGTCTGATAAATCTTTCTGAAGATCTTTTGCAGTCAAGCGTGGGTTCTGATTTGCCTTTAGCAATCCTACGAGCAGCTCTCACTAAAACTTTGCTTGATGTTCCAGACCTTATCTTGTCCTCCACTGTTCCTGTTAACTGCCATTTCTTAATTACATTTCAATCTGACGAAATGGCAACTTGAAAACGCTTTGCTGTCGTCTTATAGCATTCTCCTGCTTTGTGGGACACGACCATTTTCATTTTCAGAGTGCTAGGTAGCTGCTTAGAAGAACCTATGGCTGCTGTTTTTTTGGCACAAGGTTAGAGGAGGCTGTGTTTTTATAAAGCTGGGAAATTTGCATCACCAGGCCTTTTCTGGGGAAGATAGCAAACAAGCCATAACCCTAACAGGCTAATTAAGGTTTGAAATCTTGCATCAGGCCGTTTTCCTGTCTAAAATACAAAGGAAATGTGCTATCTTTAAGTTTAGGCCTTTTAGAGATAATTTCATGTTCAACTTGCTTAACTGTACACAATAACAGTAATTTTGACCAGGAGTGCTCAAACCTTTACATGCCAATGTATATGGATATTGTTGTTCCCCGAGTTGTTCAGAAGACATGTGAAAATCTTTGTTTTCTGAACATATATGTCTTCAGTGAAGAAATTGACAAGTTGAACTCCACATCTTATCTGATAGGGATGGAAGCACTTACGATCTTTTGGGATAGGGATGGAAGCCCTGGAAGTGCAGAACGTTATTAGTGGCAATAGTTTTTGTTTTAGTAGTAAAGGCTGGGAGGAACTTTTAGTTCTTGAAGATGCAGCCGGGGGTCTAATAAGTCAATAGAAGTGGTAGAAATGTGTGATGTCGAGTGGAATTGTAGGTGGGTTTTGATTTAGATTAGTAATTAAATCTTGGCAAGTCTCCATGGTGCCTGTCCCGAAAAATAGAAAATCATAACTAAAACAATACCATTTAATGACAAATAACCACCCTCCCGCCAACATAAAAAAAGGTTGGCATGAGAGAGAGTGCAGTGGGTGGATCGCCCCCAGTAGGGCAGTGGGGTACTCGGAGCCGGGCCCTTCGGTTCTCAAGGGGGATGTCACGGTAGCTGACCCGGTCCGTGGCCCAACGGACGTCCGTATTAAAAGGGAAAGGTCTTTAAAGGGATAATGTTCGTGATTCCCCCTGTGGTATTCGGTCAGGGTGACCGACGCTGCTTAGGGGTCCACTGGGAAGATGTGATGGCAGCTAGATGGTATACCTTCCCACAGGTGAAGTGTATCCCCAGGGCTTCCCAGAAGTGTGGATGGTGATGGTGGATGATGTAAGGCGCAGGGAATAACGAGGACACAAGGTTGCAGTCTCTTTACCTTTTACTGAAGACTTCAGCATCCACAGTCCAGGGTACAGACCACAGGGTAGGCAGAGTCAAACCAAATGAAAGTCAAAACCACACCCTTTTATATATAAATTGAAGGTCTCAGCGGACACAAGGGCGCACGTCCAAAACCAGGGAGCCCATCCCGGCCAGTACCAAGACCACAAAGAACAAAAAGACATGGCCCCGGACTGTGCACGGTTCGCCCTGATGCTGTTGGAGTTTGTCCTGGAAAGGAATTTTTTCCTTTTTGGTGACGGTTACTATCTGCAGCGTCGCGGGACAGCCATGGGGTCCAATGTGGCCCCTACGTACGCAAACATCTATATGGCTGTCCTGGAGGGCGAACATGTGTACAGTTCTAGGTTTTGGGGCCATGTTAGGGGCTGGCGGCGTTACATCGATGACATCTTCCTGGTGTGGGATGGAGATAGGGATGAATTGGAATTGTTTTTTCTATATCTGAATGACATTTACCCAGAACTTGGGTTTACTATGGACTGTTCTCAAACAAAAATGCAGTTTTTGGATACATGTGTGTATAAAAGTGGGGGGAAGTAGCACACGGATCTCCTTGTGAAAGACACGGATAGAAATAACATCTTACACTTTTCTAGTGAACATCCACGGAGGATGGTGGAATCCCTACCATGGAGTCAGCTACTAAAGGCCCCGTCTCACATAGCGAGATCGCTAGCGAGATCGCTGCTGAGTCACAAGTTTTGTGACGCAACAGCGACCTCAGTAGCGATCTCGCTATGTGTGACACGTACCAGCGATCAGGCCCCTGCTGCGAGATCGCTGGTCGTGTCAGAATGGCCTGGACCTTTTTTTGGTCGTTGAGGTCCCGCTGACATCGCTGAATCGGTGTGTGTGACACCGATCCAGCGATGTCTTCACTGGTAACCAGGGTAAACATCGGGTTACTAAGCGCAGGGCCGCGCTTAGTAACCCGATGTTTACCCTGGTTACCAGCGTAAATGTAAAAAAAAACAAACACTACATACTCACCATCTGTTGCCCGTCAGGTCCCTTGGCGTCTGCTTCCTGCTCTGACTGAGCCGCCGTAAAGTGAGAGCACAGCAGTGACGTCACCGCTGCGCTCTGCTCTCAGCTCTCACTGTACGGCGGCTCAGTCAGAGCAGGAAGCAGACGCCAAGGGACCTGACGGGCAACAGATGGTGAGTATGTAGTGTTTTTTTTTTTTTACATTTACGCTGGTAACCAGGGTAAACACCGGGTTACTAAGCGCGGCCCTGCGCTTAATAACCCGATGTTTACCCTGGTTACCCGGGTGCTGCAGGGGGACTTCGGCATCGTTGAAGACAGTTTCAACGATGCCGAAGTCGTTCCCCTGATCGTTGGTCGCTGGAGAGAGCTGTCTGTGTGACAGCTCCCCAGCGACCACACAGCGACGCTGCAGCGATCAGCATCGTTGTCTGTATCGCTGCAGCGTCGCTGTGTGAGACGGGGCCTTAAGAGTGAGAATTGTTTCGTGTGAGACACATATTGATAAGAGACTTAATGAAATGTGTAAAAAGTTCTTTGTAGGGGATACCCAAGGGTTGAACTTGATAAATTTAGAGAACGTGCCTTGAACATGAGTCGGGATGAACTCTTGGTCCCTAAGATGGCTGTGCAATCCCAGAAAAGGATACCGTTTGTTACCACCTATAATGGAATGAGTAAACAAGTCTCTAATATTATACGTAGACATTGGACACTCTTGGGTAGGGGACACACTGATATTGTGGAATTTCAACAGCCTCCATTGTTCTCCTATAGATGAAATAGGAATCTGAAAGATCAATTGGTAGTATCGGATATAGGAAGTACGAAAAAAGATTTGCAAACTACCTTCAGCCGCCCAAGTTTGGGTAATTTCCCTTGCTTGGGATGTGCTTGTTGTAATAACATGATTAAGGGTTCCTCTTTCTGTCATCCACGTACAGGGAAAAATTATGAGATACGTAGGAGGTTTACGTGCATGAGTAGTTACGTAGTCTATGTCCTGAGCTGCCCTTGTGGTCTCTTCTATGTGGGAGAGACCACTATGAAGGTTAAAGCGAGAATCAGTAAACATAAAAGTACCATTAGGACTGGACTGACTGAACTCCCCGTGCCTAGACATTTTCTGAGTATGGGTCATTCAATAAATCAGTAGAGATTTAGAGTAATAGATGACGTACCGACCTTGAGACGGGGGTGATTGTATCTCCCTTTTGAAGAAGAAGGAACTGAAATGGATTTTTGAACTTGATACCCTTTATCCAAAGGGAATGAATATTGAATATCAGCAGAATTGTTTCCTCTAGTAATCTGTGATTCTAATGTAGCTCTTCATCTGTGTATTGTTTTTAACTCTCTATTATATACTTATCTTGTCCCATATGAAAATCTCTTTTGCCCTCTGTAACCTAGGTGGGAAGTGTCCCTTAGCTGATGTTTCTTCTATATACCTACGAATCTGTTATTGTATCCATTCTGTGACTGATTGTCTTTTGTGATTTTTTGTTGTTTACATCAGACCCAACTGGAACGTCTAACTTGTAGAATGCTTGTGCCCGTGTCAGATTACAAAAGCTAAGCAGCCTGTGGCTGGGCAGGTATCAGTATGAGAGGCGGGTATATGAGTAATTTATATTTGTTTATGACTTTCTTTCTTTTAATTTAGTGATTATTCATAATATGTATTATCTATTCTGTTATGCTCCAGTTGTGTCTGATGTTGCCCATGTTTGCATGCACATGCATTTTTTGCATGTGCATGCATTTATTGTGCTGAATATAATGATTACACAGATTATACGTAATATAACTGTATATGGATATGTAAGTTGTTTCGATAATTTTCCACATTTATGACAGCATTAATATATACTTATAAAATGTGTTATTATACGTATTCAGTGATATTTGCCTTTTGTGGTTGAGTGTTGTCTGCAGCAGCCCCTACTGAAACGCCGAATCTGTAGAATGCTTATGCCTGTGTCAGATTGTAAATGCTAAGCAGCTTAAGGCTGGGCAGATTTCAGTAAGGGAGACAGTATGTGGTCAGTCTGTGTCTCCTTGAGACTCTTTTTGACCTATTGATCATTCACTATTTACTCTGTTATCCTCCAGTTTGGTCTGATGTTGCATTCACATCTATTGTGTGGAATGAACTACATAAATTACACGTAATATATTTATATATGGTTATGTAGGTGGTTTTGACAATTGATCCACATTTATGACAGCATATATGGTTCTCCCCTGTTGGGAATTAAGATTTTTCATATGTATAATATTTTTAATTTATGTACCCTGAGCACATTCTCGGTCCTGTAGCTGCACCGCTGAAAAAGAGATGTGAGGAAAATGGGTTCGCTGTGCGAGATTTGGCAGACCAGAGGGAGCCTCTGGATTGGGACATACGCAGCGAGTGCCTTTCGAAACTTAGACATCGCTGACTGAGAAGGACTTTGGATGACTTGCATAATACCTTCACCAGAGAAGTGCAAGCCGGGTTACCTTGGACGTGCGCAGTTTGGCCAGCTGTGTGTTCACCAGAGGATTGACTCAACTACACACATGGAGGAACTCATGTTTCACAACTACATCGATCTTGCCTATCAGTGTTTGATTGGTAGGGTCTGATCATTGCAAGTGGACATTCACACTGGTGTGTGCTGTGGGTTGGGGCGTAGCTATTACCATGATTGGTTTGTGCATTAAAAGGACATTTCTGTGGGGGTGGTTATCGCCATGGGGACTATAATGCTGTCTATTGATTGGTGGTATCGCTTTGTTTACATTTTAAGGGATAATAGCTCTAAAATGATATGATTTACTCATAAGAGCGATCAGAGCTATTTCACTGCCGAGTATATGAAGGGCCTTTGTGGTAATGTCTTTATGGGACTGTTTTTAATATTTTTGTATGTGTGTTAAGGTTATAATGTTTTTTTCACTTTTGTATTGACACCCTATTGGTGCTAGGTTAATTAGTGGGTGGGGTTATGTGTATATAATGGTGGTTAGAATGCTGTATACTGTGCTTGATAAAGGTCTGTTGACCGAAACGTTGCTACAGGAGGCAGAATAAATGTAAGCTCCTATTTTTTCACCAAAAAAAAAAATGGCGCTGTCTTTTTGTTCTTTGTGGCATAGGGTAGGCAGAGTCCAGCCGGTCTGAAGGCAAATCCAGAGTCCCGTTATCCAGGTGGAAATCAGTAGCCTTCCTCTAGCGCCTGTGTGTTGTAGTACTTCCCTGCTGAGCTTCTCGGTAAGGTCCTCACAACTCTTGTAGATGTTCTAGATGTTATGTCTTCCTCTCTGTCCCCCAGATGGTATGGATAGGACAAACCCGTATGACTGATGGCCTGAGGCTTTATACAGGGACCCTAGAGACGCCCCTGTTATGGACCTGGTGGTTAGGAGCACCCGAAATGACCTGATGGTTAAAATGGAAAAACCTGGGACAAGCTCTCAGGAAGTGGTAACTCTACTGACCGCAATCCCTAATCCTATCACACACACTAGAAATAGCCGTGGAGCGTACCTAACGCTCCCTAGACGCCTCTTCACAGCCTAAGAGCTAACTACCCCTAAAGATAGAAATAGCAGCCTACCTTGCCTCAGAGAAATTCCCCAAAGTAAAGGTAGCCCCCCACAAATATTGACTGTGAGTTAAGAGGAAGTAACAAACACAGGAATGAAACAGATTTTAGCAAAGGAGGCCGAATCTTCTCTAGACAGACAGAGGATAGGAAAGGGAACTATGCGGTCAGTATTAAAAACTACAAAAAACACGCAGAGTGTGCAAAAAGACCTCCACACCGACTCACGGTGTGGAGGTGCAGCTCTGCACCCCCAGAGCTTCCAGCTAGCAAGGAAATATCATAATAGCAAGCTGGACTAGAAACATAGCATGTGCTGAGAAATATATTCAAAAACCAATGAACAGCAAATGGACTAGCGAGGACTTAGCTTCTGCTGGAGTAGACAGGTCATCTGAGAAATCCAAGAGAGATCTGAACCAGTACTGAGACATTGACAGCTGGCATGAACTAACGACCTGGGCAGAGTTAAATAGGGAAGCCAGCAGCAGCAATAAACGAGGGCAGCTGAGAAAGCCAACCTCAAAGATCAGCAGTTCCACTTAAAGCCACCAGAGGGTGTCCAAGAACAGAACTCACCAAAGTACCATTCACGACCACAGGAGGGAGACCGAGAATGGAATTCACAACACGCCCCGGCCCCCACAGTTACCAACGTGCCTCCTGGGTATACGGTCGGGCAGCCAACGTGGAATTAACTGTCCTGCCAATCTCTGAAGCAAGGCTTGGAGACAATTGCTTCCTCGGTATCCTGGCTACCGGCTTCTGTGCCTCAGAAAGGAGCAGCTGATTCCTGGCTGATCTCCCTCTGGTATTTCTCTCCTGTGCTCTGCTTTCCCGCACACTCCCTGCATTATGTTCACCTTTTAGTGTCTTTTCCCAGGAGTTACAGCACTTCATGCCAGCAGAGCTCCTCTCCTTCTGTCTGCCTGACAGAAACTGCCAGGGCAAAGCCCAGTCAGATTCTTTTTCACTTTTTATCCAGCCCACCAGTTTTACCCTTCTGTGAGGAGTGCCCTAGTAGATAGGAGCAAGGCTCCCCCTGGTGGACTGGAGTGTGAAGTGTGGTGTATGGTTTGTGATACCTGGTAGGAAGATCTCCTTTATTGCCATCAGACGTAATATCACTCCCCCTGGTGGAAGAACGACATTACTGCAACGACCAGGACTCTGGGGCGCTGCATGGGCATCCATTGCAAGCCCAGATACCTGACAATATGAAGGCCTTTGAATTATTAAAGCATTGTGAGTTGTGACACAACATAAAATCAAGAAAATGAACGATGAAAGATTTCCTGTGTCTTCATAAAGTGTGAAACCGCTGCAATCCCCTTGGTTGGTCTGATATTTGAGTAAAGTGACTTCATAACACAGTGGACCATCAGAGTATGTGTTACGATTCATACTCACCGCTCCGTTCCTGGCTCCCGGCTTGGTGCGTCTGCTGCCGCCGCTGTTCGCAGCTCCCGCTCCTCTTCCGACTCCCGGGGTGTTGCTCCCTCCTCCTCCGGGGCTGCCTCGCTCTCTCCCGTCACTGCCCTTCCTCGCGCGTCAGCTTCCGCTCGGTGGCGCGCTCAGTCCCGGCGCGCACCTCCTCCTCATCGCGGCATGTCTGCCTCTGCGCAGGCGTGCAGGTCCCGGCGCTAGGTCGTTCTCCCGGCCTCGGTTTCCTGCGTCAGATGTATTACTTCACGTGGGCTTCCAACTACCAATCCCGGAAGAGAGCACGGTATATCAGGCCACCTCCCCTGCTAGGAGGTGCCTGAGTGTCTTTAGCTCCTAGCTCTTGTCTCTGGCCGCTTACTACTTTTGTGCTCTGTATCTCCGCTCCGGTTCAGCGCTCGTTCCTTCCCTCCGTTCTCTGTGCTCCTACCCCAGCCTCCTTTCATTTATCCTTCTCTTTCTTTTCCTTACAGCTCCGTTCCCGTCTCTGGTCATCCTCTGCACGTTCCCACTTCTCCTGGTTATACATCTCCCGGATCCCAGCCTAGTCCTCCCTTTTGTTCTATTTACTTATCAAGAGCCGTCTCTCCTGGTATCTGCTACCGTGGTCTGGTACTCTCTGGGCTTGCTCCTAAACAGTCCCTGTATAGGGGTTGGTTAACTCGGGCCGCTCGCCCGGAGGGCCGCCTTCCACGGTCCAGAGGGTCCACTCTTGCTCCTGCCTCAGTAACCATAACAGCACACTCAGGCCATGGACCCCGCAGGTTCCGCGTTCTCTGCTCAGAAGGAACTGGCGCACTTGCGTGACAACCAGCAGCGCATTATGTCCTTTATGAAAAACATGGAGTCCCGTCTGACTTCTATTCAGACCGCCGACCCGGTTAATGCTAACCAAATTGCAGGACTGCAGCAGGAGCTTTCTCAACAGCGCGATACGCAGACGCGTATGCTGTCCTACATGGCTTCCATTGACGACCGCTTATTTAATTTGCAGTCCGTCTCCGCCGCTTCCGCTCAGGTCTCGCAGGACTCTAATCCTTCTCCTTCGCCACATCCGCCGCCTCGTCTTGGCAAACCTCCTAGATTTAACGGAGATCCCAAACTCTGTAGGGGATTTCTGAACCAATGTCGTCTCCACTTTGAACTTCTGCCCCAGCAATATCCCACTGACCGAGCCAAAGTAGCTTTCATAGTGTCCCATTTGGAAGGAGAGGCCCTGTCCTGGGTCAATCCCCTGTGGGAGCAGGATGATCCTGTAGTCTCTCAATTGGCCTCCTTTTTAGAGACTTTCCGCAGGGTCTTCGATGAGCCCGGACGCTTAGCTTCCACAACTGAGGCGCTTTTCAATCTTCAGCAAGGCTCTCTATCAGTTGGCCAATATGCCATTCGCTTCCGTACGCTGGCCTCAGAGTTAGGGTGGAATAACGAGGCCTTGGTTGGCGCCTTCTGGCGAGGTCTGTCCAGTCGGATTAAAGATGAGTTGGCTGGACGAGATACTCCCACCTCTTTAGAGGACCTCATATCCCTCTCCACGCGCATTGACTTACGCTTCCAAGAGCGGTCACGTGAGTCCGCTAGAGAGAGGAGGTCTGTCCGTACTCTTCCACCTCTCCGCAGGTCAGGGAGCCCCTGGCCCTTGTCGTCGCCTACAGCATCCGCTCCAGAACCCATGCAGGTCGACCGAGTCAAGATGGCAGAGCAACGTCGTCGGGAGAGACGTTCTCAGGGACTCTGCTTTTACTGCGGTAGTGCTACACATTTACTTCGGGCATGTCCTGAGAGGCCGGAAAACTCCTCCACCTAGGCCAGGTAAGAGAGGCCTCCCTAGGTGACTCTAACTCCTCTCAACCTTTGTTTTTGTCTGTCCTGATTGTCCTCGGCCAGAAGCGCTTTTCTGAGCTCGCGTATGTGGATTCGGGCGCGGCAGGCAATTTTATCAGCCTTGAGGCGGTTCGGAGGCTTTGCGTTCCAGTTCTTTCTTTGGACCCTCCTCGTCTGATTACTTCTGTGGATGGAAGACCCTTGCAAGACGCCGTTACCATGGTCACAGAGGAGATTGAACTGCGTATCGGGGCTCTTCATCACGAGAAGATTGCTTTCTATGTCTTACCAAATCTAACCCATGCTCTGCTTCTAGGTCTCCCCTGGCTCCGTGTACACGAACCTACCCTGGATTGGCGGTCGGGTGATGTTCTCCGTTGGGGATCTGCGTGTCAAAAACAATGCCTTCTTCCCGTCTGCCCTATAGTTTCGTCCTCAACTAATCCTGTTCCCTCCGGACTACCTGCTCCATACCGGTCTTACATGGATGTTTTTGATAAGAAAGAAGCCGAAAGTCTTCCTCCACACCGGGCCTATGATTGCCCAATCGAGCTTCTCTCCGGCTCCACTCCTCCCAGAGGGAGAATCTTCCCGTTATCTCCTGCCGAGACCAAAGCTATGTCCGAATACGTCCAAGAGAACTTAGCTAAAGGATTCATTCGAAAGTCTTCTTCCCCCGCTGGTGCGGGATTCTTCTTTGTCAAGAAGAAGGACGGATCTCTTCGACCCTGCATTGACTACCGAGGCCTGAACAACATTACGGTCAAGAATAAATATCCGCTGCCTCTTATTCCTGAGCTCTTCGATCGTCTAAGAGGGGCGCGAATCTTTACGAAACTAGATCTTCGGGGTGCTTACAACCTTGTTCGGATCTGCTCTGGCGATGAATGGAAGACTGCCTTTAACACCCGGGATGGGCATTACGAATACCTAGTCATGCCGTTCGGCCTCTGCAATGCTCCCGCAGTTTTCCCAGAATTCGTGAATGACATCTTTCGAGACCTTCTCTATTCCTGTGTTGTGGTGTATTTAGACGACATCCTGATTTTTTCGGCAGATCTACCTTCTCACAGAAGAAGCGTCCGTCTGGTTCTGCAACGTTTAAGAGAGAATCGTCTTTACGCCAAGTATGAGAAGTGCCTCTTCGAGCAAACTTCCTTGCCCTTTTTGGGATACATCATTTCTGATACTGGTCTCAAAATGGATCCGGAGAAGGTGAACGCTATTCTCAATTGGCCACGTCCCTATGGAATTAAAGCCATTCAACGGTTTCTAGGGTTTGCCAACTACTACAGACAGTTTATTTCACATTTCTCCTCTGTAGTACGCCCTCTTACCGCTCTCACCCATAAAGGTTCCAATCCGAAGACTTGGCCTCCGGAGGCTGAAAAAGCCTTTGTGCTCCTGAAACAATCGTTCTCTTCCGCCCCAGTGTTACACCACCCTGAAATCAATAGGCCATTCATTCTCGAGGTGGATGCCTCTTCCACAGGTGCCGGAGCAGTGATTTCTCAAAGAACCTCTACGGGCCGACTGGTTCCCTGCGGTTTCTTTTCCAAGACATTTTCGGCTTCGGAACGTAACTATACTATCGGGGACCGAGAACTCTTAGCCATAAAGTTGGCTTTACAAGAATGGAGACATCTTCTTGGAGGAGCCGTTCATCCATTTGTGATTTTTTCTGACCATAAGAACCTGGCCTATCTTCAAACCGCACACGGACTTAATCCTCGGCAAGCTCGTTGGTCCCTGTTCTTTGCCCGTTTCGACTTCGAGCTCCGCTTTCGGTCTGGTGACAAAAACGTCAAAGCAGACGCCCTGTCCAGACTTTCGCAGCCAGAAGACCTTGTCGAGGAGCCAGCTCATATTATGGATCCCAGTAAAATCGTTACTGTAGCTCCTGTAGGACTGATCTGTCCTCCTCCGGGTAAGACGTTAGTCACTGAAAAAGACAAAGGGACTGTGCTACGCTGGGGACATTCTTCTAAATTGGCAGGCCACGCCGGAGTTAAGAAAACTTTTCTTCTCGTCTCCCGCTACTATTGGTGGCCTTCGTTACGACGAGATATCGAAGAATTTGTTGCCTCATGTCCCTCTTGTGCGAAGTGCAAAGTGCCAAGACAGTTACCTCGTGGAGGGTTGCTTCCTCTTCCAGTGCCTTCTAGTCCGTGGCAACACATTGCCATGGACTTCATTACCGATTTACCGAAATCCTCAAGTTGTACAGTCATCCTTACGGTGGTAGATCGGTTCTCCAAGATGGCCCATTTCATTCCCTTGCCTGGACTTCCCTCAGCTCCAGAATTAGCGAAGATCTTCATTTCAACTATCTTCAAGCTTCATGGTTTTCCTCAAAACATTGTGTCTGACCGAGGAGTGCAGTTTACATCTCGTTTTTGGAGGGCACTATGCAAGCTTCTGAAGGTGTCTCTAGATTTTTCTTCTGCCTATCACCCTCAAACTAATGGTCAAGCCGAGCGAACGAATCAGATTGTGGCTGCCTATCTTCGTCACTTCACCAATTCCCATCAAGATGATTGGGTGAGTCTCCTGCCTTGGGCCGAATTCGCTTATAACAATCACTCTAATGAGTCGTCAGCCAAATCTCCTTTCTTTGTCGTTTTTGGTCAACATCCAAATATGCCGCTTCCGGTTTCTTCCACAACAGGAGTTCCAGCCGCAGATTTCTTGACTTCGAATTTCTCAGCAATATGGGGTGAAGTAAAAGAGGCTCTCGAGAAGGCCTCTGTTAAAATGAAGAGACACGCTGACAAAAGACGCTTGGACTCCTCTCCATTTTTGCCTGGCGATAAGGTTTGGCTTGCTTCACGTTACATAAGGCTTAAGATTCCTTCCTACAAACTTGGTCCTCGTTTCATTGGTCCCTTTGAAGTTCTGAGTCGGGTCAACGAAGTTGCTTACAAGCTGAAGTTGCCTGCCTCGCTCCGTATTCCCAATACCTTTCATGTATCTCTGCTCAAACCTGTTATCCTCAACCGCTTCCATCCGTCTTCCTGTACCTCTCCTCAGCCTTTTCAAGCCGATAACATTTTTGAGGTGAGGGATATTTTAGCCAAGAAGAGGGTTCGTGGGAGGGAGTTTTTTCTGGTGGATTGGAAGGGTTTCGGTCCCGAGGAGAGATCTTGGGAACCTCGAGAGAATATCAATGCACCTCGTCTTCTTAACAAGTTTCTCGCTAAGTTTAAGGGAGGGGATCTTAAAGAGGGGGGTACTGTTACGATTCATACTCACCGCTCCGTTCCTGGCTCCCGGCTTGGTGCGTCTGCTGCCGCCGCTGTTCGCAGCTCCCGCTCCTCTTCCGACTCCCGGGGTGTTGCTCCCTCCTCCTCCGGGGCTGCCTCGCTCTCTCCCGTCACTGCCCTTCCTCGCGCGTCAGCTTCCGCTCGGTGGCGCGCTCAGTCCCGGCGCGCACCTCCTCCTCGTCGCGGCATGTCTGCCTCTGCGCAGGCGCGCAGGTCCCGGCGCTAGGTCGTTCTCCCGGCCTCGGTTTCCTGCGTCAGATGTATTACTTCACGTGGGCTTCCAACTACCAATCCCGGAAGAGAGCACGGTATATCAGGCCACCTCCCCTGCTAGGAGGTGCCTGAGTGTCTTTAGCTCCTAGCTCTTGTCTCTGGCCGCTTACTACTTTTGTGCTCTGTATCTCCGCTCCGGTTCAGCGCTCGTTCCTTCCCTCCGTTCTTTGTGCTCCTACCCCAGCCTCCTTTCGTTTATCCTTCTCTTTCTTTTCCTTACAGCTCCGTTCCCGTCTCTGGTCATCCTCTGCACGTTCCCACTTCTCCTGGTTATACATCTCCCGGATCCCAGCCTAGTCCTCCCTTTTGTTCTATTTACTTATCAAGAGCCGTCTCTCCTGGTATCTGCTACCGTGGTCTGGTACTCTCTGGGCTTGCTCCTAAACAGTCCCTGTATAGGGGTTGGTTAACTCGGGCCGCTCGCCCGGAGGGCCGCCTTCCACGGTCCAGAGGGTCCACTCTTGCTCCTGCCTCAGTAACCATAACAGTATGCATTGGTACATCAAGGTTTTCAAATTCCTGAATTAAGAGATAGGCGTCATGAAAGAACAGTGGCAAAGTAAGTACTAGACGCTGAATGTGTACATGTAAATAGATACAGCCTTTCGCGCATGTGTTACCAATGTCCACAACAAAGGGCAGCCCAGAGGGTTGTTCAGATTTTTATGGACTTTGGGTAGTAATTAGAAAGTGCCCATCACAGGGTGATCCACTGTCATAAGCACAAATACTTTATTTGTTAAAATGCCATAAGTTTGAGCAGAAATCAGTAATATGTCCAACTTATTTTTAAAAAGTAATGTTGAATTATATGGTAACAGGGTGTAGGATACCATATTTCCAAGCTTTGTTCTGGCTGCTAACAGATACATTTCACTTGGCTTCTCATTGATAACAAACTCTTTATGTTGTAAAATGTTGTATATTTTTTATCTCATTACAAATTATACTAAATATGTCTAGATTTCTAGAGATGTAAATATTTCAACAGATCGGTAGTTTTAGAATACTGTAGTTATGAAGTAAAATAAGTAATTGCCTACTTGTTAGAGTTCTGGTCTCCTCAAGTAAGCCCAAAAGTGATTGAAGACCTTTCTGTTTTGAGACATCATATCCTGTGCCAATCTTGGTTGACCGTAAAAGAGCTTGTTCACAGGAGACATATGTATCTTTAAGGTGTAAATTTATAAAAAAAAATTCAGAGGTGAAAAATGAATTCCCTTCCGTAATATAGACCCTCACAACATCAGATAGCTTGTGGGAGGCCAAGCTGATTATCTGTAAATAATAATAATAATAATAATTTTTAATTATATAGCGCCAACATATTCCGCAGCGCTTTACAAATTATAGAGGGGACTTGTACAGACAATAGACATTACAGCATAACAGAAATCACAGTTCAAAACAGATACCGGGAGGAATGAGGGCCCTGCTCGCAGGCTTACAAACTATGATGAAAAGGGGAGACACGAGAGGTGGATGGATGTAAAGACTTAGGGCTACTTATTCGTAGATCCATCTCCTGTTTATGTATTCGGCTTCTTTTTCACAGAGTGATGCTGACCTCATCTTTTCCTCTGTCTAAATAGCTTACTTGTGAAGATAAAAGCTCTTAACTCTGGCTTATTTCACTAGTACTAGGTGTTGCTATATTTTTTACCATAATTTTGAGATGGGCAGTTATTTTCATGATTTGTAAGCCTTTATGTTGTCAAAGTAAAAAAAAGGCTTTACTAAAATCTCAGTGTCTAATGAATTTAGTTTAGTAGGGGTTATCAGGGCATGAAATATTGATGACCAATCCTTAGGCTATTACATCAATATCAGTATCAGATTATTTGGGGTCAGACAGCTGGCACCTTCTTTGATGGCAGTTATTGGCTTCGGTGGTGGCAGGATTCAATCATTGAATGTAACTGTACAGCACAGCTACATTCAATGTGTAACAGCCACTGCCGATAATTACATACCAGCTCTTATTCTCTTTCTTATTTGTTTTAGTTTTAAAGGGGTTCTCCACTATTCTAAAAATACATTTTAATGGGCCCCAGGTGGTGGAAGAAAAAAAAAGCTATACTTGCATCCCGGACTGCTCTATCCCGCCACTACATACTGTGTCCCGGCTGGTCCATTAGCATCAATCAAAGACTAAGTTATTATTTAAAAAAATTCCAATTTGTTGTTTGACATATCCATGTGACTAACCACATCTGGATTCCAGTTTTATCCTTTCTGGAGAGTGAATTCCACTTTGTATTTTCTGCCAGGGACTCAGCTCCTCTGAGATTTATATTCACTTCATTACATTTTCAACTGGTGCTTCTGATATTTCAAGATGATGACTGTTTAACCACTTCATATTCCTTACGGACATTGAGTCACCTCAACTTTGCACTTTTTGCCAGTTTCTGTATTGCACTTCAATATATATGCTCATTAATTGCTGCTATTTGGAGATTTGCTTTCAATACTTGGAGATGAATCCTATGTAGTTTACAAATGTTTCAGTTTCAGTAGAAGATGATATTTTTCCCTTTATGTGGACAATAAAGTTTGGGGTTGAATTACCTTAACTATGGATTATACTTAAGTTTAGAACTTCATACAAAAGTTTAGAACTCTTTCTAAGCTGGATGTACTGTATAATGGGAACTACATGGGGAATTTTAACATGTGGGAAATATACATTAGATTAGGATGCATGCGGCATGAAAAAAATATTTTTACACAGCTTTCTTTAAGAATTATTATTCCCCTTGTCACCATGTTTCTGTTGCAAAATCTGGAGCAGCTATTTATCATATTGTTTGTCAAATATTGGTGTTATTAATCCATATAATGTGACCTGTTACATAGCTGGGGGGCACCGTTTAGTTTGGTTCAGCATTATTTGATGTATTTTCATGCTAATACATTGCTCTATATCTTATTAACCCGTAACTGACATCGGACTAACCCGTAACTGACATCGTACTAATACGCCGATGTCAGTATTCCCTGCTTTGATGTGGACTCTGACGGTGAGCCCACATCAAAGCCGGGGCATGTCATCTATTTTGAACAGCTGACATGTACCCACAGTAGGCACGGGTGGAATCGCGATCCACCCGCGCCTATTAAGGCCTCTTTCACACTTCCGTCTTTTCAGAAGCGTCGCAATGCGTCGGTGCGACGTATCGACGGATGCGTAAAAAATCGTGAAAAACGTATGCAACGCATCCAGTATTTCGACGGATCCGCTAGACAGTTCCGTCGAAAAACTGGATCCGTTGCATACGTTTTGTCCGTTTTTACCATCCGTTTCATCCGTTTTTTTGACGAATCCGTTTTCCATGCCAAAAAAGGGGAGTCTCCCAAATGTGATTGGCTACTGGAAAATAGGGAAAACTATATATTGACTGTTTTTACACCCCCATCTTTGACAGGGTTTAGAGAAAGTGGCAGAGATGGAGGAATTGCTTGTGAAGATTGCGAACGTAGTTACTGATGTTATTTTTGAGACCAATAGGCTGGAAATAATAGTTCGGGAGAAGGAGGCAGCAGCAAGACGGAGGATTCTTCTACAGCGACGTCGCCGGCGACGCCTATGGATACATCCCATAAACGCACAGCGGATGACCCGGGGCGTGTATTCAACTCTCTACATGGAGTTGCGGCAGAACCCGGATACATTTTTTAATTATGTTCCAACGAGGCAGGAACACTTTGATGTTTTGGTGGAACTTGTTGGGGATGTCATCCAAAGGAAGGACACATATATGAGGTTTTCCATCTCACCGGCGGAGCGGCTGATGGTGACACTGCGGTAAGCCTACTTGTTATTTATTTATTTTTTTACCATTGTACATATTTTATGCCATGTAAACATGTTTTAACCAATGGAAAACCACATCAGCAGTGAATATGCTGCAGAAAATACTGCGCTGAAACACTGCGTTGCATTTTCTGCAACATGTCAATTATGTTATTGTTTGTGCCCATTTCACAGTGTTTAACACTTGCTCCATAATAGGAATGCACAGATGTAAAAATGCTGGTTTAAATGGGCAATAAAAACAGAACAAAAACTTCCGCAGTGCCGTTTATCAAAACTGTAAAAAAATTAAAAAAATGATAATATTTTTGAAAATTCCTTCAAAATGTAATGTTGGTGTTTGTAATTTTTAATAACATTTTTATATGTTTTTCACAGATTCCTTGCTACCGGAGAAACCTAGCTTCACTGCATTACCAGTTGCGCCGTGGAATATCGACAATTTCCGGAATTGTGAAAGTGACCTGCCGCGCACTCTGGGATACTTTGCATCAGGAATACATTCCAAATCCCACTGTGGACATCTGGCTGCAGAGTGCTGAAAATTTTGAGAAACTGTGCCATTTCCCAAATTGCTTGGGTGCTGTAGATGGCAAATATACCCGTATTTCAAAACCTCCAGGATCTGGCTCAGAGTAGTTTAATTACAAAAAGTACTTTTCAATAGTACTCATGGCCATAGCGGATGCCAACTGTAAATTTATTGCTGTGGACATTGGAGCCTATGGCTGGTCAAACGACTCACAAGTCTTCAAAACTTCTCAGATGGGGTGTCGTCTATATGGAGACAGCTATGATTTTCCACCAGCAAGACCACTCCCGGGAACATCTGGACCACCTATGCTATTTGTGTGTTGGTGATGAGGCATTCCAGCTGTCACACCTACTAAAACCGTATGCAAGTAGAGATTTGACCCGAACCAAAAGAGTATTTAATTACCGCTTAACGAGAGCCAGACGAGTGGTGGAGTGCACGTTTGGCATTTTAACCGCAAAGTGGCGAGTGCTGCTAGCCACCATAAAACTGCACACAGAGACTGTGGATGAGGTTGTCAAGGCCTTTGTGGTGCCGCACAATTATGTGATTTCCCAGGAGCCAGTTTCCATGGATGATGACAACCTTGTGGGATTACCAAAGCAACTCTGTTCGGGCCGCAGGTTCGGTTTCCAGAATGAGGGACCACTTTGCTGAGTATTTCATGTCACCTGAAGGCAGAGTTCCATGGCAAGACAACATAGATTGAGATCTTTCTTTGATGTCTCTGTGAATAGTGTTAATGTACAAAGTGTTATGATTTTATTTACACCAAGTTTTATTACTTAGTTCCCTAAAGTTTATATGAATACTTTTCTGCCCAATGATGACAGAAGTATTCTAGGAGTGATACCTTTATTGGCTAACCAGAAAATAATATGCTTGCAAGCACTTTTTTTTTTTTTAAGAATTTTTTAGAAAAGATTCAACAGGTAAATTTTTAGACAAAAAACATTTAAAATTTTTGTAACTGTAAAATGTGGGGTGGAGATACTACTGGAGGGGCTGGAAGGTTGGACCATGTCGATAGTGGGGGAAAGCCTACTGGGTTGGGGTTGATGTGAAGTGGAAGGGGGGCAAAAGCATGAGGCTGAGCAGGGAGGTCAGGTTGGACAGGGGGTGGTGTTGGTGTAGGTGGCAAAGTAAACGGGGAAGGAAAGTTTGACAGGGAAGAAAACGCTAGGGAGGATGTTTGATATTGGGCCTGGGTTGGGATTTGGGTCTGGGTTGCAATTTGGGCCTGGGTTGGGAATTGGGCCTGGGTTGGGAATTGGGGCTGGGTTGGGAAACAGCAAGTGGTTTGAAAAGGGATGGTAGGAGAGACAGTGGCTGTGTGGGGAGGTGTGGGAGTTGGAGTGGCTTTGGTGATGACCTGCACTAGAGCAGCATGGCAGCCTTGCATTACCTGCATCTGCTGGTCAAGAGTCAGCTTTTCCATGCTCCTGAGCATTGATTGGAAAAACAGGTTGTTTGGAGAAACCCTTGCATCTGAATGCAGCCTATCCAAGCGACTGTTGAGTTCACTGATGCGTGTTTGCACCATGTTGAACCCAGCAGCCACTTGCTCTCCCAAAATTTCGAAAGAGCTCTGGAAGGATGCATTCAGATGCAAGAACTCAGGAGCATAGCTCCTTTCCAGACCCCTCAGTCACTGCCGCCACTAACCTAATGGTGGTCTAGAGGTGGCAGGATCAGAGGGGTGGGGTAAAGGGAACGCTAACTCTTCACCAGCAGCTTCAAGTAACGAACGCTGCAATGATGCTCCAGTGCTGGCGGTGGGTGAAGTGGATGAGGCAGAGAAAGTGGATGGGGCAGAGGTACCGGAAGGGCCAGACGAGGGGTCAGAGGGGTGGGGTCTAACAATGTGGCCCATGGTGGCAGACTCCTGAGAGATCGCTCCAGAGGGGTCCAAGGTAGATGCTGGCTCCCGATGGCTACAGAAGGTGCTGTGAAATAGGAAAAAAACAATATATTGATAGGAAAAAGCCCTGCCTGAAACCAAAAAAGTTAGACAGGTAAACATGGTGAATCATTCAATGGGCTGTTGAATATTTACCTTCTTCTCAGCATCATTGCCCGGAGGAATGAGAGGGCGCTGTATTTGTATTGAGTCCTTTTGAGCCACTCGGGGCCTGCATCTCGTTGTTAAACTCCCTCTTGAAGCGATCCCTGAGTGACCGCCACCGCTTCATAACCCTTTCACCTGTAAAGAGAAGAATGACATAAAAAAATGGGTTAAGTACAACATATTCCGACGTGCTCCAGAAATTACTGAAATTAGACTACTTACGTTCTCGAGTCTGCTGCCTTGGATCAAGGTCCTCCCAGTTGCCTACAACGTTGTGACATACTTCCAACCAGAGCCGACGTGTGACTAACAGATCTGCATGCCTGCGGTCAGCCATATTAAACAGCGGCTCCTGCTCGTGGACCTCCTCGATGAGGCGGTCCACATCTAGTCCGGCTTCATCATCTGAGTCGGGAGCACGCTGTGAATCCTGTGAAAAGAGTAAAAAAAAAAAAAAATTAGTACACTGAAACACAAAAGTACCAAGAGAAAAAAAAAATAAAAAACTCACTGGTGGCTGACCACTTCGGCGATTTCGACGCCGACTCTGGGAGCTGCTGGGAGGACCTTCATGTGCAGCAGGCTTAAAAAAGGAAAAATAAGTATGTTGAATGTAGGCATATGTTGTATGTGTACTGTGATGTATGATAAACTGTTTTGTATGTGTTGGGTGCACTGTTATGTGTGAAGCGACTGTTTCGGCACAACTTACACTGTGCGCCCGCTCCTTGTATTTCTCCACCCATCCCGTCTCCTTCTGAGAGGCCCTCGGCTGCTTCAGCTTCCTGTGAAAACATAATGCATATAGTGTTTAACATAAATTTTAACTAGAACAACAAGAACAAAAAAAAATTTTCTTTACCTCACTATGCTGATGCTGTGGAGGAGGGCTCCCAGAAGAAGACATTTTCGTCCGGCTCAGTGGTCCCTGGTGTCTCGGTGGCTTGTTGGTCCCTGGTGTATCTGCAAGTATAAAGACACTTGTAAGCTACTATATAAATGATATTCCAAGGTTTGTGGTCTGTAATCCTTACATCAGGAAACTGGCTGGCTGGCTCAGTGGTCCCTGGTGTCTTGGTGGTCCCTGGTGTATCTGCAAAAATAAAGACACTTGTAAGCTACTATACATCAGGAAACTGTCTTGATGGCTCAGTGGCCCCTGGTGTCCTGGTGGTCCCTGCTGCTTGAGTTTTCCCTGATGCATCTGTAAGTATAAAGAATTTATACTTAGACCCACAAACCCCTCAAAGTAGCTAAAGTTAAAGATTTAAAAACCACCCTGCTCAAATGATCTGAGCAATGTTCAAGCAGGCCAACAAACGTTTTGAGAAACAACCCCCAAAAATTATACCCAAGGAAGACCTGTCTGACCTAGTTTAATAATATGTGTCAGCTGTAAAACCATTTCCCCCCACCCAAAAAAAAAATACCCTCTTGTAAAATTGAAATGCCTTCACACCAGTTGAAAATGTATTGACCACATATGTGATTTGAAAAGATCCCTAAAAATAACTTTAAAAAAAATACACCATTAAAAATTTGCTATAACCTTTTATATTAAAAAAATAAACACTCAACCTACTGTGTATTGCATGTGTGGACATTTGTACATACACCATTTTAAAGTTTACCTTTACACTCACACCACCATTACACACACACACTGAAACCACATGCTGCACACACCACAATACTTTTAATTAACTACATCACAGTAAAAAAACATGCACGTGCTGTCACCCAGACGCACGCACGCGCCCGAAAGCACAGGAGCACGCACAACACATGCACACGCACAAAATCACACAAATGCTTGCACAACGCATGCAAACACACAAAAGCAAACAGGCACACACACAATGCATGCACATGCACAAAAGCACACAGGCAGACTCAAACACATGCACACACAGACACGCACACACATGCACACAGACGCACGCAAAAATGGAAGTACTCACACTGGCTGGAAGGCTGTAGCTTGACGCTGGCTTCTGGCAGCACAGTCAGGCCTCTGGCTGCCTAGGTTTTATAGCAGGCAGGCCTCTGGACACTGGCTGACTGACGCTGGCTGGCTGCTGTCTTCTGTCTTCTTGCTGGCACATTTGGGGTTGAAGCCCCAGGCCAGGTTTTATATAGATTTGGGGGTGTCTGGCCAATTGGCTACAAAATCCTGATTCTGAGCATGCTCAGTGTAAAAAAACGTATTCCAGCGCTGGTTTCCATCATACGACGTATCACGACAGATCCTGCGTCCATAGGCTTCCATTCTAGCCAACGACGCATGCCGCAGGATGCGTCGCAACACGTTTTCCCAACACAGACAAAAAACGTTACAATCAACGTTTTTTCCAGACGACGGGCCGCCAAATTCTGACGGATCCAGTGCACGACGGACGCAACGTGTGGCAATCTGTCGCGATGCGTCGCCAATACAAGTCTTTGGGGAAAAAACGCATCCTGCGGGAAAATTTGCAGGATGCAGTTTTTTCACAAAACGATGCATTCTGACGGGAGATGAAAGACGGCCTAAGGCTACGTTCACACTAGCGTTAACTGCATTACGTCGCAAATCGTCTTTTTTGCCGAAAAAACGGATGCGTCAAAAAAGTGAAAAACGTATGCAACGCATACAGCATTGCGACGGATCCGTCGCAAATCCGCTAAACGTTTCCGTCGAAATACTGGATGTGTTGCATACGTTGCATCTGTTTTTACCATCCGTTGCATCCGTTTTTACGACGGATCCGTTTTTAAAATGGGAGGCTCCCAAATTTGATTGGCTACTGGAAAATATGGAAAACTATATAGTTACTGTTTTTACAGCCCATCTTTGAGGGTTTTAGTTTTGTGGCAGCGATGGAAGGTGTTCTTGGGAGGATTGCTAGTTTGGTTACCGACGTTATCTTTGAGACGAATCGCCTGGATATCATAGTGCGGGAGAAGGAGGCGGCAGCGGAAAAACGTAGGATGCTTCTGCAGCAACGGAGACGGAGGCGACTCTGGATACATCCGATTAATGAACTACGGATGACTCGGGGTGTCCAGTCCACTCTGTACCTGGAGTTGCGGCACAATCCACACAAATTCTACAATTACGTGCGGATGAGGATGGAACATTTTGACTTTTTGCTTCAAAAACTGGAGGATGTCATCCGAAGGCAGGACACAAGGATGAGGCTTGCCATCACACCGGCGGAGCGGCTGATAGTGACCCTGCGGTAAGCCTCTTTTTTTTATTTCATTGCTGATATTGAATGTTATATTACATGCTGCAGACAATACTGCGCTGACATATTGCACACTATTTTCTGCAGCATGTAATTTTTGTTTTGTTTGCGGCCATTCCACGTCTTTTTTTTAATGTCATTGCTCATATTGAATGTCCTTTAACAGACTGCAGAAAATACTGCGCTGAAATATTGCGTTGCATTTTCTGCTGTTTTTTTTTTGGGGGGGGGGGTTTGTTGACATGCAACTGCTTTTTTTTCTGTCATTGGTCATTTTTAATGTAAAATTACATGCTGCAGACAATACTGCGCTGACATATTGCGCACTATTTTCTGCAGCATGTAATTTTTGTTTTGTTTGCGGCCATTCCACTGCTTTTTTACACCGGTTTCATGCAGGTTTTATTGTGTGTCCCGTCCTAAAAAAAATTTTCACAGTGCCATTTATTGAAACTTTTTGGTCTGTGCAATTTTTTCTAACATTTTTTTTTTTTTTTCAGCTTCCTAGCTACTGGTGAATCGATGACTTCGCTCCATTACCAATTCCGGCTGGGCATTTCCACTATTTCAGGAATAGTGAAGGAGACATGTCGGGCTATTTGGACCACTTTACAGCCAGAGTATATCCCCCAACCATCCATGGAAATCTGGTTGAGAAGTCCAGAACAGTTTCAGCAATTTTGCAATTCCCAAATTGTGTGGGTGCAGTTGACGGGAAACATATAAGGATTGCGAAACCGGCAGGAACAGGATCGGAGTACTATAATTACAAGAAGTATTTCTCCATCGTTCTTATGGCTATTGCAGACGCCAACTGCAAGTTCCTTGCCGTGGACATAGGAGCGTATGGATGGTCCAACGATTCACAAGTTTTTAAAAACTCTCCAATGGGTCGTTGCCTTTATGGAGAGACCTACGATTTCCCGTCAGCCAGACCACTGCCAGGAACAAGTGAACCAGCCATGGAATATGTTTGTGTAGGTGATGAAGCCTTTCAACTGTCGCCGCACCTACTGAAACCGTATAGTAGCCGGAACTTAAACCATTCCAAGCGGGTCTTTAATTACCGGCTTACTAGAGCACGAAGAGTAGTAGAGTGTTCTTTCGGTATATTGACGGCGAAGTGGCGAGTTCTACTGACGGCAATCAAACTGAAAACCACAACTATAGATGAGGTTGTTAAAGCCTGTGTGGTGCTCCACAACTTTGTCCTTTCAAAGGAGCCCGTTTCCTTGGATGACAAAGAGTTGGAGACAACCTTGTGGGACTACCGCAGCAGCTCGGTTCGCTCTACAGGTTCTGTTACAAGGATGAGGGACCAGTTTGCGGATTATTTTGTGTCACCTGTCGGGCGGATCCCATGGCAAGACATAATTGTGTAACCTGTTTTCCATGTGTTTGGTTTATGTAAAAAATGTGTTTCTCCCCCCCAAAAAAAGGCCCAAAAGCGTGGTTTTCTTGCTAGTAAAACCAATATGTTATACTTTTCACACGTCTGGTGTTTATTTTACCTTTTTTATTTAGTTGCCATATTACCTTAATAAATCCACACACACACAAAGACTAGAATTTAAATCAGACAGAATTTTATTTTAACTCTTTTTAACAAATTCTCTGTAATGTAGGCATGTTTTCGGTGTTATGTATGAAAATCTGTTTTGTGTATGGTGCAGTGTGATGTGTGAAGCAACTGTTTCACCACTACTTACACTTGGTTCCTCCTCCACTTGCATCTCTCCACCCGTCTCGCCCCCTTCTGACAGCTCCTCATCTGATTCAGCTTCCTGTTGAAACATAATTTATGCATGTAGTGATCCATAAAAATGTAATTTAAAAAAACTAAAAAAAAAAACATTTTTTGTGTTAACTTACCGATACACGCTGTTCTGTGGAGGAGGGCTGTCAGAAGAGGACATTGTTGCTCAAGCTTGCTGCGGCTGTGGTCCTGGTGTATCTGTAAGTTAAAAGACACTTGCAATCTGCTCTACACATTGAAGTAGCAGATTTGGGGTCTTCAAAACTTACTTGAAAAGATTGGTGGCTGTTGTCCTGGTTGGGACTAGAGGCGGCGGCTTGCTGCGGCTGTGGTCCTGGTGTATCTGTAAGTTAAAAGACACTTGCAATCTGCTCTACACATTGAAGTAGCAGATTTGGGGTCTTCAAAACTTACTTGAAAAGATTGGTGGCTGTGGTCCTGGTTGGGACTAGAGGCGGTGGCTTGCTGCGGCTGTGGTCCTGGTTGGGACTAGAGGCGGCGGCTTGCTGCGGCTGTGGTCCTGGTGTATCTGTAATAAGTATAATAGATTTATAGTTAGACCACCCCCTGAACTAGGTAATGTTTAAGATAAACACCCTGCTGAATTGATGTGAGAAATGTTCATTAAAGGTGAACACCAAAACCCAAAAACAGGTGCACGTTAGACCATTCATTTCCATGTCCCAAAAAAAAATTTTTAAATGTGAACCCACCATGTAAAAATATATTTACCACATTTTATTTTCAAAAATCACCTCCCCAAAAAAACCTTTAAAGTATAACCTTTATTAAAAAATGAGATGTCAACCAACTCTTTATTGCATGTGTAACCTTTGGTACATAGACCAGTTTTAAATTTACCTTTCTGAAATGATACTACGGTCATTTTTATTAACAAACATTTTATTATCCTTTTTTTTTTTTTTTTTTTTTTTTCTTTTTTCCTTCACATCACAATTGGGAGCTGAATTGCTCTTTATTTTAAATACAAGTACGGTACATCAACTGCGAATGGTTTCAACAGAAAATCAACACTTTTAAATAGAAAAAAAAAAAACACACTCACACATTCAAACCACAAGCTGCAGACTACACTTTGCAAACATACATCAGATTTAAAAAAAAAAATAAGAAAAAAAAAATACACACATTTAAACCACATGCTGCACAGACCACTATACTTCGTAAATCCATCCGAAAAAGGCAACTAACCAATTAGGCATGGACAAATGCACATGCAATCAGCAAGATGCGCACAAACATGCCTGGTATGTGTCCACGTTCAGGATTGCATCAGGATTTGGTCAGGATTTTCCATCAGTATTTGTAATCCAAAACCAGGAGTGTAACAATTAGAGGAAAAGTATAATAGAAACATATGCACCACTACTGCATTTATCACCCACACAAATACTAATGAAAAATCCTGACCAAATCCTGATGCAATCCTGAACGTGGACACATACCCTCCCACATGAACAGGCATAAGATTGGCGAAGGCATAATAAGGTGCAGGCACATGAAGACATACTTACAAAAGCACACAGCCGTACAAAAACACACACACACACATGAAGTGGACGAGGGCAAGGCCGCCCATGCATATCCATGATCTGGCTCAGCAAAACTTCCACACCCAGATTCCATTTTAACAAACGTATCTTTACTGTTATACATTTTTCCTTAACACAGCGGAACACAATAATAAACAACACAAAATATGCCTATCCACAGAAATAACGTGTAATACAAACTTTCCCTCACTGTCCCTATCCACACGTTACCAGTCTCTTTACTCCAGGAGGTTATCTTCCCACGTCGCAGGCCTGTCTGTCACTGCAGGGAGACGCTCCAGCCAAAGAGGAAAACAACAGGGAGTAAACAAAACTCTGTCTCTCAGGTCCAGACTGTAATCCTTGGGGGTTCAGCAGGTAAAGGTGGGGTGTTCGGCCTCTCAACAGAGGACCCGCTTACAGTTCATGGGTTCCAGGATCTGTGAAGATGTCACCGCTGAATGCTCTGCAGTGTGGGAGCTGGGAACAATCAGGATGTCAACTTCCAAGAGAGGGGAATCATCCAGGCAATCTCCTATGTCGCATCTACAGGAGGGCACCAGCATACACAGACTTCTCTCTGCACAGAGAAGTTTCCCGGGCTCTCCTTCTTCTCTCCCTCCTTCCTGGTCACATGACATAACAGGGGGGAGTCTAGCCAATACAGTTTGTTTCTCTGTAATCACATTCGGCATAGGTATAACTTCTGGCCACACGGGGGCAGTGTCTGTCACAGATTCTTCTATGTCAATGATAACAGAACAGTCACAGCCGGCCAGCTCATTACACGCCCCCCCACTTGAAGGTTGGCAGTCCCTGTCAACGACTGTCTCCAGGGCGGCGATGGCTGTGGAGGTTGTAGGACCCGGCTGTGAAAAGGGCCACACATATTGGTCTCTGTAGGACTGTCCCGGGGGCACTCCTGCGGTGGTCCGCGCTGTCCGCCTAACGGGTGCTAGTCTCTCTCCCCGATCAGTCACTCCACTCTCCGCCCCAGTCGGTAAGTCAGTCAAGGAGGTAAGGGGTGCGGACGTGTCAGTCAGGCGAGCAGGGGTAGGGATGTTTTCCACTTCTACATCCCCGGTATCGGTGTCTCCCACAGTATTAGTGACATCCGTCTCTCTAGGCATTATAGGAGAGGAGTCAGGCTGAGAATGGCAGGGGCGCAACATGTTACGGTGCAGGGTGCGGAGGCTGCCGCTGTCTTCACCTTGTACTTGATAGACGGGGCCATCAGGGTACAGGTGTCCAATTATTCGATAGACTTCGGTCTCCCACTTGGGCCGGAGTTTTCCTTGTGGTTTCTTTATACGAACTAGGACTAGTTGACCCACACTCAGTAGGTCTTCTTGTATTGGAAGTGGATCAGCGTGGACCTGGTCCTGGATCTGCTGTTCCACCAGCTGGTAGACAGTTTCCATCCTTTGACGGTGTGCTTGTAGCCAGGAAGGATAGGTACCACAGGTGTCTTCATCAGAGTTAGACAAGTGTAGCTCATGGATGCTTTTGCCCGGGCGGCCAAAAAGGAGGGTGTAAGGTGTGTATCCGGTGACAGAATGGACTTGATTGTTATAGGCCCACAGCAGTTCTGGGAGGAATCGAGGCCAGTCGGGCTTTTTGTCTTCTGCTAAGGTTCGGATCAGTTGTAAGAGAGTCCGGTTGGAACGTTCACACGCGCCATTCCCTTGTGGATGATACGGGGTGGTCCTGGACTTCTTGATTCCATACATCTGCTGAAGTTCTTCAATGACTCGCCCTTCGAAACACGCCCCCTGATCAGAGTGTAGCCGTTCCGGACACCCGTAGACCCGAATGAAGTGCTGACAGATGGCCTGTGCAGCTGATTCGGCAGTCTGGTCTTTGGTAGCAACAGCGACGGCGAATTTCGTGAAGTGGTCCACCATCACCAGACAGTACTGGTAGCCACTATTCGCCGTTCCGATCAACAGATAGTCCACCATCAACAACTCGAGGGGCCTGGATGTGCTAATGGTCTGGACGGGTGCACACTGCTCAGTAGACTTGTGGAGTTCACATGTACGACAGCTTACGCAGACGTTTTCAACCAGCTTACGGAGTCCTGGGCAAAAAATGAATTGCTGGGTCCACCGGAGGGTCTTGTCTATGCCGAAGTGGCCGTTCCTTCTGTGGGCTTCAGCCACCATCTCATGGGCTAGCTGCACCGGGACGACAATCTGCAAACATTCTTCCAGCATATGGGATAAAAGGGCCCTGCGATACAAGACTCCATCCTTCACGATCAGCCGATCCCATTGGGCAAGTAGGGCAGAGGCCCTGGTTGATAATCGGGCTCTTACTTCGGAGGGTGGTTTCTCTTGTGTCTTCACGTACTGTTTCAGTAAGACGTGTTCAGGGTCTCGATCTTGAAGCTTGGCCCATTCTTGTTGGGACAGGGGAGACCCCACTACTGCTTCGATCCCACCTACAGCATACTGGCGGCTATCTTCTATTTGTTTAGCTAGCCGGGCAAAGTCGGGCAGTTCATCTTCCTCCAACTCTTCATCCCGGTTCCCCACTGGCGGGGATGATGTCACTCTGGAAAGGCTGTCAGCATTCTGATTCTCCTTCCCTGCTCTGTATTTAATTTTGTATTGGAATCTAGAGAGCCTTGCCATCCAGCGCTGTTCCATTGCCCCTAGTTTGGCATTTTCTAGGTGGGCAAGAGGATTGTTGTCTGTCACGACCAGCACCTCCGCCCCTGTCAGGTAGCCAGCAAACTTCTCTGTCATAGCCCAGGTCAGGGCCAGGAGTTCCAGGCGGAAAGAGCTGTAGTTGATGGGGTTCTTTTCGGTATCACGGAGGGATCTACTGGCATAGGCTATTACGCGTTCCTTGTTATCTTGGACTTGGGAGAGGACCGCCCCGAGACCTTGAAGGCTGGCGTCGGTGTATAACTGGAACGGCAAGGTGTAGTCTGCAAATGCCAGAATAGGGGGTGATGTCAGAGCAGCTTGAAGCGCCCGGAAGGATTTTTCTTGGTCGGGCCCCCAGCTGATGTGTCGTCCTCTGGGACTGTTCGCGGTCCCTCGGAGGGTCTCATGCAGTGGTTCCGCAAGCCGGGCAAAGTCCTTGACAAATCGGCGGTAATAGCCCGCTAGCCCCAGGAAAGCCTGGACCTCTTTGATGGTAGTTGGTTGTGGCCACTCTCGGACAGCTGCTATCTTCTCTGGAGAGGGTTGGACACCTTCGGCCGAGATCCGGTGTCCCAGGTAATCGATCTCCTGCTGGAATAGACGGCACTTGCTGGGCTTCAACTTCAAGCCGTGTTTCTTCAAGCGCTGGAACACTTTGCCAAGCTTGTGAAGATGATCCTCAAAGGTGGCGGAGTATACCACGATGTCATCAAGGTATATCAGCGTGAATTCGAAGTTGAAATCTCCCAGACAGCGTTCCATCAGTCTCTGAAAGGTCCCTGGTGCATTACTCAAGCCGAATGGCATCCGGTCAAACTCGTACAGGCCCATGGGAAGGATGAAGGCGGTCTTTTCTCTGTCCTTCTCACTCATGGGGACCTGCCAATATCCACTGGCCAAGTCTAGAGACGAAAAATATTTGGCCTTTTTCAGGGCGGTCAGTGACTCTTTGATCCGGGGGAGTGGATAGGAGTCCCGGATCGTGCAAGCGTTCAGCCGACGGTAGTCTACGCAAAATCTCAGGGATCCATCTTTCTTTTTGACTATCACCACGGGTGCAGCCCATGGGCTCTGGCTTTCCCGCACCACTCCGGCGTGTAGCATAGATTCTAAGAGGCTTTTCACCTCCTGGTATTGTTGAGGTGGTATTTGTCGGTACCTCTCGCGAATAGGAGCAGCATCGCCCGTGGGAATCTCGTGTTGGATACTGGTGGTGTACCCGAAGTCGGTGTCATGCTTTGCAAAGGAGTCTTGGTGTTCTCGCAGTAGTTTCTCCATTTGAGACACTTCCTATTTGGTGTACTGGGACGGGTCCAGTTGTACTTTTTCCAGTAGTTTTCGCCCAATGTCTTCATCATCTGCTTGAGCATTTATGGCTGAGACAGTTACCGTCCAGCCATCTTCTGTAGACGGGGTGAATTGTAAGGGTCCCATGGGGTTCACTTCTGTGGGTAGAGCATATACTCTGGCAAGTTGCGTGCCAGCCTCGAGAGCTACACCTACGTCTGCGGTGTTGTTTAGCCTGACAGGGACTCTTCCGTTCCTCACGACGGCTAGGGTGCGGGCGACCAGTGGGTTTAGCTTACCCCCACTTGGAGCCCTCGGCTCGATTAACACTTCAACTCCTTCAAGTTGTCGGTTGGTGTTAAGAGGCAGGGAAATGACTGTCTCTTTTTCAGCGGGCAAAGTAATCCGAGTACAGCGGGGCACTTTAATGGCTGCTAGGGGTAGTTGTTCCTTTGCCATCTGTTGAAGTCCAACGGTCCGGATTACGCGCTGGAATGCCAGACGAGTCGGTTTATGTTTGGTAACTTTCTGCCAGTACTTGGGCCCTTTTTTTGTCAACAGCATAAGATCCAGGTCTTTCAAGATATTCATTCCGATTATTACTGGGGTCTCGGAGCCGAAGCCTTCCTTGACAATGACGATTCCTCGTTTCCCTAGGTCTTGTCCACAGGCCTTCGTATCCATCCAGGTGACTCCGGTTACTGGAATGGGTAGGTTATTAGCCGCAATTATCTTAATGGTGGTATCTGGATCACAAGCAGTTCTTGGTTTGAGGCACTTTTCATAAAACTGTTCAGAGATCGTGGTCACTTGCGACCCAGTGTCCATCAATCCTTGCACCGCAACTCCCTCCAGAATAACTTCAAGTATAGGACTACTCGAGGCAAGAGTACTCCGTTGCTGGTTCTGTTTTTCTACACTCCGTTCTCTGTCCCCCCCTGCTGCTCGAACCTCAGCTGCAGGGGTGTCTAGTTTAACGGTGGCCATTGTGGTGAGACCTGGCGTGGTGGCTCTGCTTGTGGATGTAGCTGATATTCTGTTCGTCGTGGTAACTGATGGTTTGTTCGTTGAGGACAATGATTTGCCCTGTGGCGAGGGTCACCACATGACCAACACAGTCCCGCGGGACGGCTAGGTCGTATCCGCTGGTCTCTCTGTCGTTCTAGTGTTAACTGTGACACCTGTTGCTGTAAATCTGCTACCATCTGTTTCAGCTCCTCGGTGTCACTGTTGGGCTGGTTACTGTTTAATATGGATCTGCACGCAGCGCTTTGAGTCCCCACATCCATGACGGGTCCCCTAGAACGTTCTATGGCTTCCTGCTTGACTTCAGCGAAGGTGAGAGTCGGCGTCATCCGAATCAAGTCCTGTAGCGTACGGTTAAGATACTGGTCTCTCAGCCCTATAACGAATTGGTCTCTCAGTACCAGGTCACGAGGAGCTATAGTAGCCAGCTGTTCCCCTTTTGCACAGACTTGTTCAAGGAGTACCTGAAGGGCATTTGCATACTGGGGAATGTCTTCCCATTCAAGCTGTGTCCGTCTAAAGAACAGGTATCGCAGTGTTCCCTGGTACGTAGTAGGTCCATAGGTCTTTTCCAGCACCCGCACCAAATCCTCTAACACACGCTGCCCCCTGACCGTCTCCAGTCTGACTGTCGTCCATGCCTCCCCCTCTAGTGTCAGTACCGCCATTTCTGCCAAGGTCTTAGGGTCAATATTATACATTTCTCCCAGTATCCGCACTTGTTCCGCCCACTCTGGTACGGGTGTTGTGATCCGCTTTTTGGGCTCCCTAGTGGTGGCTGGTGGTACTGGAGACTTGTGTGTTCTTTTCTGCCTCAGCTCACCTGCTTCCATCAGTTTTGGGAGTTCCCTATTTAGCCTTGCTCTCCAGTCACTTCCTTGCCGGTCATCATTGTAACCTGAGTCTTTCAGTTGCATGTTCCTGCTACCAGTCTGCTGATCAGCTAAGTGGACTCTTGTCCTTTTTGTTTTGTATTTTTTGTCCAGTTTACAGTTTGTCATTTCCTGTTACTGGAAGCTCTTGTGGACTGAAATTGCCACTCTTGTGTCATGAGTTGACACAGGAGTCTTAAAGTAATTTCAGGATGGGTTTTTGAAAGGGTTTTTCAGCTGACCGTGAAGTCCTCTTTTGTATCCTTCCTCTATCTAGTAAGTGGACCTCGCTTTGCTAAATCTACCTTCATACTGTGTATGTCTTTTCCTCTGAACTCACCGTTAATATATGTGGGGGCTACTATCATCTTTGGGGAATTTCACTAGAGGTAAGCCAGGTCTGTTCCTTCCTCTTCCAGGCGTAGTTAGTTCTCCGGCTGGCGCATGGCATCTAGGCAGCCGTAGGAATGCTTCCTGGCTACTGTTAGTTGTGTGGTAGATTTAGGTCACGGTCAGCTTGAGTTTCCATCACCCGAGGGCTAGTCTGTTATTTTGTGTTTCTGATGTTCCCATGCCATTGGGGAATCATGACAGTATGACCGGCCTGTGTTAAAGTAATTGGCAGAAGAAAGGAGAGTAAAGAAGTCTGTAGATTTTTTTTTTTTTTTTTTCCTCACATGTTTGCTACTTAGTTGGCTCAGTTGTATTTCTGCTCTATTTACAGCCTTGCCTTTCTCTCCTTCTAATCCTTGAATGGCTCTGATCTCTCCGGTTTAAGGATGGACTCTCAGAGTTTGACTGCAGGTTTAAATAATCTTGCTACGAAGGTTCAGAATTTACAAGATTATGTTATACGTACTCCTATTTCTGAACCTAAGATTCCTACACCAGAGGTATTTTCCGGAGATAGATCTCGGTTTCTGAATTTCAAATGTAATTGTAAATTATTCCTTTCTCTCAGACCTCACTCCTCTGGAGATCCTGTTCAGCAGGTTAAGATTGTGATTTCTTTGCTGCGAGGTGACCCTCAAAATTGGGCATTTTCATTGACACCAGGGGATCCTGCGTTGCTCAATGTGGATGCGTTTTTTCTGGCTTTAGGGTTGCTGTATGAGGAACCTAATTTGGAGATTCAAGCTGAAAAAGCTTTAATAGCCCTGTCTCAAGGGCAAGATGAAGCTGAGATATACTGCCAAAAATTTCGTAAATGGTCTGTGCTTACTCAGTGGAATGAGTGTGCCCTAGCGGCAATTTTCAGAGAAGGCCTTTCTGATGCCGTTAAGGATGTCATGGTGGGGTTTCCTACGCCCACAGGTCTGAATGAGTCCATCACAATGGCGATTCAGATTGATCGGCGTTTGCGGGAGCGCAAACCCGTGCACCATTTGGCGGTATCTTCTGAAGGGACGCCAGAGAAAATGCAATGTGACAGAATTCTGTCAAGAAGCGAGCGGCAGAATTATAGGCGCAAAAATGGCTTGTGCTTCTACTGTGGTGATTCCGCGCATGTTATATCAGCATGCTCTAAACGTACTAGGAAGGTTGACAAGTCTGTTTCTATTGGCACTTTACAGTCTAAATTTCTTCTGTCTGTAACTCTGATTTGTTCATTATCAGTTATTACCGTGGATGCCTATGTGGACTCTGGCGCCGCTCTGAGTCTCATGGATTGGTCCTTCGCCAGGCGCTGTGGGTTTGATTTGGAGCCTCTGGAAGTTCCTATACCTCTGAAGGGTATTGATTCTACACCTCTGGCTTGTAATAGACCACAGTTCTGGACGCAAGTGACTATGCGTATGACTCCAGACCATCAGGAGATGATTCGCTTCCTCGTGTTGCATAATTTACATGATGTGTTAGTGCTTGGATTACCATGGTTGCAATCTCATAACCCAGTACTGGAATGGAAAACTATGTCTGTGTTAAGCTGGGGATGTCGGGGGGCTCATGGGGACATACCTTTGGTTTCTATCTCGTCATCTATTCCCTCTGAGGTTCCGGCATTTTTGTCGGATTTTGGGGATATTTTTGAAGAGCCTAAAATTGGTTCTCTCCCTCCCCACAGAGAGTGTGATTGCGCCATAGATCTGATTCCAGGCAGTAAATTTCCAAAGGGTCGTTTGTTTAACCTATCTGTACCTGAGCATGCTGCCATGCGAGAGTATGTTAAGGAGTCCCTGGAAAAGGGACATATTCGTCCTTCTTCATCACCTTTAGGAGATGGGTTTTTCTTTGTCTCTAAAAAGGATGGCTCGCTGAGGCCTTGTATTGATTATCGACTCCTGAATAAAATTACTGTCAAATATCAGTATCCGTTGCCGCTGCTTACTGATTTGTTTGCTCGCATAAGGGGGGCTAAGTGGTTCTCCAAGATTGATCTCCGTGGGGCATATAATTTGGTGCGAATTAAACAAGGGGATGAGTGGAAAACCGCATTTAATACGCCTGAGGGCCACTTTGAGTATTTAGTAATGCCTTTCGGCCTTTCTAATGCACCTTCAGTTTTTCAGTCCTTTATGCATGATATTTTCCGTGAATATCTGGATAAATTTATGATTGTGTATTTGGACGATATTTTGATTTTTTCTGAGGACTGGGAGTCTCATGTTCAGCAGGTCAGGAGGGTTTTTCAGGTCTTGCGGGAGAATTCTCTGTGTGTAAAGGGTTCTAAGTGTGTTTTTGGGGTTCAAAAGATTTCCTTTTTGGGGTACATTTTTTCCCCTTCTTCTGTTGAGATGGACCCTGTCAAGGTTCGGGCTATTTGTGACTGGACGCAGCCTACTTCTCTAAAGGGTCTTCAGAAGTTCTTGGGCTTTGCTAATTTTTATCGTCGATTTATAACTGGTTTTTCTGGTGTTGCTAAGCCTCTTACGGATTTGACTAAGAAGGGTGCTGATGTTGCCAATTGGTCCTCTGCCGCTGTGGAGGCCTTTCGGGAACTTAAGCGCCGCTTTTCGTCTGCCCCTGTGTTGCGCCAGCCTGATGTCTCTCTCCCCTTTCAGGTTGAGGTCGATGCTTCCGAGATCGGAGCGGGGGCGGTTTTGTCGCAGAAAAGTTCAGATTGCTCAGTGATGAGACCTTGTGCGTTCTTTTCTCGAAAATTTTCTGCCGCCGAAAGAAATTATGATGTCGGTAATCGGGAGCTTTTGGCCATGAAGTGGGCATTTGAGGAGTGGCGTCATTGGCTTGAGGGTGCTAGACATCAGGTGGTGGTTTTGACTGATCACAAGAATCTGATTTATCTTGAGTCTGCCAGGCGCCTGAATCCTAGACAGGCGCGCTGGTCGTTGTTTTTCTCTCGGTTTAATTTTGTGGTCTCATATCTACCAGGTTCTAAGAATGTGAAGGCAGATGCCCTTTCTAGGAGTTTTGAGCCTGATTCCCCTGGTGATTCGGAACCTACAGGTATCCTTAAGGATGGGGTGATATTATCCGCTATTTCCCCAGATCTGCGACGTGCTTTGCAAGAGTTTCAGGCGGATAGACCTGATCGCTGTCCACCTGGTAGACTGTTTGTTCCTGATGATTGGACCAGTAGAGTCATCTCGGAGGTTCATTCTTCTACGCTGGCGGGTCATCCTGGAATTTTTGGTACCAGGGATTTGGTGGCTAGATCCTTCTGGTGGCCATCTCTGTCTCGAGATGTGCGTGTTTTTGTGCAGTCTTGTGATGTGTGTGCTCGGGCCAAGCCTTGTTGTTCTAGGGCTAGCGGGTTGTTGTTGCCCTTGCCTATTCCGAAGAGGCCTTGGACGCACATCTCGATGGACTTTATTTCTGATCTTCCTGTCTCTCAGAGGATGTCTGTTATCTGGGTGGTGTGTGACCGTTTTTCTAAGATGGTTCATTTGGTGCCATTGCCGAAGTTGCCTTCCTCGTCTGAGTTGGTTCCTTTGTTTTTTCAAAATGTGGTTCGCTTGCATGGTATTCCTGAAAATATCGTTTCTGATAGGGGTACCCAGTTTGTTTCTAGATTTTGGCGGGCATTCTGTGCCAGGTTGGGCATTGATTTGTCTTTTTCGTCTGCCTTCCATCCTCAGACTAATGGCCAGACGAAGCGAACTAATCAGACTTTGGAGACGTATTTGAGGTGTTTTGTGTCTGCGGATCAGGATGATTGGGTTGCCTTTTTGCCGTTGGCGGAGTTTGCTCTTAATAATCGGGCTAGTTCGGCCACTTTAGTTTCCCCTTTCTTTTGCAATTCGGGGTTTCATCCCCGTTTTTCTTCTGGTCAGGCGGAGTCTTCGGATTGTCCTGGAGTAGATGCTGTGGTAGATCGGTTGTATCGGATTTGGGAACAAGTGGTGGACAATTTGAATTTGTCCCAGGAGAGGACTCAGCGGTTTGCTAACCGCCAGCGTCGGGTTGGTCCTCGCCTTCGTGTTGGGGACTTGGTGTGGTTGTCTTCCCGTTTTGTCCCAATGAGGGTTTCTTCTCCTAAATTTAAGCCTCGGTTCATCGGTCCCTATAGGATTTTGGAGATTATTAACCCTGTTTCCTTTCGTTTGGACCTCCCGGCATCTTTCGCTATCCATAATGTGTTCCATCGGTCGTTGTTGCGGAGATACGAGGTGCCGGTGGTTCCTTCTGCTGAGCCTCCTGCTCCTGTGCTGGTTGAGGGTGAATTGGAGTACGTTATAGAGAAGATCTTGGACTCCCGTATTTCCAGGCGGAGACTCCAGTATCTGGTTAAATGGAAGGGCTATGGTCAGGAAGATAATTCTTGGGTAACTGCCTCTGATGTTCATGCCTCGGATTTGGTTCGTGCCTTTCATAGGGCTCATCCAGGTCGCCCTGGCGGTTCTTGTGAGGATTCGGTGCCCCCTCCTTAAGGGGGGGTGTCATGATTCTCAATGGCGAGAGAACATAGCCCAGCATATATGAGAACTAGCTCTTGGAAGATGGAAACTATACTGACCATGAACTAAACCTGCCGCACAACTAGAAGTGGCCGGGTAGCATGCCTACGTTTTTTATCCCTAGATGCCCAGCGCCAGCCGGAGAACAACCTAATCCTAGCAGAGGAAAAGACAGTCCTGGCTCACCTCTAGAGAAATTTTCCCAAAAGGCAGACAGAGGCCCCCACATATATTGGCGGTGATTTTAGATGAAATGACAAACGTAGTATGAAAATAGGTTTAGCAAAATCGAGGTCCGCTTACTAGATAGCATGAAGACAGAAAGGGCACTTTCATGGTCAGCAGAAAACCCTATCAAAACACCATCCAGAAATTACTTTAAGACTCTAGCATTAACTCATAACACCAGAGTGGCAATTTCTGCTAACAAGAGCTTTCCAGACACAGTAACGAAACAGCAGCTGTGAACAGGAACAAAATGCAAAAACACACAAGGACAAAAGTCCAACTTAGCTAGGAGTTGTCTAGTAGCAGGAACATGCACAGAAGGCTTCTGATTACATTGATGACCGGCATGAAACTGACAGAGGAGCAAGGTTATATAGCGACTCCCACATCCTGATAGGAGCAGGTGAACAGAGGGGATGATGCACACAAGTACAATTCCACAAGTGGCCACCGGGGGAGCCCAGAATCCAATTTCACAACAGTACCCCCCCCTCAAGGAGGGGGCACCGAACCCTCACCAGAACCACCAGGGCGATCAGGATGAGCCCTATGAAAGGCACGGACAAGATCGGAGGCATGAACATCAGAGGCAGTGACCCAAGAATTATCCTCCTGACCGTATCCCTTCCATTTGACCAGATACTGGAGTTTCCGTCTGGAAACATGAGAGTCTAAGATCTTTTCCACAACGTACTCCAACTCACCCTCAACCAACACCGGAGCAGGAGGCTCAACGGAAGGCACAGCCGGTACCTCATACCTGCGCAACAATGACCGATGAAAAACATTATGAATCGAAAAGGATGCAGGGAGGTCCAAACGGAAGGACACAGGGTTAAGAATCTCCAATATCTTGTACGGGCCGATGAACCGAGGCTTAAACTTAGGAGAAGAAACCCTCATAGGGACAAAACGAGAAGACAACCACACCAAGTCCCCAACACAAAGCCGAGGACCAACACGACGACGGCGGTTGGCAAAAAGCTGAGTCTTCTCCTGGGACAACTTCAAATTGTCCACCACCTGCCCCCAAATCTGATGCAACCTCTCCACCACAGCATCCACTCCAGGACAATCCGAAGATTCCACTTGACCGGAGGAAAATCGAGGATGAAACCCCGAATTACAGAAAAACGGGGACACCAAGGTGGCAGAGCTGGCCCGATTATTGAGGGCGAACTCCGCCAAAGGCAAAAAAGCAACCCAATCATCCTGATCCGCAGACACAAAACACCTCAAATATGTCTCCAAGGTCTGATTAGTCCGCTCGGTCTGGCCATTAGTCTGAGGATGGAAAGCAGACGAAAAAGACAAATCTATGCCCATCCTAGCACAGAATGCCCGCCAAAATCTAGACACGAATTGGGTCCCTCTGTCAGAAACGATATTCTCCGGAATACCATGCAAACGAACAACATTTTGAAAAAACAGAGGAACCAACTCGGAAGAAGAAGGCAACTTAGGCAAGGGAACCAGATGGACCATCTTAGAGAAACGGTCACACACCACCCAGATGACAGACATCTTCTGAGAAACAGGCAGATCCGAAATAAAATCCATCGAGATGTGCGTCCAAGGCCTCTTCGGGATAGGCAAGGGTAACAACAATCCACTAGCCCGAGAACAACAAGGCTTGGCCCGAGCACAAACGTCACAAGACTGCACAAAGCCTCGCACATCTCGTGACAGGGAAGGCCACCAGAAGGACCTTGCCACCAAATCCCTGGTACCAAAGATTCCAGGATGACCTGCCAACGCAGAAGAATGAACCTCAGAGATGACTCTACTGGTCCAATCATCAGGAACAAACAGTCTACCAGGTGGGCAACGATCAGGTCTATCCGCCTGAAACTCCTGCAAGGCCCGCCGCAGGTCTGGAGAAACGGCAGACAATATCACTCCATCTTTAAGGATACCTGTGGGCTCAGAATTACCAGGGGAGTCAGGCTCAAAACTCCTAGAAAGGGCATCCTGTTGTGAATTTGCTTTTTGCTCCCTCTAGTGGTTACTAGTTTTTTGACTCTGGTTTTTCTGTCATTCCTTTTATCCGCACCTGGGTCGTTACTTAGGGGTGTTGCTATATAAGCTCCCTGGACCTTCAGTTCAATGCCTGGCAACGTAGTTATCAGAGCTAGTCTGCTGTGCTCTTGTCTACTGATCCTGGTTCCAGTTATATCAGCTAAGTCTGCCTTTTGCTTTTTGCTATTTGTTTTGGTTTTGTATTTTTGTCCAGCTTGTTCCAAATCTATATCCTGACCTTTGCTGGAAGCTCTAGGGGGGCTGGTGTTCTCCCCCCGGACCGTTAGACGGTTCGGGGGTTCTTGAATTTCCAGTGTGGATTTTAATAGGGTTTTTGTTGACCATATAAGTTACCTTTCTTTATTCTGCTATCAGTAAGCGGGCCTCTCTGTGCTATACCTGGTTCATTTCTGTGTTTGTCATTTCCTCTTACCTCACCGTCATTATTTGTGGGGGCTTCTATCCAGCTTTGGGGTCCCCTTCTCTGGAGGCAAGAAAGGTCTTTGTTTTCCTCTACTAGGGGTAGCTAGATTCTCCGGCTGGCGCGTGTCATCTAGAATCAACGTAGGAATGATCCCCGGCTACTTCTAGTGTTGGCGTTAGGAGTAGATATATGGTCAACCCAGTTACCACTGCCCTATGAGCTGGATTTTTGTATTCTGCAGATTTCCACGTTCCTCTGAGACCCTCGCCATTGGGGTCATAACAGTTTGCCAGGCCAGTATTAAATGTTTAATGCATTGCAGAAGAGGGATTATAAGAAAGAAGATTCTGAGTTTTTTTTTTTTTCTTCTTCCCCTTTACCTCAGAGTGGCTATGCTTGCTGCAGACATGAATGTCCAGACCTTGATTACAAGTGTGGACCAGCTGGCTACTCGTGTGCAGGGCATACAAGACTATGTTATCAGAAATCCTAGGTCAGAACCTAAAATACCGATTCCTGAACTGTTTTCCGGAGACAGGTTTAAGTTTAGGAATTTCGTGAATAATTGTAAATTGTTTTTGTCCCTGAGACCCTGTTCATCTGGAAATTCTGCTCAGCAAGTAAAAATTGTTATTTCGTTCTTACGGGGCGACCCTCAGGATTGGGCTTTTTCGCTGGCGCCAGGAGATCCGGCATTGGCTGATCTTGATGCGTTTTTTCTGGCGCTCGGTTTACTTTATGAGGAACCCAATCTTGAGATTCAGGCAGAAAAGGCCTTGCTGGCTATGTCTCAGGGGCAGGACGAGGCTGAAGTGTATTGCCAAAAATTTCGGAAATGGTCCGTGCTGACACATTGGAACGAGTGTGCACTGGCCGCTAATTTTAGAAATGGCCTTTCTGAAGCCATTAAGAATGTTATGGTGGGTTTTCCCATTCCCACAGGTCTGAATGATACTATGGCACTGGCTATTCAAATTGACCGGCGGTTGCGGGAGCGCAAAACCACAAATTCCCTCATGGTGTTGTCTGAACAGACACCTAATTCGGTGCAATGTGATAGAAAAACCGCAAATTCCCTCATGGTGTTGTCTGAACAGACACCTGATTTAATGCAATGTGATAGAATCCTGACTAGAAATGAGCGGAAAATTCATAGACGCCGGAATGGCTTGTGCTACTACTGTGGTGATTCTACACATGTTATCTCAGCATGCTCTAAACGTATAGCTAAGGTTGTTAGTCCTGTCACCGTTGGTAATTTGCAACCTAAATTTATTCTGTCTGTAACTTTGATTTGCTCACTGTCATCTTACCCTGTCATGGCGTTTGTAGATTCAGGTGCTGCCCTGAGTCTCATGGATCTCTCATTTGCTAAGCGCTGTGGTTTTACTCTTGAACCATTAGAAAATCCTATTCCTCTTAGGGGTATTGATGCTACACCATTGGCAGCAAATAAACCGCAGTATTGGACACAGGTTACCATGTGCATGACTCCTGAACACCGCGAGGTGATATGTTTCCTGGTTTTACACAAAATGCATGATTTGGTTGTTTTAGGGCTGCCATGGTTACAGACCCATAATCCAGTCCTGGACTGGAAGGCTATGTCAGTCTCAAGTTGGGGCTGTCGTGGTATTCATGGGGATTCCCTGCCTGTGTCTATTGCTTCTTCTACGCCTTCGGAAGTTCCGGAGTATTTGTCTGATTATCAGGATGTCTTCAGTGAGTCTGAGTCCAGTGCACTGCCTCCTCATAGGGACTGTGACTGTGCTATAGATTTGATCCCAGGCAGTAAATTTCCTAAGGGAAGACTGTTTAATCTGTCGGTACCTGAACATACCGCTATGCGTTCATATATCAAGGAGTCTCTGGAGAAAGGACATATTCGTCCGTCTTCTTCCCCTCTTGGTGCGGGATTCTTTTTTGTGGCAAAAAAGGACGGATCTTTGAGACCTTGTATTGATTATCGACTTTTAAATAAGATCACTGTCAAATTTCAGTATCCTTTACCGCTGTTGTCTGACTTGTTTGCCCGGATTAAGGGTGCCAAGTGGTTCACCAAGATAGACCTTCGTGGTGCGTACAACCTTGTGCGCATTAAGCAAGGTGATGAATGGAAAACCGCATTCAATACGCCCGAAGGTCATTTTGAGTACTTGGTGATGCCTTTTGGGCTCTCCAATGCGCCTTCAGTTTTTCAGTCCTTTATGCATGACATTTTCCGGAAGTATCTGGATAAATTTTTGATTGTTTATCTGGATGATATTTTGGTTTTTTCTGACAATTGGGATTCGCATGTGGAGCAGGTCAGGTTGGTCTTTAAAATTTTGCGTGAAAATTCTTTGTTTGTCAAGGGCTCAAAGTGTCTCTTTGGTGTGCAGAAGGTTCCCTTTTTGGGGTTCATTTTTTCCCCTTCTGCTGTGGAGATGGACCCAGTCAAGGTCCGAGCTATTCTTGATTGGACTCAGCCCTCGTCAGTTAAGAGTCTTCAGAAGTTCTTGGGCTTCGCTAACTTCTACCGTCGTTTTATCGCTAATTTTTCTAGCATTGTGAAACCTTTGACGGATATGACCAAGAAGGGCTCCGATGTAGCTAACTGGGCTCCTGCTGCCGTGGAGGCTTTCCAGGAGTTGAAACGCCGGTTTACTTCGGCGCCTGTTTTGTGCCAGCCTGACGTCTCACTTCCCTTTCAGGTTGAGGTGGATGCTTCGGAGATTGGGGCAGGGGCCGTTTTGTCGCAGAGAGGCCCTGGTTGCTCTGTTATGAAACCTTGTGCCTTTTTCTGTAGGAAGTTTTCGCCTGCCGAGCGAAATTATGATGTGGGCAATCGGGAGTTGTTGGCCATGAAATGGGCATTTGAGGAGTGGCGTCATTGGCTCGAGGGTGCTAAGCATCGTGTGGTGGTCTTGACTGATCACAAAAATCTGATGTATCTCGAGTCTGCTAAACGCCTTAATCCGAGACAGGCCCGCTGGTCATTGTTTTTCTCCCGCTTTGATTTTGTTGTCTCGTATTTACCAGGTTCAAAGAATGTGAAGGCCGATGCTCTTTCTAGGAGCTTTGTGCCTGATGCTCCTGGAGTCGCTGATCCTGTTGGTATTCTTAAAGATGGAGTTATCTTGTCAGCTATTTCTCCGGATCTGCGACGTGTGTTGCAGAGATTTCAGGCTGATAGGCCTGAGTCTTGTCCACCTGACAGACTGTTTGTCCCGGATAAGTGGACCAGCAGAGTCATTTCCGAGGTTCATTCCTCGGTGTTGGCAGGTCACCCGGGAATTTTTGGCACCAGAGATCTGGTGGCCAGGTCCTTTTGGTGGCCTTCCTTGTCAAGGGATGTGCGGTCATTTGTGCAGTCCTGTGGGACTTGTGCTCGAGCTAAGCCTTGCTGTTCTCGTGCCAGCGGTTTGCTCTTGCCCTTGCCTGTCCCGAAGAGACCTTGGACACATATCTCCATGGATTTCATTTCTGATCTTCCGCTATCTCAGGGCATGTCTGTTATCTGGGTGATATGTGATCGCTTCTCCAAGATGGTCCATTTGGTTCCTTTGCCTAAGCTGCCTTCCTCTTCCGATCTGGTTCCTGTGTTTTTCCAGAACGTGGTTCGTTTGCACGGCATCCCTGAGAATATTGTGTCAGACAGAGGATCCCAGTTCGTTTCCAGGTTCTGGCGATCCTTTTGTAGTAGGATGGGCATTGATTTGTCGTTTTCGTCTGCTTTCCATCCTCAGACTAATGGACAGACGGAGCGAACCAATCAGACTTTGGAGGCTTATTTGAGGTGTTTTGTCTCTGCTGATCAGGACGATTGGGTGACATTCTTGCCGTTGGCTGAGTTTGCCCTTAATAATCGGGCTAGTTCCGCCACCTTGGTTTCGCCTTTTTTCTGCAACTCTGGTTTCCATCCTCGCTTTTCTTCGGGTCATGTGGAGCCTTCTGACTGTCCTGGGGTGGATTCTGTGGTGGATAGGTTGCAGCAGATCTGGAATCATGTGGTGGACAACTTGAAGTTGTCACAGGAGAAGGCTCAGCGCTTTGCCAACCGCCGCCGCGGTGTGGGTCCCCGACTACGCGTTGGGGATTTGGTATGGCTTTCTTCCCGCTTTGTTCCTATGAAGGTCTCCTCTCCCAAATTTAAACCTCGTTTTATTGGGCCTTACAAGATATTGGAAATCCTTAATCCTGTATCTTTTCGTCTGGATCTTCCTGTGTCGTTTGCTATTCACAATGTATTTCATAGGTCCTTGTTGCGGCGGTACATTGTGCCTGTAGTTCCTTCTGCTGAGCCTCCTGCTCCGGTGTTGGTTGAGGGCGAGTTGGAGTACGTGGTGGAGAAGATCTTGGATTCTCGCCTCTCCAGGCGGAGGCTTCAGTACCTGGTCAAGTGGAAGGGCTATGGTCAGGAGGATAATTCCTGGGTGGTCGCCTCTGATGTTCATGCGGCCGATTTAGTTCGTGCCTTTCATGCCGCTCATCCTGATCGCCCTGGTGGTCGTGGTGAGGGTTCGGTGACCCCTCACTAAGGGGGGGGTACTGTTGTGAATTTGCTTTTTGCTCCCTCTAGTGGTTACTAGTTTTTTGACTCTGGTTTTTCTGTCATTCCTTTTATCCGCACCTGGGTCGTTACTTAGGGGTGTTGCTATATAAGCTCCCTGGACCTTCAGTTCAATGCCTGGCAACGTAGTTATCAGAGCTAGTCTGCTGTGCTCTTGTCTACTGATCCTGGTTCCAGTTATATCAGCTAAGTCTGCCTTTTGCTTTTTGCTATTTGTTTTGGTTTTGTATTTTTGTCCAGCTTGTTCCAAATCTATATCCTGACCTTTGCTGGAAGCTCTAGGGGGGCTGGTGTTCTCCCCCCGGACCGTTAGACGGTTCGGGGGTTCTTGAATTTCCAGTGTGGATTTTAATAGGGTTTTTGTTGACCATATAAGTTACCTTTCTTTATTCTGCTATCAGTAAGCGGGCCTCTCTGTGCTATACCTGGTTCATTTCTGTGTTTGTCATTTCCTCTTACCTCACCGTCATTATTTGTGGGGGGCTTCTATCCAGCTTTGGGGTCCCCTTCTCTGGAGGCAAGAAAGGTCTTTGTTTTCCTCTACTAGGGGTAGCTAGATTCTCCGGCTGGCGCGTGTCATCTAGAATCAACGTAGGAATGATCCCCGGCTACTTCTAGTGTTGGCGTTAGGAGTAGATATATGGTCAACCCAGTTACCACTGCCCTATGAGCTGGATTTTTGTATTCTGCAGATTTCCACGTTCCTCTGAGACCCTCGCCATTGGGGTCATAACAGCATCCGCCTTAACATTCTTAGAACCCGGTAGGTAAGACATCACAAAATTAAACCGAGAGAAAAACAACGACCAGCGCGCCTGTCTAGGATTCAGGCGCCTGGCAGACTCAAGGTAAATTAAATTTTTGTGGTCAGTCAATACCACCACCTGATGTCTGGCCCCCTCAAGCCAGTGACGCCACTCCTCAAAAGCCCACTTCATGGACTCATTCAGACTCGCAGGCACAGGGAACCCCACCATAACATCCTTAATGGCATCAGAGAGACCTTCTCTGAAAATCGCCGCCAGGGCGCACTCATTCCACTGAGTAAGCACAGACCATTTGCGGAATTTTTGGCAGTATATTTCAGCTTCATCTTGCCCCTGAGACAAGGACATCAAGGCCTTTTCCGCCTGAAGCTCTAAATGAGGTTCCTCATAAAGCAACCCCAAGGCCAGAAAAAACGCATCCACATTGAGCAACGCAGGATCCCCTGGTGCCAATGCAAAAGCCCAGTCCTGAGGGTCGCCCCGGAGCAAGGAAATTACAATCCTGACCTGCTGTGCAGGGACTCCGGCAGAGCGAGACTTCAGGGACAAAAACAATTTGCAATTATTTTTAAAATTTTGAAAGTGAGATCTATTCCCCGAGAAGAATTCAGGCAAAGGAATTCTAGGCTCAGACATAGGTGCATGAACAACAAAATCTTGCAAATTTTGTACCTTTGTGGCGAGATTATTCAAACCTGTAGCTACACTCTGAAGATTCATTTGAAACAGGTGAACACAGAGCCATTCAAGGATTAGAAGGAGAGAAAGAGAGGAAGGCTGCAGCATAGGCAAACTAGCAAGTGATTCAATTAAGAGCACACTCAGAACTAGAGGAAAAAAAAAAAAAAAAAAAAATTGTAGCAGACTTCTTTTTTCTCTCCTTTCTCAGCCAGTAATTTAACCCTTTTTTGGGCCGGTCAACTGTCATGATTCTCAATGGCGAGAGAACATAGCCCAGCATATATGAGAACTAGCTCTTGGAAGATGGAAACTATACTGACCATGAACTAAACCTGCCGCACAACTAGAAGTGGCCGGGTAGCATGCCTACGTTTTTTATCCCTAGATGCCCAGCGCCAGCCGGAGAACTACCTAATCCTAGCAGAGGAAAAGACAGTCCTGGCTCACCTCTAGAGAAATTTTCCCAAAAGGCAGACAGAGGCCCCCACATATATTGGCGGTGATTTTAGATGAAATGACAAACGTAGTATGAAAATAGGTTTAGCAAAATCGAGGTCCGCTTACTAGATAGCATGAAGACAGAAAGGGCACTTTCATGGTCAGCAGAAAACCCTATCAAAACACCATCCAGAAATTACTTTAAGACTCTAGCATTAACTCATAACACCAGAGTGGCAATTTCTGCTAACAAGAGCTTTCCAGACACAGTAACGAAACAGCAGCTGTGAACAGGAACAAAATGCAAAAACACACAAGGACAAAAGTCCAACTTAGCTAGGAGTTGTCTAGTAGCAGGAACATGCACAGAAGGCTTCTGATTACATTGATGACCGGCATGAAACTGACAGAGGAGCAAGGTTATATAGCGACTCCCACATCCTGATAGGAGCAGGTGAACAGAGGGGATGATGCACACAAGTACAATTCCACAAGTGGCCACCGGGGGAGCCCAGAATCCAATTTCACAACAGGGGGGGTACTGTTGTGATCCGCTTTTTGGGCTCCCCTAGTGGTGGCTGGTGGTACTGGAGACTTGTGTGTTCTTTTCTGCCTCAGCTCACCTGCTTCCATCAGTTTTGGGAGTTCCCTATTTAGCCTTGCTCTCCAGTCACTTCCTTGCCGGTCATCATTGTAACCTGAGTCTTTCAGTTGCATGTTCCTGCTACCAGTCTGCTGATCAGCTAAGTGGACTCTTGTCCTTTTTGTTTTGTATTTTTTGTCCAGTTTACAGTTTGTCATTTCCTGTTACTGGAAGCTCTTGTGGACTGAAATTGCCACTCCTGTGTCATGAGTTGACACAGGAGTCTTAAAGTAATTTCAGGTTGGGTTTTTGAAAGGGTTTTTCAGCTGACCGTGAAGTCCTCTTTTGTATCCTTCCTCTATCTAGTAAGTGGACCTCGCTTTGCTAAATCTACCTTCATACTGTGTATGTCTTTTCCTCTGAACTCACCGTTAATATATGTGGGGGCTACTATCATCTTTGGGGAATTTCACTAGAGGTAAGCCAGGTCTGTTCCTTCCTCTTCCAGGCGTAGTTAGTTCTCCGGCTGGCGCATGGCATCTAGGCAGCCGTAGGAATGCTTCCTGGCTACTGTTAGTTGTGTGGTAGATTTAGGTCACGGTCAGCTTGAGTTTCCATCACCCGAGGGCTAGTCTGTTATTTTGTGTTTCTGATGTTCCCATGCCATTGGGGAATCATGACATACGGGGTAGTTTCGCCCGCCAAATTTCCTGACCTGGTTTACAATGGACACCGGCGGCGGTTTCTGACTGTACACTGGGCCTGGGTGGGAATCTTGCTGGGCACAGATCCTGCCGACTACGCCAGATGAAGTGGACGAGGGCAAGGCCGCCCATGCATATCCATGATCTGGCTCAGCAAAACTTCCACACCCAGATTCCATTTTAACAAACGTATCTTTACTGTTATACATTTTTCCTTAACACAGCGGAACACAATAATAAACAACACAAAATATGCCTATCCACAGAAATAACGTGTAATACAAACTTTCCCTCACTGTCCCTATCCACACGTTACCAGTCTCTTTACTCCAGGAGGTTATCTTCCCACGTCGCAGGCCTGTCTGTCACTGCAGGGAGACGCTCCAGCCAAAGAGGAAAACAACAGGGAGTAAACAAAACTCTGTCTCTCAGGTCCAGACTGTAATCCTTGGGGGTTCAGCAGGTAAAGGTGGGGTGTTCGGCCTCTCAACAGAGGACCCGCTTACAGTTCATGGGTTCCAGGATCTGTGAAGATGTCACCGCTGAATGCTCTGCAGTGTGGGAGCTGGGAACAATCTGGATGTCAGCTTCCAAGAGAGGGGAATCGTCCAGGCAATCTCCTATGTCGCATCTACAGGAGGGCACCAGCATACACAGACTTCTCTCTGCACAGAGAAGTTTCCCGGGCTCTCCTTCTTCTCTCCCTCCTTCCTGGTCACATGACATAACAGGGGGGAGTCTAGCCAATACAGTTTGTTTCTCTGTAATCACATTCGGCATAGGTATAACTTCTGGCCACACGGGGGCAGTGTCTGTCACAGATTCTTCTATGTCAATGATAACAGAACAGTCACAGCCGGCCAGCTCATTACACACACACAAGCACATAAGCTTTATGCAAATACACATATGTACAGCAAAGGCAGAAAGGTGGACCCAATCAGAAGACGCATACGCACACACATACACACACACGTAAAAAAGGCTGACAATCCTTTGTCTTCATGTCTTCACAGTGGCTGGCATCAGGGTGGATCTGGACTCTAGCATGGCACTGGCTGGTGCAGGACGATGGCAGGCCTCTGGTTCTCTTCAGGTTTTAAGCTCTTGCTGTAGTCAGTACCTCATACACACACAAATGCACAAGCACACAGATGCACACAAAAATTGCAATACTCACACTGGCTCTATGGTGGCTGGAGTCTTGTGGCAGGCTTGCTGGAGTCTTGTGGCTGGCTCCTGTGGCAGGCTCCTCTGGCAGGCTGGGGTCTTGTGGCCGGCTGGGGTCTTGCTGGCAGTCTGGAGTCTTGCTGGCAGGCTTCTTCTCTGTAGGCTTCTTGCTGGCATATGTGGGGTTGAAGGCCCAGGCCAGGTTTATATAGATTTGGGGGTGTCTGGCCAACTGGCAACAAAATCCAGCTTCTGAGCATGCTCAGTGTAAAAAAACGTATTGCAGCGCTGCATTGCGTCGTACGACGTGTCCCGACGCATCCGTCGCTCATAGGCTTTCATTGTAGCCAACGACGCATGCCGCAGGATGCGTCGCGACACGTTTTTTAGGCGGAGACAAAAAACGTTACAATCAACGTTTTTTGCCGACGACGTGTCGCCAAATTTCGACGCATACGTCGTACGATGGACACGACGTATGCCAATCCGTCGCAATACGTCGCCAATACAAGTCTATAGGGAAAAAACGCATCCTGCAAAAACTTTTGCAGGATGCGTTTATTCTGAAAAAAGACGATTTGCGACGTAATGCAGTTAACGCTAGTGTGAAAGTAGCCTAAGTAGTAAAATGCCACTGTCAAACTCTGGCAGCGGCACTTAACAAGCGCTTCCGGCCATCTAGCCAGAAATACGCACACCGGTTACCTGCATCACATGATCGCGGGTCACCGGGGTGTTGGCATGACAACCTGAGGCCGCCTGGAGACCTCTATGGTTGTTGATGCCAGATTGCTGTGAATGCCACCCTCTGGTCGGCGCTCATAGCAAGTCTGTAATTCTACTACATAGAGGCGATCTGATGATCGCTGCTATGTAGCAGAGCCGATCGAGTGATTGCAGCTTCTAGCCTCCCATGGAGGCTATTGAAGCATGCCAAAAGTTAAAGAAAAACATTTTTAAAAATATTAGAAAAATAAAAATATAAAAGTTTAAATCATCCCCCTTTCGCCCCATTCAAAATAAAACAATAAAAAAAATCAAACATACACATATTTGGTTTTGTCGCGTTCAGAATATCCCGGTCTATCAATAAGAAGGATTAACCCGATCGCTAAACGGCATAGCGAGAAAAAAAAATAAAAACGCCAGAATTACGTTTTTTTCGTCGCCGTGACATTGCATTAAAATGTAATAACGGGCGATCAAAAGAACGTATCTGCACCAAAATGGTACCATTAAAACAGTCGGCTCGGCCCGCAAAAATAAGCCCTCACCCAAACCAGGATGCAAAATGGAGACGCTACGGGTCTCAGAAAATGGCACAATTTTTTTTTAGCAAACTTTGGAATTTTTTTTCACCACTTAGATAAAAAATAACCTAGACATGTTTGGTGTCTATGAACTCGTAATGACCTGGAGAATCATAATGGCAGGTCAGTTTTAGCATTTAGTGAACCTAGCAAAAAAAGCCAAAGAAAAATAAGTGTGGGATTGCACTTTTTTTTTGCAATTTCACCGAACTTGGAATTTTTTTTCAGTTTTTGAGTAAACGACATAGTAAAACCAATGGTGTCGTTCAAAAGTACAACTCGTCTTGCAAAAAATAAGCCCTTATATGGCCATATTGACTGAAAAATAAAAAAGTTATGTCTCTGGAAAGAAGGGGAACGAAAAACGAAAACACAAAACTGAAAACAGCTCCAGTCATGAAGGGGTTAAAGTTGCAAATGGTATCAAATGATTCTTGTAGGGCTTTAAATGTATTTGCAATTGAAAGGTTAATATTGGTTTACATTTTTGCATAAGCTATCTCAATGGCAGTGGCATTCTCACCATGGAGGCAGACCGCCCTACTGATATGAGGCCTCTAATGAGAAGGGGCCGGACTCTGATCTCCTCTTGTAGTGATAGCTTTATCTACTCCTATGCACTTAGCTCCCCCTAGTGTGCATTCATGATAAGCATGGGGTGTGCATTGCAATTTCTGCACACGATTTCTTCATTTTTTTTACGCTGTTGTTGAAAAAAAATTGTCATCCAATAATTCCTATTGTCGTATGCAAGATTAGGAAAGCATGCATAATTTAAGAGATCAACTGGGTGCTTGGGAAATTCATTATCATTATTCACTTTCATTTGCTGAAACCTGTTCATGTCATACTTTTTGGTACATCTTTTGTAAACTGAGACTTTTTTTTTTAAACCTTGTTGTTTTTTAATAGAAAATGTACATACATTAATGGAAATATTTCCTGAAGCATACATACTAATGACAAGAATTAACCGAAGCCTACTATCATATGCCTGCTATGATGCTATGAGATGGTGGTTACCAAAATACCTATTCCAGGCATAATTACATTGATTCAAAAGGAAAATAAACCAAAAAGAGACCCTGCCCTTTTTCATTTATAATTCCTGTTTTTCACTCCCCTTCTTCCCAGAGCCATAACTTTTTTATTTTTCTGTCAATATGACCATGTGAGAGCTTGTTTTTTTGCAGGACGAGTTGTGCTTTTGAAAGACACCATTGGTTTTACCATATTGTGTACTCAAAAATGGGAAAAAAATTCCAAGTGCAGTGAAATTGCAAAAAAGTGCAATCCCACAATGTTTCATTTGTATTTTTTTACCATGTTCACCAAATGCTAAAACTGACCTGCCATTATAATTCTCCATGTCATTACGAGTTCATTGACACCAAACATGTCTAGGTTATTTTTTATTTAAGTGGTGAAAAAAAATTCAAAGTTTGTTAAAAAAAAATTGTGCCATTTTCCAAGACCCGTAGCGTCTACATTTTCTGTGATTTCGGGTTGGGTGAGGGCTTATTTTTTGCGTGCCGAGCTGCGGGTCAAATCAGGGGTCTGTAAAACATGCTCAGCACTCTACGCAGGGTTATGCAGTAGCACTTTTTTCATGCATTAGCAGTTTCTATGCAGCAGCACTTCTCTATAATTTGTATGCAGTAATATACCTGTATGCACTAGTATTATACTGTATACAGTGCCTTGCGAAAGTATTCGGCCCCCTGGAACTTTTCAACCTTTTCCCACATATCCCAATTGTGAAGTTGAATGAAATTTATTGGTTATTTTAAATTTTTGTAGAAATTCAAAAACTGAAAAATGGGGAGTGCAATATTATTCGTCCCCTTTACTTTCAGTGCAGCAAACTCACTCCAGAAGTTCATTGTGGATCTCTGAGCGATCCAATGTTGTCCTAAATGCCTAATGATGATAAATATAATCCACCTGTGTGTAACAAGTCTCCATATAAATGCACCTGCTCTGTGATAGTCTCAGGGTTCTGTTTGAATCACAGAGAGCATCATGAAGACCAAGGAACTCAACAGACAGGTCCTAGATACTGTTGTGGAGAAGTTTAAAGCCGGATTTGGATACAAAATGATTTCCAAAACTTTAAACATCCCAAGAAGCACTGTGCAAGTGATCATATTGAAACGGAAGGAGTATCATACCACTGCAAATCTACCAAGACCCGGCCGTCCCTCTAAACTTTCATCTCAAACAAGGAGAAGACTGATCAGAGATGCAGCCAAGAGGCCCATGATCACTCTGGATGAACTGCAGAGATCTACAGCTGAGGTGGGACAGTCTGTCCATAGGACAACAATCAGTCGTATACTGTACAAATCTGGCCTTTATGGAAGAGTGGCAAGAAGAAAGCCATTTCTCAAAGATATCCCTAAAACGTGTTGTTTAAAGTTTGCAACAAGCCACCTGGGAGACACACCAAACATGTGGAAGAAGGTGCTCTGGTCAGATGAAACCAAAATCGAACATTTTGGCAACAATGCCAAACAATATGTTTGGCGTAAAGGCAACACAGCTTATCACCCTGAACACACCATCCCCACTGTCAAACATGGTGGTGGCAGCATCATGGTTTGGGCCTGCTTTTCTTCAGCAGGGACAGGGAAGATGGTTAAAATTGATGGGAAAATGGATGGAGCCAAATACAGGACCATTCTTGAAGAAAACCTGTTGGAGTCTGCAAAAGACCTGAGACTGGGACGGAGATTTGTCTTCCAACAAGACAATGATCCCAAACATAAAGCAAAATCTACAATGGAATGGTTCACAAATAAACGTATACAGGTGTTAGAATGGCCAAGTCAAAGTCCAGACCTCAATCCAATCGAGAATCTGTGGAAAGAGTAGAAAACTGCTGTTCACAAACGATCTCCATCAAACCTCACTGAGCTCGAGCTGTTTGCCAAGGAAGAATGGCCAAGAATTTCAGTCTCTCGATGTACAAAACTGATAGAGACATACCCCAAGCGACTTGCAGCTGTAATCGCAGCAAAAGGTGGTTAAAATAACCAATAAATTTCGTTCAACTTCACAATTGTGTTCCACTTGTTGATTCTTCACCAAAAATTTACATTTGGTATCTTTATGTTTGAAGCATGATATGTGGGAAAAGGTTGAAAAGTTCCTGGGAGCCGAATACTTTCGCAAGGCGCTGTATGTAACATCACCTCTCCAGGCATGAGCATTTTACCATGCTGGTTATCATTTTATTTTCTTTTATGTCACCGACTATGACCATTTGATACAAATTTATTTGAAATGCTGCATTTTTATGTGATCTGTATACCACTATGCATTCAGGGTTTGGTGATATAATTTTTCTTTATACAAATTTAATTGCTGACATGGCTAATTTAATGTTCATCATATTCTTATGATTTTTTCTAGCACCATGATTTAATAGATCCATATGTTTTGACACACAACAATTTGTTTTGGTTTTATAAACTTTTATTCTAATATGATTATTGTTTAACTTTTTCAATACCTTTCTATTTTTCTGTGTGTCAATATTCACTTTTCATCAAACTAGACTAATGATATGTTCATTTGACTCTGGTGCATGTATCTGTTAACATATATGTATATGTACACCCCAAACATTTGCCCTGTACTCTTTCGCCACCTGGTCGCTTTTTCCTTTGTTTTTTACTTTTTCTGATCTAGTTTAAATAATTTATTAATACATACTTGATTTCTCTTAATATATGGTTGTGTATCACATTTGTATGTCATATGCGTATGTTTAATTTTTTTTTTATTGTTTTATTTTGAATGGGGCAAAAGGGGGTGATTTAAAATTTTATTTGTTTTAATTATTTTAATATTTTTAAAAACATTTTTTTTTACTTTTGAAATGCTTCAATAGTCTCCATGGGAGACTAGAAGCTGCCATAACCTGATCGCCTGTGCTACATACAGGCGATGATCAGATCTCCTGTATGTAACAGAATTGCTGACTTGCTATGAGCGCCGACCACCGGATGTATCACCTTTGTATTGTCAGGTAACATCAAGCCCACAGGTCAGTAATGGAGAGGTGTCTACAAGACACCTATCCATTACTAACCCCATAGTGATATTGTATAAAAAAGACATTCATAATAAAGTCCTTAATTGAAATAATCACACAGACTCCTTTATTGAATCTAAATTTACCATACTTACTGAACGCCTAATCCCGACACCCTCGTCTCCTGCAAACAATAAAAAATAATAAACCAACATATAATTCTATCCTGTCCAACGTAGTCCACTTAATACCTACACTGTGTTCCAAATTACTATGCACAAAGAGTTTAGGAGTGATAAGGTAAAAAAATCCTGTCGACCACCTCTATCCACTGCACACAAGCAGAAACAGCTCCAGGGGCCAAACAATACATGAAGACTGACTTCCAAACTGTTTTCTTCACCGATGAGTGCCGTGCAACGCTCGATGGTCCAGATGGATGGAGTGGAGGATGGCTGGTTGATGGACACCCCATGAAAACACGGCTAAGGTGCCAACAAGGAGGAGGTAGAGTAATGTTTTGGGCTGGAATCATGGGGAAAGAGATTGTCGGCCCCTTTATGATCCCTGAAGGGGTAAAGATGAACTCCATAGTCTATGTGGAGTTTCTAAAACAACACTTCCTGCCATGGTTCAAGAGGAAGAACCGTGCTTTCCGCAGCAAGATCATTTTCATGCATGATAATGCACCGTCTCATGCTGCATCTCTGGCTGCTATGGGCATAAAAGAGGACAAACGTATGGTGTGGCCACCATCTTTCCCTGACCTCAACCCCATTGAGAACCTCTGGAGCATCATCAAAAGGAGTGTCTATGATGGCGGGAGGCAGTTCACATCTAAGGAAAAGCTCTGGGAGGGTATTCTGTCCACATGCAAAACAATTGAAGCAGAAACCATCCAAAAACTGACAAATTCAATGGACGAGAGAGTTTAGAAGCTTCTTTCGAACAAGGGGTCCTATGTGCAAATGTAACATCACCTAGAATAAAGTTTTCACTTGAAAACTGTTTGATTTCATTTTGTAATAAGCTGATAATGCTTATAACTTCACAATTGGCCATTTTTTTGTTCAAAATAAAAAAAAAAGGTTGAAAACTCTGCTGTGCATAATAATTTGGAACATGCATTTTTGAGTGTTTATTTTTTTTTAAATACTGTTTTCATAGGCAGTTTGTTCCAAAACATTGCAATTATACTAGAATAGTAGATGACTGGAAAATAACAATGACTGCAATTCAGATAGGTAATTTAGAGAAAATATGAGGAAATATTATTTGCATAATAATTTGGAACACAGTGTAGTGTCCTACGGCGATCTCACGTGTAGTACTGTCACATCAGGAGATGTGACCGCTCTATCCAGCCTCCGGTGATGCACTGACAGGAGGTAATCGCTCTCACAGTGTATCACGGAGCTGCCATGAGCGTTTACTGGAGTTCATCAGCTCCAGTGCTCTCACTTCCGGCACTATCGCTGTGTGAGAACTTTCTCACGCATCGGTGCCGTAAGTGAGAGCACCAAAGCTGATGAGCTGATGAACACTGGTGAACTGTCACGGAGGCTTAGTGGTATACTGAGGGACCAATCACCTCCTGTCAATGTATCGCCGGTGGCCAGGTGAGATCAACGTGGGACACTCGGTATTAAAAGGACTACGGCGAAAAGGTGAGTATATGTTGGTTTATTATTTTTTATTGTTTGCAGGAGACACAGGCATCAGGGATTAGGCATTCGTTGAGTATATATTTTTTATGTAAATATATATGTAATTATGTAAATGTTTAGATTTTTTTTTTTATTTTACAATTGAACACAGGCGCCAGATGATGAGACTATTGTCCCATCATCAGCTCATGCTGTCTCTGTTATATGTGACAAAACACGTAGTCGGATGGGAGTAGTAGTCCCATCAGATGACCACTGAGTACACACGTCGCATAGGTACATACACACATACAAACACACGCACATATTCTCCGCCCACACACAGAGACACACATATTCTCCACCCACACATACAGACATACACATATTCTTCACCCACACACTCTTCCTCCTTCTGACATAGTTTCCTTTGACAGATCGCAGCGTTTTTGGCAGCAAATAAGCAGCAAATCCGCAAATCTTTTTACGTTTTTGCTGCAGATTTGACTGACTCAATTGAAGTCAATGAGACAAAACGCTGCAGAAACGCAAAAAGAATTGACATGCTGCAGAAAATAAAATGCAAAGACAGACGGAAATTTACTGATCATGTGCACAACACTTCAGGATTGTCATTGCATTACCTTGCATAAGTATCCATTGTGTTATTGGACCACCTACGCGCATAAAAACACCTCAAAAATGCAATGTGTGCACTTAGCCTAATACCCAAAAGTAGCTGTTATTGATACCACACTGTTGGTTGAAAACAAGTTCTATAGTCATTCTGAATGTGTTGTGGAAGCAGGGATATTAAACTTTCTAAAGTTCCAAAAAAAGGGCTGCATCCGTCCCTCTTTATCCAAAGAAGCCTCAGCCCAATCTATCTGAAGCAGAAATGACAGTTTGTCTAGAAAGATCTTGAAAGGAGGAGCTTGGTCGTGGATCCATAACTGCAGAATGGCTTTAACACTGGCTGCCGCCACCAAATGTATGTAGACAATTAAATCAGAGCAATATTAACGGTATACAACATCTGACTGAGTCAGAGATTACTTCCACAGAACTGCCACAATGCAACAAAAAACTCCCATAGACATATATGCAAATATTATTGGAGTAAAAGAATCTGTCTTTAAAGTATAAACAAAGTCATTTTTTTATTTCTACATATATGTATGGTCTAAGTATTCAATAAAATCATATTCCATTAGAAACTTTAGTATTACGTATTTGACTGGTGAGATTTTATATGAAGGACACAGGTAAGAAAAGTCTGAAAGTCAGCACAAAACTACAAAGTATAAGACCGGCAGGATCAAGTTCATGAAAAAGTGAACCATAATATATTGTGTTTGTATACCTTTAAGAGGCAAAAAGTGTGGGATCGGCCATGCGGTCGGAGATCTTCGCACCAAAGTCGCGTTTCGTATGACGCTTTCAGCGCCATTTTTCAGCCAATGAAGGAGGACGCAGAGTGTGGGCAACGTGATGACATAGGTCTCGGTCCCCACCATCTTAGAGAAGGGCATGACAGTGATTGGCTTGCTTTCTGCGGCGTCACAGGGTGTATAAAGGGGCGTTCACGCCGACCGCCATCTTACTTCGGCCAATCTCAGCGTAGGGAGAGGTTGCTGCAGCTTCATCAGAAGCAAGGATATCGTTAGGGAGGGAAGATTAACCCCCAAACCGCTTGTGCTGTAGCGATTTCCACTGTCTAACACCACCTTTTCTTTGCAGGGACAGTGGAGGCTAGATTTTTGTGCATCAGCTCTGTAGCTTATTAGGCTGCCTTATAAGGCTCCCTGATAGCTGCATTGCTGTTTGTACGCCGCTGTGCAAACCAACTGCTTTTTTAAAAGCAAAAATCCTGTTGCTCCTTTCTGCACAGTTATCTTGTTCATTTGTCCACACTTTTGTGTGCAGCAGTCCTTTTTATTGCTGCCATACTTGTCCTGAGATCATTGTTGTCACGATCCAATTTTGGATTTGTGGCAGATCTGGTTTGCCTCAGTTTAAAACCTTTTTTCCTTTCTAGTCATTGAGGGTTAATGCAGTTTTCTCCCCCGGTGGCCGCTGGTGTTATTGCGTTGCTGCTGGGTCAGCTGATGCTTGTGGTGACCACTCCCTCCATCCTTTAAATAGTCACCTGGTTCATCAGCTGACTGTCGGTGTTAGTTCATTCTAAAGCGACCAAGCTGGGAGAAGGAGCTTGCTGGGAACTGTTGTTCTACTGCTGTGTCCAGTGAATCTGGTGTTTCTTCCTGCTGTGCGGTGTCTTGCAGAATTAAGCTAAGTGTTGTTTACCTTTACCTTGTCTGTATTTCCTTACCCCGTGTTGTATTAGTGCAGCGGTGGGACCAGTGCTCTCATCTGCCAGTTCCCTACTTAGGGATAGGTGCAGGGCAAGTGAGGGACTAGGTATCCTGGTTGGCCACGGGTTGAAAGAACCCGTATAGGGACGGAAGCAAGATCAGGGCACATCTGCAGGCCAGTGCAGGAGGTGCCCATTCCCCCAGTCCCTACCGACAGGGCCCACCGTTGTAATTGTGTCCCCTTGTGTGTTGTGCTGTTCGTGACAGACCTACTGTTGGGTTGTGTTATACCGGGTCAGTCACATCGTGACAATTGTAGGGAGATTGAAATTGTAGTACAGTCCTTGTATTTTTTTATATATCTTCCAGCCACATTCTGCCACTTACATTGTATAGTCTAATACACAGGGCCTGTTTTTTGCTGCAGTCTCCCCCCAAAAAAAAGGGAGATTTAAATTGCCAACAAGTTTATATACGTCAGTTCTGTTTGTCGTATATCTACCAGCCACGTTCTGCCTTTTACATTGTGTAGTGTAATACATAGGGTCTGTTTTTTGCTGCAGTCTCCCCCCCAAAAAAGGGAGATTTAAATTGCCACTAAGTGGATCTACGTCAGTTCTGTTTGTCATATATCTGTGTAATAATTATAGGGGATAACTCAGGAGACTCTTTGCGTGGAACAAGACAACTACAGGACACAGTGTTATAAATGGTAAAGTCTATATTATCACACGGTGATTCAAACAGGTGCAGAGAGAAACTCAAGTCCACAACACTTGGTGCAAATATCAAATGCAGCTCAGCAGTCTATAGGAAACTTCAGAGGAAAATGCAATCATGCAGAAAGTCTATGAAGCACAATTATTCTTGAGGATACTTGACACGAATAAGTCCTTGCTTAGTCCAAAACGCAGATAGATATGCTTATAAGGCAGTTCAAATAATATCTTAGCTCAACCAGGGAGGTCTGGGTAATAGTCTCAGGTTCTTGCAAAGCAGAAACAGCTTACATGTCCAGCAAATGCAGATGGAAGCAAACACGAGCAGCAGATGAAGGAGGATTACTGGAACTGGTGTATGCAGCAGGAACTCAGAGCAGAGTAGCAGGATCACCACACAGGTTCACAGGAGCAGGTATATAGCCAGGGAGTCACCAGAGGTCAGGAGCTGGATGCAAGGCAGAATTGTTGTGAATTTGGTTTTTGGGCTCCCCCGGTGGTCACTGGTGGTACTGGACTTGTGTGCTTCACTTTCTCTGTTCACCTGTTTTCATCAGGATATGGGTGTATCCTATTTAGCCTTGCTGCTCAGTTATTCTAGTGCCGGCCATCAATGTAACTAGAGCCTTTCTGTTGCATGTTCCTGCTTCTAGACTACTATCAGCTAAGTTGGACTCTTAGTCCTAAGTTTGTTTTGCATTTTTGTTCCAGTTCACAGTTATGTTATTTTTCTGTAGCTGGAAGCTCTTGTGGGCCGAAATTGCCACTCCGGTGTCATGAGTTGACACATGAGTCTTAAAGTAATTTCGGGATGGTATTTTAATAGGGTTTTCAGCTGACCGTGAAGTTCCCTATTGTATCTTCTTGCTATCTAGTAAGCGGACCTCGCTTTGCTGAACCTACTTTCATACTGCGTATGTCTTTTCCTCTGAACTCACCGTCAATATATGTGGGGGGCTTCTGTCTCCTTTTTGGGGGAATTTCCCTAGAGGTAAGCCAGGTCTGTCTTTTCCTCTATTAGGGTTAGTTAGTCCTCCGGCTGGCGCTAGGCGTCTAGGGATAAAACGTAGGTACGCCACCCGGCCACTGTTAGTTGTGTGGTAGGTTTAGCTCACGGTCAGCTCGAGATTCCATCACCCAAGAGCTGTTCTGTTATTTATGTTCTCTGACGTTCCCTTGCCATTGGGAACCATGACAGTATGGCCGGCCAAGGGTTAAAACCGTTGGCAGAAGAAAGGAGAGAAAAAGAAGTCTGCAGATTTTTTTTTTTTTTTTTCTTCTGAGCTTGCTCGATAGTTTACTCAGTTGCATTTCTGCTCTAATTGCAGCCTTTGCCTCTCTCTCTCCTTCTAATCCTTGAATGGCTCTGATCTCATCTGATTAATATGGACCCTCAGAGTTTGGCTACAGGTTTGAATAATCTTGCTACGAAGGTTCAAAATTTACAGGATTTTGTTATTCATGTTCCTATATCTGAACCTAGAATTCCTATACCAGAATTTTTCTCCGGGGATAGATCTCGTTTCCTGAATTTCAAAAATAATTGTAAATTATTTCTTTCCCTGAGATCTCGCTCCGCTGGAGATCCCGCACAGCAGGTTAGGATAGTAATTTCCTTGCTGCGGGGTGACCCTCAAGACTGGGCATTTGCATTGGCACCCGGGGATCCTGCGTTGCTCAATGTGGATGCGTTTTTTCTGGCTTTGGGGTTGCTTTATGAGGAACCTAACTTAGAGATTCAGGCTGAAAAAGCCTTGATGGCCCTATCTCAAGGGCAAGATGAAGCTGAAATATACTGCCAAAAATTTCGTAAGTGGTCTGTGCTTACTCAGTGGAATGAGTGCGCCCTGGCGGCGAATTTCAGAGAGGGTCTCTCTGATGCCATTAAAGATGTTATGGTGGGGTTCCCTGCACCTACAGGTCTGAATGAGTCCATGACAATGGCTATTCAGATTGATCGGCGTTTGCGGGAGCGCAAACCTGTGCACCATTTGGCGGTGTCTTCTGAGAAGGCTCCAGAAAATATGCAATGTGATAGAATTCTGTCCAGAAGCGAACGGCAGAATTTTAGGCGAAAAAATGGGTTGTGCTTCTATTGTGGTGATTCAACTCATGTTATATCAGCATGCTCTAAACGTACAAAAAAGGTTGATAAGTCTATTTCAATTGGCACTTTACAGTCTAAGTTTATTCTGTCTGTGACCTTGATTTGTTCATTATCGTCAATTACCGCGGATGCCTATGTCGACTCTGGCGCCGCTTTGAGTCTAATGGATTGGTCCTTTGCCAGGCGCTGTGGGTTTGATCTAGAGCCTCTGGAAGTTCCTATACCTCTGAAGGGTATTGACTCTACACCATTGGCTAGTAATAAACCACAATACTGGACACAAGTGACTATGCGTATGAATCCAGACCATCAGGAGATGATTCGCTTCCTTGTGTTGTACAATCTACATGACGTTTTGGTGCTCGGATTACCATGGTTACAATCTCATAACCCAGTCCTTGACTGGAAAGCAATGTCTGTGTTAAGCTGGGGATGTCAGGGGGCTCATGGGGACGTACCTTTCGTTTCCATTTCGTCATCTATTTCCTCTGAGATTCCGGAATTTTTATCTGATTATCGTGATGTTTTTGAGGAGCCTAAGCTTGGTTCACTACCTCCTCACAGAGATTGCGATTGTACCATAGATCTGATTCCGGGCAGTAAATTTCCAAAGGGTCGTTTATTTAATCTATCTGTACCTGAACATGCTGCTATGCGAGAATATATTAAGGAGTCCCTGGAAAAGGGACATATTCGTCCTTCTTCATCTCCCTTAGGAGCCGGTTTTTTCTTTGTATCTAAAAAAGATGGCTCTTTGAGGCCGTGTATTGATTATCGACTCTTGAATAAAATTACAGTCAAATATCAGTATCCTCTGCCACTGCTGACTGATTTGTTTGCTCGAATAAAAGGGGCTAAGTGGTTCTCTAAGATTGATCTCCGTGGGGCGTATAATTTGGTGCGAATTAAGCAGGGGGATGAGTGGAAAACCGCATTTAATACGCCCGAGGGCCATTTTGAGTATTTAGTAATGCCTTTTGGTCTTTCAAATGCCCCTTCAGTCTTTCAGTCCTTTATGCATGACATTTTCCGTGAATATTTGGATAAATTTATGATCGTGTATCTGGATGATATTTTGATTTTTTCGGATGACTGGGATTCTCATGTCCAACAGGTCAGGAGGGTTTTTCAGGTTTTGCGGGCTAATTCCTTGTGTGTGAAGGGTTCTAAGTGTATTTTTGGGGTTCAAAAGATTTCTTTTTTGGGGTACATTTTTTCCCCCTCTTCCATTGAGATGGATCCTGTCAAGGTTCGGGCTATTTGTGATTGGACGCAACCTTCTTCTCTTAAGAGCCTTCAGAAATTTTTGGGCTTTGCTAATTTTTATCGTCGATTTATAACTGGTTTTTCTGATGTTGCTAAACCTTTGACTGATTTGACCAAAAAGGGTGCTGATGTTGCTGATTGGTCCCCTGCTGCTGTGGAGGCCTTTCGGGAGCTTAAGCGCCGCTTTTCTTCCGCCCCTGTGTTGCGTCAGCCTGATGTTACTCTTCCTTTTCAGGTTGAGGTCAATGCTTCCGAGATCGGAGCTGGGGCGGTCTTGTCGCAGAAAAGTTCCGACTGCTCCGTGATGAGACCTTGTGCGTTCTTTTCTCGAAAATTTTCGCCCGCCGAGCGAAATTATGATATTGGTAATCGGGAGCTTTTGGCTATGAAGTGGGCTTTTGAGGAGTGGCGTCATTGGCTTGAGGGGGCTAGACATCAGGTGGTGGTATTGACCGATCACAAGAATTTGATTTATCTTGAGACTGCCAGACGCCTGAATCCTAGACAGGCGCGCTGGTCGTTGTTTTTCTCTCGGTTTAATTTTGTGGTCTCATACTTACCAGGTTCTAAAAATGTGAAGGCGGATGCCCTTTCTAGGAGTTTTGAGCCTGATTCCCCTGGTGATTCTGAACCTACAGGTATCCTTAAGGATGGGGTGATATTATCTGCTGTTTCCCCAGACCTGCGACGGGCTTTGCAGGAGTTTCAGGCGGATAGACCTGATCGTTGCCCGCCTGGTAGACTGTTTGTTCCTGATGATTGGACCAGTAGAGTCATCTCGGAGGTTCATTCTTCTGTGTTGGCAGGTCATCCCGGGATCTTTGGTACCAGGGATTTGGTGGCTAGGTCCTTCTGGTGGCCTTCCCTGTCTCGAGATGTACGAGTTTTTGTGCAGTCTTGTGATGTTTGTGCTCGGGCCAAACCTTGTTGTTCTCGGGCTAGCGGATTGTTGTTATCTTTGCCTATTCCGAAGAGGCCTTGGACTCACATCTCTATGGATTTTATTTCTGATCTCCCTGTTTCTCAGAAAATGTCTGTCATCTGGGTGGTGTGTGACCGTTTTTCAAAGATGGTTCATTTGGTGCCCTTGCCTAAGTTGCCTTCCTCATCCGAGTTGGTTCCTCTGTTTTTTCAAAATGTGGTTCGCTTGCATGGTATTCCGGAGAATATCGTTTCTGACAGGGGGACCCAGTTCGTGTCTAGATTTTGGCGGGCGTTCTGTGCTAGGATGGGCATTGATTTGTCTTTTTCGTCTGCATTCCATCCTCAGACTAATGGCCAGACTGAGCGAACTAATCATACCTTGGAGACTTATTTGAGGTGTTTTGTGTCTGCGGATCAGGATGACTGGGTTGCCTTTTTGCCGTTGGCGGAGTTTGCCCTCAATAATCGGGCTAGTTCTGCCACTTTGGTTTCTCCTTTCTTTTGCAATTCGGGGTTTCATCCTCGTTTTTCTTCCGGTCAGGTGGAGTCTTCGGATTGTCCTGGAGTGGATACTGTGGTGGATAGGTTGCATCGGATTTGGGGACAGGTGGTGGACAATTTGGAGTTGTCCCAGGAGAAGACTCGGCATTTTGCTAACCGCCGTCGTCGTGTTGGTCCTCGTCTTCGTGTTGGGGACTTGGTGTGGTTGTCTTCTCGTTTTGTCCCTATGAGGGTTTCTTCTCCTAAGTTTAAGCCTCGGTTCATCGGCCCGTATAAGATTTTGGAGATTCTTAACCCCGTGTCCTTTCGATTGGACCTCCCAGCATCTTTTTCTATCCATAATGTCTTTCATCGGTCATTATTGCGCAGGTATGAGGTACCGGTTGTGCCTTCCGTTGAGCCTCCCGCTCCGGTGTTGGTTGAGGGTGAATTGGAGTACGTTGTGGAGAAGATCTTGGACTCCCGTGTTTCCAGACGGAAACTTCAGTATCTGGTCAAGTGGAAGGGCTACGGTCAAGAGGATAATTCTTGGGTGACAGCCTCTGATGTTCATGCCTCTGATTTGGTCCGTGCCTTTCATAGGGCTCGTCCTAATCGCCCTAAGTGGTTCTTGTGAGGGTTCGGTGCCCCCTCCTTGAGGGGGGGTACTGTTGTGAATTTGGTTTTTGGGCTCCCCCGGTGGTCACTGGTGGTACTGGACTTGTGTGCTTCACTTTCTCTGTTCACCTGTTTTCATCAGGATATGGGTGTATCCTATTTAGGAAACAAAGCTATAGTAGGAATTAAAACGTAACCTTTAATTGTAAAAGAGATAACATTCAAAAAACAAAAAAACAAAACATATCACCTCAAAACAAATACCCAGGGACACAGCCTGTATGGTAATGTGTCAATCAATGGTAAAAAATAAAGGGAACAATAGTTTTACATATAAAAATGCACTGTCCCAAAAATGAAGATACCTCTAGTCAATAATACAAGCACCTCAAGGTGCACGAGTATGTCAGGTAATCTTATTGTATGAGTATCAGCAGGTATCAAAAAAGCAATACTAGGCAGGCGGGATGAAAGCAAAATACAATGAAGATCATAAGGAAAAAAACAGGAATGATCTCACCAATTGCCATAGACCAGGAAGGTGAAGCCCGTAATTCACTGGAGCGGAGAGTTCCATAGGTCAGCGATGTCGGGAGACAATACCCTGTCAATCCCTGACGGGCTATCACACACCTGCGTCCCAAGCTCCCGCCCTTACAAGGGCAGTCCACAGCTACCCCTAAGCAATATCATGCCCTGCACTCTCCCTATTGAAGTGTCCCGACGCGTTTCCTTGCAGGCGTAATCATCAGGGGACTTGCCTGCCTGGGAGATAAAGTGCACGAGTGCTAGTCATGAGGACAAGAGAACCTGCCACCCTCCTCACTGTGTTAACTCTCTCTAACACAGTGAGGAGGGTAGCAGAGGAAAAGACAGACCTGGCTTACCTCTAGAGAAATTTTCCCCAAAAGGCAGACAGTAGCCCCCACATATATTGTCGGTGATTTTAGAGGAAATTGACATACGAAGTATGAAGATAGGTTTAGCAAATTGAGGTCCGCTTACTAGATAGTAGGAAGACAGAAAAGGGAACTTCACAGTCAGCTGAAAACCCTTTCAAAACACCATCCTGAAATTACTTTAAGACTCTAATATCAACTCATGACACCAGAGTGGCAATTTCAGCTCACAAGAGCTTCCAGCCTCAGAAATATTCAAACACAGAGAACTGGAACAAAAATGCAAAACAATCTTAGGACTACAAGTCCAACTTAGCTGATAGTAGTCTAGGAGCAGGAACATGCAACAGAAAGGCTTCTGGTAACATTGTTGGCCGGCATAGAAATGACTGAGGAGCAAGGCTAAATAGAAACTCCCACATCCTGATGGAAACAGGTGAACAGAGGAGATGAAGCACACAGGTTCAGTACCACCAGTAACCACCGGGGGAGCCCAGAAACCAAATTCACAACAGTACCCCCCCCTCAAGGAGGGGGCACCGAACCCTCACCAGAACCACCAGGGCGATCAGGATGAGCCCTATGAAAGGCACGGACCAAATCGGAGGCATGAACATCAGAGGCTGTCACCCAAGAATTATCCTCCTGACCGTAGCCCTTCCACTTGACCAAATACTGAAGTCTCCGTCTGGAAACACGGGAGTCCAAGATCTTCTCGACAATGTACTCCAACTCACCCTCAACCAACACCGGAGCAGGAGGCTCAACGGAAGGCACAACCGGTACCTCATACCTGCGCAACAATGACTGATGGAAGACATTATGAATAGAAAAAGATGCAGGGAGGTCCAAACGAAAGGACACAGGGTTAAGAATCTCCAATATCTTGTACGGGCCGATGAACCGAGGCTTAAACTTAGGAGAAGAAACCTTCATAGGGACAAAACGAGAAGACAACCACACCAAGTCCCCAACACAAAGACGAGGACCAGCACGACGACGGCGGTTGGCAAACTGCTGAGTCTTCTCCTGGGACAACTTCAAATTGTCCACCACATGCCCCCAAATCTGATGCAACCTCTCCACCACAGCATCCACTCCAGGACAATCCGAAGACTCCACCTGACCGGAAGAGAAACGAGGATGAAACCCCGAATTACAGAAGAAAGGAGAAACCAAGGTGGCAGAACTAGCCCGGTTATTGAGGGCAAACTCCGCCAAGGGCAAAAAGGCAACCCAATCATCCTGATCCGCAGACACAAAACACCTCAAATAAGTCTCCAAGGTCTGATTAGTTCGCTCGGTCTGGCCATTAGTCTGAGGATGGAAAGCAGACGAAAAAGACAAATCAATGCCCATCCTAGCACAGAACGCTCGCCAAAATCTAGACACGAATTGGGTTCCCCTGTCAAAAACGATATTCTCCGGAATACCATGCAAGCGAACCACATTTTGAAAAAACAGAGGAACCAGCTCGGATGAGGAAGGCAATTTAGGCAAGGGGACCAAATGGACCATCTTAGAGAAACGGTCACACACCACCCAGATGACAGACATCTTCTGAGAAACAGGGAGATCAGAAATAAAATCCATGGAGATGTGAGTCCAAGGCCTCTTCGGAATAGGCAAAGATAACAACAATCCACTAGCCCGAGAACAACAAGGCTTGGCCCGAGCACAAACATCACAAGACTGCACAAAACCTCGCACATCTCGCGACAGGGAAGGCCACCAGAAGGACCTAGCCACCAAATCCCTGGTACCAAAGATTCCAGGATGACCAGCCAACGCAGAAGAATGGACCTCCGAGATGACTCTACTGGTCCAATCATCCGGAACAAACAGTCTACCAGGCGGGCAACGATCAGGTCTATCCGCCTGAAACTCCTGCAAGACCCGTCGCAAGTCTGGGGAAACAGCAGATAATATCACTCCATCCTTAAGGATACCTGTAGGTTCAGAATTACCAGGGGAATCAGGCTCAAAACTCCTAGAAAGGGCATCCGCCTTCACATTTTTAGAACCCGGTAGGTAAGAAACCACAAAATTAAACCGAGAGAAAAATAACGACCAGCGCGCCTGTCTAGGATTCAGGCGCCTGGCAGACTCAAGATAAATCAAATTCTTGTGGTCGGTCAATACCACCACCTGATGTCTAGCCCCCTCAAGCCAATGACGCCACTCCTCAAAAGCCCACTTCATAGCCAAGAGCTCCCGATTACCAATATCATAATTTCGCTCAGCGGGCGAAAATTTACGAGAAAAGAACGCGCAAGGTCTCATCACGGAGCAGTCGGAACTTTTCTGCAACAAAACCGCCCCAGCTCCGATTTCTGAAGCGTCGACCTCAACCTGAAAAGGAAGAGTAACATCAGGCTGACGCAATACAGGGGCGGAAGAAAAGCGGCGCTTAAGCTCCCGAAAGGCCTCCACAGCAGCAGGGGACCAATCAGCAACATCAGCACCCTTCTTAGTCAAATCAGTCAACGGCTTAGCAACATCAGAAAAAACAGTTATAAATCGACGATAAAAATTAGCAAAGCCCAAAAACTTCTGAAGGCTCTTAAGAGAAGAGGGTTGCGTCCAATCACAAATAGCCTGAACCTTGACAGGGTCCATCTCAATGGAAGAGGGGGAAAAAATGTACCCCAAAAACGAAATCTTTTGAACCCCAAAAACACACTTAGAACCCTTTACACACAAGGAATTAGAGCGCAAAACCTGAAAAACCCTCCTGACCTGTTGGACATGAGAGTCCCAGTCATCCGAGAAAATCAAAATATCATCCAGATACACAATCATAAATTTATCCAAATATTCACGGAAAATGTCATGCATAAAAGACTGAAAGACTGAAGGGGCATTTGAAAGACCAAAAGGCATTACTAAATACTCAAAATGGCCCTCAGGCGTATTAAATGCGGTTTTCCACTCATCCCCCTGCTTAATTCGCACTAAATTATACGCCCCACGAAGATCAATCTTAGAGAACCACTTGGCCCCCTTTATTCGAGCAAACAAATCAGTAAGCAATGGCAAAGGATACTGATATTTAACCGTGATTTTATTCAAAAGCCGATAATCAATACACGGCCTCAAAGAGCCATCTTTTTTAGATACAAAGAAAAAACCGGCTCCTAAGGGAGATGACGAAGGACGAATATGTCCCTTTTCCAAGGACTCCTTAATATATTCCCGCATAGCAGCATGTTCAGGCACAGATAGATTAAATAAATGACCCTTTGGAAACTTACTGCCCGGAATCAGATCTATAGTACAATCGCAATCTCTGTGCGGAGGTAGTGAACCAAGTTTAGGCTCCTCAAAAACGTCACGATAATCAGATAAAAATTCCGGAATCTCAGAGGGAATAGATGACGAAATGGAAACCAAAGGTACGTCCCCATGAGTCCCCTGACATCCCCAGCTTAACACAGACATTGCTTTCCAGTCGAGGACTGGGTTATGAGATTGCAGCCATGGCAATCCAAGCACCAACACATCATGTAGATTATACAACACAAGGAAGCGAATAATCTCCTGGTGATCCGGATTAATACGCATAGTTACTTGTGTCCAGTATTGTGGTTTATTACTAGCCAATGGCGTGGAGTCAATACCCTTCAGAGGTATAGGAACTTCCAGAGGCTCTAAATTAAACCCACAGCGTTTGGCAAAGGACCAATCCATAAGACTCAAAGCGGCGCCAGAGTCGACATAGGCGTCCGCGGTAATAGACGATAAAGAGCAAATCAGGGTCACAGATAGAATAAACTTAGACTATAAAGTGCCAATTGAAACAGACTTATCAACCTTCTTAGTACGTTTAGAGCATGCTGATATAACATGAGTTGAATCACCACAATAGAAGCATAACCCATTTTTTCGCCTAAAATTCTGTCGTTCGCTTCTGGACAGAATTCTATCACATTGCATAATCTCTGGCGCCTTCTCAGTAGACACCGCCAAATGGTGCACAGGTTTGCGCTCCCGCAAACGCCGATCAATCTGAATAGCCATTGTCATGGACTCATTCAGACCTGTAGGCACAGGGAACCCCACCATAACATCTTTAATGGCATCAGAGAGACCCTCTCTGAAATTCGCCGCCAGGGCGCACTCATTCCACTGAGTAAGCACAGACCACTTACGAAATTTTTGGCAGTATATTTCAGCCTCATCTTGCCCTTGAGACAGGGCCATCAAGGCTTTTTCAGCCTGAATCTCTAAATGAGGTTCCTCATAAAGCAACCCCAAAGCCAGGAAAAACGCATCCATATTGAGCAACGCAGGATCCCCTGGTGCCAAGGCAAATGCCCAATCCTGAGGGTCGCCCCGGAGCAAGGAAATTACAATTCTGACCTGCTGTGCAGGATCTCCAGCGGAGCGAGATCTCAGAGACAAAAATAATTTACAATTATGTTTGAAATTCTGGAAGCGAGATCTATCCCCGGAGAAAGATTCAGGTAAAGGAATTCTAGGTTCAGATATAGGAGCATGAATTACAAAATCCTGTAAACTTTGAACCTTCATAGCGAGATTATCCAAACCTGTAGCTAAACTCTGAGGATCCATTTTAATCAGGTGAAATCAGAACCATTCAAGGATTAGAAGGAGAGAGAGACGAAGGCTGCAGTAAGCAGAGATGCAAGTGAAGCAACTAATGAGCAAACTCAGAAAAAAAAAAAAAAAAAAATTCTCTGCAGACTTCTTTTCTCTCCTTTCTTCTGCCAATTAGTTTAACCCTTCGCCGGCCAAACTGTCGTGGTTCTCAATGGCAAGAGACCGTAGTAAAGCATACAAAAGGACTAGCTCTTGGAAGATGGGAACTCGAGCTGACTGTGAGCTAAATCTACCGCACAACTAACAGTGGCCGGGTAGCGTGCCTACGTTTTATCCCTAGACGCCCAGCGCCAGCCGAAGGACTGACTGACCCTAGCAGAGGAAAATACAGACCTGGCTTACCTCTAGAGAAATTTTCCCCAAAAGGCAGACAGTAGCCCCCACATATATTGTCGGTGATTTTAGAGGAAATTGACATACGAAGTATGAAGATAGGTTTAGCAAATTGAGGTCCGCTTACTAGATAGTAGGAAGACAGAAAAGGGAACTTCACAGTCAGCTGAAAACCCTTTCAAAACACCATCCTGAAATTACTTTAAGACTCTAATATCAACTCATGACACCAGAGTGGCAATTTCAGCTCACAAGAGCTTCCAGCCTCAGAAATATTCAAACACAGAGAACTGGAACAAAAATGCAAAACAATCTTAGGACTACAAGTCCAACTTAGCTGATAGTAGTCTAGGAGCAGGAACATGCAACAGAAAGGCTTCTGGTAACATTGTTGGCCGGCATAGAAATGACTGAGGAGCAAGGCTAAATAGAAACTCCCACATCCTGATGGAAACAGGTGAACAGAGGAGATGAAGCACACAGGTTCAGTACCACCAGTAACCACCGGGGGAGCCCAGAAACCAAATTCACAACACCTGTGCACCATCTGGCGGAATTTTCTGAGCAGAAACCTGAGCCTATGCAATGCGACAGGATTCTGACCAGAGTTGAACTGCAAAACCACAGACGTCAGAATGGGTTGTGCTTTTACTGTGGTGATTCTGCTCATGTTATCTCAGAGTGTTCTAAGCGCACAAAAAGGTTCACCAAGTCTGTCACCATTGGTGCTGTACAACCTAAATTCATTTTGTCTGTTACTTTGATTTGCTCTCTGTCATCCTACTCAGTTATGGCTTTTGTGGATTCAGGTGCCGCCCTGAATTTGATGGATTTGTCATTTGCCAGGCGCTGTGGTTTTATCTTGGAGCCTTTACAATTTCCTATTCCACTAAAGGGAATTGATGCTACGCCATTGGCCAAGAATAAACCTCAGTACTGGACTCAAGTGACCATGTGCATGGCTCCTGCACATCAGGAGGTGATTCGCTTTCTTGTGCTACATAATTTGCATGATGTTGTCGTGTTGGGTCTGCCATGGCTGCACGCTCATAATCCAGTCCTGGATTGGAAAGCAATGTGTGTCAAGTTGGGGTTGCCAGGGAATTCATGGCGATGCCCCTTTGGTGTCAATTGCTTCTTCTACTCCTTCTGAAGTCCCTGAATTTTTGTCGGACTACCAGGATGTATTTGATGAACCCAAATCCAATGCCCTACCTCCTCATAGGGATTGTGATTGTGCCATAAATCTGATTCCTTGTAGTAAGTTCCCTAAGGCACGACTTTTTAATTTATCTGTACCTGAACATACCGCTATGCGGAGTTATATAAAGGAGTCCTTGGAGAAGGGGCACATTCACCCGTCCTCGTCCCCTTTGGGTGCGGGGTTCATTTTTGTGGCCAAGAAGGATGGTTCTCTGAGACCCTGTATAGATTATCGCCTTCTAAATAACATCACGGTCAAATTTCAGTACCCCTTGCCACTGTTGTCCGATCTGTTTGCCCGGATTAGGGGGGCCAGTTGGTTCACCAAGATAGATCTTCGTGGAGCGTATAATCTTGTGCGCATAAAGCAGGGCGATGAATGGAAAACCGCATTTAATACGCCCGAAGGCCATTTTGAGTACCTGGTGATGCCTTTTGGGCTTTCTAATGCCCCCTCTGTGTTTCAGTCCTTCATGCACGACATCTTCCGAAAGTATCTGGATAGATTTATGATTGTGTACCTGGATGATATTTTGGTCTTTTCTGATGATTGGGAGTCTCATGTGAAGCAGGTCAGGATGGTATTTCAGGTCCTGCGTGCCAATGCCTTGTTTGTGAAGGGCTCTAAATGTCTCTTCGGAGTCCAGAAGATTTCCTTTTTGGGCTTTATTTTTTCTCCTTCTACTATTGAGATGGATCCAGTCAAGGTCCAGGCTATTCATGACTGGACTCAACCTACATCTGTGAAGAGTCTTCAGAAGTTCTTGGGTTTTGCTAATTTTTACCGTCGCTTCATCACTAATTTTTCTAGCGTGGTTAAGCCTTTGACGGATTTGACCAAGAAGGGTTCTGATGTGACGAATTGGTCTCCTGCGGCCGTGGAGGCCTTTCAGGAACTGAAACGTCGGTTTTCTTCGGCTCCTGTCTTGCGCCAGCCCGATGTCTCTCTTCCCTTTCAGGTCGAGGTTGATGCTTCTGAGATTGGAGCAGGGGCTGTCTTGTCACAGAGAAGTTCTGATGGCTCTGTGATGAGACCATGTGCTTTCTTTTCAAGAAAGTTTTCGCCTGCGGAGCGGAATTATGATGTTGGTAATCGTGAGTTGTTGGCAATGAAGAGTGCATTTGAGGAGTGGCAACATTGGCTTGAAGGAGCCAAGCATCGTGTGGTGGTCTTGACGGTCCACAAGAATTTGACTTATCTCGAGTCTGCCAAACGGTTGAATCTGAGATAGGCTCAATGGTCGCTGTTTTTCTCTCGTTTCGATTTCGTGGTTTCTTATCTTCCGGGTTCGAAAAACGTGAAGGCTGATGCCCTTTCTAGGAGTTTTGTGCCTGACTCCCCGGAAGTTTCTGAACCTACTGGTGTCCTCAAAGAGGGGGTGATTTTGTCTGCCATCTCTCCTGATCTGCGACGGGTGTTGCAGGAGTTTCAGGCCAATAGACCTGACCGTTGTCCACCGGAGAGATTGTTTGTCCCAGACAGATGGACCAGTAGAGTTATTTCCGAGGTTCATTCTTCGGTGTTGGCAGGTCATCCTGGGATTTTTGGTACCAAGGATTTGGTGGCGAGGTCCTTTTGGTGGCCTTCCTTGTCGCGGGATGTGCGTTCCTTTGTGCAATCCTGTGGGATTTGTGCTCGGGCCAAGCCTTGCTGTTCTCGTGCCAGTGGATTGCTTTTGCCCTTGCTTGTCCCAAAGAGGCCTTGGACGCATATTTCCATGGATTTTATTTCGGATCTCCCTGTCTCTCAGAGGATGTCTGTCATCTGGGTGGTTTGTGATCGTTTTTCTAAAATGGTCCATTTGGTACCCTTGCCTAAGCTGCCTTCCTCTTCCGATTTGGTGCCACTGTTTTTTCAGAATGTGGTTCGTTTACATGGTATTCCGGAGAACATTGTGTCTGACAGAGGATCCCAGTTTGTGTCCAGATTTTGGCGGTCCTTTTGTGCTAAGATGGGCATTGAATTGTCTTTTTCGTCGGCCTTCCATCCTCAGACGAATGGCCAAACCGAACTAACTAATCAGACCTTGGAAACTTATTTGAGATGTTTTGTTTCTGCTGATCGGGATGATTGGGTGACTTTTTTGCCATTGGCTGAGTTCGCCCTCAATAATCGGGCTAGTTCTGCTACTTTGGTTTCTCCGTTCTTTTGCAATTCTGGTTTTCATCCTCGTTTTTCCTCGGGTCAGGTTGAGCCCTCAGACTGTCCTGGGGTGGATTCTGTGGTGGATAGGTTGCAGCAGATTTGGAACCACGTAGTGGACAATTTGACGTTATCACAGGAGAAGGCTCAGCGCTTTGCTAACCGCCGTCACTGTGTGGGTCCCCGACTTCGCGTGGGGGATTTGGTATGGTTGTCTTCTCCTTTTGTTCCAATGAAGGTTTCCTCTCTTAAGTTCAAGCCTCGTTTCATCGGTCCTTATAAGATTTTGGTAATCCTCAACCCTGTGTCATTTCGTTTGGACCTCCCAACATCGTTTGCCATTACGTGGTGCCTGTGGTCCCTTCTGTTGATCCTCCTGCTCCGGTCTTCGTTGAGGGGGAGTTGGAGTACGTGGTGGAGAAGATCTTGGATTCTCGTGTTTCGAGACGGAAGCTTCAGTACTTGGTTAAATGGAAGGGCTATGGTCAGGAGGATAATTCCTGGGTTGTCGCCTCCGATGTCCATGCGGCCGATTTGGTTCGTGCCTTTCATTCGGCTCGTCCTGATCGGCCTGGGAGCTCTGGTGAGGGTTCGGTGACCCCTTCTCAAGGGGGGGGTACTGTTGTGAATTCCGTTCTCGGGCTCCCTCCTGTGGTCATGAGCGGTACTGTGTGAGTTTGTTCTAGGGCTCCCTCTGGTGGCCTTTAGCGATATGGCTGGTCTTGGCTGGGCTCTGCTGATTCATTTCCTGCTATGCTGGGCCTATTTAATTCACCTGGCCCTTCATTTGTTGCCTGCTGTCGGTGTATTCAGTCCTGTTTCTGAGAGCTCCTGAATATTCCTTGTGACCAGTCTCCTGCTAGAGAAGTTAAGTTTGTTTGTTCATTTTGCTCATTATTTCCTTGAAAATGTTTCTCTGTATATGATGAGTTCAGTCCAGCTTGCTTATATGTGATTTTTCGCTTGCTGGTTAGTTCTGGGGTGCAGAGTGCGCCCCTCACATCGTGAGTCGGTGTGGGGGTTCTTGTATTCTCTGCGTGGTTTATTTTTGATAGTTTTTGTACTGACCGCACAGACTCCTATCTATTTTCAGTCTATCTAGTGTTAGCGGGCCTCATTTGCTGAACCTGTTTCATTTCTACGTTTGTCTTTTCCCCTTAACTCACCGTTATCATTTGTGGGGGGCTGACTATAACTTTGGGGTTATTTCTCTGAGGCAAGTGAGTTCTTTGCTTTCTCTCTAGGGGTAGTCAGTTTCTCAGGCTGTGAACGAGGCGTCTAGGATTTTAGGAACGCTCCACAGCTACCTTTAGTGTTTGTGGATAGGATCAGGATTGCGGTCAGTATAGCTTCCACATCCCCAGAACTTGTCCTATATTCTGGTCATATGTGTCAGGTCAGTTTTGAGATCCTACCACCGGATCATAACAAGTCTCCCCCCCAAAAAAGGGAGATTTAAATTGCCAACAAGTTTATATACGTCAGTTCTGTTTGTCTTATATCTGCCAGCCACATTCTGCCACTTACATTGTATAGTCTAATGCACAGGTCCTGTTTTTTGCTGCAGTCTCCCCCCCAAAAAGGGAGATTTAAATTGCCACTAAGTGGATCTACGTCAGTTCTGTTTGTCGTATATCTGCCAGCCAAGTTCTGCCTTTTACATTGTGTAGTGTAATACATAGGGCCTGTTTTTTGCTCCAGTCTCCCCCCAAAAAAAGGGAGATTTAAATTGCCACTAAGTGGATCTACGTCAGTTCTGTTTGTCGTATATCTGCCAGCCACGTTTTGCCTTTTACATTGTGTAGTGTAATACATAGGGCCTGTTTTTTGCTGCAGTCTCCCCCCCAAAGAAGGAGATTTAAATTGCCAGCAAGTTTATATACTTCAGTTCTGTTTGTCGTATATCTGCCAGCCACGTTTTGCCTTTTACATTGTGTAGTGTAATACATAGGGCCTGTTTTTTGCTGCAGTCTCCCCACCAAAAAAAGGGAGATTTAAATTGCCACTAAGTGGGTCTACGTCAGTTCTCTTTGTCGTATATCTGCCAGCCATGTTCTGCCTTTTACATTGTGTAGTGTAATACATCGGGCCTGTTTTTTGCTGCAGTCTCCCCCCCAAAAAAGGGAGATTTAAATTGCCACTAAGTGGATCTACATCAGTTCTGTTTGTCGTATATCTGCCAGCCACGTTCTGCCTTTTACATTGTGTAGTGTAATACATAGGGCCTGTTGTATGCTGCTGTCTCCCCCCCAAGAAAGGGAAATTTAAATTGCCACTAAGTGGATCTACGTCAGTTCTGTTTGTCGTATATCTGCCAGCCACGTTCTGCCTTTTACATTGTGTAGTGTAATACATCAGGCCTGTTTTTTGCTGCAGTCTCCCCCCCCAAAAAAAAGGGAGATTTAAATTGCCACTAAGTGGATCTACGTCAGTTCTTTTTCTCGTATATCTGCCAGCCACGTTCTGCCTTTTACATTGTGTAGTGTAATATGTAGCGCCCCCCCCCACTGCCGCAGGGCCGAGGGGTACCCGGTACCGGGCCTCCGAGTCTCTGCTCTGGGGTTGTCACGGTGGCTAGACCCGGTCCGTGACCCTGCTGAGGGGCGCCCAATAAAAGGTGTGAATAGTGGTGGTGGTGCGGTGCAGTAAATAATGAGGACACCAGGTTGCAGTCTCTTTACTGAAGGTCTCTGGGCCCTCAGTCCGGAATACGGTTCACCAGGCTGCGCAAGTCCGGCCTGTCCAATGGCACCTCCAGAGTTCTCCTTGCAGGTGGAAATCTGTGCCTTCCTGCTAGCGCTATGTGTTGTGGTCCTCCCCTGCTGTGCTTACGGGATAGTCCCCACAACTGTTGTGTCTGTTTCTCGTGTTCCCTCACAACTCGATTAGATGATCTTCTGCTAATCTTCCGTCCCTCCCAGGTGTTATGGTTGGGACGCACCCGTATGACGGGTAGGCTCGGAGCTCTTCCGGGACCCTAGAGTCGCCCCTCTCCACAGGTTGCCCCCTATGTCTGCGTAGGTGATTTAAGTGAGACAGCCCGCCTGTGACTGACTGTCCTGTCGTTGGTTTGAAGTATGGCTCTGTACCTCCTCGGCGTTCCGGCCGCCGGTTGTTTACGCCTCAGTAGGATGTTGCCTCGATCTTACAGCACGACTCCTACTGGTATTCTCCTTCTTGCTTTGATCTCGTTTCTCACTCAGCACAATAAATCTCGCTTCTTGTCCTTTCTTAGGGCACCGCCGCTATGAAGTGCAGGCGCGGTCCCGTAGCTTTCTCTCTGTTTGCCAGGCCTCTGTCAGGATCCCACCCCTGACAGGGACCCTACCGAATCTTCCCCTGCAACACCCTCTGCCACAAGGTGTTGCCTGGTTCCAACCCAGTCAGCGTTCTGTCTAACTTCCTGCCTGACCCCCAGTTTTACCAGTATGTGAGGAGTGGCCTAATGAATAGTACCCTTAGCTCCCCCTGGAGGCCCGACTGTGAAATGTATTGGTGTATGTGATACCTGGTCAGATGAACTCCTTCAGTGCCATCAGACGTACCATAGCTCCCCTTAGCGGTGGAGCAACAGTACTGCAACGACCAAAACTCTGGGGCGCTGCAAATACACAGGGCCTGTTTTTTGCTGCAGTCTCCCCCCAAAAAAGGGAGATTTAAATTGCCATTAAGTGGATTTACGTCAGTTCTGTTTGTCGTATATCTGCCAGCTACGTTCTGCCACTTACATTGTATAGTCTAATACACAGGGCCTGTTTTTTGCTGCAGTCTCCCCCCCCCAAAAAGGGAGATTTAAATTGCCACTAAGTGGATCTACGTCAGTTCTGTTTGTCGTATATCTGCCAGCCACGTTCTGCCTTTTACATTGTGTAGTGTAATACACAGGGCCTGTTTTTTGCTGCAGTATCCCCCCCCCCAAAAAAAAAGGGAGATTTAAATTGCCAACAAGTTCATATATGTCAGTTCTGTTTGTCATATATCTGCCAGCCACGTTCTGCCACTTACTGTCATGGGGGAACTAGGTGAGCGAGAGCTAATAACCCGGGCCCCTGCAATTTCCCTCAGACTAGGGAAATCCTGACTGACCCTCTACCTGGAGTTTACACTGACGGTGTGCATGTCCAGGCCTCGAACCTCACCCTGTCTCCTGTTTCAACCCTAGGCTGAAACCTCCGCCCACCACCCAGTGAAGAGGTAATACACCAATACCCACAGTTAGCACAGACAAGGATAAAGGAAAATATACACCACGCCGCAGTCACTCAGGAATACACTATAAATGTGCAGGGCAAAATAAATACAAATATAGGAAGGAGTAAATAAGACTAAGGAAAATACACCACCAGCAACGAATCTCCAACAACCAGCTCTCCACTCTAGACCGAGATAACAACGCACAAGACAGAAGCTATAATCGGCGACGCCCAATGATCAGGAGAACTATTTAAAGGCAATGGGCATGGCCCAGCTTCCAATCCGAGGATCAGGTAAATTAACCCCGGAACAGCTAAAATCTAGCCGACGCCAATGAGCAAATAGTGGTCAAAAGCGGAATTACCGCTGTCTGTCGAACGACCTGGTCTGAACAGCGTCCGACATGACAGTACCCTGCCTTCTACGAGGGACCCCAGGGCCCTCACGGCTTATAGGACCCGGCTTGACTGGATGGCGACGATGAAAAAACCTGACCAGCCGATCCGCATGAATATCCGAGGCTGGTACCCAGGACCTCTCCTCAGTCCCATAACCACGCCAGTGTACCAAGTACTGTAAAGTGCGACACACTACACGAGAGTCTACCACCTTGGAGACTTCAAACTCCAAATTACCATCCACCAAGACTGGAGGTGGCATAGGCGCCGCGTCCACAGAACCCACCACCTTCTTTAGAAGAGACCTGTGGAACACGTTGTGTATCTTATACACCGTAGGGAGCTCCAATCGGTACGCTACTGGGTTAATGACGGCGGTGACCCTAAATGGACCAATAAACCCAATTTAAGGGACGGTATTTTGAGTCTTATGTTTTTTGTGGATAACCACACCCAGTCATCCACACTCAGGTCCGGACCTGGCACACGCCTACTGTCAGCCACACGTTTGTACCTAGCACCCACACTCAACAGGCGCTGTTTAACTCTCCTCCAGACTGATGACAATTGTGTTCCTAACTGGTCCTCCTCCGGAACGTCAGAAGAGCCCCTCTGACTCAAGGTACAAAATTGAGGATGTAGCCCGTAAACACAAAAAAACGGAGACTCCCCAGACGACTCCTGGCGGTGATTATTGATGGCAAACTCAGCCAAAGGAAGAAAGGTAGACCACTCCTCCTGGTTATCAGAGTCAAAGCAGCGTAGGTACTGTTCCAAATTTTGGTTCATACGCTCAGTCTGACCATTTGACTGAGGATGGAACGCCGAAGAATGAGACAACTTGATCCCCAGCCGTGAGCAAAATGCTTTCCAAAATTTTGCCACAAACTGAGACCCCCTATCAGACACGATGTCAGACGGAACCCCATGAAGTCTGACCACCTCCTGCACAAATACCTGAGCCAGAGTTTTAGCGTTAGGCAACGAAGGCAAAGATACAAAGTGCGACATTTTAGAAAACCGATCAACAATCACCAAGATGACCGTGTTCCCAGCAGATGAGGGCAAATCAGTGATGAAATCCATGGAGATTTCCGTCCATGGCTTACTAGGTACTTCAAGAGGAAGTAGTGTGCCAACAGGATGGGAGCGGGGCGTCTTAGCCCTAGCGCACGTGGTACAAGCTGACACGTATGAGACCACGTCCTGTCGGATCTTGGGCCACCAAAACCAACATGACACCAACTCCAAGGTACCTCTAACCCCTGGGTGGCCAGCCAGGACAGCATCATGATGCTCCGCCAAAACCTTTAAGCGGAGATGAAGCGGTACAAAAGATTTGTTGATGGGAAGCTCAGATGGTACCTCCTCCTTAGCCTTGGCAATCTCAGCCTCAACCTCGGTAGTGAGAGCCGAAACCACAACACCCTTTTGGAGGATGGGTACTGGATCTTCCTGAGGTTCACCCCCCGGAAAACACCTGGACAGAGCATCCGCCTTAGTGTTTTTAGACCCCGGTCTGAAAGTGACAACAAAATTGAACCGCGTGAAAAACAATGCCCAGCGAGCCTGCCTGGGGGACAGACGCTTGGCTGACTCCAAATACAGCAGATTCTTATGATCGGTAATAACAGTAACCTGATGTACCGACCCCTCCAAGAAGTGTCGCCATTCCTCAAAGGCCAACTTGATTGCCAACAACTCCCTGTTGCCGATATCGTAGTTACGTTCGGCGGACGACAGTTTCTTGGAGAAATAGGTGCACGGACGCAAACCACTCAAAGATGAGCCTTGAGATAGTACTGCCCCCACACCAACCTCAGACGCATCGACTTCCACAACAAAGGGTTTTGATACATCTGGCTGCACAAGAATGGGGGCTGAAACAAAACTGTTCTTAAGAAATTCAAATGCGCGCACAGCAGCCTCAGGCCAAACGGAGAAATTGGTACCCTTTTTAGTCATGTCAGTAAGCGGTTTAGCAATGATGGAAAAATCCTTGATAAATTTCCTATAGTAGTTAGAAAACCCAAGGAACCGCTGAAGTGCTTTCAGGTTATCAGGACATTCCCAATGCAGCACCGCTTGCACCTTAGCGGCGTCCATTTTAAAACCAGAAGCAGACACAATATAACCCAAGAAAGGCAACTCTTGAACAGAAAATACACATTTCTCAAGTTTAGCATACAGCTTATTCTCTCTGAGAAGCTGTAACACCTGCCTGACATGATTTAAATGAGCATCACGGTCGCAAGAATATATGAGGTTGTCATCTAGGTACACGATAACGAATTTCCCCAAAACATGCGAGAACACATCATTGATGAAATGTTAGAACACTGCAGGTGCGTTCGTCAACCCAAAAGGCATCACCAAATTTTCAAAATGACCCTCAGGGGTATTATAAGCCGTCTTCCACTCATCACCTTGACGGATTCTTATGAGGTTGTACGCCCCGCCGAGGTCAAGCTTGGTAAACCACTTAGCACCCGCCACCTGGTTGAACAAATCTGGTATCAGTGGCATCGGGTATGGATCACGAACCGTAATCTGGTTCAACTCCCTGAAATCCAAACACGGGCGTAATCCGCCATCTTTCTTCTTCACGAAGAAAAACCGTGCTGCCACCGGCGAGGATGACGGCCTGATGTGCCCTTTGCTCAAGCTTTCAGCAATATAATCTTTTAACGCTTGTCTCTCCGGACCGGAGATGTTAAACATCCTTGCTTTAGGCAACTTGGCCCCTGGTTTAAACCTGAGAGAACAGTCATAGGGACGATGTGGCGGCAACTCTGAACAACCCTTTTCAGAGAACACATCCACAAAATCCAGAAGTGACTCTAGAACGCTTGAAGTCACCGCAGCCACACATGTGGCCAGGCAATTCTCCTGGCAGAACTCGCTCCACTGAATTATGTCCTGAGTTTTCCAGTCGATTACCGGGTTGTGCATGGACAACCAAGGAAAACCCAAAACCACCTGAGCAGGAAGATTCCTGAGCACTTTACATGTAACCCGCTCGGAATGTAGAACCCCAATGTGGAGTTTCACCTCAGCCACAAATTCAGTAATCTCCCCCTGAGAGAGAGGAGCAGCATTGATGGTGACCACGCGGATAGGATGAGACAGTTTTTCAATCCTAAAACCTGCTGTGCGCGCAAACTCCTCATCAATGAGATTTGTGGCTGAACCACTATCCTCAAAAACAGTAATTGGCAGCTCACTGCCAGCGAAAAAAAACCTTAGCAGGGAGCATGCATTGAGAAACCATCATGGAGGATATACATAAGCTCAGATTGGTCTCCTCCACACCCTCTGAGCTTAGAAGTTTTCCGCCGTTGCGTTTTTCTTAGACAGCAGAGGACAGATGTTAATAAAATGACCAGTTTTATAACAGTAAAAACAGGCTCCCTGCTTCCTGAGCTCAGGGGCTCGACGCTTCACATGTGACACCCCTGTGATTTGCATAGGCTCCGTGGGCTCACCTGCAGCAACCTCACGTGAACCTAAACCCTCTCCCATAGGTGGTGTCTCATGCTCCCCCTGACGCAAACGGCGATCAATGCGGACAATCAGACTCATAGCGGAATCTAGAGAAGCAGGAGTCTTGCACATCAGAACAGCTTTTTTAACCCTTTCAGAAACCCCATGAATAAACTGACTCCGCAATGCTGGATCATTCCATTGTGTATCGATCGCCCAGCGACGAAATTCAGAACAGTAATCCTCTGCAACTCGCTCCCCCTGGCGAATAGTGCGTATCTTAGATTCTGCTAGAGCCATTCTGTCAGGTTCATCGTAGATTTTTCCAAGAGAGGAAAAAAAACTCTCCACAGAGTCAAATGCAGCAGAATCAGATGGCAAAGAAAACACCCATGCTTGGGGATCCCCGCTTAACAATGACAACACCAGGCCCACACGCTGAGCCTCATTACCCTAGGAGATCGGGCGCATACGGAAATATAGTTTGCGAGGTTCACGAAAAGAAACAAATATACTGCGTTCCCCAGCAAATTTTTCAGGCAAAGGGAATTTAGGCTCAGCAACTCTTCCTGTCGCTCCAGCTTGCACATTAGATACTGCTAGTCCCTGTTGCTGAACTGCCCCCCTCAACTCAGTGACCTGCAGGGACAGCGCCTCCAACTGGCGGGTTATGGAAGTCATGGGATCCATGACAAAAGAAAAAAAAGAAACCCCTTTTTTTTTCTTTTTTCTTTTTTGGCCGATTATAATGTCACGGGGGAACTAGGTGAGCGAGAGCTAATAACCCGGGCCCCTGCAATTTCCCTCAGACTAGGGAAATCCTGACTGACCCTCTACCTGGAGTTTACACTGATGGTGTTCATGTCCAGGCCTCGAACCTCACCCTATCTCCTGTTTCAACCCTAGGCTGAAACCTTCGCCCACCACCCAGTGAAGAGGTAATACACCAATACCCACAGTTAGCTCAGACAAGGATAAAGGAAAATATACACCACGCCGCAGTCACTCAGGAATACACTATAAATGTGCAGGGCAAAATAAATACAAATATAGGAAGGAGTAAATAAGACTAAGGAAAATACACCACCAGCAACGAATCTCCAACAACCAGCTCTCCACTCCAGACCGAGATAACAACGCACAAGACAGAAGCTATAATCGGCGACGCCCAATGATCAGGAGAACTATTTAAAGGCAATGGGCATGGCCCAGCTTCCAATCCGAGGATCAGGTAAATTAACCCCGGAACAGCTAGATAAAATCTAGCCGACGCCAATGAGCAAATAGTGGTCAAAAGCGGAATTACCGCTGTCTGTCGAACGACCTGGTCTGAACAGCGTCCGACATGACACTTACATTGTCTAGTGTAATACACTGGGCCTGAGTTTTACTGCAGTCTCCCCCCTCAAAAAAGGGAGATTTAAATTCTCAACAAGTTTATATACACTTTCTACCTTGTTTTACAGTACTGTTATGATCCTGGTGGCAAGGATCGCAAACTGACCTGCTAAGTAACAGAAATCCTTAGGACAAGCTCTGGGGATGTGGGAGCTATACTGACCGCAACCCTGATTCTATCAATACACACTATAGGCAGCCGTGGAGCGTTACCTAAAATCCTAGATGCCTCGTCACAGCCTGAGAAACTAGCTACCCCTAGAGAGAAAGCAAGCCTCACTTGCCTCAGAGAAATCACCCCAAAGTTTTAGACAGCCCCCCACAAATAATAACGGTGAGTTAAGGGGAAAACACAAACGTAGAAATGAAAACAGGTTTTTTAGCAAATGAGGCCCGCTAACACTAAATAGACAGAAGACAGCAAGGGATCTGTGCGGTCAGTATAAAATGCTATAAAAAATAATCCACGCAGAGATTACAAGAACCCCCACACCGACTCACGATGTGAGGGGCGCAACTCTGCACCCCAGAACTTCCAGCAAGCGAGAATATTACATATAAGCAAGCTGGACAGAACTCATCATATACAGAGAAACATTTTCAAGGAAATAATGAGCAAACATGAACTAGCAAGACTTAGCTTCTCAGGAGGAGACAGGTCACAAGGAAAGTCCAGAGAGATCAGAACCAGTACTGAATACAACGACAGCAGGCAAAAAATGAAGGTCCAGGTGGAGTTAAATAGAGGCCAGACTAGCAGAAACGAGGCAGCTGGATTCCAGCTACAGACCCGCAGTAAGCACTAAAGGCCACCAGAGGGAGCCCAAGAACAGAACTCACACAATACCACTCACGACCACAGGAGGGAGCCCGAGAACGGAATTCACAACACAGTACCATATAACGGTTGTTAGTTTGGTTACATTTTCCCAAAAATGAGGAAGTCTGGTGGAAGAGGCCGTGGGCGGTCGTTGCCAGCTGGTTATGATGGTGGTGGTGGTGGTGGTGGAGCATCTGGTGGTAGTGGGAAAAGCAAAATAGCACCTAAAGGCTGAGTCACACATAACGATATCGTTAACGATATCGTTGCAACGTCACGCTTTTGGTGACGTAGCAACGATCCCGCTAACGATCTCGTTATGTGTGACAGCGACCAACGATCAGGCCCCTGCTGGGAGATCGTTGGTCGATGGGAATGATCAGGACCTTTTTTTGGTCGCTGATCACCCGCTGTCATCGCTGGATTGGCGTGTGTGACGCCGATCCAGCGATGTGTTCATTTGTAACCAGGGTAAATATCGGGTTACTAAGTGCAGGGCCGCGCTTAGTAACCCGATATTTACCCTGGTTACCATTGTAAAAGTTAAAAAAAAAACCAGTACATACTCACATTCTGATGTCTGTCACGTCCCCCGGCGTCCACAGGGTTAAAACTGCTTTCGGCAAGAGCGCTGCTAATATGCACGCGCTGCTGCCGAGAGCTTCCCTGCACTGACTGTGTCAGAGCCGGCCGTAAAGCAGAGCACAGCGGTGACGTCACCGCTGTTACTGCCGGCGCTGACACATTCAGTGCAGGGAAGCTCTCGGCAGCAGCGCATGTATATTAGCAGCGCTCTTGCCGAAAGCAGTTTTAACCCTGTGGATGCCGGCGGGGGACGTGACAGACATCAGAATGTGAGTATGTAGTGTTTTTTTTTTTAGTTTTACAATGGTAACCAGGGTAAATATCGGGTTACTAAGCGCGGCCCTGCACTTAGTAACCCGATGTTTACCCTGGTTACCCGGGTGCTGCAGGGGGACTTCGGCATCGTTGAAGACAGTTTCAACGATGCCAAAGTCGTTCCCCTGATCGTTGGTCGCTGGAGAGAGCTGTCTGTGTGACAGCTCCCCAGCGACCACACAACGACTTACCAACGATCACGGCCAGGTTGTATCGCTGGTCGTGATCGTTGGTAAGTCGTTTAGTGTAACTCCAGCTTAAGGCTCGAGTTGTTGAGCCAGCGTCATTGTCAGGCTACACAAGGCCTCGAAGGCTCCCTTATCTGGGAGTAGGAAAACAGCTTTTTAAGCCGGAGCAGCAGGAAAAAGTTTTGGCTTTCCTTGCTGACTCAGCCTCTAGCTCTTTCTCCTCCTCTTCAGAAAGTTAGAAATATAAAAGCAGCGAGTCGTCAGTGGATGCTCCTGGTCAGGAACAAGTTGCTTCCTTGTGTCCTTCACCCAAAGCAAAAGTGAAGGATGCGGCAGGCGACACTACAGTTTACTCCATGGAGCTCTTTACACATACCGTGCCAGGGTTAGAAAGGGAAATAGTTAACAGCCCATTACAAGATGAATCGGACATGGAGTGCACAGATGCACAGCCGCAGCTAGATTATTATGCTGTTCCCTTGACTCAGATCACTACATTGCCCTCGCAGTGTACTGAGCCAGAATCTGACCCTGATGAGACTATGGTGCCCCGTCCCGAACGCTATAGCACCTTACACGGTGACACAGAGGAAGGTGCACATGACATTGAAGAGGAGGTGATAGATGACCTAGTTGTTGACCCAGATTGGCAGTCGTTGGGGGAACAAGGTGCCGCTGGCAGTAGCTCTGAAGCGGAGGAGGATGATCCGCAGCAGGCATCTACATCTCAACAGCTTTCATCTGGCAGGCCCGTATCTGGCAAAAACGTTTGACAAAACCAAAAACACTTTTAGGACAGCATGGCAATCCGGTGAAAGTAGCACAGCGTGCAATGCCTGAAAAGGTATTCGATAGTAGGAAGAGTGCAGTGTGGGAATTTTTTAACCAAGATCCGAATGATCAGTCAAAAGTTATCTGTAAGAAATGCTCAAAGACCTTTAGCAGAGGGAAGAATCTTCAAAATTTAAATACAACGTGCATGTTTAGACATTTAACCAGCATGCACTTGCAAGCCTGGACTAACAACCAAACGTCCCGTACCATTGTTGCACCTGCTCAGAATCAAGGTAGTCAGCAACGCTACATTGCTTCCCTCACTGTAAGCCCACCGGTTAGGACACCACCAGCAGCAAATGTGGAGGTATCTTCGCAAGGCCAAAGCAGTCAGGGAATCACAAGGTTTTTGGTAGGAAACACTGTATGTAGGCCAACATCAAGAATACCACCACCAACCCTCTCTCAATCCGCCATGTCCACCACCACCACCACTAGTTCCACCATATGCAGCTCTCCAGTCCAGCTCACCCTACAAGAGACTCTCTTTAGGACAAAAAGTACTCATCCTCTCATCCGCGTACACAGGGTTTGAACGCACACATTGCTAGACTAATCTCATTAGAGATGATGCCCTACCGGTTGGTTGAAAGCGAAGCTTTCAAAGCCCTGATGGCCTACGCAGTACCACGCTATGACCTACCCAGTTGACACTTCTTTGTGAGAAAAGCCATCCCAGCCCTCCACCAGCATGTCAAAGACCGCATTGTCCATGCACTGAGGCAATCAGTCAGTAGAAAGGTGCACCTCACAACAGATGCATGGACCAGTAGGCATGGCCAGGGACGTTACGTGTCCATCACTGCGCACTGGGTTAATGTGGTGGATGCAGGGTCCACAGGGGACAGCCATAGTGGGACAGTTCTGCCTAGCCCACGGTCTAGGAAACAGTTGGCTGTAGGCGTTCGCCACCCCTCCTCCAGAAGCAAAAGCTTGTCCACAGAGCGCAGTCGCACGACCACTCCATCCACAGCTGCCAGTGTTGCACACGAGGTTTCCCATTATGGAACAGCTAGTGGTAAGCGTCAGCAGGCTGTGTTGGAAATGAAGTGTTTGGGCGACAACAGACACACTGCGGAAGTACTGGCTGAGTACTTGCAGCAAGAAACTCAGTCATGGCTGGGCAGTGTACATCTTGATGCAGGCAAGGTAGTCAGTGATAACGGAAGGAATTTTATGGCTGCCATAGCCCTTTCAGAACTGAAACACATACCTTGCCTGGCTCACACCTTGAACCTGGTGGTGCAGTGCTTCCTGAAAAATTATCCAGCGTTACCAGCCCTGCTCCTGAAGGTGTGAAGACTTTGCTCGCACATCCGCCGGTCGCCCGTACATTCCAGCGGTATGCTGAACCATCAGTGATCGCTGAAGCTTCCCCAGCACCGCCTAATAATTGACGTTGCAACAAGGTGGAACTCCACACTGCACATGCTTCAGAGGCTGTGCGAACAGAGGCGTGCTGTAATGTATTTGTGGGAGGATACACATACACTGGCAGGCAGTTGGATGGCAGACATGGAGTTGTCTGGTGTGCAGTGGTCGAAGCTACAAGACCTCTGTCAAGTCCTTCAGTGTTTTGAGGAATGCACACGGCTGGTAAGTGCAGACGACACCATCATAAGCATGAGCATCCCACTACTGTGTCTGCTGATGCAAAGTTTGACGCACATTAAGGAGCAGGCATCTGCGGCCGAGGAGGAGGGAAGCCTTGATGACAGTCAGCCATTGTCTGCTCAGGGAACTCTCCTGGATGAGGTGGCGGACGAAGAGGAGGAGGAGGAGGATGATGGGGATGAATATTTATGGGAGGAGGATGCTTCTCAGGGGGCAATAGAAACTGGTGGCATTGCAAGGTCAGGTACAGGGTTTTTGCGGGAGACAAGTGATGTTGATTTGCAAGAAAGTGCTCCTCAACCCAGCACAAGCAGTGAATTGACACCTGGAACATTGGCCCACATGGCTGGTTATGCCTTGCGTATCCTAAAAAGCGACCCCCGCATTATAAAAATGATGACTGATGACGATTACTGGTTGGCCTGCCTTCTGGATCCACGATATAAAGGGAAATTGCAAAATATCATGCCACATGAGAACCTTGAGCAAATATTGGCTTCCAAACAAGCAACTCTTGTAGACCTTTTAGTTCAGGCATTCCCAGCACACAGTGGCGGTGATGGTTCTCACACGAGCTGTAGGGGGCAACATGGCAGAGGTGTTAGAGGTGCACAAATCAGAAGTGGCGTTGGACAGAGGGGTTTTATGACCAGGTTGTGGAGTGATTTCACAATGACCGCTGACACGACAGGTACTGCTGCATCGATTCAAAGTGACAGGAGACAGCTTTTGTCCAGTATGGTTACGAACTATTTTTCCTCCCTTATCGATGTTCTCCCTCACACGTCATTCCCCTTTGATTACTGGGCATCTAAAATAGACACCTGGCCTGAATTGGCAGAATATGCATTACAGGAGCTCGCTTGCCCAGCTGCTAGTGTGCTATCAGAAAGAGTATTCAGTGCTGCTGGTTCAATACTAACCGAAAAAAGGACTCGTCTGGCTACCCGAAATGTTGATGATCTAACCTTCATTAAAATGAACCAATCATGGATTTCAAATTATTTTGCCTCACCTTCCCCTGCTGACACGTAGCTTGCCTGAAAAATGTCTTGCTTTTGGCCTCCTCTTACTGATTGCTCCAATTCCTCCATTTGCAGCTGCTGAATGTCCACCATAGGCCATTTTTATACCTTCCTAAATGGTCTGACTCCCCCCACAGGGCCGTGGTCACCACTTGGCGCAAGCACCCGTGCGAGTGCCGTTTGCCTGGACAGGTGGGTGTGCCCACTTTTGGGCGACGGCACTGGCACAGGGTCCCTCATAGTACAATGAAGTGTCTCTGACGGTGGTGGTGCACACCCAACGTCAGACACCGTCATAATATGAGGGGCCCTGTGCCAGTACCGCCGCCCACGAGAGAGTGTTCCCCCTAGCTCAAACAGTGCTCTACCACTTGCAAAACTGACCTCTCACTGCTTCACCACTGTTTAGTCTGTGCTGTTAAATCCTTCAATGGCACTGCCAATACAAATTTGTTAAAATGATAGATGATAGTAAAAATATACAGGGGTCCTGCCCTCCATTTAGACCAGTTAATACTGTGCGTGAACTACCACTGTCTGCTACTCAGCAGAGGAGCCCACCCCTGTACCTAGCTATGCCACCTGTTTATTGAGGAACATTGTTTTGGCAGACATTTAGCCCACTTTACTATTTTGGCCTACTAACTGTGTCAGCCACTCCTTCCAGTTGTCCTCCACTGAACAAAGCAATGCCGCCTGTGTACTCCAGTTACCAATTTTTAACTGCATTTAGCCTACTTTATCATTTGGGCCTACTACCTGTGTCTGTCTGCGCCACTCCTTACAGTTGTCCTCCACTGCACAAAGCTATGCCGCCTGTGTACTCCTGTTACAAATTTAGAACTGCATTTAACCTACTTTTTTAATGTGGGCCAACAAACTGTGTCTGCGCCACTCATTACAGTTGTCCTCCATTGAACAAAGCGATGCCGCCAGTTTACTCCTGTTACCAGTTTTGAACTGGATTTAGCCTACTTACTTTTTTGGGCCTACTAACTGTGTCAGCCCCTCCTTACAATTTTACTCCGCTGAGCAAAGCAATGCCGCCTGTTTAGTCCTGTTACCAATTTTAAACTGCATTTAGCCTACTTTTTTATTTTAGTCCTACTAAGTCTGTCTGTGCCACTCATTACAGCTGTCCTCCATTGAACAAAGCTATCCCACCTGTGTACTCCAGTTACCAATTTTGAACTGCACTTAGCCTACTTTCTTATTGTAGGCCTACTACCTGTGTCTGTCTGCGCCACTCATTACAGCTGTCCTCCATTGAACAAAGCTATGCCACCTGTGGACTCCAGTTACCAATTTTGAACTGCATTTAGCCTACTTTATTATTTTAGACCAACTAAGTCTGTCTGCGCCGCTCATTACAGCTGTCCTCCATTGAACAAAGCTATGTGTAACAACTCTGCTGGCATCACGTCATGGCCTCGCATTTCTCACACTATCTTACCCACTTCTCCAGGTCATGTTGTGGTTTCTGTTTCTTGCCAGCACCATGTTCTATGTCTCTGCTCTCTGCATGCTTCATGGCTGTGTGTGTATAGGGGGCCGGCGCCTGAACTCTCTGGTTCTTATAGCAATCAGGTGCATCTGTCCAATCTGTTCCTGACCAATTACCAAGAGGCCTCCAGTATATAGTGCAGCTCCACCCAGTGTTCTGGGCCTGTGCAATGTGTTAGCTCAGTTAGTGTCTTGCTTCTGAGTTTGCCTGGCCTTTCTCTGAGTTACTCCCTCTCTGGAGGATTTTCTGTGTTATTTCCTTGGTCTTGTTGTCCGCCCACCAGGAGGCAGTATATCCTGGTCCCAGTGTCTTTGTCCTTGTGTCTTCTTCCATTTCCTTGTCTGCACTTAGTCTTACCTCGGTCTCCTAGTCTTTGGCTTCCTTCCCTGTTGTCTTTCCTTGTATTCTCAGTCTGCTTACACTCCGCACTCTTGCAGCTCTGCCTGCTCTGAACCTTTGTGACTTTACCTCTGCTCCTCACTTCTGCGTTTCTGCTCCTTTCTACTCAGCTTATCTTCTGCTGTTGCAGTTATCCCTTGCTGCAGCTTCTCTCCACATTCCTTGTGGCTCTGCTCAGCTTTGCTGCAGAGACCTCTCCCGCAGCTCCTCTCCGCTCCTTGCGGTTCTACCTGGCTCCGCTCCTTGCAGTTCTACCTGGCTCCGCTCCTTGCGGTTCTACTTCTCCTGCACTTGGCTCCGCCGCGAGCTGTTGGCTCCGCCTCCTGCCTGTCTGCACTTGGCTCCGCCTCCAGCTCTTGGCTCCGCCTCCTGCCTGTTTGCACTTGGCTCCGCCTCCAGCTCTTGGCTCCGCCTCCTGCGGTTTTGCACTTGGCTCCACCTCCTGCTCTTGGCTCCGCCTCCTGCACTTCTGTTCTTGCCTCTAGCTCCTGTGCTTTCGCTCTGCATCCGCTCTTGCCGTCTTTTTCTACTTATTCCTAAGTCCTCGTGTCTGAACAGGTTCTTACCCGTTCTACATACCTGCCTGCAGACCGGTCCCTACCGGTTCTTCCAGTGTGCCAGTCTTGTCCACCAGTCCTGCCAGAGAGCCAGCCGTGCCTGCCTACCTGAAAGCCAGCCGTGCCCGCCTGCCTGACAGTGTTCCTGTTGTACCCGTCTGCCTGCCTATGTGCCAGCCGTGCCCGCTTGCTTGTCTATGTTCCGTTCCCCGGTGGGATCAGCAGCCACAACCAGACTCCACCCTGGAGTGGTACCTGGTAGCTTCCTATTGCACAACTCTGAACTTACCATTAGAGGCTCCAGCGAACACCTAGGAAGCTACTTAGTTACGCCCCTTCCAGGAAAGTTTGGTCTGTGGTCCAGTGGGGCCACTCTCCCGCACGCCCGCGCCAACCAGTCTGGGCGCGAGCATGACACTATACCACCTGTGTACTCCAGTTAACAATTTTGAACTGCATTTAGCCTACTTACTTATTTAGGCCTACTAACTGTGTCTGCCTCCCATTACAGTTGTCCTCCACTGAACAAAGCTGAGCCTCAATTTTCATCCTGTTTCGAATATTAAACTGCATTTGGCCTACTTGTTTGGTTGGGCCTACTAACGGTGTCTGCCCCTGCTTGTTGTTCTGCTCCACTGAACAAAGCAGTGCCGCCTGTTTACTCCTGTTACCAATTTTGAACTGCATTTGGCCCACTTTATTACTTGGGCCTACTAACTGTGTCTGCCACTCATTACAGTAGTCCTCCACTGAACAAAGCAATGTCGCCTGTTTAGTCCTGTTACCACATTTGAACTGCATTTAGCCTACTTTATTATTTGGGCCTACTAACTGTTTCCTTCTCATCCTGCCCATTGCCCAGCCACTGCTAGATGAGTCTGCTGGTACATTGACCCAGACCACTACATTCCCCTTGCACTCTACACAGCCAGAATCTGACCCTGCTGAAAGTCAGGTTCCCCTTCCCACATACTATAACACCTTACACGGGGACAAAGAGGAAGGTGCAGATGAAAGTGCAGGTTCCTTCATCAGGTGGGGGGGCATACTCATTGGCGACGTCACTGGCACAGGGCCCCTCATAGTACGCAAAAGTGTCTCTGCCGGTGGGAGGCGCCCCGCCGTCAAACACACCGCCGTACTTTGAGGGGCCCTGTGACAGTGCCAATGTGAATGAGTGGGCCCCCCCTGCTTGCTCAGGATCACAGCACTTGCAAAGTTTAAATACTTACCTCTCCCTGCTCCACCGCCGTGACGTAGTCCGCGTTTCCTGGGCCCACAAAAAACTTGAACCAGCCCTACCCCCCCACAACTTTAGCCAAATGACCCCCAATTTTCAGTGACTAACTATTATTATAAGGTAAATTAAGATTGACAAGCTTAAGTAACAAGAATTGATGTTTTTGGCATTAAAATGGGCACTGTAGGTGTTTTCCTGTCCTCCACTCACTGCCGACTTTGATTCCCCATTGACTTGCATTGGGTTTCGTGTTTCGGTCAGCCCCCGACTTTATGCAATAATCGGCCGATTTCACCCGACCCGACTTTTGAGAAAAGTAAAAGTCGCTCAACTCTAATCCTTACCCATATTGGTCTCAGTGTGACACCAGACTGCCAGCCCCTACATGCGTTTCGCGTAGGTTTCTTCTATGTAGAAATATACAGTAAATTACTTTTTTTCTACTTTAAAAACCAGATTATTTGGCACCACCAAATGTAGTAGTTTGCGGGCCCCTGGAGAACATGTATATCTGGCTTTAAATATCCAATATTTAAAAATCTGATAGCTGCTTTTGCGCCAGCGGCGCCATCTTGAAGGAGGAATTTTTTTTTTCTCTAGCAAGATCGCCAGGAGGTTGGCAGGGGAGGTTCTGTATAGATCCTCCTCATAATCATTGAAAATTTGCATGATCTCTTCACAGTCAGTCTACTGTGAGTCCGTTACGGGTTCTACAGTTTAATAAGTTGCTTGTAGAGTTGTTTGTATTTAGTTAGGATAGTTAATAATTTACCTTTCTTATTTCCCCAGCGGTAACATTTATTTCGGGTTAATTGAACCTGCCAGTGTAATTGGGAGTGTATAAAAGAGTCCAGGAGATGTTTGCCCATAGAATAAGCTTGTTGTGCATCAGGGGATGGGGTCAGAGCGAGCATCATCTGAGTCTGAAGGAGAGAGGTATGCAAAGCATTGAATTTCTTTCTTTGTGCTTTCCTTCTACAGATAACCGATAATATGGCCTCTCATAACGTCCTTAGAAGTGGCCCAAAATAAAGGGACATTATCAGTGTGATATTATTGTCATCTGATTCTGCCAGGTAAGAAGGAAATCTCCAATGTTGCGTCCAGGGGCTTGTTAAAGTCAGGAATAATGAAATAGGAGCTTGATCTGAGATCAGTATTGGGTGGATACGGGAGTCTTGATGTTGGGTGAATAGCTGTGTGCAAATGAAAAAGTAATCAATATGGGAGAAGGACTGATGGGTAAAGAAGACTGACCCTACAACTAAAGCGTGCCCTAGTCTCCAGATTCTGATGCCGAGGAAAATGTCAAATGGATCCCCAGACGGGTGCAAAATGTCATCCAAAACATAGACAAACTGTACCCCCCGGTCAGAAACAATATCATTTGGATTCCATGTAACCTTACAATTCCCTGATGAAATTTTGCACCAAGGACTTTGCGATCGGTAAGGATGGTAAAGCGATAAAATGAGACATCTTACTGAATCTATCTGCCACCACCAGAATTACAGTATTCCCCGCTGACTCTGATTCTGTTGGGAATCTCTAATGGTTGGAGAACCCCTGATAGATGAATATGAGAGGTCTTAGAATGTGCACAGATACAGCCGGTGGCTACATACACCCGGACATCCTGATGAACACCTGGCTACCAAATACGCTGAGGGAGAAGATCAGAGGTGGCTATATTACCAGGATGTCCGGTCAAAACCGAATCATGATGTTCACTAAGGACTCTAAGACGAAGATTAACGGAAACAAATAGTTTACCAAGTGGACAGGCAGCAGGGGCGTCCCCTGAGCGTCAACAATGTCTCTTTCCAGATTGGAGCATATAGATGCTATAACCGTCCCATTTTTAAGAATAGGTACCCGTTCACGCTTATCTCCTCCCCAAGGACAACAGCGAGATAAGGCATCATCCCCGGCCGCTAAGTGACCAAAAATGTAAAAAAAACATTGCCTGTCGAGACGTTATATGTTTCGCCGACTTCAAATATACCAGATTTTTATGATCTATGATTACCATAACTGGATGAACCTCTCCCTCAAAAAAATGACGCCACTCTTCAAAAGCCCATTTGAATGCTAAGTTCCATGTTAACAAAGTAATAATTTTCCTCAGCAGGTGACAGATTTTTAGAAAAATATGCACATGGTTGCCATTTACTAGGCGATGCACCCTGCAAGAATACAGCCCCCACTCCCACCTCAGATGTATCGACCTCAACGATAAAAGGGTGAGAGACTACAGTCTGTATAAGCATCGGCGCCAATAAAAAACACCTCTTCAACTTATCAAATGCTTCCCTGGTGGGACTGGACCACTTGAAGATGTCCGTCCCCTTCCTAGTCATATCTGTAAGAGGTTTGGCTACTACCAAAAAGTTTTTTTATGAACTTATGGTAGTAGTTGGCGAAACCTAAAAACCTTTGTAACACCTTCAAATCCTCAAGAGGATCCCAATCCAACACCGCCCAGACTTTTCCTGGATCCATGCAAAAACCGGTGGAATACAACACATCCAAGGAAAGGGATCTTCTCAACTGAGAACACACACTTCTCGGGTTTGACATATAATAATATATTGTCTCTGAGTAGATGTAAGACCTGCCTGACATGTACCTAATGTCACAACACAGCTGTCAAGTGACCCAGGACCAGGTGCTCCTTCCCTGACCCTACCACTAGGGGGCGCCCTAGCTCGCCCTATTTCCCCGTGATAATTCTGAAGGTAAAGATGCCGGGGCCTCCATACTTGCCTTATCTCCTGAGTTAGCCCTACATCTGTTCTCTTCCCCCACCCAGGGAAGAGGGGTGCTATTGTGCACCGCAGTACACAACCTAACAAACAAGGTTACACAAACAAGGGTTAACAGAAAACTCCAGGCCAGGCATACAAAATATTCACTCACATATAACAGAGGAATGCACCGGGGAGTGGAGGATGGGGATTAAACAAAAGTAGAGAAGGAAAGGAAATTACCACACTTACAAACCATGCAACAGTCACAGATAACTCCTCCAACACTCCTCATGAACACCTTCCTCGTGAAGCCATGCAGCAAATGCTAGCTCTGACAAGGATTTACATCAGAGCCCAGATTATAAAGGGAACGGAAGTGGCTAACTGAGCTAAAGGCTCTCCAACATGGCTGATTAACCTCTGTTCTGACAGAAAAAATAAACACTATTAAAATGAAGGAGAAGTGCTTCTTCTCAACACATGAGTAGGAGCAATCAGACGCCTCTGTCTTGTAGATCCTCTCTGTTGTGGAAATCCCGTGACAAGATTGTATAAAGTTAAAGTCTCCTCCTACTATTAGGTAGATAGGCCCAAGTCCCAAAAGAATCTGGAGAATTGATGTGTAGAAGTAATGTTGGTAATGGTTAGGAGCTTAGAGATTGACCAAGAAGTATATTTTGCTTGTTATTTTCACTTTCAGAATCAAATATCTACCCTGGCTCTTGCTAATAGATTCTTGAATGGAACATGGCAGGACATTCGATTCCATTACAACAGTCCCCCTACAATAAAACTTAGCATGTCTAGCAAGTTCTAAAGATCATCCCACTGCGACATCTCCAGCACGACAGAATCTGCTGTCTGCCACCTCTGAGTTTTCGTAAACAGTTACACGGTCTCCATCTTGGGCTTTCAGTTTAGCTTAGTAGAGTAGCTGAAATCTAATGTTTTCTTCAATCAATAGACGACAGATATTTACAAATGCCTTGCGTTTCTGAGCTACAGCCGCAGAGAAAAACTGGAAAATGAGAATTTAGAATCATAGATAGTGAATTCTCGTTGCCGTCGATAGGCTCTTAAGACCTGTTCTTTCATGGCTAAATTGAGGTATTTTGCTATAACCGGAGAGGTCTAGTACTTCCATTGTCTCAGGTAGGCCTTGGGGGACCTAGCCTGTGCGCCTGTTCTTTCATCATCAAGTCTTTACCAAGGTCCAACTGGAGGGAAGCAAGAAGGTATTTGGTAAGGTATTCCATAAGGCGTTCACCGGCCACTGACTCCGGGATGCCTAAAAAACGCAGATTGCTGCTGCAATCTCTGTTTTCCAAGTTCTCTAGCTTATCACGCATTTCTCGCTGTGGCTTGTGGCTTGACTTTGTTGGAGAGAGGTCCTCAGTTCTGTAAGCTCAGTTTAATTAGACTGGATTTTGTTTTCCAGTTTTTAAATTTTTTGAGAATTGGTGGTAATTTGAACCATGGCTGTAGTGATGGGAGTATGGAGAACATCAAACCGTTTGTCAAATAGTGGCATCAGTAGCTTGGAGACTTCTTGGGCTACCAAAGTCGCCTTTATAGAGTCTTGCACAGAGGATTCAGAGTAGCTTGGTAGCGGAGAAAGCTGTGGCGGGGGTAAACTGTCAAACATCAGTAACACAGGCGGGTTGTGTTTTGATCCTGGTGGTAGGATCTCAAACTGACCTGACACATATACCCTGAATATATAGGACAAGTTCTGGGGATGTGGAAGCTATACTGACCGCAATCCTGATCCTATCCAAACACACTAAAGGCACCTGTGGAGCGTTACCTGAAAACCTAGACGCCTCGTCACAGCCTGAGAAACTGACTACCCCAAGAGAGAAAGCAAAGACCTCACTTGCCTCAGAGAAATATCCCCAAAGTTTTAGATAGCCCCCCACAAATAATAACGGTGAGTTAAGGGGAAAACACAAACGTAGAGATGAAACAGGTTTAGCAAATGAGGCCCGCTAATACTAGATAGGCAGAAAATAGATAGTTTTTGTACTGACCGCACAGACACCTATCAAAAGTAAACCACGCAGAGAATACAAGAACCCCCACACCGACTCACGATGTGAGGGGCGCACTCTGCACCCCAGAACTAACCAGCAAGCAAAAAATCACATAAAAGCAAGCTGGGCTGAACTCATAATATAATGAGAAACGTTTTCAAGGAAATAATGAGAAACTGAACAAGCAAACTTCGCTTCTCATAGCAGGAGACTGGTCACATGGAATATTCAGGAGAACACAGGATCAGGACTGAACACACCGACAGCAGGCGACAAGTAAAGGTCCAGGTGAGTTAAATAGGCCCAGCCTAGCAGGAGATGAAACAGCTGAGCCCAGCCAAGACCAGCCATATCGCTAAAGGCCACCAGAGGGAGCCCAAGAACAAACTCACACAGTACCACTCATGACCACAGGAGGGAGCCCGAGAACGGAATTCACAACAATACCCCCCCCTTGAGGAGGGGTCACCGAACCCTCACCAGAGCTCCCAGGCCGATCAGGATGAGCCAAATGAAAGGCAAGAACCAAATCGGCCGCATGGACATCGGAGGCGACAACCCAGGAATTATCCTCCTGACCATAACCCTTCCATTTCACTAAGTACTGAAGCCTCCATCTCGAAATACGAGAATCCAAGATCTTCTCCACCACATATTCCAACTCCCCCTCGACCAAGACCGGAGCAGGAGGATCAACAGAAGGGACCACAGGCACCACATATCTCCGCAACAATGACCTATGGAACACATTATGAATGGCAAACGATGTTGGGAGGTCCAAACGAAAAGACACAGGGTTGAGGATTTCCAAAATCTTATAAGGACCGATGAAACGAGGCTTGAACTTAGGAGAGGAATCCTTCATCGGGACATAACGAGAAGACAACCATACCAAATCCCCCACACGAAGTTGGGGACCCACACAGCGACGGCGGTTAGCAAAGCGCTGAGCCTTCTCTTGGGACAAAGTCAAATTGTCCACCACATGGTTCCAAATCTGCTGCAACCTATCCACCACAGAATCCACCCCAGGACAGTCAGAAGACTCAACCTGACCCGAGGAGAAACGAGGATGAAAACCAGAATTGCAAAAGAAAGGTGAAACCAAAGTAGCAGAACTAGCCCGATTATTGAGGGCGAACTCAGCCAATGGCAAAAAGGTCACCCAATCATCCTGGTCAGCAGAAACAAAACATCTCAAATAAGTTTCCAAGGTCTGATTAGTTCGTTCGGTTTGACCATTCGTCTGAGGATGGAAGGCTGACGAAAAAGACAATTCAATGCCCATCTTAGCACAAAAGGATCGCCAAAATCTGGACACAAACTGGGATCCTCTGTCGGACACAATGTTCTCCGGAATACCATGTAAACGAACCACATTCTGAAAAAACAGTGGCACCAAATCGGAGGAGGAAGGCAACTTAGGCAAGGGTACCAAATGGACCATTTTGGAAAAACGATCACAAACCACCCAGATGACAGACATCTTCTGAGAGACAGGAAGATCCGAAATAAAATCCATGGAAATATGCGTCCAAGGCCTCTTCGGGACAGGCAAAGGCAAAAGCAATCCACTGGCACGAGAACACGAAGGCTTGGCCCGAGCACAAATCCCACAGGACTGCACAAAGGAACGCACATCCCGCGACAAGGAAGGCCACCAAAAGGATCTCGCCACCAAATCCCTGGTACCAAAAATCCCAGGATGACCCGCCAACACCGAAGAATGAACCTCGGAAATAACTCTACTGGTCCATCTGTCTGGGACAAACAGTCTCTCCGGTGGACAACGGTCAGGTCTATTGGCCTGAAACTCCTGCAACACCCGTCGCAGATCAGGAGAGATGGCAGACAAAATCACCCCCTCTTTGAGAACACCAGTCGGTTCAGAAACTTCCGGGGAGTCAGGTACAAAACTCCTAGAAAGGGCATCAGCCTTCACGTTTTTCGAACCCGGAAAATATGAAACCACGAAATTGAAACGAGAGAAAAACAGCGACCATCGAGCCTGTCTCGGATTCAACCGTTTGGCAGACTCGAGATAAGTCAAATTCTTGTGATCCGTCAAGACCACCACACGATGCTTGGCTCCCTCAAGCCAATGTCGCCACTCCTCAAATGCCCACTTCATTGCCAACAACTCTCGATTACCAACATCATAATTCCGCTCGGCAGGCGAAAACTTTCTTGAAAAGAAAGCACATGGTCTCATCACAGGGCCATCAGAGCTTCTCTGCGACAAAACAGCCCCTGCTCCAATCTCAGAAGCATCAACCTCGACCTGAAAGGGAAGAGAGACATCGGGCTGGCGCAAGACAGGAGCCGAAGAAAACCGACGTTTCAACTCCTGAAAGGCCTCCACGGCCGCAGGAGACCAATTCGTCACATCAGAACCCTTGGTCAAATCCGTCAAAGGCTTCACCACACTAGAAAAATTAGTGATGAAGCGACGGTAAAAATTAGCAAAACCCAAGAACTTCTGAAGACTCTTCACAGATGTAGGTTGAGTCCAGTCATGAATAGCCTGGACCTTGACTGGATCCATCTCGATAGTAGAAGGAGAAAAAATAAAGCCCAAAAAGGAAACCTTCTGGACTCCGAAGAGACATTTAGAGCCCTTCACAAACAAGGCATTGGCACGCAGGACCTGAAATACCATCCTGACCTGCTTCACATGAGACTCCCAATCATCAGAAAAGACCAAAATATCATCCAGGTACACAATCATAAATCTATCCAGGTACTCTCGGAAGATGTCATGCATGAAGGACTGAAACACAGAGGGGGCATGAGAAAGCCCAAAAGGCATCACCAAGTACTCAAAATGGCCTTCGGGCGTATTAAATGCTGTTTTCCATTCATCGCCCTGCTTTATGCGCACAAGATTATACGCTCCACGAAGATCTATCTTGGTGAACCAACTGGCCCCCCTAATCCGGGCAAACAGATCGGACAACAGTGGCAAGGGATACTGAAATTTGACCGTGATGTTATTTAGAAGGCGATAATCTATACAGGGTCTCAGAGAACCATCCTTCTTGGCCACTAAAAAGAACCCCGCACCCAAAGGGGACGAGGACGGGCGAATATGTCCCTTCTCCAAGGACTCCTTTATATAACTCCGCATAGCGGTATGTTCTGGTACAGACAAATTAAAAAGTCGTCCCTTAGGGAACTTACTACCAGGAATCAGATTTATGGCACAATCACAATCCCTATGAGGAGGTAGGGCACTGGATTTGGGCTCTTCAAATACATCCTGGTAGTCCGACAAAAATTCAGGGACTTCAGAAGGAGTAGAAGAAGCAATTGACACCAAAGGAGCATCGCCATGAATCCCCTGGCAACCCCAACTTGACACACATTGCTTTCCAATCCAGGACTGGATTATGAGCCTGCAGCCATGGCAGACCCAACACGACAACATCATGCAAATTATGTAGCACCAGAAAGCGAATTACCTCCTGATGTACAGGAGCCATGCACATGGTCAATTGAGTCCAGTACTGAGGTTTATTCTTGGCCAATGGTGTAGCATCAATTCCCTTTAGCGGGATAGGAAATTGTAAAGGCTCCAAGATAAAACCACAGCACCTGGCAAATGACAAATCCATCAAATTCAGGGCAGCACCTGAATCCACAAAAGCCATAACTGGGTAGGATGACAGAGAGCAAATCAAAGAAACAGACAAAATGAATTTAGGTTGTACAGTACCAATGGTGACAAACTTGGCAACCCTTTTTGTGCGCTTAGAGCATGCTGAGATAACATGAGCAGAATCACCACAGTAAAAGCACAACCCATTCTGACGTCTGTGGTTTTGCCGTTCAACTCTAGTCAGAATTCTGTCACATTGCATAGGCTCAGGTTTCTGCTCAGAAAATACCGCCAGAGGGTGCACAGGTTTGCGCTCCCACAAACGCCGATCAATCTGAATGGCCAAAGACATTGACTCATTCAGACCCGCCGGCGTGGGGAACCCCACCATAACATCTTTAAGGGCTTCAGAAAGACCCTTTCTGAAAATCGCCGCCAGGGCGCACTCATTCCACTGAGTGAGCACTGACCACTTCCTAAACTTCTGACAATAAACCTCTGCTTCATCCCGACCCTGAGAGAGAGCCAGCAAAACCTTCTCTGCTTGGTCTACCAGATTTGGTTCCTCATAAAGCACTCCAAGCGCCAGAAAAAACGCATCAACATTTAGCAGTGCCGGATCTCCTGGCGCCAGAGAGAATGCCCAATCTTGAGGGTCACCCAGCAACAAAGAAATAACAATTTTAACTTGCTGAACAAAGTCGCCAGATGAGCGAGGTCTCAGAGAAAGGAATAACTTACAATTATTCTTAAAGTTCAAAAACCTAGATCTATCTCCGGAGAACAGCTCAGGAATAGGTATTTTAGGCTCTGACATAGGACTGCGGACTACATAATCCTGAATGCCCTGTACCCTTGCAGTGAGATGATCCACACAAGAAGACAGACTCTGAATGTCCATATTAGTAGCTGCATACAGAACCACCCAGAGATTAAGGGGAGGAGAGAGGCCAAACACAGTGCAGAGGAAAAAAAAAATGACCTTAAGATTTCTCTTCTCCCTCTTCTGCTGCATTAACACTTTCGGGCCTTCTGTACTGTTATGATCCTGGTGGTAGGATCTCAAACTGACCTGACACATATACCCTGAATATATAGGACAAGTTCTGGGGATGTGGAAGCTATACTGACCGCAATCCTGATCCTATCCAAACACACTAAAGGCAGCTGTGGAGCGTTACCTGAAAACCTAGACGCCTCGTCACAGCCTGAGAAACTGACTACCCCAAGAGAGAAAGCAAAGACCTCACTTGCCTCAGAGAAATATCCCCAAAGTTTTAGATAGTCCCCCACAAATAATAACGGTGAGTTAAGGGGAAAACACAAACGTAGAGATGAAACAGGTTTAGCAAATGAGGCCCGCTAATACTAGATAGGCAGAAAATAGATAGGTGTCTGTGCGGTCAGTACAAAAACTATCAAAAGTAAACCACGCAGAGAATACAAGAACCCCCACACCGACTCACGATGTGAGGGGCGCACTCTGCACCCCAGAACTAACCAGCAAGCAAAAAATCACATAAAAGCAAGCTGGGCTGAACTCATAATATAATGAGAAACGTTTTCAAGGAAATAATGAGAAACTGAACAAGCAAACTTAGCTTCTCATAGCAGGAGACTGGTCACAAGGAATATTCAGGAGAACACAGGATCAGGACTGAAAACACCGACAGCAGGCGACAAGTAAAGGTCCAGGTGAGTTAAATAGGCCCAGCCTAGCAGGAGATGAAACAGCTGAGCCCAGCCAAGACCAGCCATATCGCTAAAGGCCACCAGAGGGAGCCCAAGAACAAACTCACACAGTACCACTCATGACCACAGGAGGGAGCCCGAGAACGGAATTCACAACAGGGTTGGTGGCGTGAGCCTTTAGCAGGTTGTTTAGATGGTTTCGGGTGGGTTTACTTTTGTGCATTGTAGATGGCCATTGTGTACTGAGCAGTGAAGGCACTTGCAAGTGGGTGGATTTCCCTGCTTGGGTTTTTATTAGATATTTTTCCATTACAACTCCCCACTAGTAGGGGAATGTAGCTGGTCAGTAGGCGGCAAAGGCGCTTAGCGAATTAACAGGTTACAGGCCACAGTGGGGTGGGGAGTAGGAAGACTGTCAGAGTCCGATAACATCATGGTCTTGGATGGTGGGATCCAGGTGGGTAAGACCTGATGTTTATTTGCCGCATATATCCCCATACAGTAGGCTAGAGAAGATCCATGTGACCAGTAAATGGCAGCAGAGCTCCAACTTAACACTTCTAGTATATAATGCTTCATATGTGCAATTAAAGTGTTAGAGGGGGGATGCACATGGGGACAAGAAAGTTCTGTCCTGGTAGTTGCTCCCACCAAAGGTAATTAGTGATGCCAGTTATAGATTTTCACTCAGGTCCCTCCAAAATCTGTCACTGACTTTAGGGAGTGGAGGGGGGACCTCTCCCCTATGTTCCTGTGCTCAGTTCTCCGGGTCCTCCCCAGCCTCCTATCCCACAGTCCCCACTCTCACCTCCTCTACCAAATGTTGGCGGCCAGGGACACAAAGGTGTCGAGCGCCTAAGCAGCGCAGCGTCTCTCCAACACGACTCAGCGTCCTCTCCCGGCAGTTGAGGTGCGGTGTGGTCGCAGCCAGGTAAGATGGTGGCCAAGCCATTGACCCCTCCAGGGCTGCAAATGCATCTGCCATCTCTGCGCGGTAATGTGGCCCCGTTCAGTCTCCGCAGGGGACTCTTCGGTCCAGGAGATGCCTAAGGTGGAGGCAGATGGGTTCCCTTCAGTAGGTGTCCATCAGTGGGCCTAATTCCAGGCCAGTGCCTCGGATCTTGGGCAGTCATCAGGAACAGGGGACTCTCCACGTGGTCTCTGTTGGGGCCCAGGAGCTGGCTTAACACCGGGGGGGGGGGGGGGGGGGATCCTCAGGGAATGTGCCAGCAAAAAATGTTTTGCCTGTGTGACCGGGGGGTCTTATTGAGCCTGGTTACGTTGGATTGTCTCCGGCTAGTCAGAAGCTCTGTCAGACACGTCTGACAGGGTTGGTGGCCATCTTGGATCCAAACTGTGACTAATTTATTATCCCTTTGGCCAGCATGGGTTTTTCAACATTTTGCACATTCATTTGCCAGAACAATTTTCAAAGAAATAAAAATAAAAATGTATTTTATTTAGTACTTATAAAACATTTACCATAGATTACATGTATATAGCAATCAAGATACAATTATTGTTAACAGAGCAATTTGAATATAAGGTACAGGTGCACCCATATAAAATGTGTAACACCACAGGAGGATCATGGGTACAAAGATGGAAGGATTGGGGCCAATACAACCAGTCAGTCAGGGATAAAGTGCCAGTGCATACTAACCACAATAGTTGTAGTCCACTCGCTAATATAGTAGTATAGAGAGATACTAATCCCTCACTTTTAAATCAGTCAAAACCGCATAGCAAGGGAGCCCCCTAATATCCACAAACCAGTGTTCCCATCACATAGTCTTACCCATATCCTTCACCATATGTGCACACACGCGCCCCGACGCGCATTTCGACCTCGGCTTCCTTGGGGGGGGGGGGGCAGTATGATCTACATGTCCCCAGTATCTGGTTTTTATATCCCTCACACACCATGTGCTGGCGCATGTGCGCAACATGCTAGGTGCCGCTACTTGCATCACGTCCGGCATCAACATGACGGCCCGGGTCAGGGGAAATCCCCATTGACATCAATAACCCGCGACCGCCACAGAGAGGCGCCGGACATGATGCCACGGTGATGCCTGAGTCACGGACATGCGCACTGGTGGCGCTAAATCTTATCACAGTCGCCATATTGGATCTGGGCAGCAATGCCCGACTAATAGCCCACAATACTTTAAACCAACACCCGCCGGACATCCAAGCGTCCCTGCAGGTAAACTACATAATATATATATATATAAAAGTAACATATATAAAGAAAAATAATAGATATACAATGTGACGTGACATATAATTAAGTGTACAATACAATATTCTTTGTACTAATAGTGTACCATTAAATATATACCAGAAATGCAGTGTAATGTGAAGCACAATTAAGTATCACATAAAATACAGTGCAATAATATTTATATACTATGTGTAATACTAAATAGATACAATAGACAATACATATGTAAAATAAGAAAAAAGGCCCTGATGGGTTCACACCAAAATTTTATAAGGTATTTAGCGAACAGCTTGTCCCTTTCCTAACAAAAGTCTTCAGCTCTGTGTCAGAGGGATCCCCATTCGCGCCCCAGTCCCTGGAGGCCCACATCAGCGTTTTACCAAAACCAGGGAAAGATCCATTGTTAATTTCCAATTATAGGCCCATCTCTTTGATTAATGTGGACATCAAAATATTTTCGAAAGCCCTGGCAAATAGGTTGGCACCTTTGTTACCCGGGGTTATTCATACAGATCAAGTAGTGTTTGTCAAGGGCCGACAGGCCATTGATAATACGCATAAAACTCTTCTCCTGATGGCTCGGGCGAGGTCCAGATCACTCCCATTGTGTTTGCTTTCGGTTGACGCAGAGAAGGCCTTCGACCGGGTCAGTTGGAGCTTCATGTCGGCTTCCTTGCATCAATTGGGCCTGGGCACCAAATTTATTAAGAAGATTCTCTCTCTATATAGGGGCCCTACAGCTACGGTTAGGGTTAATGGGTTCCTGTCCTCCCCTATCCACATCAACAACGGTACACGGCAGGGGTGTCCTCTGTCCCCTCTCTTGTATGTATTGATAATGGAACATCTGGCAATAGCCATTAGAAAGAACCCCAACATTCATGGTATTCCAGTTGGGGTAGGTCAATGTAACTCGGCCTTATATGCAGATGACCTTCTCATGTTTATATCACAGCCTCGCATTTCCTTCCCCTCCATAGTCAAAGAATTTGAGACATTTGGCCATCTTAGTAATTTTAAAGTGAATTATTTTAAATCAGAGGCCCTTAATATAACTTTATCTAGAGATGAAGTTCAACATCTTAACCCCTTCATGACCTTGGGATTTTCCATTTTTCCGTGTTCGTTTTTCGCTCCCCTCCTTCCCAGAGCCATAACTTTTTTATTTTTCCGTCAATTTAGCCATGTGAGGGCTTATTTTTTGTGGGACGAGTTGTACTTTTGAACGACATCATTGGTTTTACCATGTCATGCACTAGAAAACGGGAAAAAAATTCCAAGTGCGGTGAAATTGCAAAAAAAGTGCAATCCCACACTTGTTTTTTGTTTGGCTTTTTTGCTAGGTTCACTAAATGCTAAAACTGACCTGCCATTATGATTCTCCAGGTCAGTATGAGTTCACAGACACCTAACATGACTAGGTTATTTTTTATCTAAGCGGTGAAAAAACATTCCAAACTTTGCTAAATAAAAAAAAAAAAAATTGCGCCATTTTCCGATACTCATAGCGTCTCCATTTTTCATAATCTGGGGTCAGATGAGGGCTTATTTTTTGCGTGCCGAGCTGGCGTTTTTAATGATACCATTTCGGTGCAGATACGTTCTTTTGATCGCCCGTTATTGCATTTTAATGCAATGTTGCGGCGACCAAAAAAACGTAATTCTGGCGTTTCTAATTTTTTTCTCGCTACGCCGTTTAGCGATCAGGTTAATGTTTTTTTTTATAGATCAGGCGATAATGAACGCGGCGATAACATATATGTGTAGGTTTGATTATTTTTTTATTGATTTATTTTGAGTGGGGGTGATTTAAACTTTTATATTTTTTTTATTTTTTTCACTTTTTCTTACCTTTTTTTTACTTTTGCCATGCTTCAATAGCCTCCATGGGAGGCTAGAGGCAGGCACAACACGATCGGCTCTGCTACATAGCAGCGATCTAATGTTCGCTGCTATGTAGCAGAAATGCAAGTGTGCTGTGAGCGCCGACCACAGGGTGGCGCTCACAGCTGCTGGGGATCAGTAACCATAGAGGTCTCAAGGACCTCTATGGTTACTATTCTGAAGCATCGCCGACCTCCGATCATGTGACGGGGGTCGGCGATGCGCTCATTTCCGGCTGCCCAGCCGGAAGGGCTGGTTAAATGCCGCTGTCTGCGTTTGACAGCGGCATTTAACTAGTTAATAGCGGCAAGTGAATCGCGATTTCACCCGCCGCTATTGCGGGCACATGTCAGCTGTTCAAAACAACTGACATGTCCCGGCTTTGATGCGGACTCAGCCGGAGCCCTGCATCAAAGCAGGGGATCTGACCTCAGACGTAGTATCCCGTCCGAGGTCAGAAAGGGGTTAAAGATAATTTTCCCTTTAAATGGCAGGAAACAGCATTAAGATACTTGGGAGTAACCATCCCGACAGATCATACGAAACATATTCTTTCAACTTCCAACCCCTTTTGGATAAGACTTTGAAAGACTTAGGTAGCTATGTTAAGTGGAAGCTCTCATGGTTCGGCCGTATAAATGCAATAAAAATGGATGTACTTCCTCGTTTCCTGTATATTTTCCAGACAGTTCCTCTAATTCTTCCTCCTTCTTTCTTTTCCAGAATCCAATCAGCCATCTCTAGATTTGTGTGGAGGGGTGGTAGACCCCGGATGGGCATGGGTACTTTATATAGGCACAAAGGCTCAGGGGGTGCGGGTCTTCCGAATTTCAAATTGTATCACAGAGCAGCGCTATTGACACGCATGCTAGACTGGCAGTTCCACAGTTCAGACAAACAATGGGTGGAAATAGAACAAATTAGCTCTACAATTCCACTCCATAACCTTCCCTGGATCAGCCCTAAAAGTAGAGGTCAATTCAGTTCTGAAGCTGACCTCCTTAAAGAATACACTTAGAGGATGGGATCTGGAGACCTGCAGAGCCTCTCTGTCCTTAGGCAGTGGACCGCTTACGCCTCTCTTCTCTAATCCGGAGTTTCCCCCGGGGGTGGAGAGGGATCGTTTTCTTGGGTGGGAGAGAGGGGACAATACCAGATGCTTTCATGTCCTCAAGGGTTCGGCCATGCCGCTTTCGAATCAGTGCAGCCGTTAGAGGGAGGGGGCCCTTCTGATTGGTTGGAATACCTCCAACTAAAATCCTTCCTCTCGTCTCCAGAGGGCGCAGACTCATACTCCTCCCTTCCTACGCCGTTTGAAAAGCTTTTCCTGTTGGGGTCGCCGCCTGCACATGCTGTCTCCTTAATATATGCTCTTTTGAACCAAAATACCAAAGACAAGTTCCCCAACTATGTGGAAAGGTGGCGGGGTGAGTTGGGAGTTGCCATATCGGAGGCGGAGTGGAGGAAGGCATTCGTATATTCACATAAATTCCTGTGCCGCACAGGAAAAGAATTACAAAATTCTCACCAGGTTGTATCGCTGTCCTGATGTCTTACACGCCGCTTTTCCCTCCATCTCCGATAGGTGCTGGCGTTGTGGAATAGAGAGAGGTACCATGCTACACATTTGGTGGGGATGTAAGCATATTAAGCCATTTTGGGATTCTGTCTTCTCCGCTTATCAAGCCATTAGCGGTCATTTGGTGACCAACTCCCCCCAGGTGGCTTTATTATCTATCCTCCCGGGCTCGATTCGCTTCCAGAAAAAGGGGCTCCTAAGATTCTGCTTAACTGCTGTGCGCACTGTGATCCCGAGACATTGGAAATCCTCCCAATCTCCTAATGTGTCTGAATGGGTCAAGGAGATGACCAGCCTTCAAAGTATGGAGGAATTGTCCGCTGAGGTTAACGGTTCAATGGAGAAATATCTGCAGGTCTGGATTCATTGGATTTTGTATATGGACTCTCAGGACTTTCAATCCCTCTTTTCTAAGCCATAAGGAAGATAGATTGAACAATACGGATTAGACGGACGTCATTATAGGGGTGCAAGTTGCCCCCTTCTATATCAGACTCCATGGTTCCTCCCCCTCCCCCCTTTTTTTTCATCCTCTCTCCTCCCCCATATTCCTCTTCTTAGTCTCATTCTTTCCATTCGTGTTTATACCATTATTACTTGGAGTGACCTAGCTCCTCTTGTTTGGGTCGCTCTCTTTCAGAGGTTACCTCTTATGTATCACCAAAGGTCATACAGTCTCCCTGGATAGGGGATACCTACATCCGCCATGGATTTTTTTTTTTTTCTTTTCAGATCTTGTTGGACTTGATTGAAAATGATTTTGACCTGAAAGTTATACTATTTCGGGACTTGTTGGTTACTGGTCTTGATATACAGTTGTATATGAGATTTCTTTTTGTACTCAATACTTTTTATGTTGTTGAATCCTTTGTTCCTTGTTTGTTTTGAAGTTCTTTTCAATAAAATCCAGATTAAACATAAAATAAGAAAAAACAGACGGTGTAAATATTTAAATATAGGTCCTATTGCAGGGTGATGCCTGAAGCACCATGTCGTTCGTTGTAGACCACGGGCCAGATCATAAATGATTGGACGTAATTCCAGATTTATACACAGAGGGAAATATCAATAACAACATCTCCTTGAAAGTCATAACACTAAATAGAAAAAAAGAAAAGAGACAAAGACAATTAAAATCAAAATAAAATCAATGACCCTTAGTCCAGAGACGATGAGAGTCTAAAGGAACGAGGAGAAGCTCAGCTGTTCATTAAGGCCGCGAGGGGCCATTGTGTATAGATTAATTATCAATCTACATTCTTTTTGTGTTAGAACACAGAGGCTATCACCACACGAATGCCCATATGAACACAATAAATTCCCCATACCCGCAAATCTTTAGAGTTCCAGTTATGTTTAAGTCGGAAATGTCTGGGCAATGCTTTGAGAGAATCCACTTCCTCCACGTCACGGGCGGCCTCAATTTCCCTGACATGTTCACGGGTTCTCACCCGTAGTTCACGAGATGTAAGACCTATGTAAATCAGGTCACAGCTACAAACAGCCTAATATACAACATGTGTAGTAGTGCATGTAATATATTCCCTGATATCAAATACTCTGAGGCCGTCCGATGACTTGAAGGTCGTGGATCTCACATGATTTTTACAAGCCAGACATTTCCTGCATGGAAAGAATCCTTTACTGCTCCCTTTACTATTAAATAAGCAGGATGGTTTTGATATATAATGGCTAGCCACTAGTGTATCTCGTAGATTCCTCCCTCTACGTGCCGTCATTAATGGGTCTGGAGACAGATGTTTATTTAGAATGGGGTCAGTCAGTAAGATAGGCCAATGTTTCTTAAGGATGGTCCGCATTGTGTTCCATTGCTGGTTGTATGTAGATATAAAACATACCCCTGAGTCATTACTTTTTGGTTTTTTGCTAATATCATTTTGTGAGGCTAAAGGATCACTTCTCTTGGCATTCTTGGCCCTTAAATAGCCTTTTTTAATACTTCTATTACTGTATCCTCGATCTCTAAACCTCTGCCCAAGGTGCTTGGCCTGTCCCTCGAAAAGTACATCTGAAGTACAAATTCTCGGAGCCCGCAGAAATTGGCCTGTGGCAATAGCATTGATTGTGGAACCAAGATGTGCAGAAGATGCATGCAGGAGTGAGTTAACGGATGTCTCCTTGCGGTACATATCCGTATCTATAGAACCGTCATCTTGAACTCTCAGTTCCACATCAAGGAATGAAACTACCTTGTGGCTATAATTGTAGGTGAGTCTAATGTTGGAATCGTTGCGATTCAAACCCATCATAAATGCATCCAAATCACTGGCAGATCCCTGCCATAAAACAAAATATCATCTATAAAGCGAAACCATCCAAGGATCTGGGGAGCAGCCTGTGCGCCATCCAAAAAACAAACCCCTCTCCCAATACCTGAGAAAGAGGTTAGCATAGGAAGGCGCACAGGCCGCTCCCATCGCAGTCCCGCGTCTCTGCAGAAAGAATCGATCCTTGAATGTAAAAAAGTTATGGGTGAGTATGAATCGCAACAAGTCCAACACAAGCGCCCTAATGTCAGCATCCAAAATGCTAGCCTCGAAGAAAAATTGTGATGCTCGCAAACTGTCCTCATGTTGTATACATGTATAAAAGGACATCCACCACAACAAGGAAGGTATCAGAATCAAGGGACAGGCCATCAAGACACCTCAGGACATCCGTCGTGTCCCTGACATGGGAGGGCAGTGTCTCCACATGAGGGTGCAAGTAATGTTCAATGAATTTACAAACAGAATCACACAGCTCTCCAATGCCAGAGACAATCGGACGCCCTGGGAGACAGATAGGATCGTTATGGACCTTGGGCAGAAGGTAGAATGTTGGTCTGATGAGATACTTTATTGCCAGACCATCCAATACTTTTGTGGTTCCACAATCAATGCTATTCCCACAGGCCAATTTCTCCGGGCTCGGAGAATTTGTACTTCAGATGTACTTTTCGAGGGACAGGCCAAGGACCTTGGGCAGAGGTTTAGAGATCGGGGATACAGTAATAGAAGTATTTAAAAAGGCTATTTAAGGGCCAAGAATACCAAGAGAAGTGATCTTTTAGCCTCACAAAATGATATTAGTAAAAAAAAGAATGACTCAGGAGTACGTTTTATATCTACATACAACCAGCAATGGAACACAATGCGGACCATCCTTAAGAAACATTGGCCTATTTTACTGACTGACCCCATTCTAAATAAACATCTGTCTCCAGACCCATTAATGACGGCACGTAGAGGGAGGAATCTCCGAGATACACTAGTGGCTAGCCATTATATCTCAAAACCATCCCGTTTATTTAATAGTAAAGGGAGCAGTAAAGGATTCTTTCCATGCCGGAAATGTCTGGCTTGTAAAAATCATGTGAGATCCACGACCTTCAAGTCATCGGACGGCCTCAGAGTATTTGATATCAGGGAATATATTACATGCACTACTTCACATGTTGTATATTATGCCGTGTGTAGCTGTGACCTGATTTACATAGGACTTACATCTCGTGAACTACGGGTGAGAATCCGTGAACATGTCAGGGAAATTGAGGCCGCCCGTGACGTGGAGAAAGTGGATTCTCTCAAAACATTGCCCAGACATTTCCAACTTAAACATAACTGCAACTTTAAAGATTTGCGGGTATGGGGAATTGATTGTGTTCATATGGGCATTCGTGGTGGTGATAGCCTCCGTGTTCTAACACAAAAAGAATGTAGATGGATAGTTAATCTAGACACAATGGCCCCTCGCGGCCTTAATGAACAGCTGAGCTTCTCCTCGTTCCTTTAGACTCTTATCGTCTCTGGACTAAGGGTCATTGATTTCATTTTGATTTTAATTGTCTTTGTCTCTTTCTTTTTTTTCTTTTTAGTGTTATGACTTTCAAGGAGATGTTGTTATTGATATTTCCCTCTGTGTATAAAAGGGGCTATACTGGATTTGTATTAAACTATGGGGACAAGATACCCACCAGTATATCTCCTATGTCCTATATATATTTAGAACAAGCCTTTTTTGATGGGTCAGCTGGCAGCCTATTGTATTGTATATATTTTTTGATTAACATGAGAGTTTCCGTATTTGGAGATTTGTATTTAATCTATTTATATATCCTGTATGAGCACTGCCATCATTGCATCATTGGGTCCGTTTGGGGTGATTATGTTTGGGCTATTTAGCCTTTTGTGGTTTTTAAATGTTTTTAAATGTGTTGCCCCTTTTTTTTGCCTTGTTTATATAAGTCATTTAAATAAAGTGGAATATTCAGGTTGATCCCTTGTATGTGCATATCCTTTCTCTTGTTTTTTTTCCTGTGTTGTTTCATATGCAGTTGGTAGATCCCTGTTGAGTACATTGATGTGGTGCCCGCTATATCTGCTTTTCTCACTCTCCCCCACCTCACCCATTTAAAAAAAAAACAATGTAAAAATGTATTTTATACTTACCTCAGTCGTTCCCGGGCCGTCTAGTGTTTCCAGTTGTGAAGCAGCAGCTAGAATGTATGGGCTGCTGAGAGGACCTGACAGGAGCCCATACATTCTAGCACATTCACTACTGAGATTGCTAGAATGTATGGGCTGTAGTCAGGACCTGCAGGGAGCCCATACATTCTAGCTACAGCCAAGCAGGAGCTGCGCAGCCGACTAGGTAAGACGGCCGTGCACAGCTCCAAAACGGCTCCCGGGCCCCAGCGCCGACATGTGCGCCGCAGTGCACAGTATTTTAGTGCATGATGGGGCCCTGTTGTGAACTCTATTTTTGGGCTCCCTCTGGTGGTCACAAGCGGTACTGTGTAGTGTTGTCTTTCTGCAGGTTGGCTGCATCAGCTGGTTCGTTATCCTTGGTTGGTTTCCTATTTAACTCACCTGGATACTCAGTTCCTTGCCTGCTATCAATGTATTCAGTGCTCTTCAGATTCCTAGTGACTACCTTGCTCCCAGTCTCTCCAAGTCAAGCTAAGTTCTTGTTTGTTAATTTTTCTGTTTATCAGCGTTCATCATGTTTTTTTGTCCGGCTTGCTAAAATGTGATTTCTGTGCTTGCTGGTTGCTCTAAGGGGACTGAGTTTCTCCCCCCACACCGTTAGTTGGTGCGGGGGTTCTTGAAATCTCAGTGTGGATATTTGTAAGGGTTTTTTACTGACCGCATAGACCCCTTTTGTATTTTCTGCTATCTAGAATTAGTGGGCCTCATTTGCTGAATCTGCTTTCACCCCTGTGTATGTGCCTTCCTCTTACCTAACCGTTATTATCTGTTGGGGGCTTCTATATCTTTGGGGATTATTTCTCTGGAGGCAAGAGAGGTCTTTCTTTCTCTCTAGGGGTAGTTAGTTCCTCAGGCTGGCTCGAGACGTCTAGGAATTTTAGGCACGTTCACCGGCTACCTCTAGTGTGTTTGGATAGGTTCAGATTTGCGGTCAGTCCAGTTTTCCACCTCCCTAGAGCTTGTCCTATTTTAGTTACCTTGCTGGAGTAATTTGTGATCCTCAACCACTAAGGATCATAACAGTATAGCAGGCCAAAAAGTGTTTAATGCATCGCAGAAGTGGGATTAAAAGAAGACCTGAGTACATTTTTTTTTCTCCCGCTTTTCCTTTGCTGCAGTCTGTTTAGCTTCTTTCATCCCCTTGAACTCTGGGTGGTTTTGAGCTCAGCTGCAGACATGAATATTCAGACTCTGACTTCTAGTGTGGATCATCTTACTGCACGGGTGCAAAGTATGCAGGATTTTGTTATTCATAGCCCTATGTCAGAACCAAAGATACCCATTCCTGAGTTGTTTTCTGGAGATAGATCTAGGTTTCTAAATTTTAAGAATAATTGTATGTTATTTCTATCTCTGAGACCTCGTTCCTCTGGTGATTCCGCTCAGCAAGTTAAAATTGTTATCTCCTTGTTGCGTGGCGACCCTCAGGATTGGGCTTTCTCTCTGGCGCCAGGAGATCCTGCATTGCTTAATGTGGATGCATTTTTTCGGGCTCTTGGTCTGCTTTATGAGGAGCCTAATCTTGAGAATCAGGCAGAAAAAGCGTTGCTGGCTCTATCTCAAGGTCAGGATGAAGCAGAGGTGTATTGTCAAAAATTTCAAAAATGGTCAGTGCTTACTCAATGGAATGAGTGTGCCCTGGCTGCAAATTTCAGAGAAGGTCTTTCTGAAGCCATTAAGAATGTTATGGTGGGGTTTCCCACTCCTACTAGTCTGAGTGATTCTATGGCTTTAGCCATTCAGGTTGATCGGCGTTTGCGGGAGCGCAAATCTGCTCATCCTTTGGCTGTATTTTCTGAACAGAGACCTGAGTCTATGCAATGTGACCGAACTCTGATCAGAATTGAGCGACAAAGTCATAGACGTCAAAATGGGTTGTGCTTTTACTGTGGTGATTCTACTCATGTTATCTCAGCATACTCTAAACGCTTAAAAAAGATCGCTAAACCTGTCACCATTGGCACTATAAAGCCTAAATTTATTTTGTCTGTTACTTTGATTTGTTCTTTGTCGTCCTACTCGGTTATGGCTTTTGTGGATTCAGGTGCTGCCCTGAATCTGATGGATTTGTCGTTTGCCAGGCGCTGTGGTTTTGTCCTGGAGCCTTTGGAATTTCCTATTCCTCTGAGGGGAATTGATGTTACGCCATTGGCTGAGAATAAGCCTCAGTATTGGACGCAAATGACCATGTGCATGACTCCCGTACATCAGGAGGTGATTAGCTTTCTTGTTCTGCATAATTTGCATGATGTTGTCGTTTTGGGTCTGCCATGGCTGCAGGCTCATAATCCAGTTTTAGATTGGAAAGCTATGTCTGTGTCAAGTTGGGGTTGTCAGGGAATTCATGGCGATACTCCGTTGGTGTCTATTGCTTCTTCCATTCCTTCTGAGGTCCCTGAGTTTTTGTCTGACTACCAGGATGTATTTGACGAGCCCAGGTCCAGTGCCCTGCCCCCTCATAGGGATTGTGACTGTGCTATAAATTTAATTCCTGGTAGTAAATTCCCTAAGGGACTACTTTTTAATTTGTCTATCCCAGAGCATGCCGCGATGCGGAGTTATATAAAGGAGTCTTTGGAGAAGGGACATATTCGCCCATCCTCTTCCCCTCTTGGTGCAGGATTCTTTTTTGTGGCCAAGAAGGACGGTTCTTTGAGACCTTGTATAGATTATCATCTTCTGAATAAAATCACAGTCAAATTTCAGTATCCTTTGCCACTATTTTCTGATTTGTTTGCTCGGATTAAGGGTGCCAGTTGGTTCACCAAGATAGATCTCCGTGGTGCGTATAACCTTGTGCGCATTAAGCAGGGGGATGAATGGAAAACAGCATTTAATACGCCCGAAGGCCATTTTGAGTACTTGGTGATGCCTTTTGGACTCTCTAATGCTCCTTCTGTGTTTCAGTCCTTCATGCATGACATCTTCCGAGAATATCTGGATAAATTTATGATTGTTTATTTGGATGACATTTTGGTCTTTTCTGATGATTGGGAGTCCCATGTGAAGCAGGTCAGGATGGTGTTTCAGGTCCTGCGTGCTAATGCTTTATTTGTGAAGGGCTCAAAATGCCTCTTCGGAGTACAGAAGGTCTCCTTTTTGGGTTTTATTTTTTCTCCTTCTACTGTGGAGATGGACCCAGTCAAGGTCCAGGCTATTCATGACTGGACTCAGCCCACGTCTGTTAAGAGTCTTCAGAAGTTCTTGGGTTTTGCTAATTTTTACCGTCGTTTCATCGCTAATTTTTCTAGCGTGGTTAAACCTTTGACGGATTTGACCAAGAAGTGTTCTGATGTGACTAATTGGTCTCCTGCGGCCGTGGAGACCTTTCGGGAGCTGAAGCACCGGTTTTCTTCAGCTCCAGTCTTATGTCAGCCAGATGTCTCTCTCCCCTTCCAGGTCGAGGTTGATGCTTCTGAGATTGGAGCAGGGGCTGTTTTGTCGCAGAGAAGCTCTGATGGCTCTGTGATGAAGCCATGTGCTTTCTTTTCTAGAAAATTTTCGCCTGCCGAGTGAAATTATGATGTTGGTAATCGGGAGTTGTTGGCTATGAAGTGGGCATTTGAGGAGTGGCGACATTGGCTCGAAGGAGCTAAACATCATGTGGTGGTCCTGACTGATCACAAAAATCTGATTTACCTCGAATCTGCCAAGCGCCTGAATCCTAGACAGGCTCGTTGGTCGTTGTTTTTCTCCCGTTTCAACTTCGTGGTCTCATACCTGCCTGGTTCGAAGAACGTGAAGGCTGATGCACTTTCTAGGAGCTTTGTGCCTGACTCTCCGGGAGTTTCTGAGCCGGCTGGTATTCTCAGAGAGGGAGTGATTTTGTCTGCCATTTCTCCAGATTTGCAACGAGTGCTGCAGAAATTTCAGGCGGATAGACCTGACCGTTGTCCACCAGAGAGACTGTTTGTCCCGGATAAATGGACCAGCAGAGTTATTTCCGAGGTTCATTCTTCGGTGTTGGCGGGTCATCCTGGGATTTTTGGTACCAGAGATTTGGTGGCTAGGTCCTTCTGGTGGCCTTCCTTGTCGCGGGATGTGCGTTCCTTTGTGCAGTCTTGTGGGATTTGTGCTCGAGCTAAGCCTTGCTGTTCTCGTGCCAGCGGTTTGCTTTTGCCTTTGCCTGTCCCGAAAAGGCCTTGGACGCACATTTCCATGGATTTTATTTCGGATCTTCCAGTGTCTCAGAAAATGTCTGTCATCTGGGTGGTGTGTGATCATTTTTCCAAGATGGTCCATTTGGTGCCCTTGCCTAAGTTGCCTTCCTCCTCCGATTTGGTTCCTCTATTTTTTCAGAATGTGGTTCGCTTGCACGGCATTCCTGAAAATATTGTGTCTGATAGAGGATCCCAGTTTGTGTCCAGGTTTTGGCGAACTTTTTGTGCTAAGATGGGCATTGATTTGTCTTTTTCGTCGGCCTTCCATCCTCAGACTAATGGCCAAACCGAGCGAACTAATCAGACGTTGGAAACTTATTTGAGATGTTTTGTTTCTGCTGATCAGGATGATTGGGTGACTTTTTTGCCATTGGCCGAGTTTGCCCTTAATAATCGGGCTAGTTCTGCTACCTTGGTTTCGCCTTTTTTCTGCAATTCTGGTTTCCATCCTCGTTTTTCCTCGGGTCAGGTTGAGTCTTCTGACTGTCCTGGGGTGGATTCTGTGGTGGATAGGTTGCAGCAGATTTGGAACCATGTGGTGGACAAGCTGAAGTTGTCACAGGAGAAGGCTCAGCGCTTTGCCAACCGCCGCCGCGGTGTGGGTCCCCGACTTCGTGTTGGGGATTTGGTGTGGCTGTCTTCTCGGTATGTTCCTATGAAGGTCTCCTCTCCTAAATTCAAGCCTCGCTTCATCGGTCCTTATAAGATCTTGGAAATCCTTAACCCGGTGTCTTTTCGTTTGGATCTCCCAGCATCGTTTGCCATCCATAATGTGTTCCATAGGTCTTTGTTGCGGAGGTATGTGGTACCTGTGGTTCCTTCTGTTGAGCCTCCTGCTCCGGTGCTGGTCGAGGGCGAATTGGAGTACGTGGTGGAGAAGATTTTGGATTCTCGTATCTCTAGACGGAGACTTCAGTATTTGGTAAAGTGGAAGGGCTATGGTCAGGAGGATAATTCCTGGGTTGTCGCCTCTGATGTTCATGCGGCCGATTTGGTTCGTGCCTTCCACGCGGCTCATCCTGATCGTCCTGGGGGTTTTGATGAGGGTTCGGTGACCCCTCCTCAAGGGGGGGTACTGTTGTGAACTCTATTTTTGGGCTCCCTCTGGTGGTCACAAGCGGTACTGTGTAGTGTTGTCTTTCTGCAGGTTGGCTGCATCAGCTGGTTCGTTATCCTTGGTTGGTTTCCTATTTAACTCACCTGGATACTCAGTTCCTTGCCTGCTATCAATGTATTCATTGCTCTTCAGATTCCTAGTGACTACCTTGCTCCCAGTCTCTCCAAGTCAAGCTAAGTTCTTGTTTGTTCATTTTTCTGTTTATCAGCGTTCATCATGTTTTTTTGTCCGGCTTGCTAAAATGTGATTTCTGTGCTTGCTGGTTGCTCTAAGGCGACTGAGTTTCTCCCCCCACACCGTTAGTGGGGGTTCTTGAAATCTCAGTGTGGATATTTGTAAGGGTTTTTTACTGACCGCATAGACCCCTTTTGTATTTTCTGCTATCTAGAATTAGTGGGCCTCATTTGCTGAATCTGCTTTCACCCCTGTGTATGTGCCTTCCTCTTACCTAACCGTTATTATCTGTTGGGGGCTTCTATATCTTTGGAGATTATTTCTCTGGAGGCAAGAGAGGTCTTTCTTTCTCTCTAGGGGTAGTTAGTTCCTCAGGCTGGCTCGAGACGTCTAGGAATTTTAGGCACGTTCACCGGCTACCTCTAGTGTGTTTGGATAGGTTCAGATTTGTGGTCAGTCCAGTTTTCCACCTCCCTAGAGCTTGTCCTATTTTAGTTACCTTGCTGGAGTAATTTGTGATCCTCAACCACTAAGGATCATAACAGGGCCCGATCAGTAGAAGCACAACAGTGGGGCCCCGGATCTGCGGGCCCCTCTGTGCACTGCTGCTGACCGGGCCCCATACAGCAGTAACGGCTGTAATGCCCTGATGGCGGCCCTGTGCACCAGTACCTTATTTTCAAATTGCTCTGTTAACAATAATTGTATCTTGATTGTTATATACATGTAATCTATGGTAAATGTTTTATAAGTACTAAATAAAATACATTTTTATTTTTATTTCTTTTTGTGTGACTACACTGTGTGCAGAATTATTAGGCAAGTTGTATTTTAGAGTATTATTTTTATTATTGATCAACAACTATGTTCTCAATCAACTCAAAAGACTCATAAATATCAAAGCTTAATATTTTTGGAAGTTGGAGTGGGTTTTTTTAGATTTGGCTATCTTAGGAGGATATCTGTTTGTGCAGGTAACTATTACTGTGCAGAATTATTAGGCAACTTAATAAAAAACAAATATATTCCCATCTCACTTGTTTAGTTTCACCAGGTAAACCAATATAACTGCACAACTTTTAGAAATAAACATTTCTGACATGCTAAAACAAAAAAAACCAAAATTAGTGACCAATATGGCCACCTTTCTTTATGATGACACTCAGCAGCCTTCCATCCATAGATTCTGTCAGTTGCTTGATCTGTTTACGATCAACATTGCGTGCAGCAGCCGCCACAGCCTCCCAGACACTGTTCCGAGAGGTGGACAGTTTTCCCTCCCTTGTTTTTCTTGAACGATACCGACTTCTTCCTGTACCACTGCTTGAAGAATTTGTCTTCCAGAAACTGGCAGTAGGTCTGGGAGTTGAGCTTCACTCCATCCTCAACCCGAAAAGGTCCCACAAGTTCATCTTTGAGGATACCAGCCCATACCAGTCCCCCACCTCCACCTTGCTGGAGTCGGAGTGGAGCTCTCTGCCCTTTACTGATCCAGCCTCTGGCCCATCTATCTGGCCCATCAAGAGTCACTCTCATTTAATCAGTCCATAAAACCTTTGAAAAGTCAGTCTTAAGATATTTCTTGGCCCAGTCTTGACGTTTTATCTTATGTTTCTTGTTCAAAGGTGGTCGTTTTTCAGCCTTCCTTACCTTGGCCATATCCCTGAGTATCGCACACCTTGTGCTTTTTGTTACTCCAGTAACGTTGCAGCTACGAAATATGGCAAATGGCATCTTGGCAGCTTCACGCTTGATTTTCCTCAATTCATGGGCAGTTATTTTGCGCCTTTTTTGCCCAGCACGCTTCTTGTGACCCTGTTGGCTATTTGCCATGAAACGCTTGATTGTTCGGTGATCACGCTTCAAAAGTTTGGCAATTTCAAGACTGCAGCATCCCTCTGCAAGACATCTCACAATTTTGGTCTTTTCAGAGCCCGTCAAATCTCTCTTCTGACCCATTTTGCCAAAGGAAAGGAAGTTGCCTAATAATTACGCACACCTTATATAGGGTTTTGATGTCATTAGACAACACCCCTCCTCATTACAGAGATGCACATCACCTGATTTACTTAATTGGTAGTTGGCTCTCAAGCCTGAACAGCTTGGAGTAGAACAACAAGTATAAAAAGTATCATGTGATCAAAATACAACTTGCCTAATAATTTTGCACACAGTGTATATTGTTGTGATCCGCTTTTTGGGCTCCCCTAGTGGTGGCTGGTGGTACTGGAGACTTGTGTGTTCTTTTCTGCCTCAGCTCACCTGCTTCCATCAGTTTTGGGAGTTCCCTATTTAGCCTTGCTCTCCAGTCACTTCCTTGCCGGTCATCATTGTAACCTGAGTCTTTCAGTTGCATGTTCCTGCTACCAGTCTGCTGATCAGCTAAGTGGACTCTTGTCCTTTTTGTTTTGTATTTTTTGTCCAGTTTACAGTTTGTCATTTCCTGTTACTGGAAGCTCTTGTGGACTGAAATTGCCACTCCTGTGTCATGAGTTGACACAGGAGTCTTAAAGTAATTTCAGGATGGGTTTTTGAAAGGGTTTTTCAGCTGACCGTGAAGTCCTCTTTTGTATCCTTCCTCTATCTAGTAAGTGGACCTCGCTTTGCTAAATCTACCTTCATACTGTGTATGTCTTTTCCTCTGAACTCACCGTTAATATATGTGGGGGCTACTATCATCTTTGGGGAATTTCACTAGAGGTAAGCCAGGTCTGTTCCTTCCTCTTCCAGGCGTAGTTAGTTCTCTGGCTGGCGCATGGCATCTAGGCAGCCGTAGGAATGCTTCCTGGCTACTGTTAGTTGTGTGGTAGATTTAGGTCACGGTCAGCTTGAGTTTCCATCACCCGAGGGCTAGTCTGTTATTTTGTGTTTCTGATGTTCCCATGCCATTGGGGAATCATGACAGTATGACCAGCCACTGTTAAAGTAATTGGCAGAAGAAAGGAGAGTAAAAGAAGTCTGTAGATTTTTTTTTTTTTTCCTCACATGTTTGCTACTTAGTTGGCTCAGTTGTATTTTTGCTCTATTTACAGCCTTGCCTTTCTCTCCTTCTAATCCTTGAATGGCTCTGATCTCTCCGGTTTAAGGATGGACTCTCAGAGTTTGGCTGCAGGTTTAAATAATCTTGCTACGAAGGTTCAGAATTTACAAGATTATGTTATACGTACTCCTATTTCTGAACCTAAGATTCCTACACCAGAGGTATTTTCCGGAGATAGATCTCGGTTTCTGAATTTCAAATGTAATTGTAAATTATTCCTTTCTCTCAGACCTCACTCCTCTGGAGATCCTGTTCAGCAGGTTAAGATTGTGATTTCTTTGCTGCGAGGTGACCCTCAAAATTGGGCATTTTCATTGACACCAGGGGATCCTGCGTTGCTCAATGTGGATGCGTTTTTTTCTGGCTTTAGGGTTGCTGTATGAGGAACCTAATTTGGAGATTCAAGCTGAAAAAGCTTTAATAGCCCTGTCTCAAGGGCAAGATGAAGCTGAGATATACTGCCAAAAATTTCGTAAATGGTCTGTGCTTACTCAGTGGAATGAGTGTGCCCTAGCGGCAATTTTCAGAGAAGGCCTTTCTGATGCCGTTAAGGATGTCATGGTGGGGTTTCCTACGCCCACAGGTCTGAATGAGTCCATCACAATGGCGATTCAGATTGATCGGCGTTTGCGGGAGCGCAAACCCGTGCACCATTTGGCGGTATCTTCTGAAGGGACGCCAGAGAAAATGCAATGTGACAGAATTCTGTCAAGAAGCGAGCGGCAGAATTATAGGCGCAAAAATGGCTTGTGCTTCTACTGTGGTGGTTCCGCGCATGTTATATCAGCATGCTCTAAACGTACTAGGAAGGTTGACAAGTCTGTTTCTATTGGCACTTTACAGTCTAAATTTCTTCTGTCTGTAACTCTGATTTGTTCATTATCAGTTATTACCGTGGATGCCTATGTGGACTCTGGCGCCGCTCTGAGTCTCATGGATTGGTCCTTCGCCAGGCGCTGTGGGTTTGATTTGGAGCCTCTGGAAGTTCCTATACCTCTGAAGGGTATTGATTCTACACCTCTGGCTTGTAATAGACCACAGTTCTGGACACAAGTGACTATGCGTATGACTCCAGACCATCAGGAGATGATTCGCTTCCTCGTGTTGCATAATTTACATGATGTGTTAGTGCTTGGATTACCATGGTTGCAATCTCATAACCCAGTACTGGACTGGAAAACTATGTCTGTGTTAAGCTGGGGATGTCGGGGGGCTCATGGGGACATACCTTTGGTTTCTATCTCGTCATCTATTCCCTCTGAGGTTCCGGCATTTTTGTCGGATTTTGGGGATATTTTTGAAGAGCCTAAAATTGGTTCTCTCCCTCCCCACAGAGAGTGTGATTGCGCCATAGATCTGATTCCAGGCAGTAAATTTCCAAAGGGTCGTTTGTTTAACCTATCTGTACCTGAGCATGCTGCCATGCGAGAGTATGTTAAGGAGTCCCTGGAAAAGGGACATATTCGTCCTTCTTCATCACCTTTAGGAGCTGGGTTTTTCTTTGTCTCTAAAAAGGATGGCTCGCTGAGGCCTTGTATTGATTATCGACTCCTGAATAAAATTACTGTCAAATATCAGTATCCGTTGCCGCTGCTTACTGATTTGTTTGCTCGCATAAGGGGGGCTAAGTGGTTCTCCAAGAATGATCTCCGAGGGGCGTATAATTTGGTGCGAATTAAGCAAGGGGATGAGTGGAAAACCGCATTTAATACGCCTGAGGGCCACTTTGAGTATTTAGTAATGCCTTTCGGCCTTTCTAATGCACCTTCAGTTTTTCAGTCCTTTATGCATGATATTTTCCGTGAATATCTGGATAAATTTATGATTGTGTATTTGGATGATATTTTGATTTTTTCTGAGGACTGGGAGTCTCATGTTCAGCAGGTCAGGAGGGTTTTTCAGGTCTTGCGGGAGAATTCTCTGTGTGTAAAGGGTTCTAAGTGTGTGTTTGGGGTTCAAAATATTTCCTTTTTGGGGTACATTTTTTCCCCTTCTTCTGTTGAGATGGACCCTGTCAAGGTTCGGGCTATTTGTGACTGGACGCAGCCTACTTCTCTAAAGGGTCTTCAGAAGTTCTTGGGCTTTGCTAATTTTTATCGTCGATTTATAACTGGTTTTTCTGGTGTTGCTAAGCCTCTTACAGATTTGACTAAGAAGGGTGCTGATGTTGCCAATTGGTCCTCTGCCGCTGTGGAGGCCTTTCGGGAACTTAAGCGCCGCTTTTCGTCTGCCCCTGTGTTGCGCCAGCCTGATGTCTCTCTCCCCTTTCAGGTTGAGGTCGATGCTTCCGAGATCGGAGCGGGGGCGGTTTTGTCGCAGAAAAGTTCCGATTGCTCAGTGATGAGACCTTGTGCGTTCTTTTCTCGAAAATTTTCTGCCGCCGAAAGAAATTATGATGTCGGTAATCGGGAGCTTTTGGCCATGAAGTGGGCATTTGAGGAGTGGCGTCATTGGCTTGAGGGTGCTAGACATCAGGTGGTGGTTTTGACTGATCACAAGAATCTGATTTATCTTGAGTCTGCCAGGCGCCTGAATCCTAGACAGGCGCGCTGGTCATTGTTTTTCTGTCGGTTTAATTTTGTGGTCTCATATCTACCAGGTTCTAAGAATGTGAAGGCAGATGCCCTTTCTAGGAGTTTTGAGCCTGATTCCCCTGGTGACTCGGAACCTACAGGTATCCTTAAGGATGGGGTGATATTATCCGCTATTTCCCCAGATCTGCGACGTGCTTTGCAAGAGTTTCAGGCGGATAGATCTGATCGCTGTCCACCTGGTAGACTGTTTGTTCCTGATGATTGGACCAGTAGAGTCATCTCGGAGGTTCATTCTTCTACGCTGGCGGGTCATCCTGGAATTTTTGGTACCAGGGATTTGGTGGCTAGATCCTTCTGGTGGCCATCTCTGTCTCGAGATGTGCGTGTTTTTGTGCAGTCTTGTGATGTGTGTGCTCAGGCCAAGCCTTGTTGTTCTAGGGCTAGCGGGTTGTTGTTGCCCTTGCCTATTCCGAAGAGGCCTTGGACGCACATCTCGATGGACTTTATTTCTGATCTTCCTGTCTCTCAGAGGATGTCTGTTATCTGGGTGGTGTGTGACCGTTTTTCTAAGATGGTTCATTTGGTGCCATTGCCGAAGTTGCCTTCCTCGTCTGAGTTGGTTCCTTTGTTTTTTCAAAATGTGGTTCGCTTGCATGGTATTCCTGAAAATATAGTTTCTGATAGGGGTACCCAGTTCGTTTCTAGATTTTGGCGGGCATTCTGTGCCAGGTTGGGCATTGATTTGTCTTTTTCGTCTGCCTTCCATCCTCAGACTAATGGCCAGACGGAGCGAACTAATCAGACTTTGGAGACGTATTTGAGGTGTTTTGTGTCTGCGGATCAGGATGATTGGGTTGCCTTTTTGCCGTTGGCGGAGTTTGCTCTTAATAATCGGGCTAGTTCGGCCACTTTGGTTTCCCCTTTCTTTTGCAATTCGGGGTTTCATCCCCGTTTTTCTTCTGGTCAGGCGGAGTCTTCGGATTGTCCTGGAGTAGATGCTGTGGTGGATCGGTTGTATCGGATTTGGGAACAAGTGGTGGACAATTTGAATTTGTCCCAGGAGAGGACTCAGCGGTTTGCTAACCGCCAGCGTCGGGTTGGTCCTCGCCTTCGTGTTGGGGACTTGGTGTGGTTGTCTTCCCGTTTTGTCCCAATGAGGGTTTCTTCTCCTAAATTTAAGCCTCGGTTCATCGGTCCCTATAGGATTTTGGAGATTATTAACCCTGTTTCCTTTCGTTTGGACCTCCCGGCATCTTTCGCTATCCATAATGTGTTCCATCGGTCGTTGTTGCGGAGATACGAGGTGCCGGTGGTTCCTTCTGCTGAGCCTCCTGCTCCTGTGCTGGTTGAGGGTGAATTGGAGTATGTTATAGAGAAGATCTTGGACTCCCGTATTTCCAGGCGGAGACTCCAGTATCTGGTTAAATGGAAGGGCTATGGTCAGGAAGATAATTCTTGGGTAACTGCCTCTGATGTTCATGCCTCGGATTTGGTTCGTGCCTTTCATAGGGCTCATCCAGGTCGCCCTGGCGGTTCTTGTGAGGGTTCGGTGCCCCCTCCTTAAGGGGGGGTACTGTTGTGATCCGCTTTTTGGGCTCCCCTAGTGGTGGCTGGTGGTACTGGAGACTTGTGTGTTCTTTTCTGCCTCAGCTCACCTGCTTCAATCAGTTTTGGGAGTTCCCTATTTAGCCTTGCTCTCCAGTCACTTCCTTGCCGGTCATCATTGTAACCTGAGTCTTTCAGTTGCATGTTCCTGCTACCAGTCTGCTGATCAGCTAAGTGGACTCTTGTCCTTTTTGTTTTGTATTTTTTGTCCAGTTTACAGTTTGTCATTTCCTGTTACTGGAAGCTCTTGTGGACTGAAATAGCCACTCCTGTGTCATGAGTTGACACAGGAGTCTTAAAGTAATTTCAGGATGGGTTTTTGAAAGGGTTTTTCAGCTGACCGTGAAGTCCTCTTTTGTATCCTTCCTCTATCTAGTAAGTGGACCTCGCTTTGCTAAATCTACCTTCATACTGTGTATGTCTTTTCCTCTGAACTCACCGTTAATATATGTGGGGGCTACTATCATCTTTGGGGAATTTCACTAGAGGTAAGCCAGGTCTGTTCCTTCCTCTTCCAGGCGTAGTTAGTTCTCCGGCTGGCGCATGGCATCTAGGCAGCCGTAGGAATGCTTCCTGGCTACTGTTAGTTGTGTGGTAGATTTAGGTCACGGTCAGCTTGAGTTTCCATCACCCGAGGGCTAGTCTGTTATTTTGTGTTTCTGATGTTCCCATGCCATTGGGGAATCATGACAGTATATGCTTCACATTATGTTTTGGATGTCAGTAGGAAGCATCACAAGGTATTACCCTAAGTAGTTTTGTGATTTGATCCCAAGGACTACTATTATGGTATCTGTTTCTGAGATTCTGTTTTTGATTGTCAGAATGTTCCTTGCCACATTATACACGCAGTCACCTTCATGCAATTTTGCGTCAAAGTGAAATTGGTACATGCCAATTTTTAGCTATTTGATCCCATAAATTTAATTTATGCCCATATTTTTCTCACTTCACCAAAGTACACTATTTAGTACTGATGCATCACACACACATCTGATTACAAAAATATTTGAACACAGGTTGTAATGTAACAAAGTAAGTAATAATTGTGATGCAATTTCCTTGTTCAACCTCTTCAGCCAGATACTCTCATTAATATTAAATAAAAACACACACACACAGCCACCAGCCTATGTAGGAGCATTAACATAATTAACCTACATATGCTGTAACAAAACAACAACTGTTATTGGAGCGCCCCCACGCAAGGGCAATGGGGTACTCGGTACCGGGTCCCTCTCGGTTCTGGGGATGTCACGGTGGCCTGACCCGGTCCGTGGCCCTTTGAGGGGCGTCCAATTAAAGGTGTAGTTTGTACGATGTTCGTGACGCCACCTGTGGTACTCGGTCAGGGTGACCGACGCTGCTTAGGGGTCCACTGGGGTGGTGTTATGGCAGCAAGATGGTATACCTTCCCACAGGTGAAGTGTTTCCCCAGGGCTTCCCTTTAGTGTAAGTGGTGATGGTAGATGATGCAGGGCGCAGTAAATAACGAGGACACAAGGTTGCAGTCTCTTTACCTTTTACTGAAGACTTCAGCATCCACAGTCCAGAGTACAAATCACAGGGCAGGCAGAGTCTGGCCGGTCCGAAGGCAAATCGAGAGTTCCCTTATCCAGGTGGAAATCAGTAGCCTTCTGTTATGGACCTGGTGGTTAGGAGCACCCAGAATGACCTGATGAGTAAACTAGAAATCGGAACAAGCTCTGGGAAAGTGGGAACTCTGCTGACCGCAAACACTACTCCTATCACACACACACTAGAAATAGCCGTGGAGCGTACCTAACTCTCCCTAGACGCCTCTTCACAGCCTAAGAGCTAACTACCCCTAAAGATAGAAATAGAAGCCTAACCTTGCCTCAGAGAAATTCCCCAAAGGTAAAGGCAGCCCCCACATGTATTGACTGTGAGTTAAGAGGAAAGTCACAAACACAGGAATGAAACAGGTTTTAGCAAAGGAGGCCAGACTTAACTACTTAGTCAGAGGATAGAAAAGTGAACTATGCGGTCGGCACAAAAGACTACAAAAAACCACGCAGAGTAAGCAAAAAGACTCCCCACACCGACTCACGGTGTGGAGGTGCCACTCTGCACCCCAGAGCTTCCAGCTAGCAAGGGAATATCATGATAGCAAGCTGGACTAGAAATAGCAGTACTAAGAAATATATTCAGGAAGCAGTAACAAAAAATGAACTAGCAAAGACTTAGCTTCTGCTGGAGTAGACAGGTCCTCAGAGAAGTCCAAGAGAGATCTGAACCAATACTGAACCATTGACAGCTGAAGTAACGATCTAAGTGGAGTTAAATAGGGAAGCTAGCATAGCAATAAATGAGAGCAGCTGACAAAGCCAACCTCAGTGACCAGCAGTTCCGCTCAAAGCCACCAGAGGGAGTCCAAGAGCAGAACTAACCAAAGTACCATTCATGACCACAGGAGGGAGTCCGAGAACGGAATTCACAACAGTACCCCCCCTTGAGGAGGGGTCACCGAACCCTCACCAGGGCCCCCAGGCCGGTCAGGACGAGCCAAATGAAAGGCACGAACTAAATCGGCAGCGTGGACATCGGAGGCAACAACCCAGGAATTATCCTCCTGACCATAGCCCTTCCACTTAACCAGGTACTGAAGCTTCCGTCTCGAAATACGAGAATCCAAAATTTTTTCCACCACATACTCCAACTCCCCCTCAACCAACACCGGGGCAGGAGGATCAACGGAGGGAACCATAGGCGCCACGTACCTCCGCAACAACGACCTATGGAACACATTATGGATGGCAAAAGAAGCTGGAAGGACCAAACGAAATGACACAGGGTTGAGAATTTCAGAAATCTTATAAGGACCAATGAAACGAGGCTTAAACTTAGGAGAAGAAACCTTCATAGGAACATAACGAGAAGACAACCAAACCAAATCCCCAACACGAAGTCGGGGACCAACACAACGACGGCGGTTAGCGAAACTTTGAGCCTTCTCCTGGGACAACGTCAGATTGTCCACTACGTGAGTCCAAATTTGCTGCAACCTGTCCACTACAGAATCCACACCAGGACAGTCAGAAGGCTCAACCTGCCCCGAAGAAAAACGAGGATGAAAACCAGAATTGCAAAAAAAAGGCGAAACCAAAGTAGCCGAACTAGCCCGATTATTAAGGGCGAACTCAGCCAATGGCAAGAAGGTCACCCAATCATCCTGATCAGCAGAAACAAAGCATCTCAGATAGGTTTCCAAAGTCTGGTTGGTCCGTTCGGTTTGGCCATTTGTTTGAGGATGGAAAGCCGAAGAAAAAGACAAATCAATGCCCATCTTAGCACAAAAGGACCGCCAAAACCTAGAGACAAACTGGGAACCTCTGTCCGACACAATGTTCTCCGGAATGCCATGCAAACGAACCACATGTTGAAAAAATAATGGCACCAAATCAGAGGAGGAAGGTAATTTAGGCAAGGGTACCAAATGGACCATCTTAGAAAAGCGCTCACAAACCACCCAGATGACAGACATCCTCTGAGAGACAGGAAGATCAGAAATAAAATCCATGGAAACATGCGTCCAAGGCCTTTTCGGGACTGGCAAGGGCAAAAGCAACCCACTGGCACGAGAACAGCAGGGCTTAGCCCGAGCACAAGTCCCACAGGACTGCACAAAAGAACGCACATCCCGAGACAAGGAAGGCCACCAAAAGGACCTAGCCACCAAATCTCTGGTCCCAAAAATCCCAGGATGATCAGCCAACACTGAGCAATGAACCTCAGAAATAACTCTGCTAGTCCATCTATCAGGGACAAACAGTTTCTCCGCTGGACAACGGTCAGGTCTATCAGCCTGAAACTCCTGCAGCACCCGCCGCAAATCAGGGGAGATGGCAGACAGAATTACCCCCTCTTTGAGAATACCGGCCGGCTCAGGGACTCCCGGAGAATCAGGCACAAAACTCCTAGACAGGGCATCCGCCTTCACATTCTTAGAACCTGGAAGGTATGAGACCACAAAATCGAAACGGGAGAAAAACAGCGACCATCGAGCCTGTCTAGGATTCAACCGCTTGGCAGACTCGAAATAAGTCAGATTTTTGTGATCCGTCAAGACCACCACGCGGTGCTTGGCTCCCTCAAGCCAATATCGCCACTCCTCGAATGCCCACTTCATAGCTAGCAGCTCCCGATTGCCAACATCATAATTACGCTCAGCAGGCGAAAACTTTCTAGAAAAGAAGGCACATGGCTTCATCACAGAGCCATCAGAACTTTTTTGAGACAAAACAGCCCCTGCTCCAATCTCAGAAGCATCAACCTCGACCTGAAAAGGGAGCGAAACATCTGGCTTATGCAACACAGGGGCCGAAGAAAAACGACGTTTCAGCTCCTGAAAAGCCTCAACGGCCGCGGAGGACCAATTCACCACATCAGCACCTTTCTTTGTCAAATCAGTCAAAGGTTTAACCACACTAGAAAAATTAGCGATGAAGCGACGGTAAAAATTAGCAAAGCCCAGGAATTTCTGGAGGTTCTTCACAGATGTAGGTTGAGTCCAATCATAAATGGCCTGAACTTTAACAGGGTCCATCTCGATAGTAGAAGGGGAAAAAATGAAGCCCAAAAAGGAAACCTTCTGAACTCCGAAGAGACATTTAGACCCCTTCACAAACAAATAATTTGCACGAAGGACCTGGAATACCATTCTGACCTGTTTCACATGAGACTCCCAATCATCCGAAAAGACCAAAATATCATCCAAATATACAATCATGAATCTATCCAGATACTTTCGGAAGATGTCATGCATAAAGGACTGAAACACAGATGGAGCATTTGAAAGCCCGAATGGCATTACTAGGTACTCAAAATGGCCCTCGGGCGTATTAAATGCTGTTTTCCATTCATCGCCCTGTTTAATACGCACAAGGTTATATGCCCCTCGAAGATCTATCTTGGTGAACCAACTAGCCCCCTTAATCCGAGCAAACAAATCAGACAGCAGAGGCAAAGGGTACTGAAATTTGACCGTGATCTTATTGAGAAGGCGGTAATCTATACAGGGTCTCAGAGAGCCATCCTTCTTGGCCACAAAAAAGAACCCTGCTCCCAACGGCGACGAAGATGGGCGAATATGCCCTTTCTCCAAGGACTCCTTTACATAACTCCGCATAGCAGCATGTTCTGGCACAGATAAATTGAACAGTCGGCCCTTAGGGAACTTACTACCAGGAATCAAATTAATAGCGCAATCACAGTCCCTATGAGGAGGTAGGGCACTGGACTTGGGCTCATCAAATACATCCTGGTAATCCGACAAAAACTCAGGGACTTCAGAAGGAGTGGAAGAAGAAATTGACATCAAAGGAACATCACCATGTATCCCTTGACAACCCCAACTAGACACAGACATTGATTTCCAATCCAGTACTGGGTTATGAACCTGTAACCATGGCAAACCCAACACAACAACATCATGCAAATTATGCAACACCAAAAAGCGAATATTTTCCTGATGTGCGGGAGCCATGCACATGGTCAGCTGAGTCCAGTACTGAGGTTTATTCTTGGCCAATGGCGTAGCATCAATCCCCCTTAAGGGAATAGGAATCTGCAAAGGCTCCAAGAAAAAACCACAGCGCCTGGCAAACTCCAAGTCCATCAAATTCAGAGCAGCGCCCGAATCCACAAATGCCATAACAGAGTAGGACGACAATGAGCAAATCAGAGTAACAGATAAGAGAAATTTAGGCTGCAAAGTACTAATGGTGACAGACCTAGCGAACCTCTTAGTGCGCTTAGGACAATCAGAGATAGCATGAGAGGAGTCACCACAGTAAAAACACAGCCCATTCTGACGTCTGTGTTCTTGCCGTTCAGCTCTGGTCAAAGTCCTATCACATTGCATAGGCTCAGGCCTCTGCTCAGAGGACACCGCCAAATGGTGCACAACTTTGCGCTCGCGCAAACGCCGATCAATCTGAATGGCCAAAGACATTGACTCATTCAGACCAGCAGGCGTGGGAAACCCCACCATAACATCCTTAAGGGCTTCAGAAAGACCCTTTCTGAAAATTGCTGCCAGGGCACACTCATTTCATTGGGTAAGCACAGACCACTTTCTAAACTTCTGGCAATATACTTCTGCTTCATCCTGACTCTGACATAGAGTCAGTAAGATCTTCTCTGCCTGATCCACAGAATTAGGTTCGTCATAAAGCAATCCAAGCGCTAGAAAAAATGCATCCACATTAAGCAATGCAGGATTTCCTGGCTCAAGGGAGAATGCCCAGCCTTGCGGGTCACCACGCAACGAAGAAATAATAATCTTTACTTGCTGAATGGGATCACCAGAGGATCAGGGTTTCAGAGCAAGAAACAGTCTGCAATTATTTTTGAAATTCAAAAATTTAGATCTATCCCCAGAAAACAAATCAGGAATTGGAATTCTAGGCTCTAAAATCGGATTCTGAACTACATAATCTTGAATACTCTGTACCCTAGCAGTGAGTTGATCCACACAAGAGGACAAACCCTGAATATCCATATCTACACCTGAGTCCTGAACCACCCAGAGGTTAAGGGGAAAAGAAAGACAAAACAAGCAGCAAAGAAAAAAAAATTGACTCAGAACTTCTCTTTTCCCTCTTTTGAGATGCATTAACACTTTGTGGGCCAGCTGTACTGTTATGGAACTGGTGGTTAGGAGCACCCGAAATGACCTGATGGTTAAAATGGAAAACCTGGGACAAGCTCTGAGGAAGTGGTAACTCTACTGACCGCAATCCCTAATCCTATCACACACACTAGAAATAGCCGTGGAGCGTACCTAACTCTCCCTAGACGCCTCTTCACAGCCTAAGAGCTAACTACCCCTAAAGATAGAAATAGCAGCCTACCTTGCCTCAAAGAAATTCCCCAAAGTAAAGGTAGCCCCCCATAAATATTGACTGTGAGTTAAGAGGGAAGTAACAAACACAGGAATGAAACAGATTTTAGCAAAGGAGGCCGAATCTTCTCTAGAAAGACAGAGGATAGGAAAGGGAACTATGCGGTCAGTATTAAAAACTACAAAAACCACGCAGAGTGTGCAAAAAGACCTCCACACCGACTCACGGTGTGGAGGTGCAGCTCTGCACCCCCAGAGCTTCCAGCTAGCAAGGAAATATCATAATAGCAGGCTGGACTAGAAACATAGCATGTACTGAGAAATATATTCAAAAACCAATGTACAGCAAATGACTAGCAAGGACTTAGCTTCTGCTGGAGTAGACAGGTCATCTGAGAAATCCAAGAGAGGTCTGAACCAGTACTGAGACATTGACAGCTGGCATGAACTAACGACCTGGGCAGAGTTAAATAGGGAAGCCAGCAGAAGCAATAAACGAGGGCAGCTGAGAAAGCCAACCTCAAAGATCAGCAGTTCCACTCAAAGCCACCAGAGGGTGTCCAAGGACAGAACTCACCAAAGTACCATTCCCGACCACAGGAGGGAGCCCGAGAACAGAATTCACAACAGTTTGCCCCACCTTGGCCCCCCCTCTTTCACCACTGACTAAAGTTACTGACCTTTTGGACTCACTTCCCATCCGTGCGACTCATATTCCACTTGAGCAATTAATTGAAGATGGGGCACTTCTTACTTTACAAGATTTACTCAAAATCCCCGGACTTTCAGGCCTAACGTTTTTGCAATATGGTAAACTATCTCATCTCTTCTACCAAAACCACCAGCCAGTAGACTTCAGTAGACCATTAACCCCCTATGAAACCCTATGTGCCAGGTTGAGATTACCCACTAAAAGCCTCTCGATAATATATCATTCTTTGCTCAAAATAGACACTTCAATAAAACGAGCGTATCTGGCTCGATGGGAAAAGGACTTAGGCACTACCTTCTCTGATTCCCCAGAACAAAAATATATATAGTAATTCATATGGTCCTTCTACCTGTGTGCGCATCCAAGAAAATTCATTTAAAATTATTTCTAGATGGTATTTAACTCCCAACCGAATCCAGAAATGGTATCATTCATAAAACTCTAATTGTTGGAGATGTGGAGCTGACGATAGTAACTACATACACATATGGTGGTCCTGTCCATCACTCTCTCCATCACTATCATTCACAAATTATTAGATAAAAGTGTTGCTTTGAATCCAGAAAATGTTCTCCTAAACGTTCCATTTTGGCCAAGAGACGCGAATGCTTCCAAATTATTACAGTTTATTATGGCGGAGGGGAAAACCTTAATCCCTTCAAATTGGAACACTAAAATTATACCCACAGCTAGCCAAATATACCTCAAAATAGACCAATTATATCGCATAGAGGAACTAGCTGCTAGAGTCAATCATACTACCGACAAGTTTCAAAACATCTGGCAGCCTTGGATTCGATTCAGGACACCGCCTACATTTTATTCTGCGATATAACCTTTAAATCAATTTACTTACTCCAATGTGTCACCATTCCCCTTCTCCCCCTCCTTCCTTCCCTCTGATCCTTTCCTCTACCTCTCTTTCCTATTCTGTCTCATCTATACCCTCTCCTCTTTAGTTGAATTGGTAAGCATTCAAGTTAAATCCTCTTCTCTGAGAGGGAAAATGTTTGTTACTCTTTTATTAATGGTACTTATACTATTAAGGGATTGAAAACTGTGCTCCTTGTACCATCACTATGTCTTCTTATTATACACTGTCTCGATTATATTATCTTGTACCTTTCCCTCAAAACTGTTTGTTAATCTTGAAATTTCAATAAAAAGAACATTGAAAGAAAGAAAAGCCTCTGACATGAGATTTCAGGGGCAATTTCCGGAGCAGTGAGCACATGTAGAAATTGATTATATTTAACAACTTCATTTATTTCAGGATGTTAAGCCACTGAGCTATGATTTATATTTTGTGATTTTAGTTAAAGTCCTAGGAGTGTAATACACACCTCTTCAGGGCAATTGGAGGCTTTGGAGCACTTTTGATTCATTACAATTTGATTAGGTCTGAATCAGATTTTTCAGACAAAATCAGAAGATTCAAATAAATCAAACCTGTCTTGAAATTTTAGAAAATTTGCTCATCTTTAGTTACTGCTGTAGTTACTGATTGGCTGCATTAGTCACATGCTCATCAGTGTCGGACTGGGGTGCCAAGGGCCCACCAATAACCAACTCCTTGGCCCCACTTTTCAGGTAAGCACAAATGTGACATTATCCTGAATCAGAAATTTACATAACAATGAGCTGGGTAAATTGTTAAATTAATAAGATGCCGTCTGTGTCTGTAAATAGTGATTCAAGCATATTGTGCCAAGTACTGGTGACCTACTCTTACACAGGAGTCCTCCAGAGGATTCTCCTGTTCTCCTGCTGGCCAGTCTACGCCTGTGCTCATCCGTACCTGACGAGGATGCTCCTCTTTTTAACTTAAAAAATTCCATTGAACAACCCCTTTACATTTTGCTCTATTATGATACATTTGACAAAGTGTGCACCTTTTTTATTAAATCATAAATGCCTGCATCCAATGACACTATTGAAGAAACCCCAGCATCGAGTTTCTAAGGTGGACTACACTGTAGAGCCAATACAGATGATTTACTTAGTTTATATTTTGTTTTCCCCTCAGAGCGACTAAATTGTGGTCTGCTTCACAGCTATTGGAAGAAATGATGGAATTTTCATTGTTATCAGAGAAGTGGTTTCTGATAGATCTGAAACTTATCACAGGTTGCAGAAATAGGCTTGCAGGATTGTGCTTCACAGTCTGCAGAGCAATTGAAAATACAATTACTAGTAAGTGGAGTGTTTTGTGCATAACATCAAAGCTGTCTCTTTGTTCATTGCTAATAAACTGATTTTCATCTAGATCAACTGGAGTTGTCTCATGTGATAAATATGTCAATTTCAATCTTAGTGCTTGGCATCTCATTGTGGAAATGCTAGACTTCACCAATACATATTGTCAAGGTCAACTGTTAATAATGCCAGGGTCTTAGAGGTCAACAAAGAAAACTTAGCAAAGTTGATCTTCCCAAGTAACATATACACTCACCGGCCACTTTATTAGGTACACCATGCTAGTAACGGGTTGGACCCCCTTTTGCCTTCAGAACTGCCTCAATTCTTCGTGGCATAGATTCAACAAGGTGCTGGAAGCATTCCTCAGAGATTTTGGTCCATATTGACATGATGGCATCACACAGTTGCCGCAGATTTGTCGGCTGCACATCCCAAAGATGCTCCATACAAGGCAGGATGGATCCATGCTTTCATGTTGTTTACGCCAAATTCTGACCCTACCATCCGAATGTCGCAGCAGAAATCGAGACTCATCAGACCAAGCAACGTTTTTCCAATCTTCTACTGTCCAATTTCGATGAGCTTGTGCAAATTGTAGCCTCAGTTTCCTGTTCTTAGCTGAAAGGAGTGGTACCCGGTGTGGTCTTCTGCTGCTGTAGCCCATCTGCCTCAAAGTTCGACGCACTGTGCGTTCAGAGATGCTCTTAGGCCTACCTTGGTTGTAACGGGTGGCGATTTGAGTCACTGTTGCCTTTCTATCAGCTCGAACCAGTCTGCCCATTCTCCTCTGACCTCTGGCATCAACAAGGCATTTCCGCCCACAGAACTGCCGCTCACTGGATTTTTTTTCTTTTTCGGACCATTCTCTGTAAACCCTAGAGATGGTTGTGCGTGAAAATACCAGTAGATCAGCAGTTTCTGAAATACTCAGACCAGCCCTTCTGGCACCAACAACCATGCCACGTTCAAAGGCACTCAAATCACCTTTCTTCCCCATACTGATGCTCGGTTTGAACTGCAGGAGATTGTCTTGACCATGTCTACATGCCTAAATGCACTGAGTTGCCGCCATGTGATTGGCTGATTAGAAATTAAGTGTTAACAAGAAGTTGGACAGGTGTACCTAATAAAGTGGCCAGTGAGTGTATGCGCTATGGACAGTTTGTAATAATTGTGATATGGTGCAAAAAAGAAAAAAAGGGATGTCGGCTTGCTCTCTTTGATGATTCTTTTGTTTACGTAAAAACTGGAATTTTATTTGGAAAAAATAGTTTGATTTTTTAAACATGTTTAAAAATGTAAGTGAATTTTTTCTTTACATTTTTTACTTAGTCCTACCATGGACCGAAAGGTGGCAGATGCGGTTTAACAATCATAAATGTAAGGTTATACACATGGGAAGAAGGAATTAATATCGCCATTACACACTGGTACTAAGGAGAAAGGCGTGCACTCTGGGGGTATGAAGCTGGTGCAGGCTGAACCTGGCCATTACACACTGAACGGGAAACCACTGGGTAAATCTGACATAATGAAGGACGTGGGGATCCTAGTTAATGATAAACTTAACCGGAGTAGCCAGTGCCAGGCAGCGGCTGCTAAGGCAAACAGGATCATGGGGTGCATTGAAAGAGGTCTGGACACACATGATGAGAGCATTATACTGCCTCTGTACAAATCTCTGGTTAGACCGCACATGTAGTACTGTGTACAGTTTTAGGCACCGGTGCTCAGGAAGGATATAATGGAACTAGAGCGAGTACAAAGGAGTGCAACAAAATTAATAAAGGGGATGGGGGAACGACAATACCCAGAGAGATTAGCAAAATTAGGATTATTTAGTCTAGAAAAAAGATGACTGAGGGGCAATCTAATAACCATGTTTAAGTATATAAGGGGACAATACAAATATCTCTCCGAGGATCTGTTTATACCAAGGAAGGTGACGGGCACAATTGGGCATTCTCTGCATCTGGAGGAGAGAAGGTTTTTCCACCAACATAGGGCAGTGAGAATCTGGAATTCCTTGCCTGAGGAGGTGGGGATGGCAAACTCAGTCGAGGGGTTCAAGAGACGCTTGGATGTCTTCCTGGAGCGTAGCAATATTGTATCTTACAGTTATTAGGTTCTTCAGAAGGACGTAGGTCTGGGGATTTATTCTGATGGAATATAGGCTGAACTGGATGTCCAAATGTCTTTTTTTGGCCTTGCTAACTATGTTACTATGTTACCTTGGGACTAAGTCTTGATCTCTGGTATAATGCCTTGCAATACTTATGTCGGCAATTGTGTGGCTTCTAGGCAACCATTGGCTCCGCAAAATTAGATCACAAGGGTGACAATGGAGTGATCCTCCTCCTCTCAATCACCTAGCTGCAACAGTCACCATTGACTGAAGCAACTAAAGGGTTAAACAGCTTGTCTATCAATAACAGTGAGCTACCTGAATAATAATGATGGTCTCAGCTCTTGTACTTGCCTGACTACCATGCCATATATCATGTACGTTATTTTACGGGAACTCCTTCCCAACCATAATGTACACATCAAGCTTTGATGGACATCTGAAATGACTAGTCTAAGGCAGGTCTTCAGCAGCTTCTCCCCTCCAGATCTCTTGACTGACAGATCTCTCCGTATGCATACACATAGGAAGAGACCTGTGAGTCTCAGGGACCAAAGGCAGGGAGATGCTACAGGGGGCTTTAGACCTCATCCAAAATGCAGAGTCCCTGCCTGGCTTTTCAAAATATGTTTTCTCTGAAAAGCTGAAGCTTGAGTAAAGCATACCAGTATGAAATTATGAAATCAGCCTCTGAATCATGTTGCCTGTTGTTCGGCAGCATGAATCACATGACAAGTTCACTTTAAGGAAGGAGAAGCAGAATATTTGCTAAAATCCCTGGGGAAAGAATGCCCTCATCCCCCTCTCTGGACCCCTGAGCAGCTGTACATAGTCCCCATACTATACAGTGGGTATGGAAAGTATTCAGACCTCTTTAAAATGTTCTGTCTTTGTTTCATTGCAGCCATTTAGTAAATTCAAAAAAAGGCATTTTGTTTTCTCAATAATGTACATTTTGCATCCGATCTTGACTGAAAAAAAGCAGAAATTAAGACATTTTTGCATATTTAGAAAGAAAAACTTAAATATCACATGGACATAAGTATTCAGACCCTTTGCTCAGACACTCATATTTAAGTCACATGCTGTCCATTTCCTTGTGATCCTCTTTGAAATGGTTCTACCCCTTCATTGGAGTCCAGCTGTGTTTAACTAAACTGATATGACTTGATTTGGAAAGGCACACACCTGTCTATATAAGACATCGCAGCTCACAGTGCATGTCAGACCACATGAGAATCATGAAGTCAAAGGAACTGGCCAAAGAGCTCAGAGACGTAATTATGCCAAGGTACAGATCTGGCCAAGGTTACAAAAGAATTTCTGCAGTACTCAAGGTTCCAAAGAGCACAGTGGCACCATAATCCTTAAATGGAAGAAGTTTGGGACCACCAGAAGTCTTCCTAAACCTGGCCGTCCAGCCTAACTGAGCAATTGTGGGAGTAGAACCTGTGTGAGAGAGGTAAAGAAGAACCCCAAGATCACTCTGGCTGAGCTCCAGAGATGCATTATTGAGATGGGAGAAAGTTACACAAAGTCAACTATTACTGCAGCCCTCCACCACTTGGGCCTTCATGGCTGATTGGCCCGACTGAAGCCTCTCCTCAGTGTAAGACATATGATGCCCGCATAGAGTTTGTTGAAAAACACATGAAGGATTCCCAGACGATGAGAAATAAGATTCTCTGGTCTGATGAGACGAAGATAGACCTTTTTGGTGATAATTCTAATCGGTATGTTTGGAGAAAAACAGGCACTGCTCATAACCTGCCCAATACAATCCCAACAGTGAAACATGGCGGTGGCAGCATCATGCTATGGGGGTGTTTTTCAGCCACAGGGACAGGACGACTGGTTGCCATTGAAGGAGACATGAATGCAGCCAAGTACAGAGATATCCTGGATGAAAACCTCTTCCAGAGTGCTCTGGACCTCAGACTTGGCTGAAGGTTCACCTTCCAACAAGACAATGACCCTAAGCACACAGCTAAAATAACAAAGGAGTGGCTTCAGAACAACTATGTGACCATTCTTGACTGGCCCGGAGAGCCTTGACCTAAACCCAATTGAGCATCTCTGGAGAGACCTGAAAATGGCTGTCCACCAACGTTCACCATCCAACCTGGCGGAACTGGAGAGGATCTGCAAGGAAGAATGACAGAGGATCCCCAAATCCAGGTGTGAAAAACTTGTTGCATCATTCCCAAGATGACTCATGGCTGCACTAGCTCAAAAGGGTGCTTCTACTCAATACAGAGCAAAGGGTCTGAATACTTATGACCATGTGATATTTCAGTTTTTCTTTTTTAATAAATTTGCAAATATTACTACATTTCTGTTTTTTTCAGTCAAAATGGGGTGCAGAGTGTACATTAATGATAAAAATTAACTTTTTTGAATTTACCAAATGGCTGCAATGAAACAAAGAGTGAAAAATTTAAAGGGGTCTGAATACTTTCAGGACCCACTGTATTTCCACATCTGCATTAACCTTTTCTCTTTTGATTGAAAATGAAATACCATATACATTTTATTTTTGCTTTTATAAATTCTATAGAATATCACTGATGTTGTATGGTAACCAAAAAGCTACAACATGTACTTTATCCAAACAGATAGCACTTGAATAGAGAGATTATATGACTGGTCAAGATGCATAATATGTTTTGTAAAATTTTAATAAATTGATATTTAAATGTTTTACTAACTTCACTCTAATAATAATAACATAAAAGGGTCATTTGTGATGCAGCCTGATGCGTACCTGCACTCATGTCCCATGCTTACTGTGACAGACTGGAGGCCAATGACTATCTTCTGTGTAGTCAGGCTTTCAACTCAGAGAAAAAAAAGAGAAAATGAATAGAAGAGATACATCAAAGTCATTAGACACACATTAATTTTAGATAATTATAAATTAGGGATACAGTCTGAATTATACATGGTCTGGTCTTTAAAGTGACATTCAGACGAGAATCATAGGAGGAGAATTTTAAACCTGTCTGCTTGACAAAATTGTGCTAGAAAATATTTCTTTAACCCTCCACCATAAATATGATTGAGGTTAACAAACCTACTTACTTACATTTGCTATTATTAATAGTTTTGCTACAATAATGCTCTGTTCACATTTGTGCAGTAGATTCCATGTAACACTATTATTCCAGTTAACGAGGACCATGGTGGAACTCAACATACCCTATTACAATTTTATGGGGCTGGCTAGTCACCGCAGGTGTCCATTATGCAACCGGCTACCACTGCATCATGTTTATGAAAGAGGCCAAAATGTAGGTGTAAACAGAAACTTACAGCTGCGTTCATATGCTGCTTCTGCTGAGCACTTTTTTGACAAAATCATAGCAAAAAAAATGTGACAGCAACGTGTGAACACAACCTACATGTACAACACGGTCCCCGTTTTTCATCTTCAGCCATTTTAGAAAACAGCACAGCCAATATAAATAAAGGTGCAGGTTCTCCTAGAGGAGCCAACTCAGTGTCTCCAGTATGAAAGAAAATCCAAATGTTAGGCTGCACTCCAAAATTAGCGACAAAGACAAGAATCCTTCGTGGTGTGCTGGTTCAGATAAGAATGCTCACGTTGTGTTCTACCATTGATGTACCCGTAGGCTAGAGTCAAAAAAGTACTCATGCTACACAATCCAGAGAATTCTCGTAGATCTGCATTTTACTGTATCTATAGACTGAACTGGAAAAAATTACCATATCTATATGTCATCAGATAGAGAATGCCTCTTTTTTTCGTTCATAAGGTAGCCAACACAATATGTCAAAAAAAATTCTAAAAAAACTAAATGCAAAGATCCAGTCACACACATCCTATTGGATAGACATCTGTCATTTATTTTCCACTTTGGATTTTGCCAGTAATCAATAACAAATCCACAGAAAATTTATCTTTATTACGAAGAAAAAATGAGCATTCTGACGATTAGAAAGTAAGCAGCATTGTGTGACTTTATCTTAGACTTGTTGCTCTGTGTGTATGGAGCATGGAGAACCCAGTCCACATGTAAATTGTTGAGGAGTTTTGGGAATCAGCACCAATCTGTGCCCCTGTAACGTCCGTACTCCTAGTACCACAAAGAAAAGGCAGAAATTCATAATGCAGCTCAGTACATGAAGCTTTGGTGAAGATTTTGCTGTATTCTGCAGCTGTAAAAAATATACATGCTATTCCCAGCACTGATGACTACCTTGTTTGATAGATTGATTGCTAAATTGATGGTACCAGTGTCTTGTATAATCGTAAACAGTAGTATTCCATCATAAATTGCAGTGTTTCTAGGGCGGCCTGTAGGCGGAAGCAATTTGATGTACAAATCTGCAGTCTGTGTTCTGTCCAGATGGGGGAGACTGCACTTTCGTTTGCTATATAGTGGAGATCATGCATTTATATATACCACCTCTCATCATGGAGCTGAAAATATTTCACATGAAAGTTTGTAATTTTCTTAGATCACTGCAAACTAGAAACAAAATAGAGAAAGTACGTACAGCTTAATTGCTAACAATCCATATTATCACCTGCGTAATGGGATGTAATGTAAACAGGACTGACATCAGGATAGTTGGTGTTTTATTGAAATAACTGATGGTCAGGAGAGATGCTGGCCGCGCATGTCCAATTTCATACTGCTGATTACATTGTTCTGGAGACAAAACCGCTGGACGACATGTCAGCTGGCGGCTTTCTCATAGAGAACACAAGAGTGAAAAAAAAAACCATAAGAGGACAAAAAAACTCCACTATTCAAGACAAAAAACCAATGCACAGGCAGAGATGTTTACCTGTCTGAGGCCTCCAACTAATTACACTAACCAAAGTGCAGCAGACCCAAGTTAAGATGGTGGATGACAGATGCACAGGTGCAATAATACCTATACTGCAGCCAGCCTACAATCAGGATTTGGCCGCCTGGCACACCTGTGCAAAAATGATCTGTATGTGGCATGTTCACACAGAAATACAAAGCATATGGCCATATGCTTTGTATTTCTGTGTGAACATGCCACATACAGATCATTTTTGCACAGGTGTGCCAGGCGGCCAAATCCTGATTGTAGGCTGGCTGCAGTATAGGTATTATTGCACCTGTGCATCTGTCATCCACCATCTTAACTTGGGTCTGCTGCACTTTGGTTAGTGTAATTAGTTGGAGGCCTCAGACAGGTAAACATCTCTGCCTGTGCATTGGTTTTTTTGTCTAGAACACAAGAGTGGTCTGCAAACTAGCGCTCCTATGTACACTCCCTGACAGAAGTTATGTCGCTTATCCATGTTATGTAATTAAAAGCTTATAACCTGACGTTAAATTCATCCATTGGTTGTATAAATTATTCTTTTGAAAGCTGAAACCCTCCGAAATGTGGTTTAGGTTAAGAAAATAAATTGGCATCAATGCAGAAATATTGATCAGTTAATGGACACAGAATGGTCAGAGTTTGGCAAGTTTTGTCGCCCACAGAAAGTAATGTGATATTCAAACAAATAATTAACTTGAAATTCTAATATATGTTGCATAACATTGGTGAATGAAGTTGTGGTGCTTTTAGAGTCATATTGTCAGGACTCTGAACATTTTTTACCTTTTGTGCATTACTGCCCTTTTAAGATAGCGTCTTTGGTCTCATGTGCACTGTGTCTTCCTGCTATAAAACTCCACCCCAGCCTTCAGTCTGTGCTAGAGTATTCTGCCTTGCATCCAGCTCCTGACCTCTGGTGACTCCCTGGCTATATACCTGCTCCTCTGAACCTGTGGGGTTATCCTGCTACTCTGCTCTGAGTTCCTGCTGCATACACCAGTTCCAGTAATCCTCCTTCATCTGCTGCTCGTGTTTACTTCCATCTGCATTTGCTGGACATGTAAGCTGTTGCTGCTCTGCAAGAACCTGAGACTATTACCCAGGCCTCCCTGCTTGAGCTAAGATATTATTTGAACTGCCTTATAATCATATCTATCTGGCTAAGCTGCATTTAATATTTACTCGAAGTGTTGTGGACTTGAGTTTCTCTCTGCACCTGTTTGAATCACCATGTGATAATATAGACTTTACCACTTATAAAACTGTGTCCTGTAGTTGTCTTGTTCCACGCAAAGAGTCTCCTGAGTTATCCCCTATAATTATTACAGGATACTCTAGCCTAAAAAAAAAGGAGACTGCTGGAACAATGACTGCAGAAAGCAGACTATAGCAGGTGTTTTCCATAATTAGATCACTGCAGAAAGATGTGGAAGGTCTGCAAAAGAAGTTTGGAAGCTTTAAACACAATCAACAAGTGTTTGGACAGACTTTGCAGGAATTAAGCACCCGCATGGCAGCCCAGGAAAACAAACTTGCTGGCATAGAGTCCCAGTATGGACGGGCTTTTCAGGACATAAGCACGCAAATAGCTGCACAAGCGACTTTTCCCTCTGGGCAACCGCCACCAGCTAGCCCACCTAAGTTGCCCCCATTCAGATTTAATGGTGATCGCGACAAATTTCGTGGCTTTGTGAATCAATGTATGCTATATTTTGATGTGCACGCTGACCGTTTTCCTAATGATAGATCCAAAGTATTGTGTGTAATAACGCTGCTGACCGCACGAGCGCTTGCCTGGGCGAATCCGATGACTGAGTCTTGTGAACCACGGTTAAATAACTTGGATGATTTCTTGGCCGCTATGGCATTAATGTTTGATGATCCTAATCGCCGTGCAAACCGCTGAATCTGCTTTATTGTCTTTACGCCAGGCAAAACTTTCTGTTATTGAGTATGCTACTGAATTCAGGAGATTAGCGGTAGATACCAATTGGGACAGCTATGCACAATTGCCTATTTTTAAAGGGGTCTGTCTAGTATTGTAAAAGATGAACTAGCTTGCTCTGAGTCACCACAAGAGCTAGAGACATTTATACAGCATTGTGTGCGCATTGACATTCGCCTTACTGAGCGTAGGTAGGAGAAGTTTGCTGCGTATAACCGTATTTCTAACTTTTCCCTTTCTTCCAAAGAGCCTGCAGGTAAAACATCTCGGGAGTCGGGAGGTGAAGGAGGTGCCCATGCAAATTGATTCCGTTCAGAGGCGCAAGATCAATGAGCGCCGGGAGCATCGCCTTCGTGAAAGTCTATGTTTCTACTGCGGCCAGTCTGACCACTTTCTGATCAATTGTCCTAAGTGTCCCAGAGGGCCTAACAAGGTGCTAGCAGCGGTAGGGGAGTATGACAACTGTGATGATGAATCTGACATCTCTGAATGTAGCCTGCCTTTAAACGCTGTATTCCATTCACTTTCTATGACTTCACCCCCCAAGGAGCTTAAGGAAAAGAACTCTCACTGTTCTCTCCCTATTAAGATCCTGTGCTCAGGACAGTGGAATTCCAGTGCAGCTATGATTGACTCTGGTGCAGGTGGCAATTTCATGGATATCGCATTTGCCAAGGAACATGGTATTGAAATTCAGCAAAGAGCCTCTCCAATTACCATGGAAACAGTGGATGGGTCACCTTTAATCTCTGGGCCTGTGGATCAGGAGACCGTACCCCTTGAAATTTTGTTGGAGCCTAATCATCAGGAGCAACTTTCTTTCTTGCTAATTTCTGCTCCTCATTTTCCTGTGTTTTAGGCATTCCTTGGTTGCGTTCTCACAACCCAATTATCAACTGGGAGACCAAGGAGATTATCTTTCCAACAAGGAGCAACTCAGCGTTAACAGAAGCTGTCCCTGAGTCCACAGCTACGGAACCACATGTACAGGTATTTTCTTTACCTCCAGCATATAAAGAGTTCTCTGACATCTGTGACAAGAAGAATGCAGATCAGCTTCCTCCACACAGGCATTATGACTGTCCCATTGAGTTGCTTCCTGGGGCAGCTATTCCTTTTGGTAACGTATACCGTTTGGCGGCATCTGAGCTTCAAGTCTTAAAGGAGTATATTGATGAAAATCTGGCCAAAGGCTTCATACGTCCTTCTTCCTCACCAGCAGGGGCACCTATCTTTTTTGTAAAGAAGAAGGATGGGATCCTGAGACCCTGTGTTGACTATCGGGAACTCAATAAGGTAACCGTACAAAACCGTTACCCTTTGCCTCTGATTCCCGAATTACTGGAAAGAGTCCACCATGCTAAGGTGTTCTCTAAACTGGATCTTCATGGGGCTTATAATTTGGTGCATATTCGTCCAGGGGATGAGTGGAAGACAGCATTCAGATGCCGGTATGGACACTTTGAATCTCTTGTGATGCCCTTCGGGCTTTGTAACACCCCTGCAATGTTTCAACACCTTGCTAATGTCATTTTCAGAGATTTGTTGGACCAGTTTGTAGTGATCTATTTGGACGATATACTAATCTTTTCCGACTCTCTACAGGAACATGAAGAACATGTCAAAACTGTTTTAAGACGTCTGAAAGAGAACCATCTGTATATTAAGCCGGAGAAATGCGAGTTCCATCGTTCTGAGATACAGTTCTTAGGTTATATCATCTCTCCCCAGGGGCTGAACATGGAATCTGGTGAGATTCAGGCTATCCTTGACTGGCCGGTACCCAAGAACGTTAAGGAGGTCCAACATTTTATTGGTTTTGCAAATTTCTACAGACGCTTCATTCGAAATTTTTCTGATATTGTCCGTCCCATTACTTCCTTGACAAAGAAGGAAAAGCCCTTTAAGTGGTCATCACAGGCTCAAGAAGCTTCAGCACCGCTGTTGATACACCCAGATCCAACACTTTCTTTCATTGTGGAGGTGGACGCTTCTGATAATGCTTTGGGGGCTATTCTCTCCCAAAGAACTGGAGAGAAAGGTCTGCTACATCCTTGTGCTTTCTTTTCCCGTAGACTAACCTCAGCAGAGAAGAATTATGACGTGGGAGACAAGGAATTGCTGGCTATTATTGCGGCTTTCAAAGAATAGAGGCATCATCTGCAAGGAGCTGCACAACAGATCATAGTGCTAACTTACCATCGCAATTTAGGGTTCCTTAGATCCGCTAGATGTCTTTCTCCTCGTCAGGCTCATTGGAACTTGTTTTTAAATCAATTTAACTTTGTTATCTTGTACCGTCCAGGTTCTCGTAATGGGAAGGCTGATACTTTATCCCGAATCCATGCTGCGGATTCTGTACCTGGAGCCCCGTCCAAGACCATTCTATCTGATGCCAATTTCATCGGAGTTATCCATGATCAGGACTTGTGGAAGGAGTGCAGGGAGGCCTATGACAGTGATGTATTTCTGGCCAGCCCACCTGTGGATATTAATCTTGTCTTTAAGGGTGGCATGTGGTTCAGAGATCGACGTATCTACGTCTGTTGTGTATCCGCTTTTTGGGCTCCCCTGGTGGTTGCTGGTGGTACTGGTGACTTGTTTGCACTTTGCTTCTTCTGTTCACCTGCTTCCATCAGTGTTTGGGAGTTTCCTATTTAGCCTTGCTCTCCAGTCATTTCCTTGCCGGTCATCATTGTAACCAGAGCCTTCGGTTGCATGTTCCTGCTACTAGTCTGCTGATCAGCTAAGTGGACTTTGTCCTTTTGTTTTGTACCTTTTGTCCAGTTTGCAGTTTTTGTAATTCTCTGTAGCTGGAAGCTCTTGCGGGCTGAAATTGCCACTCCTGTGTCATGAGTTGACACAGGAGTCTTAAAGTAATTTCAGGATGGTTTTTGAAAGGGTTTTCAGTTGACCGTGAAGTCCTCTTTTGTATCCTTCTGCTATCTAGTAAGTGGACCTCTCTTTGCTAAATCTACTTTCATACTGTGTATGTCTTTTCCTCTTAATTCACCGTTATTACATGTGGGGGGCTGCTATCATCTTTTGGGGTATTTCCCTAGAGGTAAGCCAGGTCTGTTTCTTCCTCTACCAGGCGTAGTTAGTCCTCCGGCTGGCGCGTGGCATATAGGAAGCCGTAGGTATGCTCCCTGGCTACTGTTAGTTGTGTGGTAGATTTAGCTCACGGTCAACTCGAGTTTCCATCACCCGAGAGCTCGTTCGTTACTTATGTGTTTTTTACGTTCCCTTGCCATTGGGAACCATGACAGTATGACCGGCCTACAAAGTGTTAATTGTTTGGGCTGAAGCAGGAGAAAAAGAAGTGTTGAAGGGAAATTTTTTTTTTTCTTTCCCTCAGAGTTTTGCTGCCTAGCCCTTAATTGCTGTCTAGCTGCTTCTTACCTCCTCTTAACCCTTGAATGGCTCTGACCTTAGCTGTTTAACATGGATGTCCAGAGTTTGGCTGCAGGTTTAAATAGTCTTGCTGCGAAGGTTCAAAATTTACAAGATTTTGTTATACATGCTCCTATTTCTGAACCTAAAATCCCTACACCAGAGGTGTTTTCCGGAGATAGATCTCGGTTTTTGAATTTCAAATATAATTGTAAATTATTCCTTTCTCTCAGACCTCACTCCTCAGGAGATCCTGTCCAGCAGGTTAAGATTGTAATCTCTTTGCTGCGAGGTGACCCTCAAAATTGGGCATTTTCATTGGCACCAGGGGATCCTGCGTTGCTCAATGTGGATGCGTTTTTCCTGGCTTTAGGGTTGCTTTATGAGAAACCTAATTTGGAGATTCAAGCTGAAAAAGCTTTGATAGCCCTATCTCAAGGGCAAGATGAAGCGGAGATATACTGCCAAAAATTTCATAGGTGGTCTGTGCTTACTCAGTGGAATGAGTGCGCCTTAGCGGCAAATTTCAGAGAGGGCCTTTCTGATGCCGTTAAAGATGTTATGGTCGGGTTCCCTGCGCCTACAGGTCTGAATGAGTCCATGACAATGGCAATTCAGATTGATCGGCGTTTGCGGGAGCGCAAACCCGTGCACCATTTGGCGGTATCTTCTGAAGAGACGCCAGAGAAAATGCAATGTGACAGAGTTATGTCCAGAAGCGAGCGGCAGAATTATAGGCGTAAAAATGGGTTATGCTTCTATTGTGGTGATTCTGCTCATGTTATATCGGCATGCTCTAAGCGTACTAGGAAGGTTGACAAGTCCATTTCAATTGGCACTTTACAGTCCAAATTTATTTTGTCTGTAACCTTGATTTGTTCATTATCAGTTATTACCGTGGATGCCTATGTGGACTCGGGCGCCGCTCTGAGTCTTATGGACTGGTCCTTTGCCAGGCGCTGTGGGTTTGATTTAGAGCCTCTGGAAGTCCCTATACCTCTGAAGGGTATTGATTCTACACCTTTGGCTTGTAATAAACCACAGTTCTGGACGCAAGTGACTATGCGTATGACTCCAGACCATCAGGAGGTGATTCGCTTCCTTGTGTTGTACAATTTACATGATGTTTTGGTGCTTGGATTACCATGGTTACAGTCTCATAACCCAGTCCTTGACTGGAAGGCTATGTCTGTGTTAAGCTGGGGATGTCGGGGGGCTCATGGGGACACTCCTATGGTGTCCATTTCGTCATCTATTCCATCTGAGATTCCGGCATTTTTGTCTGATTATCGTGATATTTTTGAAGAGCCTAAGATTGGTTCACTCCCTCCTCACAGGGATTGTGATTGCGCCATAGATCTGATTCCTGGCAGTAAATTTCCAAAGGGTCGTTTGTTTAACCTATCTGTACCTGAACATGCTGCTATGCGCGAGTATATTAAGGAGTCCCTGGAAAAGGGACATATTCGTCCTTCTTCATCACCTTTAGGAGCCGGTTTTTTCTTTGTCTCTAAAAAGGATGGCTCTCTGAGGCCTTGTATTGATTATCGTCTCCTGAATAAAATTACAGTCAAAAATCAGTATCCGTTGCCTTTGCTGACTGATTTGTTTGCTCGCATAAGGGGGGCTAAGTGGTTCTCTAAGATTGATCTTCGTGGGGCGTATAATTTGGTGCGAATTAAGCAGGGGGATGAGTGGAAGACCGCATTTAATACGCCTGAGGGCCATTTTGAGTATTTGGTAATGCCTTTCGGCCTTTCTAATGCACCTTCTGTCTTTCAGTCCTTAATGCATGATATTTTCCGGGAATATTTGGATAAATTTATGATTGTGTACTGGGATGATATTTTGATTTTTTCTGATGACTGGGAGTCTCATGTTCAGCAGGTCAGGAGGGTTTTTCAGGTTTTGCGGGAGAATTCTTTGTGTGTAAAGGGTTCAAAGTGTGTTTTTGGGGTTCAAAAAATTTCATTTTTGGGGTATATTTTTTCCCCTTCTTCTATTGAGATGGACCCTGTCAAGATTCGGGCTATTTACGACTGGACGCAGCCTACTTCTTTGAAGAGTCTCCAGAAATTCTTGGGCTTTGCTAATTTTTATCGTCGATTTATAGCTGGTTTTTCTGGCGTTGCTAAACCTCTGACGGATTTGACTAAAAAGGGTGCTGATGTTGCCAATTGGTCCCCTGCTGCTGTGGAGGCCTTTCGGGAGCTTAAGCGCCGCTTTTTGTCTGCCCCTGTGTTGCGCCAGCCTGATGTTTCTCTTCCCTTTCAGGTTGAGGTCGATGCTTCCGAGATCGGAGCGGGGGCGGTTTTGTCGCAGAAAAGTTCCGACTGCTCAGTGATGAGACCTTGTGCGTTCTTTTCACGAAAATTTTCGGCCGCCGAGCGAAACTATGATGTTGGTAATCGGGAGCTTTTGGCCATGAAGTGGGCATTTGAGGAGTGGCGTCATTGGCTTGAGGGTGCCAGACATCAGGTGGTAGTTTTGACTGATCACAAGAATTTAATTTATTTGGAGTCTGCCAGGCGCCTGAATCCTAGACAGGCACGTTGGTCGTTGTTCTTTTCCCGGTTTAATTTTGTGGTCTCGTACTTACCGGGTTCTAGGAATGTGAAAGCAGATGCTCTTTCTAGGAGTTTTGAGCCTGACTCTCCTGGGAATTCTGAACCTGCTGGTGTCCTTAAGGATGGAGTGGTTTTGTCTGCTGTCTCTCCAGATTTGCGACGTGCTTTGCAAGAATTTCAGGCGGATAGACCTGATCGTTGTCCGTCTGGTAGACTGTTTGTTCCTGACGAGTGGACCACTAGAGTCATCTCGGAAGTTCATTCTTCTACTCTGGCAGGTCATCCGGGAATTTTTGGCACCAGAGATTTGGTGGCTAGATCCTTCTGGTGGCCTTCCCTGTCTCGAGATGTGCGTGTTTTTGTGCAGTCTTGCGATGTGTGTGCTCGGGCCAAGCCTTGTTGTTCTAGGGCTAGTGGGTTGTTGTTGCCCTTGCCTATTCCGAAGAGGCCTTGGACGCACATCTCTATGGACTTTATCTCGGATCTCCCTGTTTCTCAGAAGATGTCTGTCATCTGGGTGGTGTGTGACCGTTTTTCTAAAATGGTTCATTTGGTGCCATTGCCTAAGTTGCCTTCCTCATCTGAGTTGGTCCCTCTGTTTTTTCAAAATGTGGTTCGCTTGCATGGTATTCCGGAAAACATAGTTTCTGATAGGGGTACCCAGTTCGTGTCTAGATTTTGGCGGGCAGTCTGTGCCAGGTTGGGCATTGATTTGTCCTTTTCGTCTGCATTCCATCCTCAGACCAATGGCCAGACGGAGCGAACTAATCAAACTTTGGAGACTTATTTGAGGTGTTTTGTGTCTGCGGATCAGGATGATTGGGTTGCCTTTCTGCCGTTGGCGGAGTTTGCTCTTAATAATCGGGCTAGTTCTGCCACTTTGGTTTCTCCTTTCTTTTGCAATTCAGGGTTTCATCCACGTTTTTCATCTGGTCAGGTTGAATCTTCGGATTGTCCTGGAGTGGATGCGGTGGTGGATCAGTTGCATCGGATTTGGGGACAAGTGGTGGATAATTTGGAATTGTCCCAGGAGAGGACTCAGCAGTTTGCTAACCGTCGCCGTCGTGTTGGTCCCCACCTTCGCGTTGGGGACTTGGTGTGGTTGTCTTCCCGTTTTGTCCCTATGAGGGTTTCTTCTCCCAAATTTAAGCCTCGGTTCATCGGTCCTTATAGGATTTTGGAGATTCTTAACCCTGTTTCCTTTCGTTTGGACCTCCCGGCATCTTTCGCTATCCATAATGTGTTCCATCGGTCGTTGTTGCGGAGATATGAGGTACCGGTGGTTCCTTCTACTGAACCTCCTGCTCCTGTGCTGGTGGAGGGTGAATTGGAGTACGTCGTGGAGAAGATCTTGGACTCCCGTATTTCCAGACGGAGACTTCAATATCTGGTTAAATGGAAAGGCTATGGTCAGGAAGATAATTCTTGGGTAACTGCCTCTGATGTTCATGCCTCGGATTTGGTTTGTGCCTTTCATAGGGCTCATCCAGATCGCCCTGGCGGTTCTTGTGAGGGTTCGGTGCCCCCTCCTTAAGGGGAGGGTACTGTTGTGTATCCGCTTTTTGGGCTCCCCTGGTGGTTGCTGGTGGTACTGGTGACTTGTTTGCACTTTGCTTCTTCTGTTCACCTGCTTCCATCAGTGTTTGGGAGTTTCCTATTTAGCCTTGCTCTCCAGTCATTTCCTTGCCGGTCATCATTGTAACCAGAGCCTTCGGTTGCATGTTCCTGCTACTAGTCTGCTGATCAGCTAAGTGGACTTTGTCCTTTTGTTTTGTACCTTTTGTCCAGTTTGCAGTTTTTGTAATTGTAATTGTCTGTAGCTGGAAGCTCTTGCGGGCTGAAATTGCCACTCCTGTGTCATGAGTTGACACAGGAGTGTTAAAGTAATTTCAGGATGGTTTTTGAAAGGGTTTTCAGTTGACCGTGAAGTCCTCTTTTGTATCCTTCTGCTATCTAGTAAGTGGACCTCTCTTTGCTAAATCTACTTTCATACTGTGTATGTCTTTTCCTCTTAATTCACCGTTATTACATGTGGGGGGCTGCTATCATCTTTTGGGGTATTTCCCTAGAGGTAAGCCAGGTCTGTTTCTTCCTCTACCAGGCGTAGTTAGTCCTCCGGCTGGCGCGTGGCATATAGGAAGCCGTAGGTATGCTCCCTGGCTACTGTTAGTTGTGTGGTAGATTTAGCTCACGGTCAACTCGAGTTTCCATCACTCGAGAGCTCGTTCGTTACTTATGTGTTTTTTACGTTCCCTTGCCATTGGGAACCATGACATACGTCCCTGAGGTCGTCCGTCTGTAGATCCTCAAGTTGGTACACGACTCCAAGTTGGCTGGTCACAGGGGGGTACAGAAGACACAATAGTTCCTGAGCCGATTCTTCTGGTGGCCAACTTGCCTGAAGGATACCAAAGACTATGTTCTCTCTTGCGAAGTATGTGCTCATTACAAGATTCCTCATGTGGCACCTACGGGTCTTCTACAACCATTACCTGTTCTGTCCCGCCCTTGGGGGTCTATATCAATGGACTTTATTGTGGAGCTGCCTACATCGGGGGGCATGAATACAATCATGGTGGTAGTTGATCGCCTGACTAAAGCTGCTCATTTTGTTCCATGCACCGGCCTCCCCTCAGCTAAAGATACAGTGAACTTGGTTATGCAGAATGTCTTTCGGTTGCATGGGGTTCCGGATGAGATCATCTCTGACCATGGAGTGCAGTTCACTTCAAGATTCTGGAAGGGGTTTTGCTCTGCACTCAATATTAATGTCTGTCTCTCTTCTGCTTACCATCCCCAGACAAATTGTCAGACTGAGCGTACCAACCAGATGCTGGAACAATATCTAAGATGCTATGTCAGCCATCTCCAGGATGATTGGTTGGAGTTGCTGCCGTTAGCCGAATTTTCATATAACAATTCTCAGAGCGCTTCCACTAAATTTACACCTTTCTTTGCCAATCTGGGTTATCATCCGTGTATCTTACCTAGGTCTCCAATTAATTCTTCGGTTCCGGCAGTGGAGGAAAGGCTGACTGTGATGAGGCAAAATCTGGAGGTTCTGAAGGAATCCCTGACCACAGCTCAAGAACGTTATAAGAGATCGGCTGATAGATTCTATAAACCTGCATCCATGTTCAAGGTAGGAGATTCCGTGTGGTTAGCAACTAAGAATCTGAAGTTAAACGTTCCTTCACAAAAACTTGGACAGAAATTCATTGGCCCTTTCAAGATCAACGGTATTGTGAGCTCTGTGGCCTGCCGGCTGAAGCTGCCTAGGACTATGAAGGTACACCCAGTTTTTCATGTATCTTTACTAAAGCCTGTATCTCCTAATACCTTCCAGGGACGTGTTGTGCCACCTCCGCAGCCTGTGGTGATTGATGGGCAAGAAAAATTTGTGGTGGAGGAAATTGTTGATTCCAGGATTCGCAGGAATCGGCTCCAATATCTGATAAGATGGCAGGGATATCCCCTATAATTATTACACATATTTAATATTTTGTGTGACTTCCATGAGCTTGAAGGACTGCGTCCATGCGGTTCAACAATGATTCATGCAATTTATTAATGAAGTCATCAGGAATAGCAAAGAATGCAGTCTTATATGCCTCCCAGGGTTCATCTAGATTCTTTGGTCTTCCAAGCTTCCTCTTTCATCCTCCCCCAAACATGCTCAATGATTTTCATGTCTGGTGACTGGGCTGGCCAGTCCTTGAGCGCCTTGATCTTTTTTGCCTGGAGGAATTTTGTTGTAGAGATGGATGTATGAGATGGAGCACCATCCTGCTGCAGAATTTGACCCCCCTTTTTATGATTTGGAATATAAGAGGTAGCTTTATACTTCTTGATATTTTAGGCTATTGATATTGCCTTCCACCTTGCAAATGTTTCGCACACCCCCAGGGCCGTATTTGCCACTAGGCACTTGAAGGCATGTGCCTAGGGTGGGGACAATGCAGGGGGCGGCACCTGAGCAAGGTTTTTTTTTTCCTGGGTCACCTCCCGACCGACCAACCCCCTCCCGGCGACGCAACGCACAACGCAAACAAAAACGCAACAAAACGCACGCTAAAACGCTGCGTTTTGTGACGCATGCGTCCTTTTTCACCGAAAGTTGGACGCAAAAAAAATGCAACTTGTTGCGTTCTCTGCGCCCAACGCTTGAGGCCAAAAAAACGCATGCATCGCAAAACGCAGCACAACGCATGTCCATGCGCCCCCATGTTAAATATAGGGGCGCATGACGCATGCGGCGACGCTGCTGCGCCCTACGCTGCGACGCCGAACGCTAATGTAAACGTAGACTAAGCCATGCATCCCGGGGGGGAATATGAGCCATGCATTCAGGGGGGGAATATCAGCCATGCATTCGAGGGGGAATATGAGCCATGCATTCAGGGGGGAATGTGAGCCATGCATACGGGGAGGGGAATATGAGCCATGCATACGGGGGGGGAATATGAGCCATGCATTCAGGAGGGAGGAATATGAGCCATGCATACGGGGGGGAATATGAGCCATGCATTCAGGGGGGAATATGAGCCATGCATTCGGGGGAGGGGAATATGAGCCATGCATTCAGGGGGGGAATATCAGCCATGCATTCGGGGGGGAATATGAGCCATGCATACGGGGGGGTAATATGAGCCATGCATTCAGGGGGGAATATGAGCCATGCATTCAGGGGGGGAATTTGAGCCATGCATTCAGGGGGGGAATATGAGCCTTGCATTCAGTGGGGGAATATGAGCCATGCATTCAGGGGTGGGAATATGAGCCATGCATTCAGGGGGGGGATATGAGCCATGCATTCGGGGGGGAATATGAGCCATGCATACGGGGGGGTAATATGAGCCATGCATACGGGTGGGTGGGGGGGAATATGAGCCATGCATTCAGGGGGGGAATATGAGCCATGCATTCAGGGGGGGGGAATATGAGCCATGCATTCAGTGGGGGAATATGAGCCATGCATTCAGGGGTGGGAATATGAGCCATGCATTCAGGGGGGGAATATGAGCCATGCATTATTCAGGGGGGGAATATGAGCCATGCATTCAGGGGGGGAATATGAGCCATGCATACGGGGGGAATATGAGCCATGCATTCAGGGGGGAATATGAGCCATGCATTCAGGGGGGGGGATATGAGCCATGCATTCAGGGGGGGAATATGAGCCATGCATACAGGAGGGGGAATATGAGCCATGCATACAGGAGGGGGGATATGAGCCATGTATATGGGATGGGAGGGAGATGAGCCATGCATACAGGGGGGTCATTATACAGTATTGAGCATCATGTGGCATCATTATACACTATGGAGAACTGTTTGTGACCATTATACAGTATTGAGCATCATGTGTGGCCGTTATACAGTATGGAGCATCATGTGTGGCCAATGGCCATTATACAGTATGGAGCATCATGTGTGGTCATTATACAGTATGGAGCATCATGTGTGGCCAATATACAGTATTGAGCATCATGTGGGATCATTATACAGTATGGGGAACTGTGTGTGGCCGTTATACAGTATGGAGCACTATGTGTGGCCATTATACAGTATGGAGCACTGTGTGGCCATTATACAGTATGGAGCACTGTGTGGCCATTATACATTATGGAGCATCATGTGTGGCCATTATACACTATGGAGCATCATGTGTGGCCATTATACAGTATTGAGCTTCATGTGTGGCCATTATATAGTATAGACAACTGTGTGTGGCCATTATACAGTATGGAGCATCATGTGTGGCCATTATACAGTATGGAGAACTGTGTGTGGCCATTATACAGTATGGAGCATCAGTTGTGGCCATTATACAGTATGGAGCATCATGTGTGACCATTATACAGTATGTAGCACTGTGTGGCCATATTTTTTGGTTTATAATTATTGTATATGAAGCAGTGCGATCAGCAGTGCTAAATGGCTGTGGTTGGGACGTGTGTTGTGAATTAGACCTTTTTGGCTCCCTCTTGTGGTCACTAGTGATATGACTCTGGGATTGTCTTTCCTCAGTTTGGCACCCACCTGGGTCGTTAGTCCAGGGGTGTTGCTATATAAACTTCCTGGATTCTCAGTCCAGTGCCTGGCATCGTTGTAATCAGTTCCTTTCTGTTTGCTCCTGTCTGCTGGTCCTGGATCTTGCAAAATTAAGCTAAGTCCTGCTTCCTTGTTTTTTGGCTATTTGCTTTGCTCTTATTTTTTGTCCAGCTTGTACTAAATGTGATTCCTGATTTTGCTGGAAGCTCTGGGGGGCTGGTGTTCTCCCCCCGGGCCGTTAGACGGTTCGGGGGTTCTTGAATATCCAGCGTGGAAATTTTGATAGGGTTTTTGCTGACCATATAAGTCATCTTACTATATTCTGCTATTAGTCAGTGGGCCTCTCTTTGCTAAATATCTAGTTCATTCTTACCTTTGTCTTTTCTCCTTACCTCACCGTTATTATTTGTTGGGGGCTTGTATCCAACTTTTGGGGTCTTTTCTCTGGAGGCAAGAAAGGTCTATCTTTTCCCTTCTAGGGTTAGTTAGTTCTCCGGCTGGCGCGAGACGTCTAGAACCAACGTAGGCACGTTCCCCGGCTGCTGCTATTTGTGGTGCTAGGATTAGATATATGGTCAGCCCAGTTACCACTGCCCTATGAGCTGGTTTTTTGTGTTTGCAGACTTGGTATGTACTTTTGAGACCCTCTGCCATTGGGGTCATAACAGTATGCCAGGCCAAGGTTGAATGTTTAATGCATTGCAGAAGTGGGATTACAAGAAAGGAAAGTCTGAGTTGTTTTTTTTTTTTTCTTTCCTCTCTTTTTTCCTCCCCTTTACCTGAGTGGCTTGTGCTTGCTGCAGACATGAATGTCCAGACTTTGATTACAAGTGTGGATCAGCTTGCTGCTCGTGTGCAGGGTATACAAGATTTTGTTACCAGTAGTCCAATGTCTGAACCTAAAATACCTATTCCTCAGCTGTTCTCTGGAGACCGATTTAAGTTTAGGAATTTCAGGAATAATTGTAAATTGTTTCTATCTCTGAGACCCCGTTCATCTGGAGATTCAGCTCAGCAAGTAAAAATTGTTATCTCTTTCTTACGGGGCGACCCTCAGGATTGGGCCTTCTCGCTAGCGCCAGGAGATCCGGCATTGGCAAATATTGATGCGTTTTTTCTGGCGCTCGGATTGCATTACGAGGAACCCAATCTTGAAATTCAGGCAGAAAAAGCCTTGTTGGCTATTTCTCAGGGGCAGGATGAAGCTGAAGTGTATTGCCAAAAATTTCGGAAATGGTCCGTGCTTACTCAGTGGAATGAGTGTGCTCTGGCCGCAAATTTCAGAAATGGCCTTTCTGAAGCCATTAAGAATGTGATGGTGGGTTTCTCCATTCCTACAGGTCTGAATGATTCCATGGCGCTGGCTATTCAAATTGACCGGCGTTTGCGGGAGCGCAAAGCCGCGAATCCTCTGGTGGTGTTGTCTGAACAAACACCTGATTTAATGCAATGTGGTAGAATTCAGACTAGAAATGAACGGAAAAATCATAGACGTCAGAATGGGTTGTGTTTTTACTGTGGTGATTCTACACATGTTATATCAGCATGCTCTAAACGCCTAACTAGGGTTGTTAGTCCTGTCGCCATTGGTAATTTGCAACCTAAATTTATTTTGTCTGTGACTTTAATTTGCTCATTGTCCTCCTACCCTGTTATGGCGTTTGTGGATTCAGGTGCTGCCCTGAGTCTTATGGATCTGTCGTTTGCCAAGCGCTGTGGTTTTGTTCTTGAGCTGTTGGTAAATCCTATCCCTCTTAGAGGTATTGATGCTACGCCATTGGCGGAAAATAAACCGCAGTTTTGGACACAGGTAACCATGTGCATGACTCCTGAACATCGGGAGGTGATTCGTTTTCTTGTTCTGCATAAAATGCATGATTTGGTCGTTTTGGGTCTGCCATGGTTACAGACCCATAATCCAGTCTTGGATTGGAAGGCAATGTCTGTGTCAAGTTGGGGCTGTCAGGGAATTCATGATGATTCCCCGCCGGTGTCTATTGCTTCCTCTACTCCTTCGGAAGTTCCTGAGTATTTGTCTGATTACCAGGATGTATTCAGCGAGTCCAGCTCCAGTGCTCTTCCTCCTCATAGGGACTGTGACTGCGCTATAGATTTGATTCCAGGTAGTAAATTTCCTAAGGAAAGATTATTTAATCTGTCTGTACCTGAGCATACCGCAATGCGTTCGTATATCAAGGAATCTCTGGAGAAGGGGCATATCCGTCCATCCTCTTCCCCTCTTGGTGCGGGATTCTTTTTTGTGGCCAAGAAGGACGGATCTTTGAGACCTTGTATTGACTATCGGCTTCTGAATAAAATCACTGTTAAATTTCAGTATCCTTTGCCTCTGTTGTCGGACTTGTTTGCCCGGATTAAAGGTGCCAAGTGGTTCACCAAGATAGATCTTCGTGGTGCGTACAACCTTGTGCGCATTAAGCAGGGAGATGAATGGAAAACTGCATTTAATATGCCCGAAGGTCATTTTGAGTACTTGGTGATGCCTTTCGGGCTCTCTAATGCTCCTTCAGTGTTTCAGTCCTTTATGCATGATATTTTCCGGAAGTATCTGGATAAATTTATGATTGTTTATCTGGATGATATTCTGTTTTTTTCTGATGATTGGGACTCGCATGTAGAGCAGGTCAGGATGGTGTTTCAGGTTTTGCGTGAGAATGCTTTGTTTGTTAAGGGCTCAAAGTGTCTCTTTGGAGTACAGAAGGTTCCCTTTTTGGGTTTTATTTTTTCCCCTTCTGCGGTGGAGATGGACCCAGTCAAGGTCCGAGCTATTCATGATTGGACTCAACCCACGTCAGTTAAGAGTCTTCAGAAGTTCTTGGGTTTTGCTAACTTCTACCGTCGTTTTATCGCTAATTTTTCTAGCGTTGTTAAACCTTTGACGGATATGACCAAGAAAGGTTCTGATGTTGCTAACTGGGCTCCTGCAGCCGTGGAAGCTTTTCAAGAGTTGAAGCGCCGGTTTACTTCGGCGCCTGTTTTGTGCCAGCCTGATGTCTCACTTCCCTTTCAGGTTGAAGTGGATGCTTCTGAGATTGGGGCAGGGGCCGTTTTGTCACAGAGAGGCCCTGGTTGCTCTGTAATGAGACCATGTGCTTTCTTCTCTAGGAAGTTTTCGCCTGCTGAGCGGAATTATGATGTTGGCAATCGGGAGTTGCTGGCCATGAAGTGGGCATTTGAGGAGTGGCGTCATTGGCTCGAGGGTGCTAAGCATCTTGTGGTGGTCTTGACTGATCACAAGAATCTGATGTATCTCGAGTCTGCTAAACGCCTGAATCCTAGACAGGCCCGTTGGTCATTGTTTTTCTCCCGTTTTGACTTTGTGGTCTCGTATTTACCAGGTTCAAAGAATGTGAAGGCTGATGCTCTTTCAAGGAGCTTTGTGCCTGACTCTCCTGGAGTCGCAGAACCAGTTGGTATTCTTAAAGAGGGAGTAATCTTGTCAGCCATTTCTCCGGATTTGCGACGTGTGTTGCAGAGATTTCAGGCTGGTAGACCTGACTCTTGTCCACCTGACAGACTGTTTGTTCCTGATAAGTGGGCCAGCAGAGTCATTTCCGAGGTTCATTCCTCGGTGTTGGCAGGGCATCCGGGAATTTTTGGCACCAGAGATCTGGTGGCTAGGTCCTTTTGGTGGCCTTCCTTGTCACGGGATGTGCGGTCATTTGTTCAGTCCTGTGGGACTTGTGCTCGGGCTAAGCCTTGCTGTTCTCGTGCCAGCGGCTTGCTCTTGCCCTTGCCTGTCCCGAAGAGGCCTTGGACACACATTTCCATGGATTTCATTTCAGATCTTCCGGTGTCTCAAGGAATGTCTGTCATCTGGGTGGTATGTGATCACTTTTCCAAGATGGTCCATTTGGTATCTTTGCCTAAACTGCCTTCCTCTTCCGATCTGGTTCCCTTGTTCTTTCAGAATGTGGTTCGTTTACACGGCATTCCTGAGAATATCGTGTCTGACAGAGGATCCCAGTTTGTTTCCAGGTTCTGGCGATCCTTTTGTGCTAAGATGGGCATTGATTTGTCGTTTTCGTCTGCCTTTCATCCTCAGACTAATGGACAAACGGAGTGAACTAATCAGACTCTGGAGGCTTATTTGAGGTGTTTTGTTTCTGCAGATCAGGATGATTGGGTGACCTTCTTGCCATTGGCTGAGTTTGCCCTTAATAATCGGGCTAGTTCCGCTACCTTGGTTTCGCCTTTTTTTTTGCAACTCTGGTTTCCATCCTCGTTTTTCCTCGGGACATATGGAGCCTTCTGACTGTCCTGGGGTAGATTCCGTGGTGGATGGGTTGCAGCAGAACTGGAATCATGTGGTGGACAACTTGAAGTTGTCACAGGAGAAGGCTCAGCGTTTTGCCAACCGCCGCCGCGGTGTGGGTCCCCGACTTCGTGTTGGGGATTTGGTATGGCTGTCTTCTCGATTTGTTCCTATGAAGGTCTCCTCTCCTAAATTTAAGCCTCGCTTCATCGGTCCTTACAAGATATTGGAAATCCTTAATCCTGTGTCCTTTCGCTTGGATCTTCCGGTGTCGTTTGCCATTCACAACGTGTTCCATAGGTCTTTGTTGCGGCTTTACGTTGTACCTGTGGTTCCTTCTGTTGAGCCTCCTGCTCCGGTGTTGGTTGAGGGCGAGTTGGAGTACGTGGTGGAGAAGATCTTGGATTCTCGTCTCTCCAGGCGGAGGCTTCAGTATCTGGTCAAGTGGAAGGGCTATGGTCAGGAGGATAATTCCTGGGTGGTTGCCTCTGATGTGCATGCGGCCGATTTAGTTCGTGCCTTTCACGCTGCTCATCCTGATCGCCCTGGTGGTCTTGGTGAGGGTTCGGTGACCCCTCCTTAAAGGGGGGGTACTGTTGTGAATTAGACCTTTTTGGCTCCCTCTTGTGGTCACTAGTGATATGACTCTGGGATTGTCTTTCCTCAGTTTGGCACCCACCTGGGTCGTTAGTCCAGGGGTGTTGCTATATAAACTTCCTGGATTCTCAGTCCAGTGCCTGGCATCGTTGTAATCAGTTCCTTTCTGTTTGCTCCTGCCTGCTGGTCCTGGATCTTGCAAAATTAAGCTAAGTCCTGCTTCCTTGTTTTTTGGCTATTTGCTTTGCTCTTATTTTTTGTCCAGCTTGTACTAAATGTGATTCCTGATTTTGCTGGAAGCTCTGGGGGGCTGGTGTTCTCCCCCCGGGCCGTTAGACGGTTCGGGGGTTCTTGAATATCCAGCGTGGAAATTTTGATAGGGTTTTTGCTGACCGTATAAGTCATCTTACTATATTCTGCTATTAGTCAGTGGGCCTCTCTTTGCTAAATATCTAGTTCATTCTTACGTTTGTCTTTTCTCCTTACCTCACCGTTATTATTTGTTGGGGGCTTGTATCCAACTTTTGGGGTCTTTTCTCTGGAGGCAAGAAAGGTCTATCTTTTCCCTTCTAGGGTTAGTTAGTTCTCCGGCTGGCGCGAGACGTCTAGAACCAACGTAGGCACGTTCCCCGGCTGCTGCTATTTGTGGTGCTAGGATTAGATATATGGTCAGCCCAGTTACCACTGCCCTATGAGCTGGTATTTTGTGTTTGCAGACTTGGTATGTACTTTTGAGACCCTCTGCCATTGGGGTCATAACAGACGTGGATATGGGTGTGACTAGTTGTGAAATGGGTGTGGTCAGAGGCGTGGCCTAAAATTTGCCACGGCGCACTATGTGCGCCGCAAACTTTATGCCTCCTTCCCTTCTTCAAAAGTTGGGAGGTATGGTACTGCATTTGCCAGATCATGGCAAGTGCCACAAATCCCATAGGGAATGAATGAAGCCGAACGCAGTGTTGCCGTAAGTGATCCGTTACGCGGCAGATGCAGAAAAACTGCCCCGATCTGCTGCAAAAGGCGACTTTCACATCAGCGATTCTTGCCAAAGTCACTGCCGATAGTGTCATACTCACCAAAGGGGGAGGCAGCACTAAAAGTGCCTAGGGCAGCAGAAACTCTAAATACGGCCCTGCACACCCCCATACTGAATGTAACCCCAGACCATGATCTTTCTACCACCAAATGTAACTGTTTTCTGGGTGTATTTTGGATCCATACAGGCTCCAGTAGGTCTCCTGCAGTATTTGCAGTGGCTGGGGTATAATTCTACTGAAGATTCATCAGAGAAATCCACCTTCCGCCGCTTTTCCAGCGTCCATCTGTTTAGCAGGCTGTGGGACTTTGCAAATGCCACAAGGTTTTTTATTTGCCTTTTGTTTAGTGCTGGCTTCTGGGCACTGATTTGACAATGGAGGCCATTTCGAGACAGAATCCTACAAACTGTTCTAGTTGACACAGGGATTTGAGGTGACCAGGCCTGTTGGAGCTCTGCTGCTGTGGAAGAGGGGCTTGCTTTGGATTTTTTAACCAACAAACGTTCCTCTTGAGCAGCTGTCTTGTGGGGTCTGCCGGACCTGGGCTTGTCAAACACATCTCCAGTCTCTTCAAATCTTTTTTTAATTCTTTGTACTTGACGCTGAGACACATTAAAGGTGCCAGCTGTGACGCTGCAGCGATGCAGGTATGTGCAGACTCCATGAGGAGGAGTGGGTGAGAGGAAAAGAGGTCGCACTTGCCGCACCGCAGCACAGTGCACGCTGCACTTCATCACCAGGTGGTGACAGAGAGTGGTCAAAACGAGCCAAGTCAGTAACGGTCGGTAAGCGTACAGTTTAAAGGGGAAAACAGAATTCATAGTCAAAATACAAGCCGAGGGTCAGAACCACCCAGGAGCAAAGGTACCAGAGACGTGAAACAGAGAACGGAGTCAGAGTAAGCCAGTAGGTCAAAGCCAGACAGACGTGTGGTAGCAAAGACGTAATACAGAGAGAAAAAAAGTCAGTTCAAGCCGAGTCAAAAAATGGAGGCGATACACAGGGTCACACTAGGTCAGGTTCAGGAGACAGGTCAGGCACCGGTAAGGGTGGTCAGAGGCAAAAAGAACACTGGGGTCTAACAGTTTAGCAGCCCCAGCAAGCCCAAAACTATCACTGACACAAGCTACCAGCAAAAGCACCAAGAAATAGCTACACCCAAATCAAAGAGAGGCAGAAATAGTTAACCCCACCATGACCAGGCCGGAGTAGGAGAAACAGAAAGCAAACTCCGACCCGGATCATGACACCAGCCACCTCTGCAGTGGATCTGGTCTTCAGCCTCTTGATAATCCAGGCTTTGGTCGCAGGGTGGATTTTTGGCATGTTGTCAGAGCTCAAGTTGCAGTTCAAGTGAAGGTCTGGGGTGCTGGATTTCTTTTTATACACACACACTAATTAACCAATCATTTACTGAGCACAGGTGAGGATGTTAACTAGGATTGGGTGCATTATATGACCAGGCGACAAAACTTTTGTCTTGCCAAAATCTAACCATTCTGTGTCCATTAACTGATCAATATTTCTGCATTGATGACAATTTATTTTCTTAACCTAAACCAAATTTCGGAGGGTTTCAGCTTTCAAAAGAATAATTTATACAAACCAATGGATGAATGTAACGTCCGGTTATAAGCTTTTATTTACATAACATGGATAAGCGATATAACTTCTGTCAGGGAGTGTATGGGAAAGTCAGCTGAGATGGATGTTGGCCGAGTGATCTGCCAAAGCATTGATCGGCCAACAGCCATCTAATGTGTATGGCCAGCTCTACATACACAGACTCATGCCCAATTAGATTGATCTTACAGATGTGGACTTTTTTTTGCTTGGATCATCTGTTATAGCTGCCTTAAAATAAAACCATCCCCTTTACTATAATAAAGTTGTCTACCAGATTTATTAGTATTTATTTATTTATTTATTTATTTATTTATTTATTTATGTTGTTGAGCAATTAGGACACTCAGTGAAATGTCTATTTTACATTATAGTCCATGCAGTTAAGCATGAAGTCTTGTTCCTTGTAACTCCAGTGTGGGGAAAGGCTGTCTGCAGTGTTTGCTATAATATTAGAGTATTTTTTACACCCACATATAGCTGTGCTCAAAAGTTTACATACCCCTGCAGAATTTTTGCTTTCTTGGCCTTTTTTCAGAGAATATGAATGACAACACCAACATTTTTTCTCCACTCATGGTTAGTGGTTGGGTGAAGCCATTTATTGTCAAACTACTGTGTTTTCACTTTTCAAATCATAATTACAACCCAAAATATCCAAATGACCCTGATCAAAAGTTCACATACCCCATTTCTTAATACCATGTATTGCTCCCTCTAACATCAATGATAGCTTGAAGTCTGTTGTGGTAATTGTGGATGAGGTTCTTTATTTTCTCAGATGGTAAAGCTGCCCATTCCTCTTGGCAAAAAGCCTCCAGTTCCTGTAAATTCCTGAGCTGTCTAGCATGAACTGCACGCTTGAGATATCCCCAGTGTGGCTCAATGATATTGAGGTCAATAAACTGAGATAGCCACTCCAGAACCTTCACTTTGTTCTGCTGTAGCCAATGACAGGTCGACTTGGCCTTGTGTTTTAGATCGTTGTCATGTTGAAACGTCCAAGTATGTCCCATGTGCAGCTTCTGGGCTGATGAGTGCAAATTAACCTTTAGTATTTGCTGATAATGTGCTGCATTCATCTTTCCTTCAACTTTGACCAAGTTTCCTGTGCCTTTGTAGCTCATGCATCCCCAAAACATCAATGATCCACCTCTGTGCTTTACTGTAGGAATGGTGTTTCTTTCATCATAGGCTTCTCTCCAAATATAATGTGTATGGTTGTGACCAAAAAGTTCAATTTTGGTCTCTTCACTCCAAATTATCTTGTTCCAGTTGTTTTGTGGCTTGTCTCTGTGCTGTTTTGCATATTGTAGGTGAGATACTTTGTGGTATTTGCGCAGTAATAGCTTTCTTCTGCCGACTCGACCATGCAGCCCCTTTTTTCTTCAAGTGCCTCCTTATTATGCATCTTGAAACAGCCACACTGCTAGTTTTCAGAGAGTCCTGTATTTCAGCTGATGTTATTTGTGGGGTTTTCTTTGAATCCCAAACAATTTTCCTGGCAGTTGAGGACGACATTTTTGTTGGTGTACCTTACAGTGGTTTTGTTTTTACAGAGCCCCTGGTTTTCTATTTGTTAATCACAGTTTGAACGCTGCTGACTGGCATTATCAATTCCTTGGATATCTTTTTGTATCCCTTTTTTGTTTTATACAGTTCAGCTACCTTTTCCCGTAGATCCGTTGACAATTCTTTTCCTTTCTCAATGACTCACAATCCAGAAACGTCAGTGGCTGGATGAAAGATGCAAGAGTCTGTCTGGATCCCAGAAACTCACTCAGCTTTTATGCACACTCACTGATTACAAGCAAACAAGTCATAGGTGAGGATGTTACCTTTAGTAACCATTCAAACCCATTTGTGTCAACTTCTGGGCATGTTATCAGGCCTAAATCACCAGGGTATGTGAACTTTTGATCAGGGTCATTAGGATGTTTTAGGTTGTCATTATGATTTTAAAAAAGAAAACCCGGTAGTTTGACAACAAATGACTTTACCCAACCACTAACCATGAGTGGAGAAAAAGTTTTGATGTTATCATTCATATTCTCTGAAAAAAGGCCAAGAAAGCAAAAATTCTGCCGGGATATGTACATTTTTGAGCACAAATGTAATTGTTACTATATTATACATACACCAAGGCCGTGATTCATTAAGTTTTGTATGCCAGTCCTAATGAGGTGTGTGCAGGAATAAGATGCTTCAAAGTCTCTTAATGTTTTTTTGTTTTTTTTTACAAAATTCAACTGTCTTTTTAAAAAATGATGTACTAAATAATGCTAGGTCCAAAAACCAGCATATGAGATAAGGTTCTATATTGTTGTGGCATGTAGAGATGTAAAATCTGACTAGTTAAATAGATGTTTCCCCAAAAATTTTGTGAGTCACAAATGTCTGGATTTTAAGAAATTTTCTTTTGTCCAATTTAAAAAAATATATTCTCCTCTTCACAAACACAAATTCACAAGAAAGGCAAAAACTTATTATAGACGCCTGTGACAAGTAAGCACACCATCTTTGACACTGATTTTATTTATTTTTTTTCTATAAAAATATATTGTGCTGCCTTGCAGCTGCTCTTAAAAGGGTTTTCCCACAACCAAATTGTCATTTTATTCACTAGATCTTGGAAAGAAAATAAGGTCCACAATAGGAAGTGATTAAAAAAAATGTGTGCAGAAATAATCTTATAAATGTGCCCCTGCTGTGGTCTGATAATACCACAACTCCTGAGCAGGGGATAAAGCAAATGAGTATAGAGACAGGACAGCACGGGATCGCAGCTGACTCTTTTTGGGAGGTAAAATATTTTCCTGATCCATTTTAAACAGTGTTAAACTTCACAGAATAGCCTGTGATTCCATGCTGTCCCACTGTCTGTATATTCTATTGCTTCCTTCCTTGCCCTGGAGCTGTGGTATGATCGGCCATGTTCCTGTACGGTCAGACACCGCCATTACACAGCACACAGCCGGGGCATATGTATAAGATTATCTCAGCTCAGGGACATTTGTTTTAATCACATACATTTGTGGAACTTATTATTATTATACCAGGATCTGATGAATAAAACGAACTTTTGTACATGGGGAAAACCCCTTTAAGTGCATGAAGAATGAAGAAAAAAAGTGTGTAATTATTCAAATGCAGAAGTATAGATGCCAGCTGCACCACATCACTGATCAAACACACAGTCTGGCACAACTGCTGGAACCTCTGCTATCTCTCCTCTCCCTCTATCAATTTAACCTCTTTATTACAGTATTCACAAATAATTGCACTCATCTTCACTGCTGCAGTTGAACAACACAGTACTGCCTGGAGTCTGTGTCTAATGTTTTAGGGCTTTCTCTTTCTATCTCTATTTCTGAGCTCTGATATATTCTCAGTATCCTAAATAATATTAAGGACTTATTTGGACTATCATTTGGACATATCGTTGCTAAACACATGAACTTGGTTGTTCACATTTATCCTTTTTTTCCCCTTTTTGACCCTCTAGCGCAGCCATATCAAGGTGAATTCTAATCATCTTTTTTTCCTATATTAATCATAAAACCTTTATTTACAGACCTTTTAAAGACTTTTTAGCCTCTCATGGGCATAGTGCAATTAATGTTTAGTATTGTACACTCCAGCTAGGATTTATATCCCCATGCTCACAACCTGCTATGGACATAGCACAATACTACTAACAAGTGTGGATTTCAGAGGTATTTGCACTAGTGCCACTATATTTACAGATCATCCATATATGTGTATATATATATATATATATATATATATATATATATATATATATATATATATTTATATATATATATATATATATACACACTCACCGGCCACTTTATTAGGTACACCATGCTAGTAACGGGTTGGACCCCTTTTGCCTTCAGAACTGCCTCAATTCTTCGTGGCATAGATTCAACAAGGTGCTGGAAGCATTCCTCAGAGATTTTGGTCCATATTGACATGATGGCATCACACAGTTGCCGCAGATTTGTCGGCTGCACATCCCAAAGATGCTCCATACAAGGCAGGATGGATCCATGCTTTCATGTTGTTTACGCCAAATTCTGACCCTACCATCCGAATGTCGCAGCAGAAATCGAGACTCATCAGACCAAGCAACGTTTTTCCAATCTTCTACTGTCCAATTTCGATGAGCTTGTGCAAATTGTAGCCTCAGTTTCCTGTTCTTAGCTGAAAGGAGTGGTACCCGGTGTGGTCTTCTGCTGCTGTAGCCCATCTGCCTCAAAGTTCGACGCACTGTGCGTTCAGAGATGCTCTTAGGCCTACCTTGGTTGTAACGGGTGGCGATTTGAGTCACTGTTGCCTTTCTATCAGCTCGAACCAGTCTGCCCATTCTCCTCTGACCTCTGGCATCAACAAGGCATTTCCGCCCACAGAACTGCCGCTCACTGGATTTTTTTTCTTTTTCGGGCCATTCTCTGTAAACCCTAGAGATGGTTGTGCGTGAAAATCCCAGTAGATCAGCAGTTTCTGAAATACTCAGACCAGCCCTTCTGGCACCAACAACCATGCCACGTTCAAAGGCACTCAAATCACCTTTCTTCCCCATACTGATGCTCGGTTTGAACTGCAGGAGATTGTCTTGACCATGTCTACATGCCTAAATGCACTGAGTTGCCGCCATGTGATTGGCTGATTAGAAATTAAGTGTTAACAAGAAGTTGGACAGGTGTACCTAATAAAGTGGCCAGTGAGTGTATATATATATATTGTAAGATAGACCTTCCTGAGTGTGTTGGGGGACACTCGCTTAGCACGGCATTCAGTCACACAGGCACGGGTTTTCACTTAAACAGACTATCCGGTTTACTTTATGCAGCATGAACCGGTTCATGCACAGTTCATTATATACATTTTATACGGCTTCAACTCACAGTCACTAAATACACCGGACTTCTCACTTTGTCCAGTTACCATGGGTAACCGTACGCCGAACAGTTCATCAATGTCCATGGAACACAACAAGCACCAACAGTCTGTTCCACTTGCAGATAATTCTCTGCCATTATAATAGCCCCCTTCCTGGGTGTTACCTTTCTGGAGCTCCTGCTCCACATGCTGACCTCCTGTCAGCCCTTTCTCCTGGGAAGCTGCCGAACTGGGATCACCGTCCCGGACAATGCCTTGCTCACCAGGCCACCTGACAGTCCAGATCCTCAGACGGGCTGTATATCCCCCAATGCAGTGCCGTTGCAGACTCTGCATACATTCGGCCTTTCGGTGCCCCCTTCAGGACGTCTGTCCCCACCTGGGACCGTTCAACACACAGGCCACTGCGTGTGCTGTTCAGGACGTCCGTCCCCACTTGGGACCGTCCAACACACAGGACTCCTTCAGGGATCCTATCCTACTCCCAGGATCTCCTAACACATAAATCTTTCAGTGTGCTATTCAGGGATCTGACCCTACTCCCAGGATCTCCCAACACACAAGTCTACCATGTGCTATTCAGGGAAATATCACTCCTAACACATAGGCTTCCAGACCTTTGCACTCGGACCATACAGATCCAAACACTCTCCACTACAGAGACCCTGTGACCACACCATGGTCACCTTATGTAACTGTAACCACTCCCATAGGTGGAAGGTATGTGTGGTTAGCCAGTCCCGCCCAGCTCTCTCACTAACCCTGCAAGCCTCCTTTTACAACTAAACAAATACTTGTGAGACTACAGGTCCCAGAACAACAAGCTTACAGCGCAGACTCCCTCTGTGACACATACCGACCATTTACAATAATTCCAGTCACTATCTCATTATCACCATTACAGTTACACCTTCATGCATATCCTGAAAAGCACATACAGCACCCCCTAACTGCAGCATGGGTCACTGCATCACTATATATATATATATCAAGCAAGTCACAAAGAAAAAAAGTTAGAAGCGGCACCACTCTCTTACAGAGGATATCTGAAGGTGTATTATAAGGAGAAAAAAATGCCTCCACAGACGTATTTAAGTACAGCGGTGCTAGCGTTGGAAACAACAGTCTCAAATATGGAACCAAAGAAGAATAAACGCAGCACTCACCGGCACCGTGGTCAAAATCTTCTTTATTGCGGTATAAAATACAACATCTTCACGGCACGGGGGAGTGAAGTGGAAGGAGCATGTGAGGCGGGACGTCCCGCCTCACATGCTCCTTCCACTTCACTCCCCCGTGCCGTGAAGATGTTGTATTTTATACCGCAATAAAGAAGATTTTGACCACGGTGCCGGTGAGTGCTGCGTTTATTCTTCTTTGGTTCCATATATATATATATATATATCTACTATATAATTGTCTAAGGGTACTTCCGTCTTTCTGTCTGTCTGTCTGTCGCGGTTATTCGTTCGCTGATTGGTCTCGCCAGCTGACTGTCATGGCTGCTGCGACCAATCAGCAACGCGCACAGTCCGGAAAAAAATGGCCGCTCCTTACTCCCCGCACTCACTGCCCGGCGCCCGCATACACCCCTCCGGGCATCCCCCAATCACAGGGATAATGCCGACGGTAACGGACTGCGTTATGCCACGGGTAACGCACTCCGTTACCGCCACTATTAACCCTGTGTGTCCCCAACTTTGTACTATTGACGCTGCCTATGCGGCATCAATAGTACAAAATGAAATGTTAAATAAATTTAAAAAAAAACTGCTATACTCACCCTCTGTAGTCCGCTGAGCCGCTCGCGCAGCCCCCCTTCTTCAGTTGCAGGTTGCGGTTGCAAAGATGGTATGGCAGAAGGACCTGCCATGACGTCACGGTCATGTGACCACGACGTCATCACAAGGCCTGCGCGCCTGCGCGCCTGCGCGGAAAGGACCTGACGTGACGTCACGGTCATGTGACCGCTACACGGTCATGTGACCGCCACATCATCACAGGTCCTGCGCTCAGACCAACCCTGGGACCGGAAGCTGCCGTGGACTACAAGGGGCCCTCGGAAAGGTGAGAATATGTTTATTTTTTATTTTTTAACCTGTGACAAACGTGGCTGGGCAATATACTACGTGACTGGCCAATATACTATGTGGCTCTGTGCTGTAAACTACTTCGCTGTGCAATATACTACATGGCTCTGTGCTGTATACTACGTCACTGGGCAATATACTACGTAACTGGGCAATATACTACGTGACTGGGCAATATACTACGTCGCTGGGCAATATACTAAGTAGCTGGGCAATATACTACGGCGCTGGGCAATATACTACGTGGCTGGCCAATATACTACGTCACTGGGCAATATACTAAGTCACTGGGCAATATACTACGTGGCTGGCCAATATACTACGTCACTGGGCAATATACTACGTCACTGGGCAATATACTACGTCACTGGGCAATATACTACGTCACTGGGCAATATACTACGTGGCCTGTGTAATATACTATGTGGCTGGGCAATATACTACGTGGACATGCATATTCTAGAATACCCGATGCTTTAGAATCGGGCCACCATCTAGTATATATATATACATATACAGTGCCTACAAGTAGTATTCAACCCCCTGCAGATTTAGCAGGTTTAATAAGATGCAAATAAGTTAGAGCCTTCAAACTTCAAACAAGAGCAGGATTTATTAACAGATGCATAAATCTTACAAACCAAAAAGTTTTGTTGCTCAGTTAAATTTTTATAAATTTTAAACATAAAAGTGTGGGTCAATTATTATTCAACCCCTAGGTTTAATATTTTGTGGAATAACCTTTGTTTGCAATTACAGCTAATAATCGTCTTTTATAAGACCTGATCAGGCCGGCACAGGTCTCTGGAGTTATCTTGGCCCACTCCTCCATGCAGATCTTCTCCCAAGTTATCTAGGTTATTTGGGTGTCTCATGTGGACTTTAATCTTGAGCTCCTTCCACAAGTTTTCAATTGGGTTAAGGTCAGGAGACTGTCTAGGCCACTGCAACACCTTGATTTTTTGCCTCTTGAACCAGGCTTTGGTTTTCTTGGCTGTGTGCTTTGGGTCGTTGTCTTGTTGGAAGATGAAATGACGACCCATCTTAAGATCCTTGATGGAGGAGCGGAGGTTCTTGGCCAAAATCTCCAGGTAGGCCATGCTATCCATCTTCCCATGGATGCGGACCAGATGGCCAGGCCCCTTGGCTGAGAAACAGCCCCACAGCATGATGCTGCCGCCACCATGCTTGACTGTAGGGATGGTATTCTTGGGGTCGTATGCAGTGCCATCCAGTCTCCAAACGTCATGTGTGTGGTTGGCACCAAAGATCTCGATCTTGGTCTCATCAGACCAGAGAACCTTGAACCAGTCAGTCTCAGAGTCCTCCAAGTGATCATGAGCAAACTGTAGACGAGCCTTGACATGACGCTTTGAAAGTAAAGGTACCTTACGGGCTCGTCTGGAACGGAGACCATTGCGGTGGAGTACGTTACTTATGGTATTGACTGAAACCAATGTCCCCACTGCCATGAGATCTTCCCGGAGCTCCTTCCTTGTTGTCCTTGGGTTAGCCTTGACTCTTCGGACAAGCCTGGCCTCGGCACGGGAGGAAACTTTCAAAGGCTGTCCAGGCCATGGAAGGCTAACAGTAGTTCCATAAGCCTTCCACTTCCGGATGATGCTCCCAACAGTGGAGACAGGTAGGCCCAACTCCTTGGAAAGGGTTTTGTACCCCTTGCCAGCCTTGTGACCCTCCACGATCTTGTCTCTGATGGCCTTGGAATGCTCCTTTGTCTTTCCCATGTTGACCATGTATGAGTGCTGTTCACAAGTTTGGGGAGGGTCTTAAATAGTCAGAAAAGGCTGGAAAAAGAGATAATTAATCCAAACATGTGAAGCTCATTGTTCTTTGTGCCTGAACTACTTCTTAATACTTTAGGGGAACCAAACAGAATTCTGGTGGGTTGAGGGGTTGAATAATAAATGACCCTCTGAAAAGACTTTTCACAATTTAAAAAAAAAATAAACAAAGAAATAACATTCTTTTTTGCTGCAGTGCATTTCACACTTCCAGGCTGATCTACAGTCCAAATGTCACAATGCCAAGTTAATTCCAAATGTGTAAACCTGCTAAATCTGCAGGGGGTTGAATACTACTTGTAGGCACTGTATATATATATATATATATATATATATATATATATATATAAAGACAAGGAAAACACAACAGGCATTGTAAGACAATCTAATCAACATATCTTAGAGAAAACAATCCATCTAGATATAACAAGCCTGTAAATGGAGCAGTGTGGGACACACTGATATTTGCTTAAAGCCAAACCACAGAAGAAGATGAAATAGTGCAATAGTCCAAAAAGTAGAAAAATCATACAAAAGTTTATTTAAAAAATACTTGAACAAAGACCATGGACAAAAATATGGGTTAAAAGAGGCGACAAAAAACATGGAGCTCAGGGAGCAGTGCAGCGATCCCCATAATATGAAGCAAATGCATAGTACTATATACATGAAATAAGTTCAATCCATGAAAAAGTTCTACATCAGTGGCAGTGTAAAATTATGCATATCAAGCCGAGAACAGCCAAGGGGTACCCTGAAGAAGGACTACTCCGAAACGCGCGTCGGGGTGGGCGGGAGATGGCGCGATTCCCCTGTTTGGTCATCGGTATGTTTTCCACCTATATTTTCATCTAATATGCTTAGGCAATTTTCCCATGTGTTCTTGGCTTGGTAAACCAGACTACCCTGGAAGGGGCATGACTAAGCAGCTACTTTGGTGTTCACTGGAGCCTCTGATGGTGAGGTCAGGCTTTTGTGGTAGGTAGCTGCCAGGTACCACTCCAGGGTGGTGTCTGGCTGTGGCTGCTGATCTCACAGGTTATTGGAACACTGGCAGGCAGGCCGGTATGACTGAGACACTGGCAGGCAGGTGGGTATGACTGAGACACTAGCAGGCAGCTGGGCACGGCTGGCACTCTGGCAGGACGGGCAGACACGGCTGGTACTCTGGCAGGACAGGTACTGACTAGGTAGGGACCAGAATACAGGTAGGTATATGGAAAATGGTAGGGACCTGTTCAAACAGGAGGGTATATGGGAACAGGTAGGAACCTGACCCATATTTTGCAGAAAGGAAGTAGACCAGGACCGCAAGGAGCAGATGCAAGCAGAACTACAGGAGGCGGAGCTAAGAGCAGAACATAGGCGGTGAAGCTAAGAACAGAACTGCAGGAGGCAGAGCTAAGAGCAGAGCTGAGGGAGGAAGAGCAAAGGGCAGAACCGCTGGAGGAAGAGCTAAGAGCAGAACCGTTGGCAGCGGAGCCAAGAGCAGAACCACTGGAGGCGGAGCCAAGAGCAGAACCACTGGAGGCAGAGCCAAGAGCAGAACTGCTGGAGGCGGAGCCAAGAGCAGAACCACGCAGAGCCACAGGTTGCAGCAAGCAGAGCAGAGAAGCGCAGGGCCACAAGTTGTCACTGGCAGAGCAGAGCCGCAATGTGCGCAGCAGAGCAGAACCACAAGTTTGCGGCGAGCAGAGCAGGAAGGTGCAGAACCGCAGGTTGTGGCGAGCAGAGCAGGAAGGAATGGAACAAGGGAACGCACAGCTGAGTGGGAAAGGCAACAGACAAGGAAACAACAGGAAAAGATATAGACCAGAGTACAGACAGGGAGAGATATGGGAAGAAGAACAAGACAAGGATTTAGGCCTGGGTATGCAGCCACCAGAATGGCAGAGACAGGACAGGACCTAGCAGCTCAGTAGAAAGGGAGAAATTTGCTCAGGCCTCCTCCAATGGGTAGGTATGCCTTAAGTATCAGAGGCCTCTTGGCAATTGGCCAGAGACATCTTAGGAAGATGCACACAGTCTCAATAAGAAACAGGAATTGCCTGTGCCACCCCCCTATGCACACAGCCAGGAAGCATGCACAGAGCATGCAGGAGACATGAGGCACACAGCATGGAACCGGCAGAAGACAGAACTCACAGCATGACCCGGAGCAGTAAGTAAGTTGATGTATCAGGCAGGTGGGGGATGGAGGCCATGCAGTGATGCCGGCAGGGTTGTTACAGCTAGGCAGATAGCTACGGGCTGATATGAATAGCCTAGGAAGGGGCCATAAATATTGGTCCCCTCCCAGACTAAAAACACTAGCCTTCAGCCACAGAAATGATGCCCCCATTACTAAATCCATAGTGATATTATAAAAAATATACACCCTAAATAGAGTAGTTTATTTGAAATAATGACACAGACTCCTTTAATGAATATACATTTACCAAAAACACATATAGTCACATCAACCTCCAAACCACTGAATCCAATGTCTCCTGTAACAGAATTAAAATAATAAACAACCATATTCCTCACCTGTCCGCCGAGAACCTAATAATCCATTTGACGCGTATAGCTTTGCGTCATCCAGATGGCAGACTGCATTGTCTGCATTGTTGCATGATGGGACTATACATCCTGCCATCCAACAAAGAAAGTCTTCATGCTCACGGTGCAGTCAGAAAGGTCCTGGGAGTTCACAGACAATTATTATTATTATAGCCAATTAACTCAGTTCAACTCACTGACATCAATGCTAGCGCTGTTAGAACTTTTCCCACTTTTCGCTCAGACATCAGTGAGTTGAGCTTACTTCATTGCCTGTGAACTGCCAGGACCTTTCTGACGGCACCACGAGCATGAGAAAGTTCTCACGCTGGCAGTGATGTCACTGAGGTGAAAGGAATTGTGGAGCAAGCACATGCAGCTCAGTGTCTCTGTTAGATGGGAGGCTGCATAGTTGCATCATGCACCAATGCAGCCTGTCATCTAGATGTAGTAGACAGCTCCTGATGTGACAGCTGTATAGGTGAGATCGTCGTGGGACACTCGTGCATCGGACCAGGGAGTATTTGTGTTGGTTTATTATTTATTTTTTATTTTTTACAGGAGATTGAGGGTATCGCAGGAATTAGGTGTAACAATAAAGATGGCCAAATTATGTAGTGTTTTATTTCATTAAAAAACTTTATTCTGGCTGTGTGTTTATTTAACCCTTTCACAACTGTAGGATTAGTAATGGATAGGTGTCTTATTGACACCTCTCCATTTCTAAGCTGGCTTGATGTCACCTTACAATGCAAAGGTGACATTAACCCCCTATTACCCCATATGCCACCACTACAGGGCAGTGGGAAGAAAGAGGCTAAGGGCCATTTCTGGGGCAGCTGTGTGCTGGTGTTTGTAGCCGGGGGAGGGGGGGCAATAACCATGGCCCCTTCCTAGGCTATAAATATCAGCCGACAGCTGTCTGCATAGCATTTTATGGCTATTAATTATAGGGGGACCCCAAGTCATTTTTGGGGGGCTTCCCCCTATTTTAATAGCAAGTAAAGGCTAAAGATACAGCTGCGGGCTGATAAATCCTGGGAATATCCATGGGTATTAACCCCTTCCTAGTCTATAAACATCGGCCCCCAGTCGCTGGCTTTCCCTCTCTGGCGCAGAAAATTGCATGGGAGCCCACACCTTTTTTTTCAATTTTTTTAAAATTAAGCAGATATTGCGTTTAAGGCCGTGGTCACACTTGCAAGAAACTTGCACGAGTCTCGCACCTCAATAACCGACACTGTCGGGACTAGAGTGAGCGGCTGCATGTATTTCTATGTAGCTGAACGCTCCGGTCCGAGTGCCGGCGGCAGTGCCAGGTACTGAGGTGCGAGACTCGTGTGAGTTTCTCGCAAGTGTAACTCCGGCCTAACGCAGATTTTGTCTGTGTGTGTGTGTGTGTCTTTATTTAACTCTCTATGTACCATTTTATTATGTTTATTACTAAACATCGGGCTTGGTATTATCTATTTATCTATCTATCTATCTATCTATCTATCTATCTATCTATCTATCTATCTATCTATCTATAGATCGATGTATCAATCTATCTATAGATATAGCTATCCATCTATCTATAGATATATCTATCTATAGATAGATAGATATATCTATAGATAGTTAGATATATCTATAGATAGATAGATACAGGGTGGGCCATTTATATGGATAGACCTGAGTGGGCCATGTATAAGGATACACCTAAATAAAATGGGAATGGTTGGTGATCTCAACTTCCTGTGGCACATTAGTATATGGGAGGGTGAAAACTTTTCAAGATTGGTGGTGACCATGTCGGCCATTTTGAAGCCCGACATTTTGAATCCAACTTTATAAATGGCCCACCCAGTTGTATCCATATAACTGGCCCACCCTGTATATCGACAGATAGATAGATAGATCTATAGATAGATAGATTGCTCTATCTATAGATCTGTCATCTATCTATCAATCAATATATCTATCTATTGTGAGGCAGAGACCTCTGTTACAGCTAGAGGGTGCTGTTTGTTCTCCCCAGGATGCGCACAGAGGCGTAGTGAGGCCATGAGGGGGGGTTGTACAATTGTTAAAAGCCCTGTAGTATAAAGAGGTTTTAGAATTGAGCCCCGTCATCATGATGACTGTTATTTATGGTAAACACAGGTGCAGGCACATCTTCACAATGAGGGACAGGCCTTCTTGCAGATTCCATGTTACTCCCATTTTCGTTTCTTATGCTTATTGAATCCTTGCACTTGCACTGCACAGAAATAACAGTCATCATGATGATTTTTTGGCTCTCTCCACACCATTGGAACACCAAATTTGAAGCTTTTTCTTTGTCCTTTGCTCCATTTTCGTAATAATTCGATACATGCTTTGCACACTATGTGTGGTGCCCAAAACTTGTCTTGGTCCCCAAGCATAACCCCAAAATAGGCAAAATACACTTTTTTTTACGAAGTCTGTTATGTTTCTTCTATGTTTTGGCAGCGTGTATTCACCACAAATGTAACAGAATGAGTCTGGATCGTTAAGACAACTTCTTCTTGATGAGTTCATGCTTTTCACTGGAAAACAGACAACAGCATAAAGTTAGTGCAAAAATCAAGCTATGAACAAACTTTTAGAACACTAATTAACACAAAACTATATTGAGAACTGCTCAGTTCAAGTACTAATCCAAAGAAATTAATGAGATGATGCGTCACATTTACCAACAAGTGCTATAAATAAGATACCAAAAATGTCAAAAACTTGAGCCAATCTGGCAAAACTGATGACATATTCAGAATCAGCACCCCAAAAATACCCTAAATTCATTAAAATATTTTGGACACCAGAAAAAAAATTTTTTTTTGTTGACCTGTGTTATCTATCTATCTATCTATCTATCTATCTATCTATCTATCTATCTATCTATCTATCTATCTATCTATCTATCTAAGATCTATCTATCTATAGATCTATATGTCTGAGATCTATCTATCTATTATCTATCTATATATATATAGATCTATCTATCTATCTATCTATCTATCTATCTATCTATCTATCTAAGATCTATATATCTATCTATATATTATCTATGTAACTATAGATCTATCTATCTCTCTAAGAGCTATCTATCTATTATCTATCTATCTATAGATCTATCTATATATTATCTATCTATAGATCTATCTATTTATAGATCTATCTATCATCTATCTATATCATCTATTATCTCTCTGTCTAATATTATTATTTATAAAGCGCCATTAATTCCATGGTGCTGTACATGAGAAAAGGGGTTATAGATAACGTTTATAGTAAACAAATTTACAATGACAGACTGGTGCAGAGGGGAGAGGACCCTGTCCTTGCGGACTTACATTCTACGGGATCTATCTATCATCTATCTATCTATCCATCTATCGATATTTCTATAGATCTATCATCTATCTATCAATACATCTATCTATAGATCTATCTATCATCTATCTCTCTCTATCTATCTATTATCTATCTATCAATAGATCTATCTAAGATCTATCTATCTATTATCTATCTATAAATCTATATATCTATAGAACTATCCAAATAAATTCAAAAAAAGAGGAAACACTCCATCATTTAGTTAAAAAACGTGCAGGGTTAAGGCTATGTTCACACGATGCGGTTTTTGCTGCGGATCCGCAGCGGATTTGCAGCTGCGGATCCGCAGCGGATTTGCAGCTGCGGATCCGCAGCAGTTTTCCATGCAGGGTACAGTACAATGTTATCCTATGGAAAACAAAATCCGCTGTGCAGACGATCCTTTTTATCGCAGGCAAATCCGCGCGGATTTGCCTGCAGAAAAAAAGAAGTACCATGTCAATTCTTTCTGCGGATTCCGCTGCGGGTTTCCAACAGCACCAATAGGAAACTGCAGTTGGAAACCCGCAGTGGAATCCGCAGTAGAAAAAGGACACAAATCCGCGGTGAAAAGCACCGCGGGTTTTCATTGCGGATTTTCCCAAAAAAGGACCTGAAAAATCCGCAGTGAAAAAAGGATTGTGTGAACAAGCCCTTAATCGACCCACATGTCTGGGCGACGTTTCGGCTCTGAATGAGCCTTTCCAGCCTGAGAAAGGCTCATTCACAGCCGAAACGTCACCCAGACATGTGGGTCGATTAAACCCTGCACGTTTTTTAACTAAATGATGGAGTGTTGCCTCTTTTTTTGAATTTATCTAAAGTTGGGACAATTGCACCTGAAGACAAGCAATGTATTGTGCTGTTCCTTTTTTCTATACTATGGATCTATCTATCTATCTCTCTATCTATCTAAGATCTATCTATCTATCTATCTATCTATCTATCTATCTATCATCTATCTATCTATAGATCTATCTATCTCTTTATCTATCTGTGTGTGTAAACATTATTCTTCAATGGAGTATGTAAATGAAGAGGTTGGATAAGAAATGACATCACAATTCTTTTTTTTTGCTAAATAATAGATCTTTATTTAGCCTACAAAAATGCATACAATCTGCATGAAAAAGCGCATGAAAGTCCGCATCTCAGTTCTCATGAACTGCAGCCTCGGAAAAGTTCCCACGCTCGAGTTCATATGAGTTCATCCACCAGAGGGCGCCTCACCGCAACTCAATGTAAGTACAGATCACTCAGCTTTCCTTCATTCCCCGGGGATTACAGACACGAGCGAGTGCATTAGCACAGCTCCTGCCTGTCAAATAATTAACCCCTTCAGATGGATTACTTCGTGGGACGTGACGGTTCATCTGAGGGTATGTATCTTGTGCGTTTATTATTTTGCCAAGCGAGGGTGTTCTGATGGATTGAGAGAGCAATAAAATACTAAAACAACCTGTGTGTTTATTTCATTAAAATAATTTTTAATAATGTGTGTGTGTGTTTTTTAACCCTTTCAGACAATTGGATTAATAATGGATAGGTGTCATCATTGACGCCTCTCCATTATTAATCTGGCTTAATGTCACCTTACAATAGCAAGGTGGCATTAACCCTTCATTACCCCATATCCCACCGCTACAGGAAGTGGGAAGAGAGTGGCCAAGTGCCAGAATAGGCGCATCTTCCAGATGTGCCTTTTCTGGGGTGGCTGGGGGCAGATGTTTTTAGCCACGGGGGGGCCAATAACCATGGACCCTCTCCTGGCTATTAATATCTGCCCTCAGTCACTGGCTTTACTGTTGTGAATTTGGATTCTGGGCTCCCCCGGTGGCCGCTTGTGGAATTGGACTTGTCATCCTCTTTCCTGTTTCACCTGGTTCCATCAGTAGTGGGTGTCGCTATTTAAGCTCATTTCTCTGGTGGTTTCTTGCCGGTCAACAATGTTATCTGATGCCTCTCAGTGCTTGTTCCTGCTTCTAGACAACTACTAGTTAAGTTGGACTTTTGTCCATGTTTTGTTTTGCCTATTTGTTCCAGTTCACAGCTGAAGTTTTGTTACTGTGTCTGGAAAGCTCTCGTTGATCAGGGATTGCTACTCTGGCGTTATGAGTTAATGCCAGAGTTTAAGGTAATCTCTGGATGGTGTTTTGTTAGTGTTTTTCTGCTGACCATGAAAGTATACTATCTGTCTTCTGCTATCTAGTAAGCGGACCTCAAATTTGCTAAGACTATTTTCCTGCTGCGTTTGTAGTTTCATCTGAACTCACCGTCATTATATGTGGGGGGCTACTGTCTTCTTTGGAATATTTCTCTAGAGGTGAGCCAGGTCTTATATTTCCCTCTGCTAGCTATTTAGGTCTTAGGCCAGAGCTGGGCATCTAGCGATAAATAGGAAATGCTACCTGGCTATTTCTAGTTGCGCGGCAGGCTTAGTTCATGGTCAGTATAGTTCCATCTTCCGAGAGCTTGTCCCTCTATAGGCTTGCTATGATCTCTGCCTGCAGAGATCATGACAGTTTGACCGGCCATTAAAGTGTTAAAGACCCAGGTTGAGAAAGGAGAGTTATAAGAAGTCTGCTGGAATTTTTTTTTTTTTTTTTTTTTTTTTTCCTCCAGTCTGCCTTGCTGCAGTCTTTTTTCTCTCTCTCCTCCTAATCTCTGTATGCTCTGTGTGCACCTGACAATAATGGATCTCCAGAGTGTAACTGCGGGTTTGAATAATCTCATCACGAAAGTACAAAATTTACAAGATTTTGTGGTACATGCTCCGGTATCTGAGCCGAGAATTCCTTTGCCGGAGTTCTTCACAGGGAATAGAGCTAGCTTCCAGAATTTCTGAAATAATTGTAAGCTTTATTTGTCCCTGAAGTCTCGTTCAGCTGGAGACCCTGCTCAGCAGGTTAGGATTGTGATTTCCTTGCTCAGGGGTGACCCTCAAGATTGGGCCTTCTCATTGCCAGCAGGGGATCCTGCGTTACGCGATGTGGATGCGTTTTTTCTGGCCTTGGGCTTGCTTTATGAGGAACCTCATTTGGAACTTCAGGCAGAAAAAACTTTGATGGCACTATCTCAGGGGCAAGACGAAGCTGAAGTTTTCTGCCAAAAATTCCGTAAATGGTCTGTGCTTACTCAGTGGAATGAGTGCGCTTTGGCGGCAACTTTCAGAGAAGGTCTCTCTGATGCCGTTAAGGATGTTATGGTGGGGTTCCCTTTGCCTGCAGGTCTGAATGAGTCCATGACAATGGCTATTCAGATTGATAGGCGTCTGCGGGAGCGTAAACCGGTGCACCATCTGGCGGTGTCTATGGAAAAGACGCCAGAAAGTATGCAGTGTGATAGAATTCTGTCCAGGAGCGAGCGACAGAATTTTAGACGGAAGAATGGATTGTGTTTCTATTGTGGGGATTCTACTCATGTTATATCAGCATGCTCTAGGCGTACAAAGAAGCTTGATAAGTCTGTTTCCATTGGCACCATTCAGTCTAAGTTTATTTTGTCTGTAACCCTGATTTGCTCTTTGTCATCCATTGCCACGGACGCCTATGTTGACTCTGGCGCCGCTCTGAGTCTTATGGATTGGTCCTTTGCCAATCGTTGTGGTTTTAATTTAGAGCCTTTGGAGACTCTTATTCCTCTGAAGGGGATTGACTCCACCCCATTGGCTAATAATAAACCACAATACTGGACACAAGTAACCATGCTTATCAATCCGGATCACCAGGAGATTATTCGTTTCCTGGTGCTGTATAATTTACATGACGATTTGGTACTGGGATTGCCATGGTTGCAGTCTCACAACCCAGTCTTGGACTGGAGAGCAATGTCTGTGTTGAGCTGGGGATGTAAGGGTATTCATGGGGACGTACCTTTGGTTTCTATTTCGTCGTCCATTCCCTCTGAAGTCCCTGAGTTCCTCTCTGATTATCAAGACGTCTTTGACGAACCCAAGCTTGGGTCGTTACCTCCGCACCGTGAGTGCGATTGTGCCATAGATTTGATACCGGGTTGTAAATATCCAAAGGGTCGTTTGTTTAATTTGTCTGTGCCGGAACATGCTGCTATGCGGGAATATATAAAGGAGTCTTTGGAAAAGGGACATATTCGTCCATCTTCTTCTCCCTTGGGAGCTGGGTTTTTCTTTGTCTCAAAAAAAGACGGCTCTTTGAGACCATGTATTGATTATCGGCTTCTGAATAAGATCACTGTTAAGTATCAATACCCATTGCCATTGCTTACTGATTTGTTTGCTCGTATAGAGGGTGCTAAGTGGTTCTCTAAAATTGATCTTCGTGGGGCGTATAATTTGGTGCGGATCAGGCAGGGGGATGAGTGGAAGACCGCATTTAATACGCCCGAGGGCCACTTTGAGTATTTGGTCATGCCTTTTGGTCTTTCTAATGCCCCTTCAGTTTTTCAGTCTTTTATGCATGATATTTTCCGCGATTTTCTGGATAAATTTATGATAATATATCTGGATGATATTCTGATTTTTTCTGATGACTGGGACTCTCATGTCCAGCAGGTCAGGAGAGTTTTTCAGGTTCTGCGGTCTAATTCTTTATGTGTGAAGGGGTCTAAGTGCGTTTTTGGGGTCCAGAAAATTTCCTTTTTGGGGTATATTTTTTCTCCCTCTTCCATTGAGATGGATCCCGTCAAGGTGCAAGCTATTTGTGACTGGACTCAGCCCTCCTCTCTTAAGGGTCTTCAGAGATTTTTGGGCTTTGCCAACTTTTACCGCCGATTTATTGCTGGTTTTTCGGATGTCGTTAAACCACTGACTGATTTGACCAGACAAGGCGCTGATGTTGCTAATTGGTCCCCTCATGCTGTAGAGGCCTTTCAGGAGCTTAAGCGCCGTTTTGCCTCTGCCCCTGTGTTGCGTCAGCCTGATGTGAATCTGCCTTTTCAGGTTGAGGTTGACGCTTCGGAGATCGGAGCTGGGGCAGTGTTGTCGCAGAAAGGTTCCGACTGCTCCGTCATTAGGCCTTGTGCCTTCTTTTCTCGCAAATTTTCGCCCGCAGAGCGGAATTATGATGTTGGGAATCGGGAGCTTTTGGCCATGAAGTGGGCGTTTGAGGAGTGGCGCCATTGGCTCGAGGGGGCTAGGCATCAGGTGGTGGTATTGACTGACCACAAAAATTTGATTCATCTTGAGACTGCCAGACGCCTGAATCCTAGACAGGCGCGCTGGTCTTTATTTTTTTCTCGCTTTAATTTTGTGGTGTCATACCTACCGGGTTCTAAGAATGTTAAGGCAGATGCCCTTTCTAGGAGTTTTGACCCGGACTCTCCTGGTAATTCTGAACCCACAGGTATCCTTAGGGAGGGAGTAATTTTGTCGGCTGTTTCTCCTGATCTGCGGCGGTCCTTGCAAGAGTTTCAGGCGGATAGACCGGATCGTTGTCCGCCTGATAGACTGTTTGTTCCGGATGATTGGACCAGCAGAGTCATCTCTGAGGTACATTCTTCTGCATTGGCAGGTCATCCCGGAATTTTTGGTACCAGGGATTTGGTGGCAAGATCCTTCTGGTGGCCTTCTCTGTCACGAGATGTGCGAGTCTTTGTGCAGTCATGTGACGTTTGTGCTCGGGCCAAGTCTTGTAGTTCTCGGGCTAGCGGACTGCTGTTGCCCTTGCCTATTCCTAAGAGGCCTTGGACACACATCTCGATGGATTTTATTTCAGATCTGCCTGTTTCCCAGAAGATGTCTGTCATCTGGGTGGTCTGTGACCGTTTCTCTAAAATGGTCCATTTGGTTCCTCTGCCCAAGTTGCCTTCTTCTTCTGAGTTGGTTCCTCTGTTTTTTCAGAATGTTGTCCGATTGCACGGTATTCCTGAGAATATTGTTTCTGACAGAGGTACCCAATTTGTGTCTAGATTTTGGCGGGCATTCTGTGCTAGGATGGGCATAGATTTGTCTTTTTCATCTGCTTTTCACCCTCAGACTAATGGCCAGACCGAGCGGACTAATCAGACCCTTGAGACATATCTGAGGTGTTTTGTCTCTGCTGACCAGGATGATTGGGTTGCTTTTTTGCCATTGGCAGAGTTCGCCCTCAATAATCGGGCCAGTTCTTCCACCTTGGTGTCCCCGTTTTTCTGTAATTCGGGGTTTCACCCTCGATTTTCCTCCGGTCAGGTGGAATCCTCGGATTGTCCTGGAGTGGATGCGGTGGTGGAGAGATTGCATCACATCTGGGGGCAGGTTATGGACAATTTGAAGTTGTCCCAGGAGAAGACTCAGCGTTTTGCCAACCGTCATCGTCGTGCTGGTTCTCGGCTTTGTGTTGGAGATTTAGTGTGGTTGTCTTCTCGTTTTGTCCCTATGAGGGTCTCTTCTCCTAAGTTTAAACCTCGGTTCATCGGCCCTTATAGAATATTGGAGATTCTTAATCCTGTTTCTTTCCGTTTGGACCTCCCTGCGTCCTTTTCCATTCATAACGTTTTTCATCGGTCGTTATTGCGCAGGTATGAGGTACCTGTTGTGCCTTCAGTTGAGCCTCCTGCTCCGGTGTTGGTTGAGGGTGAGTTGGAGTACGTTGTGGAGAAAATTTTGGACTCTCGTGTTTCCAGACGGAAACTCCAGTATCTGGTCAACTGGAAGGGTTACGGCCAGGAGGATAATTCTTGGGTCAATGCATCTGATGTTCATGCTTCTGATCTTGTTCGTGCCTTCCATAGGGCTCATCCTGGTCGCCCTGGTGGATCTGGTGAGGGTTCGGTGCCCCCTCCTTGAGGGGGGGGTACTGTTGTGAATTTGGATTCTGGGCTCCCCCGGTGGCCGCTTGTGGAATTGGACTTGTCATCCTCTTTCCTGTTTCACCTGGTTCCATCAGTAGTGGGTGTCGCTATTTAAGCTCATTTCTCTGGTGGTTTCTTGCCGGTCAACAATGTTATCTGATGCCTCTCAGTGCTTGTTCCTGCTTCTAGACAACTACTAGTTAAGTTGGACTTTTGTCCATGTTTTGTTTTGCCTATTTGTTCCAGTTCACAGCTGAAGTTTTGTTACTGTGTCTGGAAAGCTCTCGTTGATCAGGGATTGCTACTCTGGCGTTATGAGTTAATGCCAGAGTTTAAGGTAATCTCTGGATGGTGTTTTGTTAGTGTTTTTCTGCTGACCATGAAAGTATACTATCTGTCTTCTGCTATCTAGTAAGCGGACCTCAAATTTGCTAAGACTATTTTCCTGCTGCGTTTGTAGTTTCATCTGAACTCACCGTCATTATATGTGGGGGGCTACTGTCTTCTTTGGAATATTTCTCTAGAGGTGAGCCAGGTCTTATATTTCCCTCTGCTAGCTATTTAGGTCTTAGGCCAGAGCTGGGCATCTAGCGATAAATAGGAAATGCTACCTGGCTATTTCTAGTTGCGCGGCAGGCTTAGTTCATGGTCAGTATAGTTCCATCTTCCGAGAGCTTGTCCCTCTATAGGCTTGCTATGATCTCTGCCTGCAGAGATCATGACACTTTACCATTCTGGCGGTGAAAATTGCGCGGGAGCCCACGCCACTTTTTTCCGCCATTTAACCCTTTATTTGCGCAGCTACAGCGCCTACATTTTGCACATACACACTACTAACAGTAGTGTGGAATATGCAAAAAAAAAGGGGATATGAGATGGTTTACTGTATGTAAACCATGTCTCATATCCTGTCGGGTTTGTGCAGGAGAAATGAGAAGCCGGCAATTGACTTACCGGCTTTTCACAGGTATCGCGCTGCATTAAATATACATGCAGAATATATATATATATGTGTCTCAATGACATATATATATATATATATATATATATATATATATATATATATATATATATATACTGTATATATGTTTTACCGAACATTTGAGCACATAAATCCATTAGATGTCGGTTTTGCAGGCCTGCGAGAAAATATCGCAGTACGGATGCCATACGGATTAAAAAAACCGGCCGTAAAAAACGGACCGTATTGTCTTACGCTGAGTGTGACACCGGCCTAATAGAAACATATGCACCACTTCTGCATCTATCAACCACTCCTGGTTTTGGCTTACAAATGCTGATGTAAAATACTGACCAAATACTGCTAGTGTGATGGCAGCCTGAAAATGTAAAATCTGTGGCTAACACAACATTTTTGTAGTAAAAATGTAATTATTTTTTCTTCAGTGCCCAATGGTACAAAATTATGTGACACCTGTGGGGTCAATATGATCACTGCAACCCTAAATTAATTCATAAAGAGCTGTAGCTTGTATAATGGGGTCACTTGTGAGGAGTTTTGCTGCTCTGGCACCCGCAAACTATAACAATAAAATCTGCACTATAATATGGAGCCCCTTCCCTTCTGGGCTTTGCACTGTGCCTGAAAATTATTTCCCATTTACATGTAGTGTATTGGTGCACTCAGTAGAAATTTTTACAACAAACAGATCAATTTTTTCCTTAGAAAAATTAAAAACCTTGGGCCTAAAACAACATTTTAGTGGTAAAAATGTAATTTATTCTTTCTTCACTGCCCAATAGCATAACATTTTGTGTGGTACATGTGATGTCAATATGATAACTGCACCCTTAAATTACCGTATATACTCGAGTATAAGCCGAGATTTTCAGCCCAAATTTTTGGGCTGAAAGTGCCCCCTCGGCTTATACTCGAGTCACGGTCGGCGGGTGAGAGGGCGCTGAGGCATACTTACCTGCTTCCGGGGCTCCTGGCGCTCCCCCTGCCCGTCCCACGGTCTTCGGTGCCGCAGCTCTTCCCCTGTTCAGCGGTCACATGGGACCGCTCATTAGAGAAATGAATAGGCTGCTCCACCTCCCATAGGGGCGGAGCCGCATAATTCATTTCTCTAATCAGCGGTGCCGGTGACCGCTGACAGAGGAAGAGGCTGCGGCACCGAAGACCAGCTGTCCGGGGGAAGGAGCGGGACGCCGGGAGCAGGTAAGTATTACATATTTACCTTCCCTCGTTCCACCCGCCGGGCGCCGCTCAGTCTTCGCGTCCTCTAGCTCTGACTGTTCAGGTCAGAGGGCGCGATGACGCATATAGTGTGCGCGCCGCCATCTGCCTGATCAGTCAGTGCAGAGAGACGCCGGGACGGGACGCTGAGGAGCTGCAAGCAAGAGAGGTGAGTATGTGTTTTGCTTTTTTTATTGCAGCAGCAGCAGCAATGGCACAGATTTATGTGGAGTATCTATGGGGCAACGGTGCAGAGCACTATATATAAGGCACAGCTTTATGTGGAGCATCTATGGGGTAACGGTGCAGAGCACTATATATAAGGCACAGCTTTATGTGGAGCATCTATGGGGCAACGGTGCAGAGCACTATATATAAGGCACAGCTTTATGTGGAGCATCTATGGGGCAACGGTGCAGAGCACTATATATAAGGCACAGCTTTATGTGGAGCATCTATGGGGCCATAATCAAAGGTCAAAGGTGCAGAGCATTATATATGGCACAGCTATCTATGGGGCCATAATCAAAGGTGCAGAGCACTATATATGGCACAGCTATCTATGGGGCCATAATCAAAGGTGCAGAGCATTGTATATGGCACAGCTTTCTATGGAGCATCTATGGGGCCATAATGAACTGTGCAGAGCATTATAAATGGCACAGCTTTATGTGGAGCATCTATGGGGCCATAATGAACGGTGCAGAGCATTATATGTGGCACAGCTTTATGTCGAGCATCTATGGGGCCATAATGAACGGTATGGAGCATCTATTTTTAATTTTGAAATTCACCGGTAGCTGCTGCATTTTCCACCCTAGGCTTATACTCGAGTCAATAAGTTTTCCCAGTTTTTTGTGGCAAAATTAGGGGGGTCGGCTTATACTCGGGTCAGCTTATACTCGAGTATATACGGTAATTAATTGGAGAGTATAGTTTGTAAAATGAGGTCATACATTTGGTGGTTTCTATAGTTCTGGCACTTCCGTTCTGAGCTTTGTACTGTGCCCCAAAAGTAGTTTTCGACTACAAATGGGCTATTAGCGTACTAAGGAGAAATTGCACAACAAATTTTGATGTCCATTTTCTCCTGCTATCATTGTGAAAATGAAAAACTTTGGGCTAAAACAACAGTTTTGTGGGAATTTTTTTTCCATTTTCACAGATCACCATTGTAAAATTCTGTGAAGCACCTGGGGGTTCAAGGTGCTCACAACACATCTAGATAAATTCTTTGAGAGGTTTAGATTCTAAAATGGGGTCACTTGTGGGGTTTTCCACTGTATAGGCACACCAGGGGCTCTCCAAACACGAGATGACACCCGCACACAATTCCATCAAAGTCTGTGTTCCAAACGTCATTCCTTCATTTCTAAAGGTACCGTCACACTGAGCAACTTTCCAATGAGAACGACAGCGATCCGTGACGTTGCAGCGTCCTGGATAGCGATCTCGTTGTGTTTGACACACAGCAGCGATCAGGATCCTGCTGTGACATCGCTGGTCGGAGCTAGAAGTCCAGAACTTTATTTCGTCGCTGGATCACCCGCTGTCATCGCTGGATCGGTGTGTGTGACACCGATCCAGCGATGTGTTCGCTTGTAACCAGGGTAAACATCGGGTTACTAAGTGCAGGGCCGCGCTTAGTAACCCGATGTTTACCCTGGTTACCATTGTAAATTTAAAAAAAAACAAAACAGTACATACTTACATTCCGGTGCCTGTCACGTCCCTCGCCGTCAGCTTCCCGCACTGACTGTGAGCGCCGGCCGTAAAGTAAAAGCAGAGCACAGCGGTGACGTCACCGCTGTGCTGTGCTTTACGGCTGGCACTGACACAGGCAGTGCGGGAAGCTGACGGCAAGGGACGTGACAGACACCGGAATGTAAGTATGTACTGTTTTTTTTTTTTACATTTACAATGGTAACCAGGGTAAACATCGGGTTACTAAGCGCGGCCCTGCGCTTAGTAACCCGATGTTTACCCTGGTTACCTGGGGACTTCGGCATCGTTGGTCGCTGGAGAGCTGTCTGTGTGACAGCTCTCCAGCGACCACACAACGACTTACCAACGATCACGGCCTGGTCGTATCGCTGGTCGTGATCGTTGGTAAATCGTTTAGTGTAACGGTACCCTAAGCCCTGCCAAGCGCCTAAACAGTAGTTTCACCACTCATAAGAGGTATTGGCATACTCAGGAGAAATTGCACAGCAAACTGTATAATGCAATTTCTCTTGTTACCCTTGTGAAAATAAAAAATTGAGATTAAATAACTTTTGTGAGAAAAAAATGTGTTTTTTTATTTTATAAAAAACCTACAAAAAACAAAATGAACAACAACCCTGCTGTAACTAAATAAGTAAAAAGCAAAAGTGCATCTAAATAACACAGAGTTCTTAGCAACACTGTTTTTGATCAAAAATAGCATAAAAGCCATCCCACTGTCAGCAAGGTGCCCTGATCGGGAAGGTCCTTCGCTGTCTAATATTATAAACCTTACCATGTGTCAGAGTTGACCTCAGTGTGTGAATAAGGGCAGACAAAAGGACCGGGTCTTGATCTATGGACATCAGTCTGGGGAAGCCTTTAAATGTAATTTCCAGCTCAGGTGAGGGAGGACACACCCCGGCTTGCAAAAAATGCAAAAATACAAATAAAAAACACAAAGATTGAGCTTGATTCAAGTTGGCACACATGCAGCACATAAACGCATGCTCACATTGACCATAAAGCATACAAAACCAACAAAAAACAAAATGATCAAAAACCCTGCTGTAACTAAATAAGTAAAAAGCAAAAGTGCATCTAAATTACATCGGGTTCTTAGTCAGGGCTGTCCCACACGTCCAGATAATTCCGGTACCGGAATAAATCGGTACCGGAGTTATCCGTGTCCGTGTGCCTGGGAACTCACGGAGGCCATACGTGCGGCACACGTGTGCCGCCCGTATGGCGAGTGGGTACCACACGGAGCGTGTGGTACCCACTCTGCATGGTGCTGAAGCTGCGATTCATATCTTCCCTGCAGCAACGTTTGCTGTAGAGAAAATATGAAGAATAGTGTTTAAAATAAAGATCCATGTGTCCGCCGCCCCCCCACCCCCTGTGCGCCCCCCCGCTGGTCAGAAAATACTTACCCGCTCCCTCGCTGCTTCCTGGTCTGGCCGCGGCTTCTCCTGCATGCGGTCACGTGGGGCCGATCATTTACAGTCATGAATATGTGGCTCCACCTCCCATAGGGGCGGAGCCGACTATTCATGATTGTAAATGATCGGCCCCACGTGACCGCATACAGTAGGAGGCGCGGCCAGACCAGGAAGGAGCGAGGGAGCGGGTAAGTATTTTCTGACCAGCGGGGGGGCGCACAGGGGGTGGGGGGGCGGCGGACACATGGATCTTTATTTTTAACACTATTCTTCATATTTTCTCTATAGCAAACGCTGCTACAGGGAAGATATGAATACCGGCTTCAGCACCATGTGGGGGGGACAGCGCTTACTGTAGCGCTGTCTCCTGCACGCACACGGACCCCAGACGGAGAAGACTTCCTTGGACGGACATTCCTTACTGCATGACAACAACACCAGGAGTTCAATGCTATTTCTACACGGCGGGTGAGCTTGCTACTTATTTCTTTCACCGCTGTTTTTATATGAACCATACAGGTTCTTGTACCTTTTGCCTATTGGTTTCCCTAAATCTGTGAAGCAGACATTTAGTTGCTTTTTCCAGCGCGAACCTGTATACACGGTCAGGTGTATATATAATTATTTCATTTAGTTTATTGCACAATTTCATTTTGTGGGGAATTGTTGGTTTCGCTGCAGGATCATTCCAACTGTGACACTTGGCGCCACTTTTTATTATTAGTCTTAGTAATACTGTTTTTGATCAAAAATAGCATAAAAGCCATCCCACCATCAACAAGGTCACCTGTTATGATCCCAGTGGCTGGGGATCACAGGAAATACCAGCTAAGTTACTAAGCAAAGAACAAGCTCTAGGGAGGTGGTAACTGGACTGACCGCAAATCTGATCCTATCCAAACACACTAAAGGTAGCCGGTGAACGTGCCTAAAATCCTGGACGTCTCAACGCAGCCTGAGAAACTGACTACCCCTAAAGAGAAAGCAAGACCTCACTTGCCTCAAGAGAAATAACCCCAAGGATATAGGAAGCCCCCAACAAATAATAACGGTGAGGTAAGGAGAAAAGACACACGTAGGAATGAAAACAGATTCAGCAAATGAGGCCCGCTAATACTAGATAGCAGAAAACAGATAGAGAACTGTGCGGTCAGCAAAAAACCCTACCAAAATATCCACGCTGAGAATTCAAGACCCCCACACCAACTAACGGTGTGGGGGGGAGAAACTCAGCCCCCTAGAGCTACCAGCAAGCTGAGAAATCACATATTAGCAAGCTGGACAAGAAACATATTGAACACAGATGATCAAAAAATGAACAAAACGGAAACTTAGCTTCTCTTGAAGAGACTGGTAGCAAGGTAGTCAGAAGAAATCAGAATAGCACTGAATACATTGACAGCCGGCAACAAGTGGAAGTGAAACAGAGCTAAATAGGAAACTCCCAAGTGAATAACGAGGCAGCTCATCAGCCACAGACCCGCAGGATAACAAACAAAGCCACCAGGGGGAGCCCAAAACAAAAGTCACACAATACCACCTGTGACCACAAGAGGGAGCCTTAAAACAGAGTTCACAACAGTACCCCCCCCTTGAGGAGGGGTCACCGAACCCTCATCAAAACCCCCAGGGCGATCAGGGTGAGCCACATGGAAGGCACGAACCAAATCGGCCGCATCGCAGAGGCGACAACCCAGGAATTATCCTCCTGACCATAGCCCTTCCATTTAACCAAATACTGAAGCCTCCGTCTAGAAATACGAGAATCCAAGATCTTCTCCACCACGTATTCCAATTCTCCCTCAACCAGCACAGGGGCAGGAGGCTCAACCGGAGGACCCACAGGCACCACATACCTCCGCAACAACGACCGATGAAACACATTATGAATAGCAAACGATGCTGGGAGGTCCAAACGAAATGACACAGGGTTAAGGACTTCCAAAATCTTATAAGGACCGATAAACCGAGGCTTGAACTTAGGAGAGGAGACCTTCATAGGAACAAAGCGAGAAGACAACCACACCAAGTCCCCAACGCGAAGTCGGGGACCCACACAGTGACGGCGGTTGGCAAAGCACTGAGCCTTTTCTTGTGACAGCTTCAAATTGTCCACAACATGATTCCAAATCTGATGCAACCTATCCACCACAACATCCACTCCAGGACAGTCAGAAGGCTCCACCTGACCCGAGGAAAAATGAGGATGAAACCCCGAATTACAAAAAAAGGAGAAACCAAAGTAGCAGAACTAGCCCGATTATTAAGGGCAAACTCGGCCAATGGCAAAAAAGTCACCCAGTCGTCCTGATCAGCAGAAACAAAACATCTCAAATAGGTTTCCAAGGTCTGATTAGTTCGTTCGGTTTGGCCATTCGTCTGAGGATGGAAGGCCGACGAAAAAGACAAATCAATGCCCATCTTAGCGCAAAAGGTCCGCCAAAATCTAGACACAAACTGGGATCCTCTGTCGGAAACAATATTTTCAGGGATCCCATGCAAGCGAACCACATTTTGAAAAAACAGCGGAACCAACTCGGAGGAGGAAGGCAACTTAGGCAAGGGCACCAAATGGACCATCTTAGAAAAACGATCACACACCACCCATATGACAGACATTCTCTGAGAGACAGGGAGATCCGAAATAAAATCCATGGAAATGTGCGTCCAAGGCCTCTTCGGGACAGGCAAAGGTAACAGCAAACCACTGGCACGAGAACAGCAAGGCTTAGCCCGAGCACAAATTCCACAAGACTGCACAAAGGAACGCACATCCCGCAACAAGGAAGGCCACCAAAAGGACCTGGCCACCAAATCTCTGGTACCAAATATTCCAGGATGGCCCGCCAACACCGAAGAATGAACCTCGGAAATAACTCTGCTAGTCCATCTATCCGGGACAAACAGTCTCTCCGGTGGACAACGGTCAGGTCTATCCGCCTGAAACTCCTGCAGCACTCGTCGCAAATCTGGGGAGATGGCAGACAAAATCACCCCTTCTCTGAGAATACCAGCCGGCTCTGAATCTCCAGGAGAGTCAGGCACAAAACTCCTAGAAAGAGCATCAGCCTTTACATTCTTCGAACCAGGCAGGTACGAAACCACGAAATCAAAACGAGAGAAAAACGACCAACGAGCCTGTCTAGGATTCAGCTGCTTGGCCGACTCGAGATAAATCAGATTCTTGTGATCAGTCAAGACCACCACACGATGCTTAGCTCCCTCGAGCCAATGTCGCCACTCCTCAAATGCCCACTTCATAGCCAACAACTCCCGATTACCGACATCATAATTCCGCTCGGCAGGCGAAAACTTTCTTGAAAAGAAAGCACATGGCTTCATCACAGAGCCATCGGCGCTTCTCTGCGACAAAACAGCCCCCGCTCCAATCTCAGAAGCATCAACCTCGACCTGGAAAGGAAGAGAGACATCTGGCTGACATAAGACCGGAGCCGAAGAAAACCGGCGCTTCAGCTCCCGAAAGGCCTCCACAGCCGCAGGAGACCAGTTAGTAACATCAGAACCTTTCTTGGTCAAATCCGTCAAAGGCTTAACAACAGCAGAAAAATTAGCGATGAAGCGACGGTAAAAATTAGCAAAACCCAAGAACTTCTGAAGACTCTTAACAGATGTAGGCTGTGTCCAGTCATGAATAGCCTGAACCTTGACTGGGTCCATCTCAATAGTAGAAGGAGAAAAAATAAAACCCAAAAAAGAAACCTTCTGGACTCCAAAAAGACATTTTGAGCCCTTCACAAATAAAGCATTAGCACGCAGGACCTGAAACACCATCCTGACCTGCTTAACATGGGACTCCCAATCATCAGAAAAACCAGAATATCATCCAGATACACAATCATAAATTTATCCAGATATTCGCGGAAGATGTCGTGCATAAAAGACTGAAAGACAGAAGGAGCGTTAGAAAGTCCAAAAGGCATCACCAAGTACTCAAAATGGCCTTCGGGCGTATTAAATGCAGTTTTCCATTCATCACCCTGCTTAATACGCACAAGGTTATACGCACCACGAAGATCTATCTTGGTGAACCACCTAGACCCCTTAATGCGAGCAAACAGATCAGATAACAATGGCAAAGGATACTGAAATTTGACCGTGATTTTATTTAGAAGGCGATAATCAATACAAGGTCTCAGAGAACCATCCCTCTTAGCCACAAAAAAGAACCCCGCACCAAGAGGGGAGGAGGAGGGGCGAATAAGTCCTTTCTCCAAGGACTCCTTTATATAACTCCGCATGGCAGCATGCTCCGGCACTGACAAATTGAAAAAAGTCGTCCCTTAGGAAACTTACTACCAGGAATCAAATTTATAGCACAATCACAATCCCTATGAGGAGGTAGAGAACTGAGTTTGGGCTCATCAAATACATCCTGGTAGTCTGACAAAAACGCAGGGACTTCAGAAGGAGTGGATGAATGTTGTGAATTAGACTTTTTGGCTCCCTCTGGTGGTTACTAGTGATATGACTCTGGGATTTTCTTCCCTCAGTTTGCAACCACCTGGGTCGTTAGTCCAGGGGTGTTGCTATATAAACCTCTTGGATCCTTAGTCCAGTGCCTGGCATCGTTGTATTCAGATCCTTTTTGTTTGCTCCTATCTGCTGGTCCTGGTTCGTGCAAAATTAAGCTAAGTCTTGCTTCTTTGTTTTTTCAGTTATTTGCTTGCTCTCTTTTTTGTCCAGCTTGTACTAAATGTGATTCCTGACCTTGCTGGAAGCTCTAGGGGGCTGGTGTTCTCCCCCCGGGCCGTTAGACGGTTCGGGGGTTCTTGAATTTCCAGCGTGGATATTTTTGATAGGGTTTTTGCTGACCATATAAGTTATCTTACTATATTCTGCTATTAGCTAGTGGGCCTCTCTTTGCTAAATACCTAGCTCATTCCTACGTTTGTCTTTTCCTCTTACCTCACCGTTATTATTTGTTGGGGGCTTGTATCCAACTTTTGGGGTCTTTATCTCTGGAGGCAAGAAAGGTCTTTCTTTTCCCTTCTAGGGTTAGTTAGTTCTCCGGCTGGCGCGAGACGTCTAGAATCAACGTAGGCACGTTCCCCGGCTGCTGTTATTTGTGGTGCTAGGATTAGATATATGGTCAGCCCAATTACCACTGCCCTATGAGCTGGTTTTTGTGTTTGCAGACTTGGTAACTATTTCTGAGACCCTCTGCCATTGGGGTCATAACAGTATGCCAGGCCAACATTGAATGTTTAAAGCATTGCAGAAGTGGGATTATAAGAAAGGAAATTCTGAGTTTTTTGTTTTTTTTTTTCCTCTCTTCCTCCCCTTTACCTTTGAGTGTCTTGTGCTTGCTGCAGACATGAATGTCCAGACCTTGATTACAAGTGTAGACCAGCTTGCTGCTCGTGTGCAGGGCATACAAGATTTTGTTACCAGTAGTCCTATGTCTGAACCTAAAATACCTATTCCTGAACTGTTTTCTGGAGACCGATTTAGGTTTAGGAATTTCAGGAATAATTGTAAATTGTTTCTTTCTCTGAGACCCCGTTCATCTGGAGATTCAGCTCAGCAAGTCAAAATTGTTATCTCTTTTTTACGGGGCGACCCTCAGGATTGGGCTTTCTCGCTAGCGCCAGGAGATCCGGCATTGGCAAATATTGATGCGTTTTTTCTGGCGCTCGGATTGCTTTACGAGGAACCCAATCTTGAAATTCAGGCAGAAAAAGCCTTGCTGGCTATTTCTCAGGGCCAGGATGAAGCTGAAGTGTATTGCCAAAAATTTCGGAAATGGTCCGTGCTTACTCAGTGGAATGAGTGTGCTCTGGCCGCAAATTTCAGAAATGGCCTTTCTGAAGCCATTAAGAATGTGATGGTGGGTTTCCCCATTCCTACAAGTCTGAATGATTCCATGACACTGGCTATTCAAATTGACCGGCGTTTGCGGGAGCGCAAAACCGCTAATCCTCTGGTGGTGTTGTCTGAACAAACACCTGATTTAATGCAATGTGATAGAATTCAGACTAGAAATGAGCGGAAAAATCATAGACGTCAGAATGGGTTGTGTTTTTACTGTGGTGATTCTACACATGTTATATCAGCATGCTCTAAACGCCTAACAAGGGTTGTTAGTCCTGTCGCCATTGGTAATTTGCAACCTAAATTTATTTTGTCTGTGACTTTAATTTGCTCATTGTCTTCTTACCCTGTTATGGCGTTTGTGGATTCAGGTGCTGCCCTGAGTCTTATGGATCTGTCATTTGCCAAGCGCTGTGGTTTTGTTCTTGAACCGTTGGTAAATCCTATTCCTCTTAGAGGTATTGATGCTACGCCATTGGCGGAAAATAAACCGCAGTTTTGGACGCAGGTAACCATGTGCATGACTCCTGAACATCGGGAGGTGATTCGTTTTCTTGTTCTGCATAAAATGCATGATTTGGTCGTTTTGGGTCTGCCATGGTTACAGACCCACAATCCAGTCTTGGATTGGAAGGCAATGTCTGTGTCAAGTTGGGGTTGTCAGGGAATTCATGCTGATTCCCCGCCGGTGTCTATTGCTTCCTCTACTCCTTCGGAAATTCCTGAGTATTTGTCTGATTATCAGGATGTATTCAGCGAGTCCAGATCCAGTGCTCTGCCTCCTCATAGGGACTGTGACTGCGCCATAGATTTGATTCCAGGTAGTAAATTTCCTAAGGGTAGATTATTTAATCTGTCTGTACCTGAGCATGCCGCAATGCGTTCGTATATCAAGGAGTCTCTGGAGAAGGGGCATATCCGTCCATCCTCTTCCCCTCTTGGTGCGGGATTCTTTTTTGTGGCCAAGAAGGACGGATCTTTGAGACCTTGTATTGACTATCGGCTTTTGAATAAAATCACTGTTAAATTTCAGTATCCTTTGCCTCTGTTGTCAGACTTGTTTGCCCGGATTAAAGGTGCCAAGTGGTTCACCAAGATAGATCTTCGTGGTGCGTACAACCTTGTGTGCATTAAGCAAGGAGATGAATGGAAAACCGCGTTTAATATGCCCGAAGGTCATTTTGAGTACTTGGTGATGCCTTTTGGGCTCTCTAATGCTCCTTCAGTGTTTCAGTCCTTTATGCATGATATTTTCCGGAAGTATCTGGATAAATTTATGATCGTTTATCTGGATGATATTCTGGTTTTTTCTGATGACTGGGACTCACATGTGGAGCAGGTCAGGATGGTGTTTCAGGTTTTGCGTGAGAACGCGTTGTTTGTTAAGGGTTCAAAGTGTCTCTTTGGAGTACAGAAGGTTCCCTTTTTGGGGTTTATTTTTTCCCCTTCTGCTGTGGAGATGGACCCAGTCAAGGTTCGAGCTATTCATGATTGGACTCAACCCACGTCAGTTAAGAGTCTTCAGAAGTTCTTGGGTTTTGCTAACTTCTACCGTCGTTTTATCGCTAATTTTTCTAGCGTTGTTAAACCTTTGACGGATATGACCAAGAAAGGTTCTGATGTTGCTAACTGGGCTCCTGCAGCCGTGGAGGCGTTCCAAGAGTTGAAGCGCCGGTTTACTTCAGCGCCTGTTTTGTGCCAGCCTGATGTCTCACTTCCCTTTCAGGTCGAAGTGGATGCTTCGGAGATTGGGGCAGGGGCCGTGTTGTCACAGAGAGGCCCTGGTTGCTCGGTAATGAGACCATGTGCCTTCTTCTCTAGGAAGTTTTCGCCTGCTGAGCGGAATTATGATGTTGGCAATCGGGAGTTGCTGGCCATGAAGTGGGCATTTGAGGAGTGGCGTCATTGGCTCGAAGGTGCTAAGCATCGTGTGGTGGTCTTGACTGATCACAAAAATTTGATGTATCTCGAGTCTGCTAAACGCCTGAATCCTAGACAGGCCCGCTGGTCATTGTTTTTCTCCTGTTTTGACTTCGTGGTCTCGTATTTACCAGGTTCAAAGAATGTGAAGGCTGATGCTCTTTCAAGGAGCTTTGTGCCTGACTCTCCTGGAGTCGCAGAACCTGTTGGTATTCTTAAAGAGGGAGTTATCTTGTCAGCCATTTCTCCTGATTTGCGACGCGTGTTGCAGAGATTTCAGGCTGGTATACCTGACTCTTGTCCACCTGACAGACTGTTTGTTCCTGATAAGTGGACCAGCAGAGTCATTTCCGAGGTTCATTCCTCGGTGTTGGCAGGTCATCCGGGAATTTTTGGCACCAGAGATCTGGTGGCTAGGTCCTTTTGGTGGCCTTCCTTGTCGCGGGATGTGCGGTCGTTTGTGCAGTCCTGTGGGACTTGTGTTCGAGCTAAGCCTTGCTGTTCTCGTGCCAGCGGGTTGCTCTTGCCCTTGCCTGTCCCGAAGAGGCCTTGGACACACATTTCCATGGATTTCATTTCTGATCTCCCGGTGTCTCGGGGCATGTCTGTCATCTGGGTGGTATGTGATCGCTTTTCTAAAATGGTCCATTTGGTGCCTTTGCCTAAGCTGCCTTCCTCTTCCGATCTGGTTCCTGTGTTCTTTCAGAATGTGGTTCGTTTACACGGCATTCCTGAGAATATTGTGTCTGACAGAGGATCCCAGTTTGTTTCCAGGTTCTGGCGATCCTTTTGTGCTAGGATGGGCATTGATTTGTCGTTCTCGTCTGCCTTTCATCCTCAGACTAATGGACAAACGGAGCGAACTAATCAGACTCTGGAGGCTTATTTGAGGTGTTTTGTTTCGGCAGATCAGGATGATTGGGTGACCTTCTTGCCGTTGGCTGAGTTTGCCCTTAATAATCGGGCTAGTTCCGCTACTTTGGTTTCGCCATTTTTCTGCAACTCTGGTTTACATCCTCGTTTTTCCTCGGGACATGTGGAGCCTTCTGACTATCCTGGGGTGGATTCTGTGGTGGATAGGTTGCAGCAGATCTGGAATCATGTGGTGGACAACTTGAAGTTGTCACAGAAGAAGGCTCAGCGTTTTGCCAACCGCCGCCGCGGTGTGGGTCCCCGACTTCGTGTTGGGGATTTGGTATTGCTGTCTTCTCGATTTGTTCCTATGAAGGTCTCCTCTCCTAAATTTAAGCCTCGCTTCATCGGTCCTTACAAGATATTGGAAATCCTTAATCCAGTTTCCTTTCGCTTGGATCTTCCGGTGTCGTTTGCCATTCACAACGTGTTCCATAGGTCCTTGTTGCGGCGCTACGTTGTGCCTGTGGTTCCTTCTGTTGAGTTTCCTGCTCCGGTGTTGGTTGAGGGCGAGTTGGAGTACGTGGTGGAGAAGATCTTGGATTCTCGTCTCTCCAGACGGAGGCTTCAGTATCTGGTCAAGTGGAAGGGCTATGGTCAGGAGGATAATTCCTGGGTGGTTGCCTCTGATGTGCATGCGGCCGATTTAGTTCGTGCCTTTCACGCTGCTCATCCTGATCGCCCTGGTGGTCGTAGTGAGGGTTCGGTGACCCCTCCTTAAGGGGGGGGTACTGTTGTGAATTAGACTTTTTGGCTCCCTCTGGTGGTTACTAGTGATATGACTCTGGGATTTTCTTCCCTCAGTTTGCAACCACCTGGGTCGTTAGTCCAGGGGTGTTGCTATATAAACCTCTTGGATCCTTAGTCCAGTGCCTGGCATCGTTGTATTCAGATCCTTTTTGTTTGCTCCTATCTGCTGGTCCTGGTTCGTGCAAAATTAAGCTAAGTCTTGCTTCTTTGTTTTTTCAGTTATTTGCTTGCTCTCTTTTTTGTCCAGCTTGTACTAAATGTGATTCCTGACCTTGCTGGAAGCTCTAGGGGGCTGGTGTTCTCCCCCCGGGCCGTTAGACGGTTCGGGGGTTCTTGAATTTCCAGCGTGGATATTTTTGATAGGGTTTTTGCTGACCATATAAGTTATCTTACTATATTCTGCTATTAGCTAGTGGGCCTCTCTTTGCTAAATACCTAGCTCATTCCTACGTTTGTCTTTTCCTCTTACCTCACCGTTATTATTTGTTGGGGGCTTGTATCCAACTTTTGGGGTCTTTATCTCTGGAGGCAAGAAAGGTCTTTCTTTTCCCTTCTAGGGTTAGTTAGTTCTCCGGCTGGCGTGAGACGTCTAGAATCAACATAGGCACGTTCCCCGGCTGCTGTTATTTGTGGTGCTAGGATTAGATATATGGTCAGCCCAGTTACCACTGCCCTATGAGCTGGTTTTTGTGTTTGCAGACTTGGTAACTATTTCCGAGACCCTCTGCCATTGGGGTCATAACAGATGAAGCAATTGACACCACAGGAGCGTCGCCATGAATTCCCTGACAACCCCAACTTGACACAGACATTGCTTTCCAATCCAGGACTGGATTATGAGTCTGCAACCATGGCAGACACAACACGACAACATCATGCAAATTATGCAGCACAAGAAAGCGAATCACCTCCTGATGAACAGGAGTCATGCACATGGTCACCTGTGTCCAGTACTGAGGTTTATTCGTAGCCAATGGCGTAACATCAATTCCCCTTAGTGGAATAGGGAATTTTAAAGGCTCCTAAACAAAACCACAGCGCCTGGCAAATGACAAGTCCATCAGACTCAGTGCAGCACCTGAATCTACAAAAGCCATAACCGGGTAAGATGACAGGGAACAAATCAGGGTAACAGACAAAATGAACTTAGGCTGTAAAGTACCAATGGTGACAGATTTATCAACCTTTTTTTTGCGCTTAGAGCATGCTGAGATAACATGAGCTGAGTCACCACAGTAAAAGCACAACCCATTTTGCCGTCTATAATTTTGCCGTTCACTTCTGGTCAGAATTCTATCACATTGCATAGACTCAGGTGTCTGTTCAGAAAACACCGCCAAATAGTGCGCAGGTTTGCGCTCCCGCAAACGCCGATCAATCTGAATGGCCAGAGTCATTGACTCATTCAGACCTGCAGGCGTAGGGAACCCCACCATGACATTCTTAATGGCCTCAGAAAGACCTTTTCTGAAATTTGCAGCCAGGGCATACTCATTCCACTGAGTAAGCACCGACCATTTCCGAAATTTCTGGCAGTACACCTCTGCTTCATCTTGCCCCTGAGAGAGGGCCAACAACGCTTTTTCAGCCTGGTTCTCAAGATTAGGTTCCTCATAGAGCAATGCAAGGGCCAGAAAAAACGCATCAACACTGAGCAATGCCGGATCCCCTGGCGCCAATGCGAAGGCCCAATCTTGAGGGTCACCACGCAAGAAAGAAATTGTAATTTTAACTTGCTGAACGGAATCACCAGAGGAACGAGGTTTCAAAGAAAGAAACAATTTACAATTGTTCTTAAAATTCAGGAACCTAGATCTACCTCCAGAAAACAACTCCGGAATAGGTATTCTAGGCTCTGACATAGGACTGTGAACAACAAAATCCTGAATACTTTGTACCCTTGCAGCAAGATGATCTACACTGGAGGCCAAACTCTGAATATCCATATCAGCAGCTGAGTTCAGAGCCACACCAAGATTAGGAGGAGGAGAGAAGCTAGACACACAGCAGCTAGACACACGGCAAAAAAAAAAAAAAAAAAAATTCTCAAGGCTTCATTTCTCCTGCTTCTGCCATGCAATTAACACCTTATTGGCCGGCTGTACTGTTATGATCCCAGTGGCTGGGGATCACAGGAAATACCAGCTAAGTTACTAAGCAAAGAACAAGCTCTAGGGAGGTGGTAACTGGACTGACCGCAAATCTGATCCTATCCAAACACACTAAAGGTAGCCGGTGAACGTGCCTAAAATCCTGGACGTCTCAACGCAGCCTGAGAAACTGACTACCCCTAAAGAGAAAGCAAGACCTCACTTGCCTCAAGAGAAATAACCCCAAGGATATAGGAAGCCCCCAACAAATAATAACGGTGAGGTAAGGAGAAAAGACACACGTAGGAATGAAAACAGATTCAGCAAATGAGGCCCGCTAATACTAGATAGCAGAAAACAGATAGAGAACTGTGCGGTCAGCAAAAAACCCTACCAAAATATCCACGCTGAGAATTCAAGACCCCCACACCAACTAACGGTGTGGGGGGGGGGAAACTCAGCCCCCTAGAGCTACCAGCAAGCTGAGAAATCACATATTAGCAAGCTGGACAAGAAACATATTGAACACAGATGATCAAAAAATGAACAAAACGGAAACTTAGCTTCTCTTGAAGAGACTGGTAGCAAGGTAGTCAGAAGAAATCAGAATAGCACTGAATACATTGACAGCCGGCAACAAGTGGAAGTGAAACAGAGCTAAATAGGAAACTCCCAAGTGAATAACGAGGCAGCTGATCAGCCACAGACCCGCAGGATAACAAACAAAGCCACCAGGGGGAGCCCAAAACAAAAGTCACACAATACCACCTGTGACCACAAGAGGGAGCCTGAAAACAGAGTTCACAACAGTCACCCTGATCGGGACAGTCCTACGCTGTCTAATATTAAAAACCTTACCATCTGTCAGAGTTGGTATCAGTGTGTGAATAAGGGCAGACAAAAGGATGAAGAAGAATGTGATCCTTCGAAACGCATTGGTTTTTGGCCCCATCGAGGCTCCTTAGCCTGGTGATGTCACACACTGCCGAACACTGTCGGTCATTTTTTTTCCCGAGCATCCAGCGACGATGCCGACCAGGGGTGCCGCTGGCTCTGCACGGTCTCGTGCATATCTCGATCAGTGTCAAACACCACCACCTACCAGCCACCTTCATTTTCTGGAGGACCTTTGATGACTGGGTATTTAGGAAGCTAAAGCTATGTAAGAGCCCGGTTTTCTACATAACAGCTTGTTAACAGCCTCATTGCACGCTAGCGCTGGTACTGTGACTAAGTGCTTTTATCCTTTGAAACACATTGAGAACATTAATAACCAGGATATAGTTGGAATATTAATCAAATGTACCAGATTGGTAGTATTTACTATTAATAGTTTGATTATTTAACGCTTAATATTGTGTTGGCGTGTCATAACAAGCAGTATAATTGAGGCACATATTCAAGTGTGATTTTATGGTACAACAACCATTTTAGTATTGGCCTTTACCTTTAGCGTGATATCTATATTTATCCACTGAATTTTTAAATTTTTTGACAGAGTTGGCACAGGACTTATCTTGATATCAGCGGCTTCAGGGCTTCTTCTAATTAGCGCCAGTGTGTTTTATATATATTTTTCTCACTTTGGATCTTAATAGGCTATTGCAGGTAAATTTATTATATGAGGATTGATGTGCTACGATCAGAGACACTTCCCCTGTTTCTAGGCTCTGTTTCCTTGGGTGCTTTTATGAATCATTCCTTGTCTACCTCACAATTGTGCATGATGTCGTTTTGAATTATCATGTATGTTTAATAAAATGTATCATTTTATGAAGTCAGCACTCCTTTTCTTTAGTATAATCATTTAGGCCTATGAAGTTTCTTCTTATAGATATTTTGGAGTATTATTAATCCGGATAGTAAACATGCTATTGGCATTTCTATTGATTTGTTATACTATCACTATTCCTTTGAACCATACAATATTTTGTTCAGTGGGTTGGCCAAGGAGAGGACCATTATTTGAAAAAGGCTTCAGTGATAAGGATCCAGTACGGAATAGACTATATAAATCCTCCTGCAAACACAGGAGTTGGAGCTCATCCAGAATGCAAACCCCTTATTTGACCAGGAAGTGACATAAAGCAGAGTGTGATCTGAAGACACTGAATCGCCATCAAGTGATTCAAAAGAGGAGCAGAACGGTGTTGGATAACGGAGAAAATGGCAATCGGTGAGTATATTAACACACTGACATTACCTAACATTTGCACAGGAATTGAAAAAAATTAACAAGAATGGTGCTTTAAGTGGAAACGTTTTAAACCGCCAAGAAGAATGTAACACTTGTCTAAGCATTCTCAGGAAGATTTGTAAGGAGGACCTTCACAACTTTTATGCTAATGGACATTTCTTTGAGAATGTTTCTGTGCACACCTGAAATTAACTGTTTTGTAGAATGGTTGTTTTTTTGCAATTAACGGTTACGGTATTTGGGGTCTAATATTATTGAAGATCCCCTAAATGCTCTAACCATGTTGGCAACTGAAAGCGATCTTGTAGTAAGGTTTTTGAATTACGATGATATAACGGACCAGTTTGCAATGTAAGAGCATGTTGTAGAAGTTTTAAATATCTGCTTTACAGAATACAGAGATGTCTGCAAACACGGCACTGCATGTTTTCTTTGTTCACAATTGTACTAGTTGCTATTCTATACCATTGCTATTGATTAAAGTTAATTGCTTTTGTTAAGTAGAATTATTATTTATTTTCACCATGTTGTTATTATTAAAGATAGAAAAGAAATTAACAAATTGCACTAGTTGTAGTCATTCTTTATAATTATTTTTATTAATTATTTCCATTGTTGCACATAAACCATTAATATCATTAAAAAATTTATGTTACAGTTGGTCTGCCTCAGACTTTGAATGAGAATAATGCAGTGAGAGGGATGGTGTGAGCAGCAGTTAAGGTGCCAGGAGGATCCCTCCTACTCAAAACAGTTTTAAAAAGAAAATTAAAGGGTTTGTCTGCTAGTATTAAATATTAGTAAAAAATGGTAGAGACGATCTAATGCATTTAATGCAAATTTTATTTTTGTAGAATTTTATGAAATTTGTAGGCTCCAGTGAATTCAAACAATTGCACTTTGATTTGCATGAATTGCCCAAAAAATGTTCAGCATCATTTTGCAGAAGATTGCATCAGCCACAGAAGATTTATATAACTTCTGGCTCAGTCAAGAGTTATCCAATAATGCCTTGCAACTATCACATCAAGCAGTTAAGTGAAGCTAATTAGAGAGGACTATTATAGCCTGTATAAAAGTTGAGGTAGGTAATACAGCAGCCATTTTAAGCATTATGTATTCTGATGTGCTCCTTGTCAATATAGAAAACAAGTTAAAAAGATGTCAAATAGCAGTTCCCAGGTTCACCCATACCTGTTTCATTTCATTGATATCCATAGAATCTAATTTTGATATTAACATCCGTTTACGGACTGTTGGGAAATACATGTTCAGCATTCAATAGAAACTACTAGTTATTACAATATTCAGTTCATTTAATTTTCTAGCAGTCCACAGTCCAATAAAATATGACTTATATAATCTATCAGTTGTTTTTGTATAGATGCTACACTTATATAAAATGTTGATGGAAATAAAAGATGGTGTTTATATGGCACAAAAATAACTACAAATCCATAAATTCACGATTATGATAAGAATAATACATATTCATAGAAAGTATGAGACAGATTGGGATGGTGTCATCTTGCTTTGGTCCTGTGGCTATGCATTTAATCATTTCTACGCTGTTTTCTATCATTCTGCAAAGTACTGCACGTCCTGTGCTAGGCTCGGTTACATAATGTACTAAATACAGTACTCATAGTAATGGGAATTTTTACAGCAGCAACCAGAGAAAATTGCTTATTTTTCATGTACTTTTAAAGTAAGTGCTGTAATGCCTGTTCGTATAGTTGCTAAATTGTCAAAGCTATTCTTACTAATGGGCACTAATGGGCAGAAATGGTATTGTGGTGATTTTTTTTTATAGATTTTTAAAGAATTTATTTGGCTTTGTGGTTAATTCCTAGGACTATATTACTGGTCCTTAGAGGAAAAAATGCAAAATATAATAAGTTTATACATGCATATGGTAGTAATACAGTGTGTTATCTAGAGATAATCTAATGTATGCACAAAAGCTAAAAATGAGTGATAAAATATTACTAATTTTTATTCTCATAGGATTATTATGGACCATGTTCTAAACTATGTATAATTAGACCTGTGAAGATAGTGGGAAACCCCTTTAAAGATGGAAGTACAATAAACAAAGAAAAGATTCTAATTTCACATGATCATAAATTTTTTTTATAGGTTATAATAATAATAATAATAATAATTTTTATTTATATAGCGCCAACATATTCCGCAGCGCTTTACAACTTATAGAGGGGACTTGAACAGACAATAGACATTACAGCATAACAGAAATCACAGTTCAAAATAGATACCAGGAGGAATGAGGGCCCTGCTCGCAAGCTTACAAACTATGAGGAAAAGGGGAGACACGAGAGGTGGATGGTAACAATTGCTTTAGTTATTTGGACCAGCCATAGTGTAAGGCTCGGGTGTTCATGTAAAGCTGCATGAACCAGTTAACTGCCTAAGTATGTAACAGTACAGACACAGTGGGCTATTAACTGCATAAAGTGTATGAGAACATGATGCAAGGAACCTGATTATGTGTTTTGTTTTTTTTTTCTATTTTTAATAGGCCACACAGGGATAGTTAGGTTAATGCGTTGAGGCGGTAGGCCAGTCTGAACAAATGCGTTTTTAGGGCACGCTTAAAACTGTGGGGATTGGGGATTAATCGTATTAACCTGGGTAGTGCATTCCAAAGAATCGGCGCAGCACGTGTAAAGTCTTGGAGACGGGAGTGGGAGGTTCTGATTATTGAGGATGCTAACCTGAGGTCATTAGCGGAGCGGAGGGCACGGGTAGGGTGGTAGACTGAGACCAGAGAGGAGATGTAGGGTGGTGCTGAGCCATGGAGTGCTTTGTGGATGAGGGTAGTAGTTTTGTACTGGATTCTGGAGTGGATGGGTAGTCAGTGCAATGACTGGCACAAGGTAGAGGCATCGGTGTAACGGTTGGTTTAACAATATCAAAAAGATTGGCAATTTAAAAGCATAGTATTACTAACCATTGGCTTTATCCTACTTGTTGAATATAATATGGGAAATATGTTAACTTCACAATAGGTAGGGTTGTATGTTACATAAAAAATGTTAATTAGTCAAAAATTGCATATTTAAAAAGGGAAATGCAGTCAAAATGATACCGATACTGCATGTATCTCGATGGAGATCTTCTCAGAACGCTACATTTTCAGAAGCAGAAGTTTTTGCATAGTGCGTGTTATAACACCCTTTCATTATGGTAATCAGTAGTCGTCTGAAATCGTAGACTACAAATGTGATCTTCTCACAGTTACAGTACTGAGCAAGAATTTTGAGAATGCATGCAAAAATGCAGCAAAGTAAAAATTCTTTAACCCCTTAGGCTATGTGCACACGTTGCGGATTTGCCTCTGGAATTTTTTGTGCGGATTCTGCATCTCTTGGTAGAAAACGCAGGTGCGGATTTGATGCATTTTTTATGCGGATTTACTGCGGATTTTGTGCGGATTTCATGCGCTTTTACCCCTGCGGATTTCTATAATGGAATGGGTACAAAAACGCTGCAGATCTGCTAAAGTGAAGTAACATGCTCCTTCTTTTAATCCGCAGCTTTTCTGTGCGGAATTTTCCGCACCATTAGCACAGCATTTTTTTTCCCATTGATTTACATTGTACTGTAAATCACTTGCGGATCTGCAGCGCTTCTGCACGGAAAAAAACGCTGCGGATCCGCAGTAAATCCGCAACGTGTGCACATAGCCTTAGTGACAGAACCAATTTGGTACTTAATGACCAAGCCAATTTTTACAATTCTGACCACTGTTAGATTATGAGATTATAGCTCTGGAACTCTTCAATGTATCCCACCGATTCTGAGACTAATTTTTCATGACATATTGCACTTAATGATTGTGTTAAAATGTCTTTGACATAACTAGAGTTTATTTATAAAAAAACCCAGAAATTTGGAAAAAATTTAGAAAATATAGCAATTTTCAAATTTTTTATTTTTGTACCACTAAATCACACAAAATAGTTAATAAATTACATTTCCCACATATAAACTTTACATCAGCACAATTTTGGAAACATAATTTTTTTTTTGTTAGGACGTTATAAGGGTTAACAACATTTACAAAACCATTTTTTTAGGGACCACCTCACATTTGAAGTGAGTTTGGGAGGTCATTATTGCTGAAAATACCCAAAAGTGACAAGCTGCACCCCTTAAGGTGCGCAAAACCACATTCAAGAAGTTTATTAACCCTTCAGGTGCTTCACGAGAACTAAATCAATGTGAAAGGAAAAAATTAACATTTTACTTTTTTCACTAAAAAATTACATAAACAGTGGAACCCCCCAGTTCTAACTCCAACCCTAAACCAAATACACCACTAACCCTAATTCCAATCCTAACCATAACCCTAACCCTAACACACCCCTAACCCTAATCCCAACCCTAACCATAACCTTAACCACAACCATAACTGTTGTGAATTTGGATTCTGGGCTCCCCCGGTGGCTACTGGTGGAATTGAACTTGTGACATCATCTTCCCTGTTCACCTGTTCTGATTAGATCTGGGTGTCGCTATATAACCTGGCTTCTCTGTTAGATGCTTGCCGGTCAACAATGTTATCAGAAGCCTCTCTGTGCTTGTTCCTGCTCCCAGACATCTACTAGATAAGTTGGACATTCGTCCATGTTTTGTTTTTGTATTTTGGTTCCAGTTCACAGCTGCAGTTTCGTTTCTGTGTCTGGAAAGCTCTTGTTGATCAGGAATTGCCACTCTGGTATTATGAGTTAATGCCAGAGTCCTAAAGTAATTTCTGGATGTGTTTTGTTAGGGTTTTCTACTGACCATGAAAGTATGCTTTCTGTCTTCTGCTATCTAGAAAGCGGACCTCAAATTTGCTAAAACTATTTTCCTGCTGCGTTTGTTGTTTCATCTCATATCACCGCCAATATATGTGGGGGGCTTCTGTCTCCTTTTTGGGCATTTCTCTAGAGGTGAGTCAGGTCTTATATTTCCCTCTGCTAGCATTATTTAGTTCTCCGGCCGGCGCTGGGCATATAGGGATAAAAAGTAGGACATGCTACCTGGCTACTTCTAGATGATGCGGTAGGTTTAGTTCATGGTCAGTACAGTTACATCTTCCAAGAGCTTGTTCCTATTGAGGCTTATGCTAGTTCTCTGGCCATGGAGATCATGACAGTTTGACCGGCCCACTAAAGGGTTAAAATCCTTGGCTGAGAAAGGAGAGAAATAAGAAGTCTGCTGAAAATTTTTTTTTTTTTTTTTTTTCTCTAGTAGTTAGTGTGCTCTTAATTGGATCACTTGCCAGTCTGTCTATGCTGCAGTCTTTCTTTTTTTTCTCTCTCCTTCTAATCTTTGAATGGCTCTATGTTCACCTGTCTATAATGGATCTACAGAGTGTAACTGCAGGTTTGAATAATCTCGCCACGAAAGTACAAAGTTTGCAAGATTTTGTTGTTCATGCTCCGGTATCAGAGCCGAGAATTCCTTTGCCGGAATTCTTCTCAGGGAATAGATCTAGCTTTCAGAATTTTAGAAATAATTGTAAGTTATTTTTGTCCCTGAAATCTCGTTCTGCTGGAGACCCTGCACAGCAGGTTGGGATTGTGATTTCCTTGCTCCGCGGCGACCCTCAAGATTGGGCTTTTGCATTGGCACCAGGGGATCCTGCGTTGCGCAATGTGGATGCGTTTTTTCTGGCCTTGGGCTTGCTTTATGAGGAACCTCATTTGGAACTTCAGGCAGAAAAAACTTTGATGTCCCTATCGCAGGGGCAAGATGAAGCTGAAATTTACTGCCAAAGATTCCGTAAATGGTCTGTGCTTACTCAGTGGAATGAGTGTGCCTTGGCGGCTACTTTCAGAGAGGGTCTTTCTGATGCCATTAAGGATGTTATGGTGGGGTTCCCTGTGCCTGCAAGTCTGAATGAGTCCATGACGATGGCCATTCAGATCGATAGGCGTCTGCGGGAGCGCAAACCAGTGCACCATCTGGCGGTGTCCACTGAGAAGACGCCAGAAAACATGCAGTGTGATAGAATTCTGTCCAGAAGCGAGCGGCAGAATTTTAGACGGAAAAATGGGTTGTGTTTCTATTGTGGGGATTCTACTCATGTTATATCAGCATGCTCTAAGCGTACTAAAAAGCTTGATAAATCCGTTCCCATTGGCACTTTACAGTCTAAATTTATTTTGTCTGTGACCCTGATTTGCTCTTTGTCATCTATTACTACGGACGCCTATATCGACTCTGGCGCCGCTTTGAGTCTTATGGATTGGTCCTTTGCCAATCGTTGTGGGTATGATTTAGAGCCTTTGGAGACTCTTATTCCTCTGAAGGGGATTGACTCCACCCCATTGGCTAATAATAAACCACAATACTGGACACAAGTGACTATGTGTATTAATCCGGATCACCAGGAGACTATTCGTTTTCTGGTGCTGTATAATCTACATGATGATTTGGTGCTAGGATTGCCATGGCTGCAGTCTCACAACCCAGTCCTTGACTGGAGAGCTATGTCTGTGTTGAGCTGGGGATGTAAGGGGACTCATGGGGACGTACCTTTGGTGTCCATTTCATCATCTATTCCCTCTGAAATCCCTGAGTTCCTGTCTGATTATCGTGACGTCTTTGAAGAACCCAAGCTGGGTTCGCTACCTCCGCACCGTGAGTGCGATTGTGCTATAGATTTAATTCCGGGTAGTAAATACCCAAAGGGTCGTTTATTTAATCTGTCTGTGCCTGAACATACTGCTATGCGAGAATATATAAAGGAGTCCTTGGAAAAGGGACATATTCGTCCATCGTCATCTCCCTTAGGAGCCGGTTTTTTCTTTGTGTCAAAAAAAGACGGCTCTTTGAGACCATGTATTGATTATCGGCTTTTGAATAAAATCACGGTTAAATATCAATACCCATTGCCGTTGCTGACTGATTTGTTTGCTCGCATAAAGGGGGCCAAGTGGTTCTCTAAGATTGATCTCCGTGGGGCGTATAATTTGGTGCGGATCAGGCAGGGGGATGAGTGGAAAACCGCATTTAATACGCCCGAGGGCCACTTTGAGTATTTGGTGATGCCTTTTGGTCTTTCTAATGCCCCTTCAGTCTTCCAGTCCTTTATGCATGATATTTTCCGCGATTTTTTGGATAAATTTATGATAGTGTATCTGGATGATATTCTGATTTTTTCGGATGATTGGGACTCTCATGTCCGGCAAGTTAAGAGGGTTTTTCAGGTTTTGCGGTCTAATTCTCTGTGTGTCAAGGGTTCTAAGTGCGTTTTTGGGGTTCAGAGAATTTCCTTTTTGGGATATATTTTTTCTCCCTCTTCCATTGAGATGGATCCTGTCAAGGTTCAAGCTATTTGTGATTGGACGCAGCCCTCTTCTCTTAAAAGTCTTCAGAAATTTTTGGGCTTTGCCAACTTTTATCGTCGATTTATTTCTGGTTTTTCGGATGTCGTTAAGCCATTGACCGATTTGACTAGACAGGGTGCTGATGTTGCTAATTGGTCCCCTGATGCTGTGGAGGCCTTTCAGGAGCTTAAGCGCCGTTTTTCTTCTGCCCCTGTGTTGCGTCAGCCTGATGTGACTCTTCCTTTTCAGGTTGAGGTCGACGCTTCTGAGATCGGGGCTGGGGCAGTGTTGTCGCAGAAAAGTTCTGACTGCGCCGTGATGAGGCCTTGTGCCTTCTTTTCCCGTAAATTTTCGCCCGCTGAGCGGAATTATGATGTTGGGAATCGGGAGCTTTTGGCCATGAAGTGGGCGTTTGAGGAGTGGCGCCATTGGCTCGAGGGGGCCAGACATCAGGTGGTGGTATTGACTGACCACAAAAATTTGATCTATCTTGAGACCGCCAGGCGCCTGAATCCTAGACAGGCGCGCTGGTCATTATTTTTCTCTCGGTTTAATTTTGTGGTATCGTACCTACCGGGTTCTAAGAATGTTAAGGCGGATGCCCTTTCTAGGAGTTTTGAGCCTGATTCACCCGGCAACTCTGACCCCACAGGTATTCTTAAGGAGGGAGTTATCTTGTCAGCCGTTTCTCCAGACCTGCGGCGGGCCTTGCAGGAGTTTCAGGCGGATAGACCGGATCGTTGTCCGCCTGATAGGTTGTTTGTTCCTGATGATTGGACCAGTAGAGTCATCTCTGAGGTACATTCTTCTGCATTGGCAGGTCATCCTGGAATTTTTGGTACCAGGGATTTGGTGGCAAGATCCTTCTGGTGGCCTTCCCTGTCACGAGATGTGCGAGGCTTTGTGCAGTCTTGTGACGTTTGTGCTCGGGCCAAGCCTTGTTGTTCTCGGGCTAGTGGATTATTGTTGCCCTTGCCTATTCCTAAGAGGCCTTGGACACACATCTCGATGGATTTTATTTCAGATCTGCCTGTTTCTCAGAAGATGTCTGTCATCTGGGTGGTGTGTGACCGTTTTTCTAAGATGGTCCATTTGGTTCCCCTGCCCAAATTGCCTTCTTCTTCCGAGTTGGTGCCCCTGTTTTTTCAAAATGTTGTTCGTTTGCATGGTATTCCTGAGAATATCGTTTCTGACAGAGGAACCCAATTTGTGTCTAGATTTTGGCGGGCATTCTGTGCTAGGATGGGCATAGATTTGTCTTTTTCGTCTGCTTTTCACCCTCAGACTAATGGCCAGACCGAGCGGACTAATCAGACCCTGGAGACATATCTGAGGTGTTTTGTGTCTGCTGACCAGGATGATTGGGTTGCTTTTTTGCCATTGGCGGAGTTCGCCCTCAATAATCGGGCCAGCTCTGCCACTTTGGTGTCCCCGTTTTTCTGTAATTCGGGGTTCCACCCTCGATTTTCCTCCGGTCAGATGGAATCCTCGGATTGTCCTGGAGTGGATGCGGTGGTGGAGAGATTGCATCATATCTGGGGGCAGGTGATGGACAATTTAAAGTTGTCCCAGGAGAAGACTCAGCTTTTTGCCAACCGTCACCGTCGTGTTGGTCCTCGGCTTTGTGTTGGAGATTTGGTGTGGTTGTCTTCTCGTTTTGTCCCTATGAGGGTCTCATCTCCTAAGTTTAAGCCTCGGTTCATCGGTCCGTATAAAATATTGGAGATTCTTAACCCTGTTTCCTTCCGTTTGGACCTCCCTGCATCCTTTTCTATTCATAACGTTTTTCATCGGTCGTTATTGCGCAGGTATGAGGCACCGGTTGTGCCTTCCGTTGAGCCTCCTGCTCCGGTGTTGGTTGAGGGTGAGTTGGAGTACGTTGTGGAAAAAATCCTAGACTCCCGTGTTTCCAGACGGAGACTCCAGTATCTGGTCAAGTGGAAGGGATACGGCCAGGAGGATAATTCTTGGGTCACTGCATCTGATGTTCATGCCTCTGATCTGGTTCGTGCCTTTCATAGGGCCCATCCTGATCGCCCTGGTGGTTCTGGTGAGGGTTCGGTGCCCCCTCCTTGAGGGGGGGGTACTGTTGTGAATTTGGATTCTGGGCTCCCCCGGTGGCTACTGGTGGAATTGAACTTGTGACATCATCTTCCCTGTTCACCTGTTCTGATTAGATCTGGGTGTCGCTATATAACCTGGCTTCTCTGTTAGATGCTTGCCGGTCAACAATGTTATCAGAAGCCTCTCTGTGCTTGTTCCTGCTCCCAGACATCTACTAGATAAGTTGGACATTCGTCCATGTTTTGTTTTTGTATTTTGGTTCCAGTTCACAGCTGCAGTTTCGTTTCTGTGTCTGGAAAGCTCTTGTTGATCAGGAATTGCCACTCTGGTATTATGAGTTAATGCCAGAGTCCTAAAGTAATTTCTGGATGTGTTTTGTTAGGGTTTTCTACTGACCATGAAAGTATGCTTTCTGTCTTCTGCTATCTAGAAAGCGGACCTCAAATTTGCTAAAACTATTTTCCTGCTGCGTTTGTTGTTTCATCTCATATCACCGCCAATATATGTGGGGGGCTTCTGTCTCCTTTTTGGGCATTTCTCTAGAGGTGAGTCAGGTCTTATATTTCCCTCTGCTAGCATTATTTAGTTCTCCGGCCGGCGCTGGGCATATAGGGATAAAAAGTAGGACATGCTACCTGGCTACTTCTAGATGATGCGGTAGGTTTAGTTCATGGTCAGTACAGTTACATCTTCCAAGAGCTTGTTCCTATTGAGGCTTATGCTAGTTCTCTGGCCATGGAGATCATGACACATAACCCCAACACAAACCTAACCCCAACCCTTTCCCCAACCCTAATCGTAGCCCAACTCTAACCCTAGCCCAACCTTAACACTAGCCCAACCCTAATCCTAGCTCAAGTCCAAACCCTAACCTCAACCCAAACCCTAACACTAGCCCAAACAAAACCCTAATGGAAAAATGGAAATAAATACTTTATTTTATTTTATTATTTTTACCTAAATAAAGGAGTGATAAAGGGGGGTTCGATTTACTTTTTTTTTTATTTTGATCATTATAGAATCATAGAATGGTAGAGTTGGAAGGGACCTCCTGGGTCATCTGTCCAACCCCCTGCTCAAAGCAGGATTCACTAAATCATCCCAGACAGATGTCTGCCCAGCCTCTGTTTGAAGACTTCCATAGAAGGAGAACTCACCATCTCTCGTGGCAGCCTGTTCCACTCATTCCTCATCCTAACTGTCAAAAAGATTTTCTAATATCTAATCTGTGTCTCCTCCCTTTCAGTTTCATCCCATTGCTTCTAGTCTTTCCTTGTGCAAAGGAGAATAAAGATGATCCTTCTACAATGTGGCAGCCCTTGAGATATTTGTAGACAGCTATTAAGTCTCCTCTCAGTCTTCTTTTTTGCAAGCTAAACATTCCCAAATCCTGTAAACATTCCACATAAAACATGGTTTGCAGACCGGTCACCATTCTGGTTGCTCTTCTCTGAACTTGCTCCAGTTTGTTGATGTCTTTTTTAAAACGTGGTGCCCAAAACTGGACACAGTATTCCAGATGAGGTCTGACCAAAGAGGAGTAGAGGGCAATAATGACTTCACGTGATCTAGACTGTATACTTCTGTTAATACATCCCAGAATTGTCTTTGCCTTTTTTGCTGCTGCATCACACTGTTGACTCATGTTCAGTTTATTATCTTTTATTATACCCAAGTCTTTTTCACATGTGCTGTTGCTTAGCCCTATTCCTCCCATTCTGTATATGCTTTCCCCCCTAGTCAGACGCAGCACAGCCGTCACTCCGGGCCTGTGCGCGCCGGGCGCCACCTCCTCATGCTTCATTACCGTTTTCGGCCTGTGCTGCAAGTATTTTTTTCTGGGCATGCGCAGTTGCGCTGCCCTTCGAACTTACAGCGCAGGCGCCGGGGACGCTAATGAAGCAAGAGGAGGCGGCACCCGGTGTGCATAGCCTGGAGTGACGGCTGTGCTGCGTCTGATTAGGGGGGTAAAACCCACCCCCGGGACAATTTCTTGGTATGAGGGGGCACATTTTATAAGCGTTTTTTTCAGCGCGTGCAGGGAGCATAACTAAAAGAGCCACCTTGTCAGAATGCAGCATTAGTGCTGCACAAGGTGGCTCTTTTAGTAACAAACGCCTGAGGGGGGTTACAGGTTCCCTTTAAGATAAAGGGGCAGAATAATATTGCACGCCCCACTTTTCAGTTTTTGAATTTCCACAAAAATTTAAAATAACCAATAAATTTCTTTCAACTTCACAATTGTGTTCCACTTATTGTTGATTCTTCACCAAAAATGTACATTTGGTATCTTTATGTTTGAAGCATGATATGTGGAAAAAGGTTGAAAAGTTCCAGGGGGCCGAATACTTTCGCAAGGCGCTGTATCCCTCTTAGCTTTGTGTCATCAGCAAATGTAATCAGATTACCCTCAATTCCTTCATGGAAACCATTGATAAAGATGTTGAACAATACAGGGCCCAGGACAGAGCCCTGTGGTACCCCACTTGAGACTTTCTTCCAACTGGATGTGCAGCCATTTACGACCATTCTTTGGGTCCGATCACTAAGCCGTTATGAATCCACCCTAACAGTTGCCTTGTCCATTCCATACTTAGTCATTTTTTCAATAAGGATTGTGTGAGATACTTTGTCAAATGCTTTGCTGAAGTCAAGATATACTATATCTACAGCATTTCCCTGATCCTCCCAGTCAGTGATTCTGTCATAGAAGGAAATTAAGTTAGTCTGACATGACTTATTAGTTACAAACCCATGCTGTCTCTGTTCAACCACTTAATTCTTATCCAGGTACATACATACATGTTGTTTAATAATTTGTTCAAAGATCTTTCCTGGTATAGACATCAGACTCACCAGCCTATAGTTCCCTGGGTCCACCTTCTTCCCCTTTTTGAAGATAGGAACAATATTTGCTCTTCTCCAGTCTTCTGGGACTTCTCCTGTTCTCCAAGAATTTTCAGATTATGGAGAGTGGTTCAAAAATGTCTTCTGCTATCTCCTTCAGTACTCTGGATTTTAATTCATCTGGACCTGGAGACTTGAATTCATTTATGTTAGCTAAGTGTTTCCTCACTATCTTTCTGTTTATAGATATCCTGGATTCTTCTATTCCCTTAATAGGACAGTGAAAAGCAGTTGATGGTACATTTCCCTTTGAGAGAAAACAGATGTAAAATAGGAATTTAAAAGTTCGGCCTTCTCAACATCCTTTCTTACCATTTCATCATTTCCATCCTTTAAAAATCCTATAGCATCTTTGACTTTTCTTTTACTTTGACATTGTTAGGGCTGGTGGAACGCACCGAGTAATTATAAGAGTAGCATAGGTGTGTTTGCAGCCCGGGGTCCACCGTGCAGGAGTGGTACCTGCTGCTAATAAATGGCGGCACTATATGGCGGTATAGACATGGGTTCTGTCACTCGGTCTGATTATGAACGAACCCTGTTGCTGCAGAGTCGTAAGATTCCACGTGGGAATAATACCCTAACTAGGGTTGTGCTTGCTCTGGAACTCTTCTGTGCTAACCGCACACAGGAAGGAACCAGATGCTAAGCCAAGTGACTAATTGCCCCCACTGATGCTAACTGCCTGCCTGAGAGTATTCCCAAAGCTAGACGAACACACACCACATGTAGACAGAATGGTAGTGTATCAACTGGTGACAAGCATATACACAAATGATACTAGCGCATGGCCGTGCGGCCATGCGAACCTTTTATAGTTGCATCAACTTCAGGACCTTCCTAGAGGACCAATGGGAGTTGCTACAGGACCTGAGCGTGTGGCCCCCAACCTCCAATGAGAAGTCTTCCTTTGGGCATGCTCAGAAGGGGAAAAGCAGGACTTAGTCCCAGAGGCGTCTGCTTGCCGCTCACCAGTACTGGCTACAATAGCTGAGCCTGGAAGAGCAGCAGCATCCAAGCGCCTGACACTGGGACCGACATCTCCGCTGAGCAGACTCCACTGCGGCTGGAGAAGAATGGGAGACCGCAGCGGAGGTGGTTCGAGATTCCCCCTGTGCAGCGGCGGGAACTCGACACCTAACAGACATATCCCCAAAATCCTTTTTTATTGCTTTTGATGTCTCTTGCAAGCCTTAATTCATTGTCAGCTTTAGCTAATCTGATTCGTGCCTTGCAGGTTCTGCAGACAGCATTATATTCTTCTTTAGCTATGCCTCCCTCTTTCCATTTGATAAACATTTCTTTCTTCCTTTTTAGCATGTGTTTAAGTTCTGTGTTCATCCATCCTGGTTTCCTTAAATGCTTCCTATTCTTCCCTCTTTTCGGCAATGTTAACGATTGTGCTTTGAGAATCTCATTTTCAAAATTTCCCATCCTTCCTGGACATTTTTGTCCTTAAGGATATCCAGCCATTGGATCCCTCTGATTCTTTTTCTTAGTCCCTTAAAATCTGCCTTTTTGAAATCTAACCTTGATGTCTGAGTCTTCACAGGTTTTCCTCCTCTAGTTATCCAAAATTCTAAAATAGCATGGTCGCTACCTCCTAGGGTCCCAGCCACTCTTACCTCCTCAACCATTTCCTCCCTGTATATAAGGATTAGATCCAAGGTAGCAGATCCCCTTGTTTTCTTCCCTACCTTTTGGAAGATAAAATTGTCAGTAAGAGAGGATAAGAATTTGAAAGACCTGTTAGTTTTGCCTGAGAGAGATTCCCAACAAATGTCTGGATAGTTGAAATCTCCCATGACCACGTCATATTTTTTGGAGAACTTGGCCATTTGATGCATAAAAAGTTCATCCATATCTTCAGCTTGCACAGGCGGCCTGTAGTAAATGCCTACAATGGTGTCCTTTCCGTTGTTCTCTCCTTGTATTCTTACCCAAACAGTTTCCACAGAACTCCCAGTCTCTGAAGCTTCAATCTCTGTGCAGATAAACACGTTTCTAACATACAATGCGACACCTCCTCCTCGTTTATCAAGTCTGTTTCTTGCAAATAAATTGTATCCTTCTAGCCTTGTATTCCAATCATGTGTATTGTCCCAAGTTTCAGTGATTCCAATGACATCATATTTCTTTTCCTGCGTTAGTAGTTCCAATTCTCCTTGTTTGTTGCCCATGCTTTGTGCATTCGTATAGAAAATGTTACGAAAAGACCAGAGAAGATAAGGCTGGTTACCCGGGACCCTGTGATATCCCTCACCCTGTCTGTCCCTCTCCCAGAATTTACACTAATGGTGTGCTTGTCTGGGCCACCAGGCCTGGCCCTGACTCCTGTTTCAACCCTAAGCTGAAACCACCACCCGCCACCCAGTGAAGTGATATCACACCAACCCCCACAGAAAGCACCGACAGGGTAAACTAAAAGCGCACCACGCCGCAGACACACAGGAAAACACAATAATGTGCTCAGGGCAAAGCAAATACAAATATAGGAAGGAGAAATATAACAAAGGTTAATACACCACCAGATACGATATATCTCCTACAAGACCACCACTCCAGACCGGAATCACTAGGCACGAGGAACAAGCTATAATCGGCGATGCCCAAAGTCCAGCACGACTATTTAAAGGCCGTGGGCGTGACCCAGACTCCAACCCGAGTACCAGCTAGATTAACCCCGGACAACCTGAATAAAGTCTTGCCGGCGCCACTGAACGTATAGTGGAATTACCGCTGGCTGTTGGACGCCCTAGTGTGAATAGCGTCCGACATGACAGAAACATTTTAGTTTGTGATTGGTTTCTCTTTCTCTAATATTTTTTGTCTTAGTTCTTCCTTTTCACTTCTAATAGCATAGTTCTCAATAGTATTTGCCAGGTGTATGGCTTTTTCTGGCCTTTTGCTTTCCTTCCCACATCGTTCTAGTTTAAAGCTCTCCTGATGAGTGTAGCAAGGCGACTTTCAAATATATGCTTTCCAGTCTTCGTAAGGTGCACCCCATCTCTAGCAAGTAGTCCATCAAACAGGTAATTCACTCCGTGATCCAGAAATCCAAATCCTTGCTGACGGCACCATCGATGTAGCCAGTTGTTAACCTGCAGAATCTTATTCCACCTCCTTGCTCCATTGCCATCCACTGAAAGGATGGAAGAGAAGACCACCTGCGCTCCCAGTTCTTTCACTTTCTTACCTAAGTTTTCAAAGTCACTGCAGATGGTTTCCAGGTCCTTTCTTGCGGTGTTGTTTGTCCCCACATGTATTAGCAGGAATGGGTGGTTGTCTGTAGGTCTGAGGAGTCCTGATATCCTGTCAGACACATCTTTAATTTTTGCACCTGGAAGACAGCACATTTCTCTTGAGGTTATATATCCGGTCTGCAGATAGCAGCCTCTTTTCCTCTCAACAGGGAATCCCCCATGACCACAACTCTCCAGATTGCCCTTATTTGCGGCGGGCTGGTTGGGATCCCTGCATCTCCGCTGCCGATAGGAGAAAATGGCAGTGGAGCGGAGCTGCGTGGATCCTATCTGCTTCTCCTGCCCGCACTTCATGCCAGCAATGGTGATGCTATGGCTGCGGGAAATGTGCCGAGAGGTGCGTGGTGCTCTGTGTATGTGTGTGCGTGCATGTATAGGTGAGTGGTCAATAGGCAATGATGGGGTGGTGGGGGAGAAAGCAATGAAGGGGTGATGGAAAGGGCAATGATGGGGATGAGGGAGAAGGCAATGATGGTGGTGGAAAGGGCAATGATGGGGGTGGTGGGAAAGAAGGCAATGAGGGAGGTGGTGGAAATGGCAATGATAGGGGGAAAGGGAGAGGGCAATGATGGAGGTGGTGGAAAGGGCATTGATGGGGTGTGGGAGAGAAGGCAATGATAAAGGTGGTGGAAAGGGCAGAGATGGGGTGATAAGGAGAAAGCAATGATGGAGGTGATGAAAGGACAATAATGGGAGTGGTGGGAGAGAACAATGATTGGCGTGTTGGAGTGGAAAATGATGGAGGTGGTGAGAGAGAATTTTGATTGGGGTGATGGAGAGGAAATGATGGAGGTGGTGGAGAAGGCAATGATGGTGGTGGTGGGGGAGAAGGCAATGATGTGGTGGTGGGGGAGAAGGCAATGATGGAGGTGGAAAGGGCAATGATGGGGTAGTGGGGAAGAACAATGTTGGGGGGGAGAGGATGATGATGAGAGTGGTAGGGGAGAACAATGATTAGGGTGTTGGAGAAGGCAATGATGGAGGTGGTGGTGGAGAGGGCAATGATGGAGGTGGTGGGGGAGAATGCAATGATGGAGATGGTGGAAAGGGCAATGATGGGGTGGTGGGGGAGAAGGCAATGATGAAGGTGGTGGAAAGGGCAATGATGGGTGGTGGGTGAGAACGCAATGATAAAGTTGATGGAAAGGGTAACAATGGAGATGATGGAAAGAAAAATGATGGGGTGGGGGAGAAGACAATGGATGTGGGGGATTGGGATGGGAGTAAGGGGGACCTATAATGGACTTATGAACAGGAGGAGGGAGAGAAGGACATAAGATATGGATGTGAAATTAATTGGGTAATGGAGGAGGGTGCTAAGCCCCTGATAGCGTCCTCCCCATCTCACAATTCATTGTGATGCTATCGGGAACTTAAAATTTATTGGGTAGAGGAGGCGATAAGGTGCATAGGACATTTTATAATGAACTGAAAGGTGAGAGAAGACACTGTCAGGAACTTGTAATGAATTGGGAGGTGGCGGAGAATGCTCAGTACCTGATAATGTCTTCTCCTACCCCCAAATTCATTATGATTAGTGTTGAGCATTCCGATACCGCAAGTATCGGGTATCGGCCGATATTTGCGGTATCGGAATTCCGATACCGAGATCCGATACTTTTGTTGTATCGGGAATCGGTATCGGGATCGATATAATGTGTAAAATAAAGAATTAAAATAAAAAATATTGATATACTCACCTCTCCGACGCAGCCTGCACCTTACCGAGGGAACCGGCAGCCTTCTTTGCTTAAAATGCCCGCGATTACTGCCTTCCGTGACGTCACGGCTTCTGATTGGTCGCGTGCCGCCCATGTGACCGCGATGCGACCAATCAGAAGCCGTGACATCACGGAAGGCAGTAAACGCGCGCATTTTAAGCAAAGAAGGCTGCCGGTTCCCTCGGTAAGGTGCAGGCTGCGTCGGAGAGGTGAGTATATCAATATTTTTTATTTTAATTCTTTATTTTACACATTAATATGGATCCCAGGGCCTGAAGGAGAGTTTCCTCTCCTTCAGACCCTGGGAACCATCAGGGATACCGTCCGATACTTGAGTCCCATTGACTTGTATTGGTATCGGGTATCGGTATCGGATTAGATCCGATACTTTGCCGGTATCGGCCGATACTTTCCGATACCGATACTTTCAAGTATCGGACGGTATCGCTCAACACTAATTATGATGCTATTAAGGACTTATAATGAATTATGGGGACACAGGACAGGGACTAATGCTATGTGCACGTGTTCAAGATTTGCAGGAGAAAATTCTGCTGCATATCCTAATGTGTTGGCAGGAAGGACACTGTGTAAAATACATTTATTTTTTGGCAACATTTTTGCCATGCTTTCGTTACATATTTTCCCCCATTAGTACAGGTGAAATACGCTGCAAGAATTGATATTATGCAGATTTGAATTTGCTGCAAATCTGCAAGGAAAAAATAAAGCAGCGTGTGCTTAAGACTTCAGGGATCTCATTCACTTTTCTTGTACTGTAAAACCTTGCATATATTACATGTGCACATAGTCTTACAGGTAATTGAGCAGAGTCACAGACTCAATAATTTATATTATTGGGCGGCAGAGATTATAATTAATGGGGGACACAGTGCAGCTTATCACTTATATTTTTAATGTTGGGGTACATACCTGTATTGAGAGGAGAGACACAAGCATGTATACAATATATGTGACCTTTTCATAGCTGAGATGATCATTGTGACGAGTCGTGGCTGAGAGATGTCAACATAAAGGTCTGACCAGATGGTGAAGACACAGGAGAAAGCGGCTCTAATCAGACAAGACATCAGTGGTAAGTGCATGGATGTACTATAGATATTATTCTGTATCTGGTCTATGTGACTTGGAGTAACAATGCTATCTGTGATATCCCTTATTCTACATTCTCATATTTGTGTGAAATGTCAGTGTGCTTCCAGATTTTTTTTATTGGACTGCACACGGACTCATAGAGTTTTATAGGTCCATTCACACATACAGTTATATGAAAAAGTTTGGGCACCCCTATTAATCTTAAGCTTAATGTTTTATAAAAAAAAATTTTTTTACAACAGCTATTTCAGTTTCATATATCTAATAACTGTTGGACACAGTAATGTTTCTGCCTTGATTTGATTGATCCGAATTATTTTCTAAATCTTTATGAGATAAAATATTTTCGTCCTTGGAGAAGGTATTTATTGTTTCTTTAGCATATTTAGGAGAGCAGGAAGTTACATTGGGAAACATCCCTTTAATTTTCTCCAAATTGTAGTCTCTGGTAATATGTATGGAATTAGAAAGGGTATTTTCTCCTGGTAAATAACCAAGTTGCAAACTTACATCATTCCCATTAGGCAGAAGTTTGGCCCCGTTTAACTGTAGTTTAGTCATGTGTCCTTTAGTAGTGTTATAGCTCAATATATTAGGTGGTTGAAGAGGAATTTTGGATTTAAGTATTGGTATTCTGCTTATCTTATCAGATGGTCAGCGAGAAGTGTCATTCCTGAGAACCTTTCTCTGTTTTCCTTCATTTTGTGTAAACAAGATAACCTTCCCCTCTGGGACCTGCTGTATATGATGAGCCTCTGAGGATTCTCTCATTACCCTGTCAGAATGGAATTCCTTTGACAGGCTTCGCTGCTTTGCAGCACTCCCTTCCCCTTTATAGCAAGAGTCTTTATTACAGATGTCCGACAGGTCTTCGTAGATCTACAGGTCCTTCTCAAAAAATTAGCATATAGTGTTAAATTTCATTATTTACCATAATGTAATGATTACAATTAAACTTTCATATATTATAGATTCATTATCCACCAACTGAAATTTTTCAGGTCTTTTATTGTTTTAATACTGATGATTTTGGCATACAACTCCTGATAACCCAAAAAACCTGTCTCAATAAATTAGCATATTTCACCCGTCCAATTAAATAAAAGTGTTTTTTAATAACAAACAAAAAAACCATCAAATAATAATGTTCACTTATGCACTCAATACTTGGTCGGGAATCCTTTGGCAGAAATGACTGCTTCAATGCAGCGTGGCATGGAGGCAATCAGCCTGTGACACTGCTGAGATGTTATGGAGGCCCAGGATGCTTCAATAGCGGCCTTAAGCTCATCCAGAGTGTTGGGTCTTGCGTCTCTCAACTTTCTCTTCACAATATCCCACAGATTCTCTATGGGGTTCAGGTCAGGAGAGTTGGCAGGCCAATTGAGCACAGTAATACCATGGTCAGTAAACCATTTACCAGTGGTTTTGGCACTGTGAGCAGGTGCCAGGTCGTGCTGAAAAATGAAATCTTCATCTCCATAAAGCATTTCAGCCGATGGAAGCATGAAGTGCTCCAAAATCTCCTGATAGCTAGCTGCATTGACCCTGCCCTTGATGAAACACAGTGGACCAACACCAGCAGCTGACATGGCACCCCACACCATCACTGACTGTGGGTACTTGACACTGGACTTCAGGCATTTTGGCATTTCCTTCTCCCCAGTCTTCCTCCAGACTCTGGCACCTTGATTTCCGAATGACATGCAAAATTTGCTTTCATCAGAAAAAAGTACTTGGGACCACTTAGCAACAGTCCAGTGCTGCTTCTCTGTAGCCCAGGTCAGGCGCTTCTGCCGCTGTTTATGGTTCAAAAGTGGCTTTACCTGGGGAATGCAGCACCTGTAGCCCATTTCCTGCACACGCCTGTGCACGGTGGCTCTGGATGTTTCCACACCAGACTCAGTCCACTGCTTCCTCAGGTTCCCCAAGGTCTGGAATCGGTCCTTCTCCACAATCTTTCTCAGGGTCCGGTCACCTCTTCTCGTTGTACAGCGTTTTCTGCCACATTTTTGCCTTCCAACAGACTTACCATTGAGGTGCCTTGATACAGCACTCTGGGAACAGCCTATTTGTTGAGAAATTTCTTTCTGGGTCTTACCCTCTTGCTTGAGGGTGTCAATGATGGCCTTCTTGACATCTGTCAGGTCGCTAGTCTTACCCATGATGGGGGTTTTGAGTAATGAACCAGGCAGGGAGTTTTTAAAAGCCTCAGGTATCTTTTGCATGTGTTTAGAGTTAATTAGTTGATTCAGAAGATTAGGGTAATAGGTCGTTTAGAGAACCTTTTCTTGATATGCTAATTTATTGAGACAGGTTTTTTGGGTTATCAGGAGTTGTATGCCAAAATCATCAGTATTAAAACAATAAAAGACCTGACAAATTTCAGTTGGTGGATAATGAATCTATAATATATGAAAGTTTAATTGTAATCATTACATTATGGTAAATAATGAAATTTAACACTATATGCTAATTTTTTGAGAAGGACCTGTATAAGGCTTTGATACTGTTGGGTTTTTTGCAGTGATCCAATTTATGAGGTAAATGTCCAGTCACATTTACCTCAGGGGAACGCAGGCCTTCATTAGGCTTCCCTCGGTACCTCCCCGTCTCGGCAAAGGAAATTTTTTTGATGTGCCATCTTTTATCTTATTATTTCTCAGTCCAGGCATATTCTTACAGGTTTTAGGACCAAATACACCCCAAATAAGTAAGCTGAAGTAGCTGAAAATAGGGGATTATCAGGAGCTATGCAGAAGCACGCCCGCTCCTGTCCCCTGCAAACCACGCCCCTTCGTTTCATACTTTTTTAAGTATATAATTCCACATGTGTTAGTTCATAGTTCTGATGCCTTCAGTATGAATGTACAATTTTCATAGTCATGAAAATACAGGAAAATCTTTAAATGAGAAGGTGTGCCCAAACTTTTGGTCTGTACTGTGTGTATATATATATATATATATATATATATATATATATATATATATATATATATATATATATATATATATATATATATATATATATATAAATATATATATATATGGTTTTGTCATCATAAAAGGAGGGGGGCCCAGACACATATCTTGCACAGGGGTTCCAAGCTGTTAGTGTCTGCCCCTGAGTTTCTCCATACCAGAGGTGTCATCAACAACAAAGGCTTTTGTGTGAATTACTATTTAACCCCTTTATGACCTTAAATGTATCAATATGTCCAGGTTGGTAAGGACTTACTGACCTTGCATGTATGACTAATTTTGCCGACACAGGCTCCATGCGTTCGTTATCACTGTCGGGTGTTCAGTGAATCTGACAGTTAACACACTGCTCTCCGCAGTTTAACCCCCTACATGCTGCAATCCATTTTGATCACAGTATTTAGAAAAAACAAAGTAGGATCCCTCTTCCCTTCAATTGGCACCCCCGCTACTTCATCGTGAGGGCCCGTTCATTGCCATTGGTGACCCGACGTAGTCATGTCAACATCTGGGTCACCAGGGCTAGCAAGCTTGTTATATCATGCACAGTGCACGATCTAACAAGCTAATGTCAGTGCAGCACTGACAGTTTATAAGGGATTCCAATGCTCGTATGTTGCAATGCTTTATAACGCGATCAGACTGCAAAAAGTGAAAGACCCTTAGAGGAGCTAAGTTATAAGGTAAAAAAAGTAAAAGAAAATTGTAAAAATATTTTAAGAAAAAAAAATCACAAAATAATTTAAAAAAATGTATATTGTACCCATAAATAAGTATTTTTCTGAGTAAAAAAACAAAACAAAGTGCATGTATTTGGTATCGCCGCCTATAAAAAGGACTACAGACTTTGTTATGAGCTATAGCCACATCTCTGCAATGGACCATTAATCAAGGCTATTATTATTAACCCCTTAATCCCATATGACGTACTATCCTGTCAAGGTGACCTGGGACTTAATTCCCAGTGACGGGATAGTACGTCATATGCGATCGGCCACGCTCACGGGGGGAGCGCGGCCGATCGCGGCCAGGTGTCAGCTGACTATCGCAGCTGACATCCGGCACTATGTGCCAGGAGCGGTCACGGACCGCCCCCGGCACATTAACCCCCAGCACACTGCGATCAAACATGATCGCAGTGTTCCGGCGGTATAGGGAAGCATCGCGCAGGGAGGTGGCTCCCTACGTGCTTCCCTGAGACCCCCGGAGCAACGCGATGTAATCGCTTTGCTCCGAGGGTCTCTTACCTCCTCCCCCTGCAGCAGGCCCGGATCCAAGATGGCTGCGGCATCCGGGTCCTGCAAGGAGGTGGCTTCACTGTGCCTGCTCGGAGCAGGCGCCGGGAAGCCTCCAGGAGCTGTGCACGTCAGATCGCCGATCTGACAGAGTGCACAGCAAAGTGTCAGATCGGCAATCTTACACTATAACATCATGCCCCCCCCCTGGGGCAATGTTATAGTGTAAAAAAAAAATTCACATGTGTAAAAAAAACAAAAAAACAATATTGTTCCTATAAATACATTTCTTTATCTAAATAAAACAAAACAATAAAAGTACACATATTTAGTATCACCGCGTCCATAGCGACCCGACCTATAAAACTGTCCCACTAGTTAACCCCTTCAGTGAACACCGTTAAAAAAAAAAAAAAAACCGAGGCAAAAAACAACGCTTTATTATCATACCGCCAAATAAAAAGTGGAATAACACGTGATCAAAAAGATAAATATAAATAAACATGGTACCGCTGAAAACGTCATCTTGTCCCGCAAAAAACGAGCCATGACACAGCATCATCAAAGAAAAAATAAAAAAGTTATAGTCCTCAGAATAAAGCAATGCAAAAATAATTATTTTTTCTATAAAACAGTTTTTATCGTATAAAAGCACCAAAACATAAAAAAATGATATAAATGAGGTATCGCTGTAATCGTACTGACCCGAAGAATAAAACTGCTTTATCCATTTTACCAAACGCGGAACGGTATAAACGCCTCACCCAAAAGAAATTCATGAATAGCTGGTTTTTGGTCATTCTGCCTCACAAAAATCGGAATAAAAAGTGATCAAAAAATGTCACGTGCCCGAAAATGTTACAAATAAAAACGTCAACTCGTCCCGCAAAAAACAAGACCTCACATGACTCTGTGGACCAAAATATGGAAAAATTATAGCTCTCAAAATGTGGTAATGCAAAAAATATTTTTTGCAATAAAAAGCGTCTTTCAGTGTGTGACGGCTGCCAATCATAAAAATCCGCTAAAAAACCCGCTATAAAAGTAAATCAAACCCCCCTTCATCACCCACTTAGTTAGCAAAAAATTCAAAAAATGTATTTATTTCCATTTTCCCATTAGGGTTAGGGCTAGGGTTAGGGCTAGGGTTAGGGTTAGGGTTAGGGCTAGGGTTAGGGCTAGGGTTAGGGCTAGGGTTAGGGTTGGGGCTAGGGTTGGAGCTAAAGTTAGGGTTAGGGTTGGGGCTAAAGTTAGGGTTAGGGTTGGTGCTAAAGTTAGGGTTAGGGTTTGGATTACATTTACGGTTGGGATTAGGGTTGGGATTAGAGTTAGGGGTGTGTCAGGGTTAGGGGTGTGGTTAGGGTTACCGTTGAGATTAGGGTTAGGGGTGTGTTTGGATTAGGGTTTCAGGTAGAATTGGGGAGTTTCCACTGTTTAGGCACATCAGGGGCTCTCCAAACGCGACATGGCGTCCGATCTCAATTCCAGCCAATTCTGCGTTGAAAAAGTAAATTAGTGCTCCTTCCCTTCCGAGCTCTCCCGTGCGCCCAATCAGGGGTTTACCCCAACATATGGGGTATCAGCGTACTCGGGACAAATTGGACAACAATTTTAGGGTCCAAGTTCTCTTGTTATCCTTGGGAAAATAAAAATTTGGGGGGCTAAAAATCATTTTTGTGGGAAAAAAATGTTTTTTATTTTCACGGCTCTGCGTTATAAACTGTAGTGAAACACTTGGGGGTTCAAAGTTCTCACAACACATCTAGATAAGTTCCTTGGGAGGTCTAGTTTCCAATATGGGGTCACTTGTGGGGGGTTTGTACTGTTTGGGTACATCAGGGGCTCTGCAAATGCAACGTGACGCCTGCAGACTAATCCATCTAAGTCTGCATTCCAAATGGCGCTCCTTCCCTTCCGAGCTCTGCCATGCGCCCAAACAGTGGTTCCCCCCCACATACCGGGTATCAGCGTACTCAAGACAAATTGGACAACAACTTTTGGGGTCCAATTTCTCCTGTTACCCTTGGGAAAATACAAAACTGGGGGCTAAAAAATCATTTTTGTGTAAAAAAAAGGAATTTTTATTTTCACGGCTCTGCGTTATAAACTGTAGTGAAACACTTGGGGGTTCAAAGTTCTCACAACACATCTAAATAAGTTCCTTAGGGGGTCTACTTTCCAAAATGGTGTCACTTGTGGGGGGTTTCAATGTTTACGCACATCAGGGGCTCTCCAAACGCAACATGGCGTCCCATCTCAATTCCAGTCAATTTTGCATTGAAAAGTAAAATGGCGCTCCTTTCCTTCCGAGCTCTGCCATGCACCCAAACAGTGGTTTACCCCCACATATGGGGTATCAGCATACTCAGGACAAATTGTGCAACAACTTTTGGTGTCCATTTTCTCCTGTTACCCTTGGTAAAATAAAAAAAATTGGAGCTGAAATAAATTGTGTGTGAAAAAAAGTTAAATGTTCATTTTTATTTAAACATTCCAAAAATTCCTGTGAAACACCTGAAGGGTTAATAAACCTCTTGAATGTGGTTTTGAGCACCTTGAGGGGCGCAGTTTTTAGAATGGTGTCATTTTGGGGTATTTTCTATCATATAGACCCCTCAAAATGACTTCAAATGAGATGTGGTCCCTAAAAAAAAATGGTGTTGTGAAAATGAGAAATATCTGGTCAACTTTTAACCCTTATAACTCCCTAACAAAAAAAAATTTTGGTTCCAAAATTGTGCTGTTGTAAAGTAGACATGTGGGAAATGTTACTTATTAAGTATTTTGCCTTACATATCTCTGTGATTTAAGGGCATAAAAATTCAAAGTTGGAAAATTGCGAAATTTTCAAAACTTTTGCCAAATTTCCGTTTTTTTCACAAATAAACGCAAGTTATATCGAAGAAATTTTACCACTATCATGAAGTACAGTATGTCATGAGAAAACAATGTCAGAATTGCTAAGATCTGTTGAAGCGTTTCAGAGTTATAACCTCATAAAGGGACAGTGGTCAGAATTGTAAAAATTGGCCCGGTCATTAACGTGCAAACCACCCTCGGGGCTTAAGGGGTTAATATCTCCCCGATAAGCACAATAATAATTCTCAGTTTATTAGTAACAGCTTGTAGATTCTGTGTACTGAACACTCCCCAAACTGCCCTTTTGCTCTTGAGTGATGATCTAGTGGCCTCCTGGATGAACATTACACAGCTGTCACTCAAAGCAAAGGTGAGTGTTTAGGGAGAGTTCTGTGCAGAGGGTCCAGGACATAGCAAGGGAATTGCCAGTGGACACTTGGCATTGTCACACAAGGTGGACTAAAACATATATATATCTTTGTCATGCAGCTAGTATGTCCATACACATGTTGGAGTGTTTAATGTTATGAACTGATGGTTTAGGAGCAACATGGGACATGCTCTGGAGGAGGTGGTACCTTTACTGACCGCAGACCCTGAACTTAACACAACACTAGAAGTAGCCGTGGGATGTTCCTGTCACTCCCTAGACACCTCGTCACAGCCGGAGGACTAAATACCCCTAAAGATAGAATCAGGAAAGCTATCTTGCCTCAGAGAAAATCCCCAAAGGATAGGCAGCCCCCCACAAATATTGACTGTGAGTGGAGAGGGAAATGACATACACAGAATGAAACCAGGATATAGCAAGGAGGCCAATCTAGCTAGATAGATAGGACAGGACAGAATACTGTGCGGTCAGTATTAAAATACTAGAAAAATCCACCACAGAGTTTACAAAAATCTCCACACCTGACTAAAGGTGTGGAGGGTAAATCTGCTTCCCAGAGCTTCCAGCTTAACTGAATAAATCCATGCTGACAAGCTGGACTAGAAAAAACATAGAATGTGCTGAACGATTAAGTCCACAACAAGTGGACTGCAAAAGAACAAAGCAAGGACTTATCTTTGCTGAACTGGTCAGAATATCAGGGAAATCCAAGAGAGATGTGAATCCAACCAGGAACCATTGACAACTGGCACTAGCTGAAGGATAGAGCCAGGATAAATAGCCGAGCCAGAATAGATGATCAGCGGAAGCAGCTGCTGACTGCTAAATCCAAGGAGCAGTAGTTCCACTTAAAACCACCGGAGGGAGCCCAAGAGCAGAACTCACAAAAGTGCCACTTACAACCACCGGAGGGAGCCCAAGAGCGGAATTCACAACAGTACCCCCCCCTTGAGGAGGGGTCACCGAACCCTCACCAGAGCCCCCAGGCCGATCAGGACGAGCCAAGTGAAAGGCACGAACCAAATCGGCGGCATGGACATCGGAGGCAACAACCCAAGAATTATCCTCCTGGCCATAACCCTTCCACTTGACAAGATACTGAAGCCTCCGCCTCGAAAAACGAGAATCCAAAATTTTCTCCACCACATATTCCAACTCCCCCTCAACCAACACCGGGGCAGGAGGATCAACCGATGGAACCACGGGCACCACATATCTCCGCAACAAAGATCTATGGAAAACATTATGGATGGCAAAAGAGGCTGGAAGGGCCAAACGAAAAGACACCGTATTGATAATCTCAGAAATCTTATAAGGACCAATAAACCGAGGCTTGAACTTAGGGGAAGAAACCTTCATATGAACATGATGAGAAGATAACCAGACTAAATCTCCCACCCGAAGCCGAGGACCAACACACCGACGGCGGTTAGCAAAACGTTGAGCCTTTTCCTGAGACAACGTCAAATTGTCTACCACATGAGTCCAAATCTGCTGTAACCTGTCCACCACAGAATCCACACCAGGACAATCAGAAGGCTCAACCTGCCCCGAAGAAAAACGAGGATGAAAACCAAAATTCCAAAAGAAAGGCGCAACCAAAGTAGCCGAACTAGCCCGATTATTAAGGGCAAACTCGGCCAACGGCAAGAAAGCCACGCAATCATCCTGATCAGCAGACACAAAGCATCTCAAATAGGTTTCCAAGGTCTGATTAGTTCGCTCAGTTTGGCCATTTGTCTGAGGATGGAACGCCGAAGAAAAAGACAAATCAATGCCCATCCTAGCACAAAAGGCCCGCCAAAACCTAGAAACAAACTGGGAACCTCTGTCAGACACAATATTCTCCGGAATGCCATGCAAACGAACCACATGCTGAAAAAACAATGGAACCAAATCAGAGGAGGAAGGCAATTTAGGCAAAGGTACCAAATGGACCATTTTAGAGAACCGGTCACAAACCACCCAGATAACAGACATCTTCTGGGAAACAGGAAGATCCAAAATAAAATACATGGAAATATGCGTCCAGGGCCTCTCAGGGACCGGCAAAGGCAAAAGCAACCCACTAGCGCGGGAACAGCAAGGCTTGGCCCGGGCACAAGTCCCACAGGACTGCACAAAAGAACGCACATCCCGCGACAAGGAAGGCCGCCAAAAGGACCTAGCAACCAAATCTCTGGTACCAAAAATTCCAGGATGACCAGCCAACACTGAACAATGAACCTCAGAAATTACCTTACTAGACCATCTATCAGGAACAAACAGCTTCCCCACTGGACAGCGGTCAGGTTTATCAGCCTGAAATTCCTGAAGCACCCGCCGCAAATCAGGGGAGATGGCAGAAAGAATCACCCCTTCTTTAAGAATGCCAACCGGCTCAAGGACTCCAGGAGAATCAGGCAAAAAACTCCTAGAGAGGGCATCAGCCTTAACATTCTTAGATCCCGGAAGATACGAGACCACAAAATCAAAACGGGAGAAAAACAGGGACCATCGAGCCTGTCTAGGGTTCAGCCGTTTGGCCGACTCGAGGTAAATCAGATTCTTATGATCGGTCAAGACCACAACGCGGTGCTTGGCTCCCTCAAGCCAATGTCGCCACTCCTCAAATGCCCACTTCATAGCCAACAACTCCCGATTGCCAACGTCATAATTGCGCTCCACAGGCGAAAACTTTCTGGAAAAAAAGGCACACGGTTTCATCAAAGAACAATCAGAATTCCTCTGAGACAAAACGGCCCCTGCCCCAATCTCAGAAGCGTCAACCTCAACCTGAAAAGGAAGAGAAACATCCGGCTGATGCAACACAGGGGCAGAAGTGTTGTGAATTAGACTTTTTTGGCTCCCTCTTGTGGTCACTAGTGATATGACTCTGGGATTGTCTTTCCTCAGTTTGGCACCCACCTGGGTCGTTAGTCCAGGGGTGTTGCTATATAAACTTCCTGGTTTCTCAGTCCAGTGCCTGGCATCGTTGTAATCAGTTCCTTTCTGTTTGCTCCTGTCTGCTGGTCTTGGATCTTGCAAAATTAAGCTAAGTCCTGCTTCCTTGTTTTTTGGTTATTTGCTTTGCTCTTATTTTTTGTCCAGCTTGTACTAAATGTGATTCCTGATTTTGCTGGAAGCTCTAGGGGGCTGGTGTTCTCCCCCCGGGCCGTTAGACGGTTCGGGGGTTCTTGAATATCCAGCGTGGAAATTTTGATAGGGTTTTTGCTGACCATATAAGTCATCTTACTATATTCTGCTATTAGTCAGTGGGCCTCTCTTTGCTAAATATCTAGTTCATTCTTACGTTTGTCTTTTCTCCTTACCTCACCGTTATTATTTGTTGGGGGCTTGTATCCAACTTTTGGGGTCTTTTCTCTGGAGGCAAGAAAGGTCTATCTTTTCCCTTCTAGGGTTAGTTAGTTCTCCGGCTGGCGCGAGACGTCTAGAACCAACGTAGGCACGTTCCCCGGCTGCTGCTATTTGTGGTGCTAGGATTAGATATATGGTCAGCCCAGTTACCACTGCCCTATGAGCTGGTTTTTTGTGTTTGCAGACTTGGTATGTGCTTTTGAGACCCTCTGCCATTGGGGTCATAACAGTATGCCAGGCCAAGGTTGAATGTTTAATGCATTGCAGAAGTGGGATTACAAGAAAGGAAAGTCTGAGTTTTTTTTTTTTTTTTTTTCTTTCCTCTCTTTTTTCCTCCCCTTTACCTCTGAGTGGCTTGTGCTTGCTGCAGACATGGATGTCCAGACTTTGATTACAAGTGTGGATCAGCTTGCTGCTCGTGTGCAGGGCATACAAGATTTTGTTACCAGTAGTCCAATGTCTGAACCTAAAATACCTATTCCTGAACTGTTCTCTGGAGACCGATTTAAGTTTAGGAATTTCAGGAATAATTGTAAATTGTTTATATCTCTGAGACCCCGTTCATCTGGAGACTCAGCTCAGCAAGTAAAAATTGTTATCTCTTTCTTACGGGGCGACCCTCAGGATTGGGCCTTCTCGCTAGCGCCAGGAGATCCGGCATTGGCAAATATTGATGCGTTTTTTCTGGCGCTCGGATTGCTTTACGAGGAACCCAATCTTGAAATTCAGGCAGAAAAAGCCTTGCTGGCTATTTCTCAGGGTCAGGATGAAGCTGAAGTGTATTGCCAAAAATTTCGGAAATGGTCCATGCTTACTCAGTGGAATGAGTGTGCTCTGGCCGCAAATTTCAGAAATGGCCTTTCTGAAGCCATTAAGAATGTGATGGTGGGTTTCTCCATTCCTACAGGTCTGAATGATTCCATGGCGCTGGCTATTCAAATTGACCGGCGTTTGCGGGAGCGCAAAGCCGCGAATCCTCTGGTGGTGTTGTCTGAACAAACACCTGATTTAATGCAATGTGGTAGAATTCAGACTAGAAATGAACGGAAAAATCATAGACGTCAGAATGGGTTGTGTTTTTACTGTGGTGATTCTACACATGTTATATCAGCATGCTCTAAACGCCTAACTAGGGTTGTTAGTCCTGTCGCCATTGGTAATTTGCAACCTAAATTTATTTTGTCTGTGACTTTAATTTGCTCATTGTCCTCCTACCCTGTTATGGCGTTTGTGGATTCAGGTGCTGCCCTGAGTCTTATGGATCTGTCGTTTGCCAAGCGCTGTGGTTTTGTTCTTGAGCCGTTGGTAAATCCTATCCCTCTTAGAGGTATTGATGCTACGCCATTGGCGGAAAATAAACCGCAGTTTTGGACACAGGTATCCATGTGCATGACTCCTGAACATCGGGAGGTGATTCGTTTTCTTGTTCTGCATAAAATGCATGATTTGGTCGTTTTGGGTCTGCCATGGTTACAGACCCATAATCCAGTCTTGGATTGGAAGGCAATGTCTGTGTCAAGTTGGGGCTGTCAGGGAATTCATGGTGATTCCCCGCCGGTGTCTATTGCTTCCTCTACTCCTTCGGAAGTTCCTGAGTATTTGTCTGATTACCAGGATGTATTCAGCGAGTCCAGGTCCAGTGCTCTTCCTCCTCATAGGGACTGTGACTGCGCTATAGATTTGATTCCAGGTAGTAAATTTCCTAAGGGAAGATTATTTAATCTGTCTGTACCTGAGCATACCGCAATGCGTTCGTATATCAAGGAATCTCTGGAGAAGGGGCATATCCGTCCATCCTCTTCCCCTCTTGGTGCGGGTTTCTTTTTTGTGGCCAAGAAGGACGGATCTTTGAGACCTTGTATTGACTATCGGCTTCTGAATAAAATCACTGTTAAATTTCAGTATCCTTTGCCTCTGTTGTCGGACTTGTTTGCCCGGATTAAAGGTGCCAAGTGGTTCACCAAGATAGATCTTCGTGGTGCGTACAACCTTGTGCGCATTAAGCAAGGAGATGAATGGAAAACTGCATTTAATACGCCCGAAGGTCATTTTGAGTACTTGGTGATGCCTTTCGGGCTCTCTAATGCTCCTTCAGTGTTTCAGTCCTTTATGCATGATATTTTCCGGAAGTATCTGGATAAATTTATGATTGTTTATCTGGATGATATTCTGGTTTTTTCTGATGATTGGGACTCGCATGTAGAGCAGGTCAGGATGGTGTTTCAGGTTTTGCGTGAGAATGCTTTGTTTGTTAAGGGCTCAAAGTGTCTCTTTGGAGTACAGAAGGTTCCCTTTTTGGGTTTTATTTTTTCCCCTTCTGCGGTGGAGATGGACCCAGTCAAGGTCCGAGCTATTCATGATTGGACTCAACCTACGTCAGTTAAGAGTCTTCAGAAGTTCTTGGGTTTTGCTAACTTCTACCGTCGTTTTATCGCTAATTTTTCTAGCGTTGTTAAACCTTTGACGGATATGACCAAGAAAGGTTCTGATGTTGCTAACTGGGCTCCTGCAGCCGTGGAAGCCTTTCAAGAGTTGAAGAGCCGGTTTACTTCGGCGCCTGTTTTGTGCCAGCCTGATGTCTCACTTCCCTTTCAGGTTGAAGTGGATGCTTCTGAGATTGGGGCAGGGGCCGTTTTGTCGCAGAGAGGCCCTGGTTGCTCTGTAATGAGACCATGTGCTTTTTTCTCTAGGAAGTTTTCGCCTGCTGAGCGGAATTATGATGTTGGCAATCGGGAGTTGTTAGCCATGAAGTGGGCATTTGAGGAGTGGCGTCATTGGCTCGAGGGTGCTAAGCATCGTGTGGTGGTCTTGACTGATCACAAAAATCTGATGTATCTCGAGTCTGCTAAATGCCTGAATCCTAGACAGGCCCGCTGGTCATTGTTTTTCTCCCGTTTTGACTTTGTGGTCTCGTATTTACCAGGTTCAAAGAATGTGAAGGCTGATGCTCTTTCAAGGAGCTTTGTGCCTGACTCTCCTGGAGTCGCAGAACCAGTTGGTATTCTCAAAGAGGGAGTTATCCTGTCAGCCATTTCTCCGGATTTGCGACGTGTGTTGCAGAGATTTCAGGCTGGTAGACCTGACTCTTGTCCACCTGACAGACTGTTTGTTCCTGATAAGTGGACCAGCAGAGTCATTTCCGAGGTTCATTCCTCGGTGTTGGCAGGGCATCCGGGAATTTTTGGCACCAGAGATCTGGTGGCTAGGTCCTTTTGGTGGCCTTCCTTGTCACGGGATGTGCGGTCATTTGTGCAGTCCTGTGGGACTTGTGCTCGAGCTAAGCCTTGCTGTTCTCGTGCCAGCGGGTTGCTCTTGCCCTTGCCTGTCCCGAAGAGGCCTTGGACACACATTTCCATGGATTTCATTTCAGATCTTCCGGTGTCTCAGGGCATGTCTGTCATCTGGGTGGTATGTGATCGCTTTTCCAAGATGGTCCATTTGGTATCTTTGCCTAAGCTGCCTTACTCTTCCGATCTGGTTCCTTTGTTCTTTCAGAATGTGGTTCGTTTACATGGCATTCCTGAGAATATTGTGTCTGACAGAGGATCCCAGTTTGTTTCCAGGTTCTGGCGATCCTTTTGTGCTAAGATGGGCATTGATTTGTCGTTTTCGTCTGCCTTTCATCCTCAGACTAATGGACAAACGGAGCGAACTTATCAGACTCTGGAGGCTTATTTGAGGTGTTTTGTTTCTGCAGATCAGGATGATTGGGTGACCTTCTTGCCGTTGGCTGAGTTTGCCCTTAATAATCGGGCTAGTTCCGCTACTTTGGTTTCGCCATTTTTTTGCAACTCTGGTTTCCATCCTCGTTTTTCCTCGGGACATGTGGAGCCTTCCGACTGTCCTGGGGTAGATTCCGTGGTGGATAGGTTGCAGCGGATCTGGAATCATGTGGTGGACAACTTGAAGTTGTCACAGGAGAAGGCTCAGCGTTTTGCCAACCGCCGCCGCGGTGTGGGTCCCCGACTTCGTGTTGGGGATTTGGTATGGCTGTCTTCTCGATTTGTTCCTATGAAGGTCTCCTCTCCTAAATTTAAGCCTCGCTTCATCGGTCCTTACAAGATATTGGAAATCCTTAATCCTGTGTCCTGTCGCTTGGATCTTCCGGTGTCGTTTGCCATTCACAACGTGTTCCATAGGTCTTTGTTGCGGCGGTACGTTGTACCTGTGGTTCCTTCTGTTGAGCCTCCTGCTCCGGTGTTGGTTGAGGGCGAGTTGGAGTACGTGGTGGAGAAGATCTTGGATTCTCATCTCTCCAGGCGGAGGCTTCAGTATCTGGTCAAGTGGAAGGGCTATGGTCAGGAGGATAATTCCTGGGTGGTTGCCTCTGATGTGCATGCGGCCGATTTAGTTCGTGCCTTTCACGCTGCTCATCCTGATCGCCCTGGTGGTCTTGGTGAGGGTTCGGTGACCCCTCCTTAAAGGGGGGGTACTGTTGTGAATTAGACTTTTTTGGCTCCCTCTTGTGGTCACTAGTGATATGACTCTGGGATTGTCTTTCCTCAGTTTGGCACCCACCTGGGTCGTTAGTCCAGGGGTGTTGCTATATAAACTTCCTGGTTTCTCAGTCCAGTGCCTGGCATCGTTGTAATCAGTTCCTTTCTGTTTGCTCCTGTCTGCTGGTCTTGGATCTTGCAAAATTAAGCTAAGTCCTGCTTCCTTGTTTTTTGGTTATTTGCTTTGCTCTTATTTTTTGTCCAGCTTGTACTAAATGTGATTCCTGATTTTGCTGGAAGCTCTAGGGGGCTGGTGTTCTCCCCCCGGGCCGTTAGACGGTTCGGGGGTTCTTGAATATCCAGCATGGAAATTTTGATAGGGTTTTTGCTGACCATATAAGTCATCTTACTATATTCTGCTATTAGTCAGTGGGCCTCTCTTTGCTAAATATCTAGTTCATTCTTACGTTTGTCTTTTCTCCTTACCTCACCGTTATTATTTGTTGGGGGCTTGTATCCAACTTTTGGGGTCTTTTCTCTGGAGGCAAGAAAGGTCTATCTTTTCCCTTCTAGGGTTAGTTAGTTCTCCGGCTGGCGCGAGACGTCTAGAACCAACGTAGGCACGTTCCCCGGCTGCTGCTATTTGTGGTGCTAGGATTAGATATATGGTCAGCCCAGTTACCACTGCCCTATGAGCTGGTTTTTTGTGTTTGCAGACTTGGTATGTACTTTTGAGACCCTCTGCCATTGGGGTCATAACACAGAAGTAAATCGGCGTTTAAGCTCCTGAAAGACCTCAACAGCCGCAGAGGACCAATTCGTCACATCAGCGCCTTTCTTCGTCAAATCGGTCAAGCGCTTAACCACACTGGAAAAGTTGGCAATGAAACGGCGATAAAAATTAGCAAAGCCCAAAAATTTCTGAAGGCTCTTCACCGATGTGGGTTGAATCCAGTCATGAATGGCTTGGACCTTAACAGGATCCATTTCTATAGACGAGGGAGAAAAAATAAAACCCAAAAAAGAGACCTTCTGAACTCCAAATAGGCACTTAGACCCCTTCACAAATAAAGCATTATCACGAAGGATCTGGAATACCATCCTGACCTGCTTCACATGAGACTCCCAATCATCGGAAAAAATCAAAATATCATCCAAATACACAATCATGAATTTATCAAGATAATTGCGGAAAATATCATGCATGAAGGACTGAAATACAGAAGGAGCATTAGAAAGCCCGAAAGGCATCACAAGGTATTCAAAATGGCCTTCGGGCGTATTAAATGCAGTTTTCCATTCGTCACCCTGTTTAATACGAACAAGATTATATGCCCCTTGAAGGTCAATCTTAGTAAACCAACTAGCCCCCTTAATCCGAGCAAACAAATCAGAAAGCAAAGGTAAAGGGTATTGGAACTTGACCGTGATCTTATTAAGAAGGCGATAATCAATACAGGGTCTCAAGGAGCCATCCTTCTTGGCAACAAAAAAGAATCCCGCTCCCAATGGTGACAAAGACGGCTAAATATGCCCCTTCTCCAAAGACTCCTTGACATAAGTCCGCATGGTGGCATGCTCTGGCACAGACAGATTGAAAAGTCGGCCCTTAGGGAACTTACAGCCGGGAATCAAGTTAATAGCACAATCACAGTCCCTATGTGGAGGAAGGGAACTGGACTTGGGCTCATCAAATACATCCTGGAAATCCAACAAAAACTCAGGGACTTCAGAAGAGGGGGAAGAGGAAATTGACATCAAAGGAACATCACAATGTACCCCTTGACAACCCCAACTAGTCACAGACATAGATTTCCAATCCAGCACCGGATTATGTTCCTGTAACCATGGAAAACCCAGTACAACAACATCATGCAAGTTATGCAACACCAGAAAACGGCAATCTTCCTGATGTGCTGGAGCCATGCACATGGTCAGCTGAGTCCAATACAGAGGTTTATTCTTGGCCAACGGTGTAGCATCAATGCCCCTCAAAGGAATAGGACTCTGCAAAGGCTCCAAGGAAAAACCACAGCGCCTGGCGAATTCCAAGTCCATTAAGTTCAGGGCAGCGCCTGAATCCACAAATGCCATGACAGAAAAGGACGATAATGAGCAAATCAGGGTCACAGATAAGAGAAATTTAGGCTGTACAGTACTGATGGTAACAGACCTAGCGACCCTCTTAGTACGCTTAGGGCAATCAGAAATAACATGAGCAGAATCACCACAGTAAAAACACAGCTTATTCTGACGTCTGAATCCCTGCCGTTCTGCTCTAGTCAAAATCCTATCACATTGCATAGGCTCAGGACTCCGCTCAGAGGACACTGCCATATGGTGCACAACTTTGTGCTCGCGCAGGCGCCGATCAATCTGAATGGCTAGAGACATAGATTCGCTCAAACCAGCAGGCGTGGGGAACCCCACCATAACATCTTTAAGGGCTTCAGAAAGACCCTTTCTGAAAATTGCTGCCAGAGCATCCTCATTCCATTTAGTGAGCACAGACCATTTTCTAAATTTCTGGCAGTATAATTCTGCCGCTTCCTGACCCTGACATAGGGCCAACAAGGTTTTTTCTGCATGATCCACAGAATTAGGTTCGTCATACAATAATCCGAGCGCTTGAAAAAATGCGTCTACATTAAGCAATGCCGGATCCCCTGATTCAAGGGAGAATGCCCAGTCCTGAGGGTCACCACGCAGCAGAGAGATGACAATCTTAACCTGCTGAATGGGATCACCAGAGGAACGGGGTTTCAAAGCAAAAAACAATTTGCAGTTATTTTTAAAGTTCAAAAATTTGGATCTGTCCCCAAAAAAACAAATCAGGAGTAGGAATTTTAGGCTCTAAAGCCGGAGTCTGGACAACATAATCTTGGATACTCTGTACTCTTGCAGCAAGTTGATCCACATGAGAAAACAAACCCTGAACATCCATGCCAGCGCCAAAATCCTGAACCACCCAGAGATTAAGAGGAAAAAAAAGACAAAACAGACTGCAGAAAAAAAAATGGCTCAGAACTTTTTTTTCCTTCTTTTGAGATGCCTTTAATTCATTTTTGGCCAGTTGTACTGTTATGAACTGATGGTTTAGGAGCAACATGGGACGTGCTCTGGAGGAGGTGGTACCTTTACTGACCGCAGACCCTGAACTTAACACAACACTAGAAGTAGCCGTGGGATGTTCCTGTCACTCCCTAGACACCTCGTCACAGCCGGAGGACTAAATACCCCTAAAGATAGAATCAGGAAAGCTATCTTGCCTCAGAGAAAATTCCCCAAGGATAGGCAGCCCCCCACAATTATTGACTGTGAGTGGAGAGGGAAATGGCATACACAGAATGAAACCAGGATATAGCAAGGAGGCCAATCTAGCTAGATAGATAGGACAGGACAGAATACTGTGCGGTCAGTATTAAAATACTAGAAAAATCCACCACAGAGTTTACAAAAATTTCCACACCTGACTAAAGGTGTGGAGGGTAAATCTGCTTCCCAGAGCTTCCAGCTTAACTGAATAAATCCATACTGACAAGCTGGACTAGAAAAAACATAGAATGTGCTGAACGATTAAGTCCACAACAAGTGGACTGCAAAAGAACAAAGCAAGGACTTATCTTTGCTGAACTGGTCAGAATATCAGGGAAATCCAAGAGAGATGTGAATCCAACCAGGAACCATTGACAACTGGTCTGGCACTAGCTGAAGGATAGAGCCAGGATAAATAGCCGAGCCAGAATAGACGATCAGTGGAAGCAGCTGCTGACTGCTAAATCCAAGGAGCAGCAGTTCCACTTAAAACCACCGGAGGGAGCCCAAGAGCAGAACTCACAAAAGTGCCACTTACAACCACCGGAAGGAGCCCAAGAGCGGAATTCACAACAGTTTAAACTTCTTTACATCTCACCTACATAGGAGTTCCAACAATTATGAGGGGTCGAAAACTGCTGACAGACTCCCTTTACCCCTGCCACTTGACACAGCCAGAAGCATCATTGGAGGTACACTTTAAAGAAGACTATGGGAGCAAACACAGCGTTTCATCATTCCACCCCTCCTATCATCTTTGAACTTATAGACATCTTTTATGTATGTTATTTACCGCGTTTCTCTGAAAATAAGACAGGGTCCTATATTATTTTTTGCTCCGAAAGATGGTTTAGGGCTTGTTTTCAGGAGATTTCTTTTTTTTTTTTTCTATGAATAACAATCCACATTTATTCTTGGAAAAAAAAATATTTAAGTATTCAAGTATAGTCATGTAATCACAATCTGGAACATCAACATTACTCTCCAAACCCTGAATTCCATGCTGAAGTTCTTGAGATCCTATTTCCTTTTTCCATGTACAACAATCTATTCTTTACACATGCTGACGAAGAACGATGGGGCTACAATGATCCCTAATAGATCATTCTGTCCTCATACATACATGATATCAGCTTATCGGCTGCACATATCCTGTTTTCACCGGGTGATGTGCTAACAAGAACAATCACCATGATTCAATAAGACTGGCATTGTGTATGCCAGTCTTAATAAATGGAGCTGCTGGAGTAAGATGCACCCAATTCGTTAAAATCCACATACCACTTAATAAATTAGGAATCTTACAAGTGCCATGTACCTGTGGCAGAAATGTACATACACATGTATATACACACACTACACATACCATATGTACACACACTGCACATACATGTCTTCTCTTCAGCTGTAGATTCCTGCAGTTAAGATACCTTTGGTGATATCATGGTCATACGACCGTGAGGTCACCAAAGGTCCTTAAGCAATCTTAACCTCAGAATAAAAACGCTTTGGGACCCAAGAGAATGGTGACCCTGAGAAATGGCCCAATTTTCTCCCCCTTCCCTCTAATGCGGCTCTACATACAAGCCTGTCACCTATTCAGTTCCTCTAGACTCCTGCAGTTAAGAGACCTTTGGTGATATTGTGGTTACAGACTGTGAAGTTACTATAGGTCCTTAAGCATTCTTAACCTCAGAATAAAAACACTGGGGCCCCTAAGAAAGTGGGGGCTCTGTATGATTTCCCAGTTTACACACCACTAATTCCAACCCTAATTGTACCCAGGGCTTATTTTAGGAGTAGGGCTTATATTTCCAGCATACTTCAATATACAAACTGCCTCTTCGTAGAGGAAGAGGAGTTGTACTCTAGTGTCACCTATTGGAAGTAGCAATCCTAAAAGTCAATATCAACCTTTTAACTAGCCTTGCCATATGCCTTAGGATAAAAACCAAACCGGAATTTCAATTTGCAGACACAGTGTTTTGGGGGATTGCCCCTTGTCAGTGCAAAGTAGGAGTTCTAATTTGGCTAGGTAAGAGGCTTAAGACTGGGATCTCTAGGATTACATTTCTCCTTGGGGAGAGTAAGGCCTGTCATGTCAGAGTGAAGAGACTTATATGCAATGCATGCTCCTCTGTGAAATTAAATATGCAAATTGCCTCTACAGAGAAGAAGAGGACTTGATTTGCAGACATGGTGTTTCCCAGTGGAGCACGCATTGCATATAAGTCTCCTCGCTTCTTAATCCTCTCACCTAGCCAAATCAGATCTCATACGTTGCACTGATGAGGGGCAACACCCCGAAACACCGTGTCTGCAAATTGAGATTCTGGTTTGGCTTTTATCCTAAATCACATGGCAATGCTTGCTAAAGGGTCAATATTGACTTTTAGGATTGCTACTTTCAATAGGGGACACTGGAGTTGAAGTCCTATTTTTCTCTGAATAGGTAATTTGCATATTTAATTTCCTAAAGGAGCATTTATGGCATATAAGTCTCCTCACTCTGACATGCCAGGCCAGGTTTGTCACTCTCCACAAGGAGAAATGTTACCCCTTACATGCCAAGCATATTTGAAAAATCCTATAAAATCATGCTAGAGATTATTTCTGGGAAAACATAGTATTTTATCTACAGTTATCTAGTCTTCTGTAGCTGATTCTCAGACACGATCTTGAATTTTAGATCATTCATTATTATTGACTTAGAACTCATGGATCACTGACAAATCTAGATTTACACTAAAGCAAAGAGTGAGTGTCTGAGACTTTGAATTCTTAACTCTGCTGTTCTGTCCGTATTGGCTATACATTTGTACCATTCGGGTCAATATGACCTATTAAAGTTTGTTAATTTGGCATTTAGCTACTCTAGGCATATTATTAGAATACCAGTTGCATTATTTAACTGTATGTGACCATGGTTTTTCAAAAAGAAGTGAAAAATGAAAATCAAAATTTCAGTTTGTTTTTCCTTTAGAAATAGGTTGTATAGGTTAAAAACTTCAGTTTTCTTTGTTTTCTTTAGAAAAAGGTTGTATGGGTTCACTTATTGCTATATTCAGGCATCCTTACATTCTGCACAGAAATAACTCACATAAATATTTACTACGACTAGAATATGTAAAAACCTGCACAGGCCTGTACTCAAAGCCCATTAATCTTCAGTAACTTGCAAATATATCGATCCCACTGACCTGCGGGAATTGTAGAAATCCATAAACAATAGTAGATGCAATAAATAATCCACAATGATATTATAAATCGCTTATGTGGCTGAAAATATGGCAGGAGATCTGTATAAAACAATATTGAACGGTATGTATGTAACAATCATTATTTCATACAAAAAAACTTAAATTAAAAGAAAAAACAACTCTCATAATAACAAAACCTATCTATAAATAAATTCACCTAACCACGATTTGCAGATCCTAATAATAAATAATCTGCAGCTTGACAAACTTTTTTTCAGGTCAAATAGACCCAACCAGTACAGCCTAGTTAATTAAAGCAACCCTCCACCCTGGGACTGAAAAGTGAATATTTATGTCTCATGTATGGTCACCCCACCTTGTCCTCAATGTTTGCCTCTCCCTGAGGCGAGTGTTCCATTTCTCCTGCCAGAGGTGTATCTAGGTTTTCTGGCACACGTGGCAAGAATTCAATTTCCCCCACCCCCCCCTTCTGAGGACATATGCGATTTGCACACTTAGCCATGTAACCATGAGCTGCTCTCCCTAATGCTCTCAATGTGAAAAACTGAGAGAAGCAGAAAGAGAAGCTCGTTGTCACAGGACCATAAGTCTCACTGTCACAGGACCATAAGTATGAAAGTCGCATATGAGTGAAGTGTCCATGTGATGACTACTGGAACCTGCAGAGCTGAATCCTGACATCGCAGGCTTATGAAATCTCACAACTAATGTGGAGTGCCCCCAGATGCAGGGCCGCGGGGTACTCGGTACCGGGCTTCTCTGTCTCAGTTCTGGGGTTGTCTCGGTGGTTAGACCCGGTCCGTGACCCTGCTAAGGGGCGTCCAATGAAAGGTGTAGTTGGTGGTGCGTAGTGCAGTTCGCGGTGAATAACGAGGACACAGGGTTGCAGTCTCTTTACCTCTTTACTGAAGGCTTCAAGACCCTCAATCCAGAATACTGTTAACAGGGCTGGCTGAGACCGGCCGGGCCGAAGGCGCATCCAGAGTTCCCTTTGCAGGTGGAAATCAGTGTCTACCTTCTAGCGCCTGTGTGTTGTAGTACCTCCCTGCTGAGCACCACGGGATAGTCCTCATAACTGTCGGGTATGTTTCTGTTCTTTCTCTCTCTCTTCGTCCCCCAGATGATATGGGTAGGACGCACCCGTATGACGGGGTAGGCCTGGAGCTATTTTATAGAGACCCTAGGGACACCCCTCTCCCACAGTTTGCCTCCGTTGTCTTCGTTAGGTGTAATGGTGAGACAGCCAACCTATGGTTAACTGCCCGGCCGTAGTTTAAAGTAATGCGTGGAGTCTCTTACTTTCTCGGCGTTCCGGCCACCGGCTACGCGCCTCAGAAGGATGTTGCTGATCTTGAGGCACGACTCCTTCTGGTATTATCTCCCTTTTGCTGTATTCCCGTTTCTCACTCTTCACAATAAACCTCGCTTCTTGTCCTTTCTTAGGAGTCTGCCGCTGTAAGGCACAGGCACAACTCCGTACGATTTTCCCTCTCTAGGACTCTGCCAGGATCCCACCACTGACAGGTCCTCTCCCGAGCTCTTCCCAGCTACTTTCTCCCCAACTTCCTGTCCAACCCCCAGTTTTACCAAAGTGTGAGGAGTGGCCTACTAGATAGAACCTGGTGGCCGGAGTGTGAAGTGTAATGTGCGACTGTGATACCTGGTCAGGTGAACTCCTTTAGTGCCATCAGACATACCATCACTCCCCTTAGCGGCGGAGCGACAGTACTGCAATGACCAGGACTCTGGGGCGCTGCACTCCCCCCCGGTTAAATCCAGTACTCCCAGACTGGGAAAAGAAAAACAACAATACATGTTAACAACAAACATACCACATTTTGAAATGCAATAAACAAGTAATAATAACAGTGCTTACCTTTATGGGAGGTGAGGTGTTATGATCCCAATGGCAGGGGACCTCAAAGATTACAGCAAAGTCTGCAAAACATAAATACCAGCTCATAGGGAAGTGGTAACTAGGCTGACCATATACCTGATCCTAGCGCAAACACTAACAGCAGCCGGGGAACGTGCCTACGTTGATCCTAGACGTCTCGTGCCAGCCGGAGAACTAACTACCCCTATCAGGGAAAATAAGACCTCTCTTGCCTCCAGAGAAAAGACCCCAAAGTAATACAAGCCCCCAACAAATAATAACGGTGAGGTAAGAAGAAAAGACAAACGTAAGAATGAACTAGATTTAGCAAAGAGAGGCCCACTGACTAATAGCAGAATATAGTAAGAAGACTTATATGGTCAGCAAAAAACCCTGCAAAATATCCACGCTGAATATCCAAGAACCCCCAAACCGACTGACGGTGTGGGGGGAGAATATCAGCCCCCCTAGAGCTTCCAGCAATAACAGGAATCACATATTGTACAAGCTGGACAAAAAATATGAACAATGCAAATGATCAAGAGTACGAAAGCAGAACTTAGCTTATCTTGCAAAGAACCAGGACCTGAAGACAGGAGCAAACAGAAGTGAACTGATTACAACGATGCCAGGCACTGGACTGAGAATCCAGGAAGTTTAAATAGCAACACCCCAGGCCTAACGAAGCAGGTGAGCACCAACCTGGTAAAAGACAATCCAAGTGCCAAATCACTAGTGACCACAAGAGGGAGCCAAAAAGTATAGTTCACAACAGTGAGGACTCTTGAACGTTGCGAAAGTTTGGTCATGCACAGTTTATGACTCTCAGTCCAGTGGTTGTTACTTTAAAACAGTAGGGACCCTGGGCAAACAAAGGGGTCCCTTTTGAAAGTTTTGGAGCAATTCACTGTCCATTGCCCCATTGTCCATTTTTAAACTTATAACAAAGATATTTATACAAACACAATTAGCAACTTTTGTTAATACCTCCAAGTTTTGTAGCGAATGGGAGTTTGATTCTTTGTGCTACGTGTAGACCTCCGTAGTGCAGGGGTTGCTATTGGCCTAGCAGGGCTCGCTATGCTTGCTTCCACTGGTGTAGTGCAGTGCCTTCTAGCTACACTTCTAGTGCATCTGGGTAGCACTGGCATGCTGGATCTCTAAGAGCTGCTGCTAGCAACAGTGGGTATGGCAGATTCGCCGATAGCAGAGGGAGGCTCCGCCGGTCCGACGGTGGGCATGGCATCGTCCGGCGGGGTCTGTGGTGATGGCTTGTCCGGGGGATCTGGCACCACATTCAGTTCAGGCGGGTTCGGTTGACGAAACGTTAATACAGGTACCACGATGGCCTGATTTATCTGAGTCCATGACTGTGGAAAATCGCCAAGAACAGTGTGTATTATCTTCTCCTCTTCTACAGGTGGAGAGATTCTTCGATCTGTTTCCTTCTCTCTCAACTTGTCAGGGCATACCTTAAGGTGGTCTCTAGATATTGCCGTTGAGGTTTCTCCCCCATCTTTGCTGATGAGACAGACTTTAGTATTGTCGAAATCAGACGGCAGGATGGTATACGGTTCCGCTTCCCATTGGTCGTCAAGCTTGTGTAGCCTTCTCTTCCGCTTGAGTACTTGCTCACCAGGTGGCAAGGGAATCGCAGGAGCATGCTGGTTGTAGTCCCTTTCCTGTTTTTGCCTGGCCTGAGCGAGGCTTCTTTCCACGCACTCCTGTACTTTGCGGTACCTTTGCTGCCTCTCTGTATCCCAATCGGCATCCGGCGAGGTATCTTCGGGGGTTAGAACCCCCATGTCCAGATCAACGGGCAACTTGCTAGGCCTTCCTCGCATCAGGTACGCCAGAGTGCAGTTAGTAGAGTTCACTGGGATATGGTTGTACATGTCTACCAGGTCGGGCAATTTTGTTGGCCACAAGTTCCGTTCTTCTACAGGCAAGGTATTCAGTAGGTCAATCACCACTTGGTTCATCTTTTCACACATCCCGTTGGTTTGTGGATGGTACGGTGTGGTTCTGATCTTCTTACACCCGTACAGATGGCAGAACTCCTGGAACACTTCCGCCTCAAATGCCGGTCCCTGATCGGTCAGTACCTTCTCCGGATACCCATGGGGCCTACAGAAGTACTGCTGGAAGGCTTTGGCGGCCATCCTGGAGGTTGACAGGTACAACCACCAGGAACCTGGAGTAGTGACCCACTATGGTGAGAGCATAGATATAGCCTGACCGGCTAGGCGTCAGCTTCACGTGGTCTAGTGCGACCAGTTCTAGCAGCCGTTTGGTGATGATGGGCTGCAAGGGAGCCCGTTGGCTGTCACGGTCCTTCCGGCGTAGGCTGCACGGGTGTCATGAATCCCCAATGGCTAGGGATAGCACAGGACAAGCAAAGTACAAATAAATAACGGACGAGCTCTAGGGTGATGGAACCTGGGCTGACCGCTGCCCTACGCCTGACAAACGCAACTAGAGATAGCCAGGGAGCGTGCCTACGTTGGTTCTAGACGCCACGCACCAGCCTAAGAGCTAACTAGTACTGCAGAGAAAATAAAGACCTCACTTGCCTCCAGAGGAATGAACCCCAAAAGATATAGTTGCCCCCTCACATGTATTGACAGTGAAATGAGAGGAAGGCACACACATAGAGATGATATATATAGATTTAGCAAATTGAGGCCCACTGTAAACTAGAAAGCAGAACGATACAAAAGGGGACTGAGCGGTCAGCAAAAAACCCTAATCAAAAAAACCATCCTGAGATTACAAGAACCCATGTGCCAACTCATGGCACATGGGGAGAACCTCAGTCCACTAGAGCTACCAGCTAGCATAGAGACATAATAAGCAAGCTGGACAAAAAACCAAACAACTGAAAATCAGCACTTAGCTTATCCTGAAAGATCTGGGAGCAGGTAGGCAGGAACCAAACAGAGCACATCTGAATACATTGATAGCCGGCAAGGAAATGACAGAAAGGCCAGGTAAAATAGGAAACACCCAGCCTCTGATGGACAGGTGGAAACCAAAGGCCGCAACCCACCAAAGTCACCCAGTACCAGCAGTAACCACCAGAGGGAGCCCACAAACAGAATCCACAACAGTACCCCCCCCTTGAGGAGGGGTCACCGAACCCTCACGAGAACCCCCAGGGCGATCAGGGTGAGCTCTATGGAAGGCGCGAACCAAATCAGTCGCATGAACATCGGAGGCGATCACCCAGGAATTATCCTCCTGACCATAACCCTTCCACTTAACCAAATACTGGAGTTTGCGTCTGGAAACACGAGAATCCAAGATCTTCTCAACAACATACTCCAATTCTCCCTCCACCAGCACCGGAGCAGGAGGCTCAACCGAAGGAACAACGGGCACCTCATACCTCCGCAACAACGACCGATGGAACACATTATGAATAGCAAACGATGCTGGGAGATCCAAACGAAAAGATACAGGGTTAAAAATCTCCGAGATCCTATAAGGACCGATGAACCGAGGCTTGAACTTAGGAGAAGAGACCTTCATAGGGACAAAACGAGAAGACAACCACACCAAATCCCCAACAAGAAGTCGGGGACCCACGCGGCGACGGCGATTAGCAAACTGCTGAGTCTTCTCCTGAGATAACTTCAAATTGTCCACCACCTGATTCCAAATCTGATGTAGCCTGTCCACCACCATGTCCACTCCAGGACAATCCGAAGACTCCACCTGACCAGAGGAAAAACGAGGATGAAACCCCTAATTACAAAAAAAAGGAGAGACCAACGTGGCAGAACTAGCCCGATTATTAAGAGCAAATTCGGCCAGTGGCAAAAAAGCAACCCAGTCATCTTGGTCAGCAGAAACAAAACACCTCAAATAAGTCTCCAAGGTCTGATTAGTTCGCTCCGTCTGGCCATTCGTCTGAGGATGGAATGCAGACGAGAAAGACAAATCAATGCCCATCTTGGCACAAAACGTCCGCCAAAATCTAGACACAAACTGGGATCCCCTGTCAGAAACGATATTCTCCGGAATCCCATGCAAACGAACCACGTTCTGAAAAAATAAAGGGACCAACTCAGAGGAGGAAGGCAACTTAGGCAAGGGCACCAAATGAACCATCTTAGAAAAGCGGTCACACACAACCCAGATAACGGACATTTTCTGTGAAACCGGGAGATCAGAAATAAAATCCATGGAAATGTGCGTCCAAGGCCTCTTCGGGATGGGCAAGGATAACAACAACCCACTGGCCCGAGAACAGCAAGGCTTAGCTCGAGCACACACTTCACAAGACTGCACAAAGGTACGCACATCCCTAGACAAGGAAGGCCACCAAAAAGACCTGGCCACCAAGTCTCTAGTACCAAATATTCCAGGATGACCAGCCAACACAGAAGAATGGACCTCGGAGATGACTCTACTGGTCCAATCATCTGGAACAAACAGTCTTTCTGGTGGACAACGATCCGGTTTATCCACCTGAAACTCCTGCAATGCACGTCGCAAGTCTGGGGATACGGCGGACAATATTACCCCATCCCTAAGGATACCAGTAGACCCAGAGTCTCCAGGAGAGTCAGGCACAAAACTCCTGGAAAGAGCATCTGCCTTCACATTCTTTGAACCTGGCAGGTATGAAACCACGAAATTGAAACGAGAAAAAAACAACGACCAACGAGCCTGTCTAGGATTCAAACGCCTGGCAGACTCAAGGTAAATGAGATTTTTGTGATCAGTCAAGACCACCACACGATGTTTAGCACCCTCAAGCCAATGACTCCACTCCTCAAATGCCCACTTCATGGCCAAAAGCTCCCGATTACCCACATCATAATTGCGCTCGGCGGGCGAGAATTTTCTAGAGAAGAATGCACATGGCTTCATCACCGAGCTATCAGAACTTCTCTGTGACAAAACCGCCCCCGCTCCAATCTCGGAAGCATCAACCTCAACCTGAAAAGGAAGTGAAACATCTGGTTGACACAACACAGGAGCAGAAGAAAACCGGCGCTTAAGTTCCTGAAAGGCCCCCACAGCCGCAGGAGACCAATTAGCAACATCAGCACCCTTTTTAGTTAAATCAGTCAAAGGTTTAACAATACTGGAAAAATTTGCAATGAACCGACGATAAAAATTAGCAAACCCCAAGAACTTCTGTAGGCTCTTAACAGATGTAGGTTGTGTCCAGTCACAAATTGCCTGAACCTTAACGGGATCCATCTCAATAGTAGAAGGAGAAAAAATGTACCCCAAAAAAGAAATCTTCTGGACTCCGAAGAGACACTTTGAGCCCTTCACAAACAGAGAATTGGCCCGCAGAACCTGAAACACCTTCCTGACCTGTAGAACATGAGACTCCCAGTCATCAGAAAACACCAAAATATCATCCAAATACACAATCATAAACTTATCCAGATATTCACGGAAAATATTGTGCATAAAGGACTGAAAGACTGACGGAGCATTGGAGAGTCCAAAAGGCATTACCAAATACTCAAAATGGCCCTCAGGCGTATTAAATGCGGTTTTCCACTCATCACCTTGTTTTATCCGCACCAGATTATACGCACCGCGAAGATCTATCTTAGTGAACCACCTAGCCCCCTTAATGCGAGCAAACAAGTCAGTCAATAATGGCAATGGATACTGATATTTGACTGTAATCTTATTCAGAAGGCGATAATCTATACAAGGCCTCAGGGAACCATCTTTTTTTGCCACGAAAAAAAAACCTGCTCCCAGAGGGGACGAAGATGGACGAATATGTCCCTTTTCCAAGGACTCCTTAATATAATTCCGCATAGCAGTATGCTCTGGCAGTGACAGATTAAATAAACGACCCTTAGGGAACTTACTGCCAGGAATCAATTCTATAGCACAGTCACAATCTCTATGAGGAGGGAGCGAATTGAGCTTAGGCTCCTCAAAAACATCCCTATAGTCAGACAAAAACTCAGGGATCTCAGAAGGAGTAGATGAAGCGATAGAAATCGGAGGTGCATCATCATGAACCCCCTGACATCCCCAGCTTAACACAGACATTGTTTTCCAGTCCAGGACAGGATTATGAGTTTGTAACCATGGCAGACCCAGCACTAGTACATCATGTAAATTATACAGTACAAGGAAGCGAATCACCTCCTGATGAACGGGAGTCATGCGCATGGTCACTTGTGTCCAATACTGCGGTTTATTCATAGCCAATGGTGTAGAGTCAATTCCCTTCAGAGGAATAGGGACTTCCAGAGGCTCCAGACTAAAACCGCAGCGTTTAGCAAATGACCAATCCATAAGACTCAGGGCAGCGCCCGAATCCACATAGGCATCAACGGAAATGGAAGACAGTGAAAAAATCAGAGTCACAGACAAAATGAACTTAGGCTGCAGAGTACCAATGGCAAAAGATTTATCAAGCTTTTTTGTGCGTTTAGAGCATGCTGATATAACATGAGCTGAATCACCACAATAAAAACACAATCCATTTTTCCGCCTATAATTTTGCCGTTCACTTCTGGACTGAATTCTATCACATTGCATAGTCTCAGGTGCCTGTTCAGAAGACACCGCCAACTGGTGCACGGGTTTGCGCTCCCGCAAACGCCGATCAATCTGAATGGCCATAGCCATAGACTCATTCAGACTTGTAGGCGTAGGGAACCCCACCATAATATCCTTAATGGCCTCAGAAAGACCATTTCTGAAGTTTGCAGCCAGGGCGCACTCATTCCACTGAGTAAGCACCGACCATTTCCGAAATTTTTGACAATATATTTCCGCTTCATCATGCCCCTGAGAGAGGGCTAATAAAGCCTTTTCAGCCTGAATCTCCAGGTTGGGTTCCTCATAGAGCAATCCCAATGCCAGAAAAAACGCATCCACACTGAGCAATGCAGGATCCCCTGGTGCCAATGCAAATGCCCAATTCTGAGGGTCGCCCCGCAGGAAAGATATTACAATCCTGACCTGTTGAGCAGGGTCTCCAGAGGAGCGAGATTTTAAAGAAAGAAACAATTTACAATTGTTCCTGAAATTCAGGAAGGTAGATCTATCTCCAGAGAAGAACTCTGGAATAGGAATTCTAGGTTCAGACATGGGAGTGTGAACAACAAAATCCTGTATGTTTTGAACTTTTGCCGCGAGATTACTCAGGCTGGAAGCCAAACTCTGGACATCCATGTTAAACAGCTAAGATCAGAGCCATTCAAGGGTTAAGAGGAGGTAAGAAGCAGCTAGACAGCAATTAAGGGCTAGGCAGCAAAACTCTGAAGGGAAAAAAAAAAAAAAAAATTCCCTTAAACACTTCTTTATCTCCTGCTTCAGCCCAAACAATTAACACTTTGTGGGCCGGCTATACTGTCATGAATCCCCAATGGCTAGGGATAGCACAGGACAAGCAAAGTACAAATAAATAACGGACAAGCTCTAGGGTGATGGAACTTGGGCTGACCGCTGCCCTATGCCTGACAAACGCAACTAGAGATAGCCAGGGAGCGTGCCTACGTTGGTTCTAGACGCCACGCACCAGCCTAAGAGCTAACTAGTACTGCAGAGAAAATAAAGACCTCACTTGCCTCCAGAGGAATGAACCCCAAAAGATATAGTTGCCCCCTCACATGTATTGACGGTGAAATGAGAGGAAGGCACACACATAGAGATGATATATATAGATTTAGCAAATTGAGGCCCGCTGTAAACTAGAAAGCAGAACGATACAAAAGGGGACTGAGCGGTCAGCAAAAAACCCTAATCAAAAAAACCATCCTGAGATTACAAGAACCCATGTGCCAACTCATGGCACATGGGGAGAACCTCAGTCCACTAGAGCTGGGAGCAGGTAGGCAGGAACCAAACAGAGCACATCTGAATACATTGATAGCCGGCAAGGAAATGACAGAAAGGCCAGGTAAAATAGGAAACACCCAGCCTCTGATGGACAGGTGGAAACCAAAGGCCGCAACCCACCAAAGTCACCCAGTACCAGCAGTAACCACCAGAGGGAGCCCACAAACAGAATCCACAACACACGGGCCACACTCCCGGCACCACTGCGCAATGGCTCTTTTCATGCCAATCCAATAGAATCTCCCTCGGAGTAGTCTCTCCAACTTCCTCCACCCGAAGTGTCCAGCCCCATCGTGGTACGCTCCCAGAACCATGGGCGCATCTTGCCTTGGAACCACTATCTGCCATACCAATTCATGGGTGCGGGGGTCGATACTCCTTCGGCACAGCTTACCATCGTGAATAAACAGTTTGCTTTTCCCCTTCCACAGCTGTTGGGTTTCTTGTGGATCATCCGGGCCGGGATGCAAACCTGCCTGTGTCAGGAGCTCTTTCACCCGACGGACCGCAGGGTCACCATCCTGGGTCTCTGCCCACCCGTGGTGGGGCAGGGGATTCAGCGTGGCATCCTGGTTGTTTTTGTGCCTGTTCTTCACATGATGGGAGCATTGAGTGGCCTTGGGGCGATGGAAAGCGGGCAGTTCTACTTCTTCAAGTGCCTCCGGGTCCTCCCCCGTTTCTGGTAAATTGGGCATTCGAGACAAGGCATCGGCATTCGCATTCTTGCATCCTGCCCGGTACTTGATGGTGAAAACGTAATTGGACCGCCGGGCCATCCACCGCTGTTCCAAGGCCCCGAGTTTTGCTGTGTCCAAGTGCGTTAGTGGATTGTTATCCATGAAGACGGTGAATTTCACTGAGGCCAGGTGGTGCTTGAACCTCTCCGTCACTGCCCACACGATGGCGAGGAATTCCAGCTTGAAGGAACTGTAGTTGTCAGGGTTCCTTTCCGTGGGACGAAGTTTCCTGCTGGCGTAAGAGATTACCCTCTCCTTGCCTTTCTGGACCTGGGACAACACAGCTCCCAGTCCTACGTTGCTGGCATCCGTATACAGTACAAATGGTTGATCATACTCAGGGTAGGCCAGTACCTCGTCTCCCGTCAGCGCCATCTTCAAGCAAGTGAATGACCCTTCCAGTCCTTTGTTCCAGTCGAATGGGGTGCTCTTCCCCTTGGTCTTCTTGGATTGGCCCACCAACAGATCTTGCAATGGCACGGCCTTCTTGGTGAAGTCCTTGATGAACCTCCTGTAATAGCCTACCAACCCGAGGAACTGCCAGACTTCATGGAGGTTGCTGGGTTTCGGCCGTAACCTTGTCGGGGTCTGGAGCCACTCCTTCACCACATAGCCGAGATACTGCACTTTGGGTTTCAGCAGGTGGCATTTGGATGGTTTCACCTTCAAGCCAAAGTTGGACAGGGCTTCAAACACCTCGGCCAGGTGCTTCAGATGGTCTTCATAGGTCTTGGAGAAGACAATGACATCTGTTATGATCTGGTGACCTTGGAGCCGCATGAGAGACTTTCTCAGGAGTAGGTGGTACCTGTACTGACCGCAAACCCTAATCTAACACCGCAACTAGAAGTAGCCGTGGGATGTACCTAACACGTCCTAGACATCTCGACACAGCCGGAGGACTAAATACCCCTATAGATGGAAATGGGAATTCTATCTTGCCTCAGAGCAGAACCCCAAAGGATAGGCAGCCCCCCACAAATATTGACTGTGAGTATAAGAGGAAAGACACACGCAGGCAGAATAACAGGATTTAGCAAAAGAGGCACTTCTAGCTAAATAGAAAAGGATAGGACAGAATTCTAAGCGGTCAGTATTAAAATCCTAAAAACATCCACAGCAGATAATACAAATATTCCACATCTAACTAAAGACATAGAAAGTATATCTGCATCTCCTGAGAATCCAGCATGACTGAAAAATCCAAACAAAGTCTAAGCTGGACAAAAACACAATAAATTGCACTGAATTGCAAAGCACACTGCATGTGTGCACAGAGACAAAAAACAGACACTTATCTTAGCTGAATTTGCAGCAGGGCATGAGGAGCCAGAGAGAGATGCAATCCCTCTAAGTACAATGGACAACTGGCACAGACTCATGGATCCTGCACACCTAAATACCTAATAGAGCTGCAATCAGCAGAAACACCTGCCCGGATTACAACCCCAAGACAACTGCACTACCACCAACAACCACCGGAGGGAGCCCAAGAGCAGAATTCACAACAGACATCGTCCAGATACAGCAGTACGGTTTCAAAGTTCTTGTGCCCCAGACAGCACTCCATCATCCTCTGGAACGTCGCCGGGGCATTGCACAGTCCGAAGGGCATGTAGTTGAATTCACAGAGACCCATCGGTGTCGTGAAGGCCGTCTTCTCCTTGTCCGCCTCCGTTACGGGAACCTGCCAGTACCCACTGGTGAGATCCAAGGTAGAGAAGTAGTTAGCAGATTTTAACGCAGCCAGTGACTCCTCTATCCTGGGCAGTGGGTATGCATCTTTATGTGTAATGCGATTTAACTGCCTATAATCCACACACATTCTCATTGTGCCATCTTTCTTCTTAACGAGAACTAATGGAGCTGCCCAGGGGCTACAACTGTCCCTCACTACCCCAGCCTCCTTCATCTCTCGCAACATGTCTTTGGCACACTGATAATGAGCTGGGGGTACAGGACGGTATCTCTCCTTTATGGGTCGATGATCCCCTGTGGGGATATGATGTTGGATCCCTTTCACCTGCCCAAAATCTAGGGGGTGTTTTCTAAAGACCCATTCGTACTCATGAACCACCCTGTAGGCCCCCTGTTTCTGGTGAGGTGGGGTAGAGTCAGTGCCCACGTGTAATTCCCGACACCAATCTTACGGTTGCCCTGCAGAACCGTTGTTCTCCGCCGGATTGGACGGGACCAAGGGCCCAGGTGCCTGTATCACACTACTATTAACAGTAAACAGTTTGGCAAGTGTGGCATATTTGGTTAGCTGGACTTCTTCCTCCCCACAATTGAGAACACGTACTGGCACCCTCCCTTTGCGGACGTCAACCACCCCTCTGGCTGTCAGGAGGGTAGGTCTATTATCCGAATATACAGGTTCTACCAGGGCATGATAGTCTTTACCCCTGAGGCCTATGGCTGCCCGACACCATATTAACATTTCACTCCTGGGGGGTATCGCAATGGGGTTTGAATCACTCACTGTGACACGACCAATTTCACCACCAGTCAGCTCCACCTGCTGTCTTTGCATTAGGGCCCTGATTTCTTTTTGCAGGACGCGTTGTTCACTGTAGCCAGCTGTTTCTGAGACCTGTTGTAATAGGACAATAACTTCTGCAAGAGAATTCTCTATAACATTAGTACCAATGGTCATCATGGGATTACACTCACGGCGGTCAATATCAACAATTACAATCCCTTGGGCCTTCAATTCCACCCGCCCCACTTTGATGGTGGCCTCTTTATACCCCACTTGTGGCAATGGCTGACCATTACTGGCTATTATGGTGAAATCGTCATCGGGGCCACGAGTAATGTCGGCGTCCTCCCAATACCGTCTATAAAGCACGTAAGGCATAGTCGTCACCTGAGAACCGGTGTCCAGCAGAGCGTTCATGGGGATACTGTCGATCACAACAGGAAGAACTGGTCGCCCTCCAACGTATTTGGCTCTCCAATGCTGTGGGCCTGATTGTCCTACTTCTGGGGGTTGGCCCTTTGCCCCAGGGGTTGCTCGTTTAAAGGACAGTACCTTGCAAGGTGGCCCACCTGGTGGCAGTGGCGGCAGATGGGTCGTCCGTCCCGATGGAAGTGATCGTCGTCCCTGCCTCTGGTCGGCGGAGTCCTCCTCTGTCGCATCCAGGGGACATCCTCCGGTCTGGAGGCCAGCTGGATCTTCTCCTTGGGGGCCTCCTGTAGGGACTGCACGGTCCGGGCTAGGGCAGCAACGCTCTTGGTCAGCTCCTGCATCTGGAGGCGGAGTCCTGCGGGGGAGTCGTCCTCTAGGCTCTGGGCATCGGCCTCGGCGGCAACTGGGGCATCCGACGCCACCTCCTGGTGGTATGTGAGAGCGGGACGCCTGGGAGGCACTGCATGGCTGTGCTGTCGCTCTTGTAGCTCCTGGATGGCTTTATCCTTGAATTGCGCAAAAGTCAGGTCTGGATTCTGCATGGCCAGGAAGTGCAGTTGACCCCTTTGGTGGCTGCACAGGAGCCCCTCAATGAACCGCTCCTTCAGGAGTTTGTCTTCATCTTGCATGCTGCCGGGGTCACTCTGCTTGATGGCCCACAGCGCCTCCTGGAGGTTAAGGGCATAGTCCCATAAGCTATCCTGCGGCCTCTGCTTGCACCCATAGAAAGTCAACTTAATTTCTGTAGCGGTGCGGGTGTCAAAGGTGGCTTTAAGCTTTGCAAAGACTTGCTGTGCAGTTCCCTTATCCACGGCGGGCCAGGACTTCACTTCTCTCAGAGCCGCTCCAAAGAGTTGGCCTGTTATCATATGAACTTTCTGAGGCTCTGTCAAGGGATAGAACTCAAGCAGGCTCTTTAAAGTCAGTTAATGTATGTGACTCTCCAGAGTATCACAGGAGCCAGGCTGCTCCAGGTAGGTACGGCATGGAGAAGGGCATGATGGCTGTTGTAGCCGCAGCAACCTCCGGCTGGCGGGTAGGGGCAGCGAGCTCTGCGGCGACCGGCTGTGGTACAAGGCCCGCTGCTGCGTCTACTGCGGGGCCCGGCGGTGCCTCTGGGTCTATGGCTGCAACCGCTGCCTCTGCTCCCCCGACTCAGACATGGCCGCTCCTTCCCCCTGCTAACCTGCTGGAAGTTGATGTTCCTCTTCCGGGATCGTCGCTTTACCGCGTCTTCTAGTTCCGCGGTCTTTTTTGACCAGCTCTGCCCACGAAGCTACGGCTCCTCCCTTCATGCGCGCCGATGGCAGATTTTGGCGGCAAATAGCAAGACACAGTCTTTGCAATAAATCACGGTTCCAAGGCACACATGACCTGATTCTTCAGGCTTAAGTAGATCCTGTTCGTGACGCCAAGTTTGGAGCGCCCCCAGACGCAGGGCCGCGGGGTACTCGGTACCGGGCTTCTCTGTCTCAGTTCTGGGGTTGTCACGGTGGCTAGACCTGGTCCATGACCCTGCTAAGGGGCGTCCAATGAAAGGTGTAGGTGGTGGTGCGTAGTGCAGTTCGCGGTGAATAACGAGGACACAGGGTTGCAGTCTCTTTACCTTTTTACTGAAGGCTTCAAGACCCTCAATCCAGAATACTGTTAACAGGGCTGGCTGAGACCGGCCGGTCCGAAGGCACATCCAGAGTTCCCTTTGCAGGTGGAAATCAGTGTCTACCTTCTAGCGCCTGTGTGTTGTAGCACCTCCCTGCTGAGCACCACGGGATAGTCCTCACAACTGTCGTGTATGTTTCTGTTCTTTCTCTCTCTCTTCGTCCCCCAGATGATATGGCTAGGACGCACCCGTATGACGGGGTAGGCCTGGAGCTATTTTATAGGGACCCTTGGGACACCCCTCTCCCACAGTTTGCCTCCGTTGTCTTCGTTAGGTGTAATGGTGAGACAGCCAACCTATGGTTAACTGCCCGGCCGTAGTTTAAAGTAATGCGTGGTGTCATGATCTCCATGGCCAGAGAACTAGCATAAGCCTCAATAGGAACAAGCTCTTGGAAGATGTAACTATACTGACCATGAACTAAACCTACCGCATCATCTAGAAGTAGCCAGGTAGCATGTCCTACTTTTTATCCCTATATGCCCAGCGCCGGCCGGAGAACTAAATAATGCTAGCAGAGGGAAATATAAGACCTGACTCACCTCTAGAGAAATGCCCAAAAAGGAGACAGAAGCCCCCCACATATATTGGCGGTGATATGAGATGAAACAACAAACGCAGCAGGAAAATAGTTTTAGCAAATTTGAGGTCCGCTTTCTAGATAGCAGAAGACAGAAAGCATACTTTCATGGTCAGTAGAAAACCCTAACAAAACACATCCAGAAATTACTTTAGGACTCTGGCATTAACTCATAATACCAGAGTGGCAATTCCTGATCAACAAGAGCTTTCCAGACACAGTAACGAAACTGCAGCTGTGAACTGGAACCAAAATACAAAAACAAAACATGGACGAATGTCCAACTTATCTAGTAGATGTCTGGGAGCAGGAACAAGCACAGAGAGGCTTCTGATAACATTGTTGACTGGCAAGCATCTAACAGAGAAGCCAGGTTATATAGCGACACCCAGATCTAATCAGAACAGGTGAACAGGGAAGATGATGTCACAAGTTCAATTCCACCAGTAGCCACCGGGGGAGCCCAGAATCCAAATTCACAACAGTACCCCCCCCTCAAGGAGGGGGCACCGAACCCTCACCAGAACCACCAGGGCGATCAGGATGGGCCCTATGAAAGGCACGAACCAGATCAGAGGCATGAACATCAGATGCAGTGACCCAAGAATTATCCTCCTGGCCGTATCCCTTCCACTTGACCAGATACTGGAGTCTCCGTCTGGAAACACGGGAGTCTAGGATTTTTTCCACAACGTACTCCAACTCACCCTCAACCAACACCGGAGCAGGAGGCTCAACGGAAGGCACAACCGGTGCCTCATACCTGCGCAATAACGACCGATGAAAAACGTTATGAATAGAAAAGGATGCAGGGAGGTCCAAACGGAAGGAAACAGGGTTAAGAATCTCCAATATTTTATACGGACCGATGAACCGAGGCTTAAACTTAGGAGATGAGACCCTCATAGGGACAAAACGAGAAGACAACCACACCAAATCTCCAACACAAAGCCGAGGACCAACACGACGGTGACGGTTGGCAAAAAGCTGAGTCTTCTCCTGGGACAACTTTAAATTGTCCATCACCTGCCCCCAGATATGATGCAATCTCTCCACCACCGCATCCACTCCAGGACAATCCGAGGATTCCATCTGACCGGAGGAAAATCGAGGGTGGAACCCCGAATTACAGAAAAACGGGGACACCAAAGTGGCAGAGCTGGCCCGATTATTGAGGGCGAACTCCGCCAATGGCAAAAAAGCAACCCAATCATCCTGGTCAGCAGACACAAAACACCTCAGATATGTCTCCAGGGTCTGATTAGTCCGCTCGGTCTGGCCATTAGTCTGAGGGTGAAAAGCAGACGAAAAAGACAAATCTATGCCCATCCTAGCACAGAATGCTCGCCAAAATCTAGACACAAATTGGGTTCCTCTGTCAGAAACGATATTCTCAGGAATACCATGCAAACGAACAACATTTTGAAAAAACAGGGGCACCAACTCGGAAGAAGAAGGCAATTTGGGCAGGGGAACCAAATGGACCATCTTAGAAAAACGGTCACACACCACCCAGATGACAGACATCTTCTGAGAAACAGGCAGATCTGAAATAAAATCCATCGAGATGTGTGTCCAAGGCCTCTTAGGAATAGGCAAGGGCAACAATAATCCACTAGCCCGAGAACAACAAGGCTTGGCCCGAGCACAAACGTCACAAGACTGCACAAAGCCTCGCACATCTCGTGACAGGGAAGGCCACCAGAAGGATCTTGCCACCAAATCCCTGGTACCAAAAATTCCAGGATGATCCCTTCCACTCATCCCCCTGCCTGATCCGCACCAAATTATACGCCCCACGGAGATCAATCTTAGAGAACCACTTGGCCCCCTTTATGCGAGCAAACAAATCAGTCAGCAACAGCAATGGGTATTGATATTTAACCGTGATTTTATTCAAAAGCCGATAATCAATACATGGTCTCAAAGAGCCGTCTTTTTTTGACACAAAGAAAAAACCGGCTCCTAAGGGAGATGACGATGGACGAATATGTCCCTTTTCCAAGGACTCCTTTATATATTCTCGCATAGCAGTATGTTCAGGCACAGACAGATTAAATAAACGACCCTTTGGGTATTTACTACCCGGAATTAAATCTATAGCACAATCGCACTCACGGTGCGGAGGTAGTGAACCCAGCTTGGGTTCTTCAAAGACGTCACGATAATCAGACAGGAACTCAGGGATTTCAGAGGGAATAGATGATGAAATGGACACCAAAGGTACGTCCCCATGAGTCCCCTTACATCCCCAGCTCAACACAGACATAGCTCTCCAGTCGAGGACTGGGTTGTGAGACTGCAGCCATGGCAATCCCAGCACCAAATCATCATGTAGATTATACAGCACCAGAAAACGAATAGTCTCCTGGTGATCCGGATTAATACACATAGTCACTTGTGTCCAGTATTGTGGTTTATTATTAGCCAATGGGGTGGAGTCAATCCCCTTCAGAGGAATAAGAGTCTCCAAAGGCTCTAAATCATACCCACAACGATTGGCAAAGGACCAATCCATAAGACTCAAAGCGGCGCCAGAGTCGATATAGGCGTCCGTAGTAATAGATGACAAAGAGCAAATCAGGGTCACAGACAAAATAAATTTAGACTGTAAAGTGCCAATGGGAACGGATTTATCAAGCTTTTTAGTACGCTTAAAGCATGCTGATATAACATGAGTAGAATCCCCACAATAGAAACACAACCCATTTTTCCGTCTAAAATTCTGCCGCTCGCTTCTGGACAGAATTCTATCACACTGCATGTTTTCTGGCGTCTTCTCAGTGGACACCGCCAGATGGTGCACTGGTTTGCGCTCCCGCAGACGCCTATCGATCTGAATGGCCATTGTCATGGACTCATTCAGACTTGCAGGCACAGGGAACCCCACCATAACATCCTTAATGGCATCAGAAAGACCCTCTCTGAAAGTAGCCGCCAAGGCACACTCATTCCACTGAGTAAGCACAGACCATTTACGGAATTTTTGGCAGTAAATTTCAGCTTCATCTTGCCCCTGCGATAGGGACATCAAAGTTTTTTCTGCCTGAAGTTCCAAATGAGGTTCCTCATACAGCAAGCCCAAGGCCAGAAAAAACGCATCCACATTGCGCAACGCAGGATCCCCTGGTGCCAATGCAAAAGCCCAATCTTGAGGGTCGCCGCGGAGCAAGGAAATCACAATCCCAACCTGCTGTGCAGGGTCTCCAGCAGAACGAGATTTCAGGGACAAAAATAACTTACAATTATTTCTAAAATTCTGAAAGCTAGATCTATTCCCTGAGAAGAATTCCGGCAAAGGAATTCTCGGCTCTGATACCGGAGCATGAACAACAAAATCTTGCAAACTTTGTACTTTCGTGGCAAGATTATTCAAACCTGCAGTTACACTCTGTAGATCCATTATAGACAGGTGAACATAGAGCCATTCAAAGATTAGAAGGAGAGAGAAAAAAAAGAAAGACTGCAGCATAGACAGACTGGCAAGTGATCCAATTAAGAGCACACTAACTACTAGAGAAAAAAAAAAAAAAAAAAAAAAAAATTTTCAGCAGACTTCTTATTTCTCTCCTTTCTCAGCCAAGGATTTTAACCCTTTAGTGGGCCGGTCAAACTGTCATGATCTCCATGGCCAGAGAACTAGCATAAGCCTCAATAGGAACAAGCTCTTGGAAGATGTAACTATACTGACCATGAACTAAACCTACCGCATCATCTAGAAGTAGCCAGGTAGCATGTCCTACTTTTTATCCCTATATGCCCAGCGCCGGCCGGAGAACTAAATAATGCTAGCAGAGGGAAATATAAGACCTGACTCACCTCTAGAGAAATGCCCAAAAAGGAGACAGAAGCCCCCCACATATATTGGCGGTGATATGAGATGAAACAACAAACGCAGCAGGAAAATAGTTTTAGCAAATTTGAGGTCCGCTTTCTAGATAGCATACATAGACAGAAAGCATACTTTCATGGTCAGTAGAAAACCCTAACAAAACACATCCAGAAATTACTTTAGGACTCTGGCATTAACTCATAATACCAGAGTGGCAATTCCTGATCAACAAGAGCTTTCCAGACACAGTAACGAAACTGCAGCTGTGAACTGGAACCAAAATACAAAAACAAAACATGGACGAATGTCCAACTTATCTAGTAGATGTCTGGGAGCAGGAACAAGCACAGAGAGGCTTCTGATAACATTGTTGACTGGCAAGCATCTAACAGAGAAGCCAGGTTATATAGCGACACCCAGATCTAATCAGAACAGGTGAACAGGGAAGATGATGTCACAAGTTCAATTCCACCAGTAGCCACCGGGGGAGCCCAGAATCCAAATTCACAACAGCGTGGAGTCTCTTACTTTCTCGGCGTTCCGGCCACCGGCTACGCGCCTCAGAAGGATGTTGCTGATCTTGAGGCACGACTCCTTCTGGTATTATCTCCCTTTTGCTGTATTCCCGTTTCTCACTCTTCACAATAAACCTCACTTCTTGTCCTTTCTTAGGAGTCTGCCGCTGTAAGGCACAGGCACAACTCCGTATGATTTTCCCTCTCTAGGACTCTGCCAGGATCCCACCCCTGACAGGTCCTCTCCCGAGCTCTTCCCAGCTACTTTCTCCCCAACTTCCTGTCCAACCCCCAGTTTTACCAAAGTGTGAGGAGTGGCCTACTAGATAGAACCACTCCCCCTGGTGGCCGGAGTGTGAAGTGTAATGTGCGTCTGTGATACCTGGTCAGGTGAACTCCTTTAGTGCCATCAGACATACCATCACTCCCCTTAGCGGCGGAGCGACAGTACTGCAACGACCAGGACTCTGGGGCGCTGCAAATGCACTGCACACTTTTAGGATTCTCCCTTGCCAGTGGACAGTCATGTCAGAACAAGCATGTGATTTTTATACTTCTTACCACATTCCGACTAGACGTGCCCGGCCTCGCTCAGTTCATTTTCATTGACTGAGGCCACACATATCTAGTCAGCACGTGACCGCATGTATGTAAATCGCCAGCACAAGAGAATTATGACAGCGTGCAGTGCGCATTTTGAGAATTCAGAAGTCTGCAGTCACAAAGAATGACTGCAGACTCATTACAATCCTGGACATCCCCTTTAATGCTCCTAACAAATAAAAACATGATGTCATGTCGGATGCTGTTCACACTAGGGTGTCCGACAGACAGAGGTAATTCCTCATTCGTCCACTATATGCTCAGTGGCGCCGGCTAGATTGATCCAGATTGTCCGGGGTTAATCTGGCTGGTACTCGGGTTGGAGGCTTAGTCACGCCCATTGCCTTTAAATAGTTTTGCTGTGCTTTGGGCGTCGCCGATAATAGCTTGTGTCTGGTGCCTGGTGATCTCGGTCTGGAGTGGTGGTCTAGGAGAGGAAATATCGTATCTGGTGGTGTATTATCCTTCGTTATATTTCTCCTTCCTATATTTGTATTGTTTTGCCCTGTGCACATTATAGTGTTTTCCTGTGTGTCTGTGGCGTGGTGCGTTTTTTGGTTTTCTCTGTCTGTGCTTTCTGTAGGGGTTGGTGAGAGGTCTTATCACTGGGTGGCGGGTGGAGGTTTCAGCTTAGTACTGAAATAGGACTCAGGGTCAGGCCTGGCGGCCCAGACATGCACACCTTCAGTGTAAACTCTGGGAGAGGGACAGACAGGGTTGCCCTAGTATGAGGGATATTGCAGGGGCCCGGGTAATCAGCTGTAGTCTACCCAGTACCCCCCGTGACACATGACAATTAGTCAGTATCACAAATAACATTTACATCCGGGTACCTTATAGATGACGTCGTCTCTGGAGTCATTCTCCTTCTTTTCTTCATCTTGTCCAGACTCCATGATGAGTTTTCTCATCCACAGCCGTATCTGCAAACTTCCATCTTCTCCTCTCTTTTGCACAAAATCTCCACATGATATCTTTAAAGATAGAAGTGTCATTATAATGCTCCTGAATAAAAAATTGCCCTTCACTATATTTTCTGCACAAAATATGACATCAACATTGTCCCTCTTATGGTACATGTTCTTTACACTGACCTCTACTTTCCATACCGGCCCCTTCTTCACATTGTCCTCTCATACTGTGTCCCCCCTATAGGGCCCAGTATTTATACTGTACTCTCTCATCACACTCCCCCCTCCTTGACATACTGTCCCCTCCTGGCTGTGCCCTTACACTGTTCCTCCATGCTACGCCCCCACTACTCAGTTTCTATTCTGTGCCCATTTTCTCCCCCCATACTGTCTCCTCACACTATTCCCCTCCCTCCTCATACTGTCTCCTCTCACATCCCCCTGTTCAACATACTGTCTCCTCATATATTTACACCCCTCACTTTCTATACTGCCTGCTCACCTGACTCCCCATATTGTGTCTGCACACATCCCATCACCCTCACTCCCCGTACTGTGTCCACATACATTTTTCACATCGCTACTCATACTGTGTCTGCATACATTCTCCCGTTCGCTCGCATACTGTCTGCACCCAACCCCCATACTATTTACTCATATATGCCCCCATTCCCCCATACTGTTTCCTCATGCATGCCCCCCATTCCCCATACCGTTTCCTCATACATGCGTACATGCCCCCCATTCCCCCGTACTGTTTCCTCATACATGCCCCCAATTCCCCTTTACTGTTTCCTTATACATGACCCCCATCTCCCCTTTGCTCTTCATTTCGTGTCCTCAAATTTCCCCCATCCATTAAATCTCCCCAGCCCCACTACAAATCTCCCCACACACAATAAATAACTCCATCTCCACTCCAAATCTCCCCACACACATTAAATCCCCCATCCCCACTCCAAATCCCCCCCACACATTAAACATCTCTATCCCCACGCCAATTCTCCCCGCACACAATAAATCCCCCATCCCCACTCCAATTCTCCCCACACACAATAAATTCCCCCATCCCCATTCCAATTCTCCCCACACACAATTAATGCCCCCTTCCCCACTCCAATTCTCCCCACGCACAATAAATCCCCCCATCCCCACTCCAATTCTCCCCACACACAATAAATCCCCCCATCCACACTCCAATTCTCCCCACAAACAATAAATCCCTCCATCCCCACTCCAATTCTCCCCACGCAGTAAATCCCCCCATCCCCACTCCAATTCTCCATTCTGATCTCCACACACATAAAACACCTCCATCCCCACTCCATTTCTCCCCACACACAAAAAATCCCCCCATTCCCACTCCAATTCTCCCCTCACGCAATAAATCCCCCATCCCCACTCCAATTCTCCCCCCACACAATAAATCCCCCAATACCCACTCCAATTTTCCCCCCACATAATAAATGTCCCCATCCCCACTCAAATTCTCCCCACACATAATTAATCCCCCCATCCCCACTCAAATTCTCCCCAAACATAATAATTCCCCCCATGCACTTAACCCCTTCACCCCCGGAGCTTTTTCCGTTTTTTCGTTTTCGTTTTTCGCTCCCCTCCTTCCCAGAGCCATAACTTTTTTATTTTTCCATAAATATGGCCATGTGAGGGCTTATTTTTTGCAGGACGAGATGTACTTTTGAACGATACCATTGGTTTTACCATGCCGTGTAATAGAAAACGGGAAAAAAATTCCAAGTGTGATGAAATTGCAAAAAAAGTGCAATCTCACACTTGTTTTTTGTTTGGCTTTTTTGCTAGGTTCACCAAATGCTAAAACTAACCTGCCATTATGATTCTCCAGGTCATTACGAGTTCATAGACACCTAACATGTCTAGGTTATTTTTTATCTAAGTGGTGAAAAAAAATTCCAAAGTTTGTTAAAAAAAAAAAAAATTGCGCGATTTTCCGATACCCGTAGCGTCTCCAATTTTCATGATCTGGGGTCGGGTGAGGGCTTATTTTTTGTGTGCCAAGCTGGCGTTTTTAATGATACCATTTTGGTGTAGATACATTCTTTTGATCGCCCGTTATTGCATTTTAATGCAATGTCGAGGCGACCAAAAAAAAACGTAATTTTGGCGTTTTGATTTTTTTTCTCGCTACGCCATTTAGCGGTCAGGTTAATCCTTTATTTTTATTGATAGATCAGGCGATTCTGAACGCGGCGATACCAAATATGTGTATGTTTAATTTTTTTTTAATTGTTTTATTTTGATTGGGGCGAAAGGGGGGTGATTTGAACTTTTATATATTTTTTATTTTTATTATATTTTTAAACACTTTTTTTTTTAAATTTTGGCATGCTTCAATAGCCTCCATAGGAGGCTAGAAGCATGCACTACACGATCGGCTCTGCTACATAGAGGTGAAATACAGCTCACCTCTATGTAGCAGAAAGGCAGGTGTACTTTGAGCGCCGACCACAGGGTGGCGCTTAAAGCAATCGGCCATCAACAACCATAGAGGTCTCAAGGAGACCTCTGGTTGTTATGGCAATGCACCGCTGACCCCAGATCATGTGACGGGTGTCAGCAGTGCGAGCGCCTCCGGCCGCGCGGCCGGGAGCGCTAGTTAAATGCCACTGTCAGCGCTTGACGGCAGCATTTAACTAGTTAATGGGCGCGGGCAGATCACGATTCCGCTCGCGCTGATTGCGCGCACATGTCAGCTGTACAAAACAGCTGACATGTCGCGGCTTTAAGGTGGGCTCACCGTCGGAGCCCACCTTAAAGCAGGGGATCTGCCAGCTGACGTACTATTCCGTCAGCTGGCAGAAAGGGGTTAATCTTTGGTGTCTTCAGCTCCCCTGGAGCACTTACCACCAGTGTTCACCTCTGCAGCATGGGCGAGTGACATCAGCAGCGTGATCACATGATCTGATCACGTTGCTTGCGTCGCTCTGACCCGGCAGTCAGAGCCTCAATTTTACTCACTTCTGTAAGATGCAAGTACAATTGATCCCTGGGAGCCGGCACGCTGCAGCTTCTCTGTGCCGGCTGTCAGCTTGACAGTCGACACAGAGAACAGTCCGGGGGGCGGCAGAATGCAGCCGCCAGGGGAGACACTGCAGACCGCCGCATTAGGCTGCCCGACTGCACCCCCCTGCCGGCTGCGCCCAGTGCACATGCCCCGGCTGCCCCCACAGATACGCCTTGGCCTCCTGCATCCAAGATGGCCACTGCAGTGGCTTAAGGAGCAGGAGATTTTGAACCACGCCTTAACAGCATGGGTAAGAGATGAAGGTGTGATTCAGTCTCACCAGTTTACTCCCTATACCGATATGGTGGCCATCTTAGATGCAGAGAGACAGGAACAATGGTCTTAGTGAAGGGGTCAGAAGTAGGGTACTGGATGTCACCAAGTAAGGTGACTATATATGAGAAATGTATAGTCAGTTTTCAGTTCCAGGGTGAAGCATTACGTTCACCTTCCAAGGGGGTGTGGCTTTCTATCATGTATATCTAGTTAGCTACATTTTGATTAGTCTTACACATAAATAGACTGAAAGCATCAATACGCAGTGCCAGGCAGCATAGGATTTGTAGTAAGAAAAGCATAATTCAAAGCAGGTGAAGTATATTCATATCAAATAAAGCAGAAATGACACACCCTTTCAGACTTAGCAGACCATGAACCAATTGGACCTATTGATCAGACACTGAGTAATGTGGGGCAAGGTCCTTTAGAAACCCGAGGCAATTGTACATTGGTTACAGTCAGAGGCCATTGGTGTGTGCTGAAGAAGCCAAAAGTTAATGTGTGCAACTTACAAAGGGACCAGTGCACTGCAACAGTAGAGGCAGAGCAGGGAGCCAATGGATTGCTAAATTCACCCTTTCTCTTACTCTGAGCTGTGATTTCGACCCCATGATGCATCAGCACTACTTCAAAAAGTAGAAGTAGAAAAGCGGCACTCACCCATATCCTTTAAATTAAGACTTCTTTTGTTTCATATTCATGAACATCATTATTTGCATCCAGTGAGTAAAAACAAGGGTTTTAGCAGGGGAGGAGAGAAACCAAAGACTATGGCCATTTTGCGTCTTAACTGATGCTTCTATGGGTCCAAAAAGTGAAGGACAATATCCACATGAAACGCGCGTTGGGGATGGGGATTTGTGCACCAGATTTTTTTGGTCTTCTGATCTCTTCTTTCCATTCTGGGCAAGATGTGATGCCTCTCCTACATACATTTCCCGACTACAGGGGGCACTTGTGTATATATTAATAGCATCTTGCAGACATATACTTAGACTATAGTGCTACAATTTGTCATCACTCCCCTGGCTAATGGTTTAATGTTTTGTACTAGCATGTTTTAATATTCACTGTGGAGTCTTATAATTGTCTTTATTAATAATAATAATCTTTATATAGCGCTAACATATTCCGCAGCGCTTTACAGTTTGCACACATTATCATCACTTTCCCCGATGGGCTCACAATCTAAATTTCCTATCAGTATGTCTTTGGAATGTGAGAGGAAACCAGAGAAACATACAAACTCCTTGCAGATGTTGTCCAAGGTGGGATTAGAACCCAGGACTCCAGCTCTGCAAGGCTGCAGTACTATCCACTGAGCCACCGTGTCTTTATGTCTTGTTCTCACAATTTTACTATTTTTCTGGCTATGTTGCCAAATAATAAAAATTTGTTTTTTAAACCTATATACTCCTATGTTCTTGATCCTCAATATACGGTATGTCGTGTAGTGGTTTTTGTGTATGACTTTGTGGCACTTATCAGTGTCTAGTCCCACACTTTTATATGCTACTGGATTATGCATTGTTAATGTGTGATTGTGTTGGACAAAGTATGCAATCACAATAAAAGAATCTGTGGGACATAAAAGAGGCTCTCAGATGTGACCACATTTACTTGAGTAAAAAAAGTGTCACTGAACCTGAATCAGATCCCCGGTGTGGTTGTGATGATAACAACTGATAGAAGCAGCATAAATAGGATCAGGTATAAAATTCCTTGATGGTATAAATGGAAAACTAAACTTTTAATTTCACATTACAGTATGCATTGCGCCATTAGATCTAGATGAAAACTATTCACAAATTGTCTCCATATCTTTTCAATGGGAAATCCATGTCACAAATGATGCCCCCCTCACGCCATCTTCAGAGTCAGGGCTTTCAATAGTATCACCAGGATTATGAAAATTTTGTGTTGTTACTCAAGTATTGTAAATTGCCATACATATCAGAGCGAACCAAAAAATTAGTAGTGAATGTAGACCTCTAATGAATTTGTATGTTTTTTCTATGATGATCACGATCACTAACATTGTGTTGTGGTAAAGAAGACCCCAATTATGAAAAATAACATGCCTGTAGTTTGTTGATGGGAACGTTTGTTTTTTTTTCAGTGCAAATTAGTTAAACTCTAGCAAGATATATCCGTGTTCAAATGAAGAATTCAGATATAATCACCCAAGTCATAAAATATGAAGACAGTTATTTGATTGTGGGGCTCATCAGGCCATGCAGCATATAAATCCCTTTTTCTGAGGTTTCTTCTTACATTTTGGCAACTAATATTTCTAAATAATTATGACACATATACATTGATTCTATTTTATAAACATAGAAGAAAAAAGAAAGTTCTTAGTATGACAATCTTTTTGACTACTGAATATCTTGGTATGAACATAGCTCTTGGCAGCCCATTAAACGGCTGTCGGGCCAACATCACCCTTTTTGTTAGTTACCATTTTAGTGTTACCCCAATTTTTTTCAGTTACCATGGTAATGTAACCCATCACTACATGCTAATCATTGGATCATCATGGAATTGACCTTGATTAGACCAGTATAGTTATTGTAATGTTCCAGTTTCTATGAGAAGCCCTACTAAATGATCGTTCATCCAAAATATTCCCATTCTCCATTTTCTTCTTCCCACACTTAGTTATAATTAATGATCCATTGGATCTCAATAATGTCATCTTTTTTGGAAACCATATGTTCATTTGAGAACTTCTATAGAAATTCTTTTGCTATATAACTATGAATCTATGACATCTATGACATGAATATGCAATAAGACTTTGTGGAGTTGGCACAATGAACACGATATTCTAAGGTACAATTGTCAATGGTAGACTATGGTCAGAGAAGTGTTGGAAATAGTGATCTACATTTGTTTTTTTTCTTGTTACTCTGTGTTAAATAATCATTTGATACAATGATAAAAACAGATCAGGAATTTCTCACAAACATGATGCTTCAGGAATGGCACAGACTCGGCCTGCCTGTGGACATTCCAGGTATGGTTTGCATCCATTCAGATTACACAACCAATACTTCTTGGTTCCATTCTCCTTAATAACTACAGCCCTGCATGAGTCTATCAAGCAGAACATAAAAGCCAGTGAACAACATGAGCACACACATCCATAACAGTGCTATTGTGTTATCTTTATTAGGAAGCTCTCCTGAATGGCGACTATTAGGGTTGTTTTCCCTTTAATAAAACTGTCCTGACCTGGTATTAAAGATTGTAGTGAGAAGCAGGCTGTGGTTTGGTCGTAGTTAATGTATAATTTGGAACATATGGTATTTTAAAATAGTCTCTATTCTTTGTGGAGTGCTCAGATGTGTGAGAGTCTGGCTAATGATGGACAATTAGTCATTTAACAGGCTATGTGAGCTGCCTTGCATGGATTTCCATTTGTTAATATTTGCTCTTCAAATATTTTGTTAGAAACGTTTACAACATATTTTATCTGCAGACCAGAAGGTAGGACATCTGGGGAAGGTTCTCTCCCTGGATTTTCATCAAGACAAGCCACTCTGGGCTTCCAGGCACCCTAAACCTTCTATTTGTTCAATGCTGAAAAAAAATGTAATAAAACAGAATATAGACTGGATTTATGATTTAATCAAAAGCACTTTACCATATGGCAGCTGTGTTTGCAACAGGCTGTTTGTTTTGAAGAAGGAAAAAAACTCATGTGAAATGCCAGTCAAGGCCTCTGAAGCCTACAGGCCCATGTAGAGCAAGTTTAGAGATGCTGAGATCACATCATGACCAAGTGATGGAAGATCCCAAATTAAGTTATCAGAAAGTTTACAAAAGCCTTGGAGATCCAAAATCTAAGATCAAGAAGCAGGGAATATTGACCAATGGCTAAATACTGCACAGCTGGCTCGGATCCTGGACCAGCAGCCATGTCTATGCAGCTGTGAGAAGTGTAGAGAGTGCTGTCCACACACAGCTAGTGCTGAAATCCACACAGGCCAGTATGCATTAGAGCTGTTGTGCTCCCTCTGACTCTGTGCCCTGGTTTCATAAGTTACTACAGTCCCAGCATACAGTAGGCATTTCTTATTTTATATACTTGATATTTAGTTTATTTTGTGTTTGCATTAGTATATTAGTTTATTACATATGATATATTGTGAATGGAATACTGCACATTGCTACTACGTAACCATATTTCGTTCAGCTGAGTTTTGCTTCAGTGAATGTCACATTTATGTAAGTGTATCACATTTATGAACATCCCAGTTCTAAAATATTGTATGACAAGCATGGTTTATATACTTTATTGACACGTGTATATATAGACGTATGGACATATTGCAGAGGAGTTGAGTGTTAGATAGACTTTGTATTTGGATAAGTTCACATGAGTGTATAAAGATAGTCCTATCTACATCCCCCAAAAACTGGATGATTATTCATCTGTGATGATAGAAAAACTATAGGAGAACAAAAGCGCACAATACTATCGGGTGATACACTTCTACATGCAAGGAAAGTAAAGGAAGGTGCCCACCTGAGCAGGTTGTGTGTAGGCACAACTCCTATCAGCACCTGAAAATATCAGCTGCTGCCTCCTGGCTGGGGGATGATGTCCTCCAGGATAATTCACCAATTTGCATGATAACATGATATCAGGCTGCTATAATGAAGAATCCTTAGGATCATGATGAGTTGAATGGTTTTTATTTCCACAACCTGTTTCAGTGCTGGACTAGCATGGAAAAAAACCCGATTGATTCCAATCAGATGCAATTGTTTTTTTACTTTAAAAATACACTAGTCCAGTGTTGAAACATGTTGTGGAAAGAAAAACCATTTACCTCCTCATGATCCTAAGGATTCTTCATTACAGCAGCCTGATATCGTGTTTTTACCGGTGATGTCATCTGTATCCAATCTGTCTGCTATCTGGATATCCGTTTTTTACATCAATATGGCATACAAATTTTTTTGCGCTCCCACACACTTGAATAGGCAAGTTTCATCCAAAATACAGAGGAGAATTGTACATGTTGCAATTTTTTTTTTAGCCCGGACGTTCGGTCATCTAAACAGCCCAAATGGATAATATTGGTCCTAGTGCTGTCCGTGTCAGGTCATTTTGTTTTCACAGACATCATTTGGACCAAAAGTCTGGTTGACCCCACAAGGGGTTACATGAATTAACACAGCATGTATAGTCTATTTATCTGGTAGAGAAACCCTGCAACTTCTTGTCTTATTTTTTCCCATTAATCATCATATAATTTTTTATGAATTAATGACAAAAACTATTTAGGTGAAATATGTCCAATAGCTTATCTACCAGTGATCAGTAATAAGTATGACTTTCAGAAATATGAAAAGCTGCAATAAGCAGGTGATGAAATCTGAGACTCCTCCCTGCTGTGGTCCTGTCCTGTGATGTCAGCCACATCTCCTATAAGTAACAGTACCTGGTCCTCCTCCCCACAATGCCAGGATCTCACTAAGGTGGGAAGGCAGCACCCACAAAAGGGAACATGGAAGGTAAATATAAACTCTTCATCATTTACAGGTACAATCTAAATCTCTATAGCACAATACAATGATCAGATCCATTAAGTAGGAAATAGCTAGTGTATTTTCACAATGATAGATTAATCATGTAGGCAGAAAATAATGATTATTTCTAAACAGATCATTCACTACAGCAGCTTGTGTTACATAGAGAATTATAGAAAAATATCAATATGTGCAAAATGCGGACACATTTTACAATGGGATGGACGGAGAGCCACTCAGATGTGTAACAGCTCCTATGTCACCTAAGTGCTGTGGGCACAATCCCTAATTACACTGATGTCTATTTTACTTTTAGAATTCTTGCTGATTTAATTTTTGGACGGTGAAATTCATTTACGTAATCATATAGTGCCGCCATTTATTAACATGGCAGCTGTGTGGCTTTTTACAAGCTGCAGCTGGCGTTTATGCACTCATTAGCGCGTTTTTAGGTGTTTTTAACCAGTTTGTGGTGTCATTTTTATGTATGTTTATTGCCAATAAATATAGATATTTATGTATATTTATTCATTGGATGTGCCAAAGGCATTTTATTGATGTTTCTTCTCTGCCTTTTACATCACATTTATTAACAGGAAAATGTTCAGCGTAGATTATGAAGATAGTTATTTGACCAAACAGCGGGGACCCAGTTGTAGACATTTATCACATCCCGACTTTTCTCCCCCAATGGCTACTGAAATCCTTTAGTGGCAAAGCAACATTTGGCAAATGTTTGGGGGCAATTAAATAAAAATGCAGCATTTTTATCTAGAAGTAGTTCTAAAAATGTATAATATACTACTTTCTCATGAAACTTTATGCAGATCCCATATTCTAAAATGTCTTGAATTGAGTTTGTGTCATTAAATAATGCTAAGTCTATTATACATATAGTAGTTCAAGAAGGCATTCTGCTTAGTAAACTCGTTTCTCAAGTCTAAGAATTAGTTTCTTTTGCCATTTTCAAGATCTTTGCTGTGAGTGGATAGAATATTTTTCCCCCAAAAATTCTGAAATTGAGCTTTGCACAGTGAAAAGTTATGTAACGTTTTAACATACTTTATGTTTCAATTTCTTATCATTTTCAAGATCTACATTTGCTGTCAATGAATAAGTCTATTTTTGTGGCGATTCAAAGACTGATACTGACCCAAGACTATGTTCACACTAGCAGTATTAGGTCAGTATTTCACATCAGTATGTGCAAGCCAAAACCAGGAGTGGGTGATAAATGCAGAAGTGGTGACGTGTTTCTATTATACTTTGCCTCTGATTGTTCTACTGCCCAGTTATTTTTCGATGTATATATTTGTTTGAAATTTTTTTAAAACTCCAGTAAAAACATTGAAACACAAATACTGATATAAAATGCTGACCAAATACTGAACGTGTGAATGTGGCCTTAGTTAGATACTCTTATTCATTTGTATTTTGCACACATTGGCAATGTATACTACAAAAAACTGCACTACCAGGAAGTTCAGTTTGATTGTTAAAGCACCACTCCAGCTTTTTTATTTTACTGCAGCTCTGGGATGGTGCTATGTAAGTTCCCAGTTCCTAGTCTTAGGCTTCTTTTACACTTACCGTCCGACCAATAGATTTCTATGGGGCGCAAAAACAGGCCACAAAAATTCCACGGAGCCCCGTACGCCGTATGGCCGTGAGGTCGTATTTACGGCCGTTAAAAAATATCAAGCCTGATCGATATTTTTCACGGCTTACGGACAAGGCAAAAACAATGGAAGCTTTTTTGCTGTGCACCATGACTTCCGGTTTTGCGGAACGCCATTTTTTTTCCAATAGTTTTGCCATAGTATTGGAAACCCGAAAAACATCGAACAGCAAGTTTTTTGTTGTCCGTTATTACGGCAGACTGTGAAAATTGTGGCAATACGGCCTACAAAAAAGACCCGCAATAACGGGCCGCAAAAAACACGGTAAGTGTAAAAGAAGCCTTATACTTACCTGCCACCATCCTCATCTTTTAGCAGCACTGCTTCGGTCGGTCCCCAACAGTCTGTGACCTGCTGGATCTCTCCAGTGCTTGCTGGAGCGAGCCAGAGGTCACTTCTCAATATAAGTCTATGAGAGACTCCTTGTGGCTTTTATAGACTTACATTAAGAGCTTGTGACCATTACCTCTGACTTCCTGTAGTCACAAGGTGGTGCTGCGAGACCGGAGGGGGCCAGAAGAGCTGAAGATGGTGGGTGTTGAGTATAATATTAAGTGCAGGGATCTTGTGTTAGTAGTACGCCTTCAGTGCTGAATTATAAAAAAAAATGAGGCTGGAGTGGTGCTTTAACTTACAAGTGAAGCAATCCCTATTTTGTGTGAGCACCATTCCTACAGTGACATAAATAAGTGTGCAGTGCCTGCATTACACACAATCCTATAATCCTCAACATGCGACCCGTGATGCCATTCTGTGTGGCCCACCAGCCAAAGGGACATAAAAGTGCTGACAGGATAACTACAAGTGAGCAGACACACACAGAAGAGTAGTGTATTGCAGATGAGTAGCAGGGACTGGTAAGTTCTAATGGTGCACTGGGGGACAACGCTGAACGCCTCACACATCAGGATCAGGGGCAGACATATCATTGATGCAGCCTGTGTGTCCGCGCAGGGGTCCAGGAGCTCCAAAGCAGGTAGAATTGGGCATTATGATAGTCTATTGCACTGCAAAGAGCCCATATACTGTTCTTCCACTGGGCCCCCTCTGTCTCTGTCCACCAGTGATCAGGATAATTGGGTCTCATGAGCCATTTGGCACTCCGGAAAGGAGCATGTAAATTAGACAAGTGGTCCTTCCGTGCCTACGACTCTCCACAGTAGTTTATGGAAGTTGTGAAATATTAGACCGCAAGCACAAAGCCTATAACCTATTATAAAGTGCCATGTGCATTCATCATTAGGATATGTTCACATAGTTCTTTTTACAAGGATTTAGAAGAGATTTTACTACACAATCCAACTAAAAATACAAATACTTGAATAAACTTCCGACCGGATTTTATTAAGATCTTTTAAAAAATGTAAACTGTGTATATTAGTAAGGGGACCAAGGGACGGATTAAAAAATTGAGGGATCAATGAATGCAAGTCTATCGATCCAAAAAAATAATTGCACATCGCTCAGATACCATCTGAGTGCTGTCTGTTTTTGGCAGAAAGTTTCAGTAGAAAGTTGAGACTTTTTTTGGTTTCCCATTAAAAAAAAACTAATGACTCTCATGCCCCAGATGAAAATCTGAAGAAACTATGATAAAAAACACTGTTGAAACTAAGAAGAAAAAAACACAGATGTCTGAATGAGCCCTAATTCTTTGTGAACATGCCAATAGAATGCTGATTGGTGGAGGTAAGAGTTCTGTGTGTAGAATTTGCACCTATCAGGCACTAATGGTGACTAATGGTGTATTACACCAAAGTCATCACATTTTTATTGCGGCCCTGGGGATTGGTTTAGTATAACAATGTGGCTCTTGGACCAAAAAAAGTTCTGCAGCCCTGCTCCATACTGTCAATTTATGTATTAGAAAGTTGCATCATAAAATCATGAAGTTTTATTTACAGAAAAAAACCTTCAAAAGAACCAAGAACCGACACTAGAAAGGAAACCTTTAGTATGAAGTTTCCTCCAGCAGTACCTTGGCTTCCATAATGTAACAATATTAGACCTTCACTATTTCAAATAGAAGGTAGCTATGTTCTTTATAATTTCAAGTAGAAGGTAGCTACCGTAGGTGAAATGACCTTGGATTCTGACCTCTGCATTTATATATTGAGCATAGATACCAACAAGAAAGTTATTGGGCATAAAAAAGCCAAGGTTTTCCTCTTGTACCATATGGTTCTAACCAGCATAATGAATAAAATAAAGACAATGAATTATATGCAAGGACAAATCATGTGTTCTCTGCATTAATGCAGTTCATTTTGTTCTCCAATGTCAGATAGTTAGTAGTGATGAGCGATTATTATGTACTACTAATCGAGTAATTTTGGTGTGCTTGAAAAAATGCTTCAGTTTCCGCGGCTGCATGTCTTGTGGCTGTTCGACAGCCGCAACACATGCAGGGATTGTGTTTATTAGGCAATCCCTGCATGTGCAGCTGTCAAACAGGCGTGATACATGCAGCCATGGCGACTTGAGCATTTTTTTTCGAGCATGCAGAAAATGCTTGATAAAGACACGAGGATGCTCGGATAACACCTTATCCGAAGCACGCTCGCTCATCACCAGGGCCGGACTGGCCATTGGGCACTTCTGGCAAATGCCAGAAGGGCCGGTGCCAGTAGTGGGCTGCTCGATCCGTGCACGCTGTGCCACTGTCAGCGGCACCAGCGCCGACTCACCCCCCTTCAGTGCCGCCGCATTCAACTATACTGGCGTCTATGACGCCGGTACAGTTGAATGCAATGAGGGAGGAGAGAGCATCTGCTGACGCTCCCTCTCCCATCATTCCCCACTTTGCCTCTGACACTGCGGGTGCGTGATGACGTCATATCATCGCGTACCTGCTGTGTGCAGGGCAGACTGCGTCCGCTGAGACCGGAGCCAGGAGCAGCTCAGGGCACGAGGAGAGGTGAGGATTGTGTATGTGTTTTTTAATATATCAATGAGTGATAACTGGATTGTGGGGCTATTGGGTGGGGCAGTACATTACATTCTATGGGGGGCTGTATTACATTCTATGGGGGGTTGTATTATATTATATGGGGGGCTGTATTACACTCAATGGGGGCTGTATTATATTCTATGGGGGCTGTATTACATTCTATGGGGGCTGTATTACATTCTATGGGGGTTGTATTATATTCTATGGGGAGCTGTATTACATTCTATGGGGGGGCTGTATTACATTCTATGGGGGGCTGTATTACATTCTATGAGGGAGTATTGCATCATACTCTTTTATGGGGCTACATTATATTCTATGGGGAGGTAGGCTGTATTATATTCTATATTAAATGTATTATATGTATTACATTTATTATATTCTATGAGGAGTGATTTCATCATACTCTATATATATATATATATATATATATTATATGTGCAGGGGCAGCATTATACTATTTGAGGGGGCTGCATTATTCTCAGGGGGCTACAATATATTCTGTGGGTTGGCTGCATTATACTCTGGGGTGGCATCATTATACCATATGTGGGCTGCATTATACTGTATCGAGGACTATGGGGAATACATTATACTATATGAAGAACTATGGGGTGCATTATACTATGGGAAGTGAATTGTACCACATGGATGACTATGGCGGTGCATTATACTATATGGAGCACTATGAGGAGTGCATTATACTATATGGAGGACTGAGCAGTGTATTTTAATATATGGAGAACTATGAGGAGTGTATTATACTATATGGAGGACTGAGGAGTGTATTATACTATATGGAGGACTGAGGAGTGTATTATACTATATGGAGGACTGAGGAGTGTATTATACTATATGGAGGACTGAGGAGTGTATATATGGAAGTCTATATGGAAGACTGAGGTGCACATTATAATATATGGAGGACTATGGGGTGTATTATACTAAACAAGCAAAATGCTGCCTATTCATTGAGTGATTGGATTGTTTATGTGGGAACAGAAATCCTTGTTCTCAGCAGCACATTGCCGAAACTGTAGTTGTGCTGCTGATTCATTCTTTCTCAATTGGTGTAAAGAGGCCGGGAAACAAGCGAACGACTTCAGTATTGTCGATCACACTCATTTAGTGGCCTGAGATCAGCTCATGTAAATGCAACAGAAATGCTTCGGAGGGAGACCAGGCAAAGATGATGACAGTTGTAGTTAGCACCCGGTGCCTGGCAATAGCGTTAACTCTACTGCTTTTCCCAGCCACCAAAGCATTTAATTCTGGTATGTGTAATGATTTTTAGGGTTGATGTCAGCTGTGTAATGTCAGCTGCTATCAATCCCTGGTGTAAGTAATGGGGAGGTGTCTATCAGACACCCCCACTACTAGCCCAGACCTGGCGAGACCCAGCGAGTCTGAAGAGCGGTGACGGTAGTAACAATACCGCTCTTCACAATCGCCGCGCTCAGCGCAAGACCCTGAATATTTTAAGAGCGGTGACCTTACTGATGTCACCGCTCTTCAGAGTCACCGGGTCTCGTGCTGCGCAGCGGAACCAAAGTGGCAGTAGGCAAAGTTTATGGAGCATCAGAATGAGGTTCCATAGCCTTTGGTCGTCTCAATCACTTCATTATCTACGAGATCCAGTTATGTAGGTAAAGTAGCGGCTTTTCTTGGTACTGCAACTAAAAGCAATAAATAGGACTGAGCTGTAATGCTGAATACAGCTGTAATTATATGTTATATAGTCGTGTTAAACTCCCCTCACTTCTTGTAACCTACAAGTGTACAAAGATATTATACAGTCACCGTGTGACAAGTGGGCCTGTGTAACTTCAAATGCCAGGGCTGAATTTTAGTCCCAGTCCAGCCCTGCTCATCACTAATAGTTAACACAGTCTTTAAGGCACTGAATGGTATTCACTAGGGTTGAGCGAAACGGGTCGTTCATTTTCAAAAGTCGCCGACTTTTGGCAAAGTCGGGTTTCATGAAACCCGATCCGACCCCTGTGCGGGGTCGGCCATGCGGTACACGACTTTCGCGCCAAAGTCGCGTTTCAATGACGCGAAAAGCGCCATTTCTCAGCGAATGAAGGTGAACGCAGAGTGTGGGCAGCGTGATGACATAGGTCCTGGTCCCCACCATCTTAGAGAAGGGCATTGCAGTGATTGGCTTGCTTTCTGCAGCGTCACAGGGGCTATAAAGGGGCGTTCCCGCCGACTGCCATCTTACTGCTGCTGATCTGAGTGTAGGGAGAGGTTGCTGCCGCTTCTTCAGAAACAGGGATAGTGATAGGCAGGGTACATAAAGCTGCAAACCGCTTGTGCTGTAGCGATTTCCACTGTCCAACACCACCTTTTGTTTGCAGGGACAGTGGAAGCTACATTTTTTTTCCCTCAGCACTGTCGCTCATTGGGCTGCCCTAGAAGGCTCCCTGAGCCTGATAGCTGCGTTGCTGTGCCTGTGTGTGTACGACGCTGTGCAAACCAACTGCTTTTTTCAAAGCACAAATCCTCTTGTTCCTTCCTTTCTGCACAGCTATCTTTTTTGTTTGTCCACACTTTTTATTTAATTTGTGCATCAGTCCACTCCTTATTGCTGCCTGCCATACCTGGCTGAGATTACTGCAGGGAGATAGTAATTGTAGGACAGTCCCTGTTTTTTTTTTTTTTTGTGGGAGATTAAGATTGGCATTTCTGCTAGAGTGCTATCCCTGTGTGTGACATCTCTCACTCAGTGGGCCATAGAAAGCCTATTAATTTTTTTGCTTGATTTGGGTTCTAAAATCTACCTGAAAAAAAATCACTACATCAATCAGTGGGAGAAAAATATTGGCCTCAGTCAGGGCTTGTGTGCCACTCCTGACTCCTGTGTGTGCCATCTCTCACTCAGTGGGCCATAGAAAGCCTATTTATTTTTTTGCTTGATTTGGGTTCTAAAATCTACCTGAAAAAAAATCACTACATCAATCAGTGGGAGAAAAATATTGGCCTCAGTCAGGGCTTGTGTGCCACTCCTGACTCCTGTGTGTGCCATCTCTCACTCAGTGGGCCATAGAAAGCCTATTTATTTTTTTGCTTGATTTGGGTTCTAAAATCTACCTGAAAAAAAATCACTACATCAATCAGTGGGAGAAAAATATTGGCCTCAGTCAGGGCTTGTGTGCCACTCCTGACTCCTGTGTGTGCCATCTCTCACTCAGTGGGCCATAGAAAGCCTATTTATTTTTTTGCTTGATTTGGGTTCTAAAATCTACCTGAAAAAAAATCACTACATCAATCAGTGGGAGAAAAATATTGGCCTCAGTCAGGGCTTGTGTGCCACTCCTGACTCCTGTGTGTGCCATCTCTCACTCAGTGGGCCATAGAAAGCCTATTTATTTTTTTGCTTGATTTGGGTTCTAAAATCTACCTGAAAAAAAATCACTACATCAATCAGTGGGAGAAAAATATTGGCCTCAGTCAGGGCTTGTGTGCCACTCCTGACTCCTGTGTGTGCCATCTCTCACTCAGTGGGCCATAGAAAGCCTATTTATTTTTTTGCTTGATTTGGGTTCTAAAATCTACCTGAAAAAAAATCACTACATCAATCAGTGGGAGAAAAATATTGGCCTCAGTCAGGGCTTGTGTGCCACTCCTGACTCCTGTGTGTGCCATCTCTCACTCAGTGGGCCATAGAAAGCCTATTTATTTTTTTGCTTGATTTGGGTTCTAAAATCTACCTGAAAAAAAATCACTACATCAATCAGTGGGAGAAAAATATTGGCCTCAGGGCTTGTGCGCCACTCCTGACTCCTGTGTGTGCCATCTCTCACTCAGTGGGCCATAGAAAGCCTTTTTTTTTATTATTTGGTTTCTAAAGTCTCCCTGAAAAAAAAAAAAAAAAAATCAAACAGTGGGAGATTAATATTGCCCTTTCTGCTTGTGTGCCAGTCTTGACTCCTGGGTGTGCCATCTCTCTCTCTCAAATTGTGGGCCATAGAAAGCCTATTTATTTTTTTGCTTGATTTGGGTTCTAAAATCTACCTGAAAAAAAATCACTACATCAATCAGTGGGAGAAAAATATTGGCCTCAGTCAGGGCTTGTGTGCCACTCCTGACTCCTGTGTGTGCCATCTCTCACTCAGTGGGCCATAGAAAGCCTATTTATTTTTTTGCTTGATTTGGGTTCTAAAATCTACCTGAAAAAAAAAATCACTACATCAATCAGTGGGAGAAAAATATTGGCCTCAGTCAGGGCTTGTGTGCCACTCCTGACTCCTGTGTGTGCCATCTCTCACTCAGTGGGCCATAGAAAGCCTTTTTTTTATTATTTGGTTTCTAAATTGTCCCTGAAAAAATAATTTTATCTTATTTGGTTTCTAAAGTCTCCCTGAGAAAAAAAAAAAAAAAAAATAGGTGGGAGATTAATATTGATATTTGTGCTTGAGTGACAGTCCTGCGTGTGTGGCATCTCTGTGATTTTGTGCCACAGAAAACAGAGTGTGTAACATTGTGCCTGATTTTCCTTGGGGTCTCACCAACCTGTTAAGGGATATTGAAATCATTCTGAAGTTATAGCTCACCGTGTAAGTTGTTTGACAGCAACAAATAAAGTTACTTTGGTTAAGTTTTTAAAACAATGAGGAAGTCTGGTGCAAGAGGTCGTGGCCGTGGGCGTTCATTGTCAGCTGGTAATGATGGTAGTGGTAGTGGAGCATCAGGTGGTCGTGGGGATAAAAATATTCCACCTAAGTCCGGAGCTGTGGAGCCAGTTTCGTCGTCTGGCTACACAAGGCCTCGAACGCTCTCTTTTCTGGGAGTAGCAAAAAACCGATTTTAAAGCCGGAGCAGCAACAGCAAGTTTTGGCTTAAATTGCAGACTCAGCTTCTAGCTCTTTTGCCTCCTCTTCTGAAACTGGTAAATGTAAAAGCAGCGCGTCGCTTGTGGATGTTCACGGTCAGGGACAAGTCGCTTCCTTGTCCTCTTCAGCAAAAACTACAACAAGAGAGAAGGATGCAGCAGGCGACACAACGGGTTACTCCATGGAGCTCTTTACACATACCGTCCCTGGCTTAGAAAGTGAAACACTTAACAGGCCATGCCCATTACAAGTAGATTCTGACATGGAGTGCACTGATGCACAGCCACAGCCAGAGTACTATGCTGCTCCTTTGACTCAGACCACAACATTGCCCTCTCAGGGTACTGATCCACAATCAGACCCTGATGAGACTATGTTGCCCCGCCACGAACACTATACCACCGACCGACACAGTGACACAGACGAAGTTGCACATGAGCTCGAAGAGGAGGTAATAGATGACCCAGTTGTTGACCCCGATTGGCATCCATTGGGGGAACAGGGTGCAGGCGGCAGTAGTTCAGAAGAGGAGGTGGAGGAGGGGCCGCAGCAGGCATCAACATCGCAACAGGTTCCATCTGCCGGGCCCGTATCTGGCCCAAAACGCGTGTCAAAGCCAAAACCTGTTGGAGGACAGCGTGGCCATCCGATTAAAGCTCAGTCTGCAATCCCTGAAAAGGGATCCGATGCTAGGAAGAGTGCAGTCTGGCATTTTTTTAAACAACATCCAATTGATCAGCGCAAAGTCATCTGTCAAAAATGTTCAACTAGCTTAAGCAGAGGTCAGAATCTGAAAAGTCTCAATACTAGTTGCATGCATAGACACTTAACCACCATGCATTTTCAAGCCTGGACTAAATACCAAATGTCCCTTAAGGTTGTAGCACCCTCGGCCAATGAAGCTAGTCAGCAACGCAACATCCCTTCCGTCACTGTAAGGCCACCATTTTCCGCACCACCGGCAGTATCTGTGCAGGTTTCTTTGCCAGCCAAAAGCAGTCAGGGTCAGGGAATCACCAGTTTTGTAGGAGGAAATATTGCATCTAGGGCACCGGCGGAAACAATACCGTCTCCAACCGTCTCTCAGTCTGCCATGTCCACCGACACACCCGAAAGTTCCATGATCTCCAGCTCTCCAGTCCAGCTCACACTACATGAGACTCTGGTTAGAAAAAGGAAGTACTTATCCTCGCATCCGCGTACACAGGGTTTTAACGCCCACATAGCTAGACTAATCTCGTTAGAGATGATGCCCTACTGGTTAGTTGAAAGCGAAGCTTTCAAAGCCCTGATGGAGTACGCTGAACCACGATACGAGCTACCCAGTCGACCCAATTTTTTTCCAGAAAAGCCATCCCAGCCCTGCACCAGCATGTTAAACAGCGCATCGTCCATGCACTCAGGCAATCTGTGAGTACAAAGGTGCACCTGACTACAGATGCATGGACCAGTAGGCATGGCCAGGGACGTTATGTGTCCATCACGGCACACTGGGTGAATGTGGTGGATGCAGGGTCCACAGGGGACATCAATTTTGGCACAGTTGTGCCTAGCCCACGGTGTAGGAAACAGTTGGCTGTAGGCGTTCGCACCCCCTCCTCCTCCTCGTCCTACTGCAGAAGCTACAGCTCTTCCACAGACCGCAGTCGGCCAACCACTCCATCGGCAGATGACAATGTTGCACACCAGTTGTCCCATTATGGGCCAGCTACTGGCAAGCGTCAGCAGGCTGTATTGGCTATGAAGTGTTTGGGCGACAACAGACACACCGCGGAAGTTCTGTCCGAGTTCTTGCAACAAGAAACGCAGTCGTGGCTGGGCACAGTAGATCTTGAGGCAGGCAAGGTAGTGAGTGATAACGGAAGGAATTTCATGGCTGCCATCTCCCTTTCCCAACTGAAACACATTCCTTGCCTGGCTCACACCTTAAACCTGGTGGTGCAGTGCTTATTGAAAACTTATCCTGGGTTCTCCGACCTGCTCCTCAAAGTGCGTGGACTTTGCTCACATATCCGACGTTCGCCTGTACACTCCAGCCGTATGCAGACCTATCAGCGGTCTTTGAACCTTCCCCAGCATCGCCTAATCATAGACGTTGCAACAAGGTGGAACTCAACACTGCACATGCTTCAGAGACTGTGCCAACAGAGGCGGGCTGTTATGTTTTTGTGGGAGGATACACATGCACGGGCAGGCAGTAGGATGGCAGACATGGAGTTGTCAGGTGTGCAGTGGTCGAAGATACAAGACATGTGTCAAGTCCTTCAGTGTTTTGAGGAATGCACACGGCTGGTTAGTGCAGACAACGCCATAATAAGCATGAGCATCCCCCTAATGTGTCTGCTGATGCAAAGTTTGACGCACATAAAGGATCAGGCGTCTGCACCAGAGGAAGAGGAAATCCTTGATGACAGTCAGCCATTGTCTGGTCAGGGCAGTGTACAGGACGAGGTAGCGGGCGAAGAGGAGGTGGAGGACGAGGAGGATGATGGGGAGGAGTATATTTTTAATGCGGAAGCTTTCCCGGGGGCACTGGAAATTGGTTGCGTGGCAAGGCCGGGTTCTGGTTTTTTGAGGGACACAAGTGACGTAGATTTGCCTGAAACTGCCCCTCAACCAATCACAACCGGAGATTTGACAACTGGAACTTTGGCCCACATGGCGGATTATGCCTTACGTATCCTAAAAAGGGACACACGCATTACGAAAATGATGAACGATGACGATTACTGGTTGGCCTGCCTCCTTGATCCACGCTATAAAGGCAAATTGCAAAATATTATGTCACATGAGAACTTGGAACTAATATTAGCAACCAAACAATCAACTCTTGTTGACCGTTTGCTTCAGGCATTCCCAGCACACAGCGCACGTGATCGTTCTCACACGAGCTCCAGGGGGCAGCAGACTAGGAGTGTTAGGGGTGCACACATCAGAAGTGGCGTTGGACAGAGGGGTTTTCTGACCAGGTTGTGGAGTGATTTTGCTATGACCGCAGACAGGACAGGTACTGCTGCATCAATTGAAAGTGACAGGAGACAACATTTGTCCAGTATGGTTACTAACTATTTTTCATCCCTTATCGATGTTCTCCCTCAACCGTCATTCCCATTTGATTACTGGGCATCAAAATTAGACACCTGGCCAGAATTGGCAGAATATGCATTGCAGGAGCTTGCTTTCCCGGCAGCAAGTGTCCTATCAGAAAGAGTATTCAGTGCTGCAGGTTCAATATTAACCGAAAAAAGGACTCGTCTGGCTACCCAAAATGTTGATGATCTAACATTCATTAAAATGAACCACAACTGGATTTCGAAATCTTTTGCCCCACCTTGCCCGGCCGACACCTAGCTTTCCTATGAAAAGCTCTTGCCTGTGGACTACTGTGAATTACTTTTCTAATGTCTAATTTGCTGCAGCTGATTGTCCAGCATACGACATGTTTACACCTCCCTAAATGGCCAAACTCCACACACGGGGCCGTGGTATTGCGACTTGGCGCAAGCACCCGTGAGACTGCTGTTTGTCTGAAGAGGTGGGTGTGCTCGCTTTTGGTCGACGGCATTGCTACTGGGTCCCTCATAGTACAATAAAGTGTCTCTGGCGGTGGTGGTGCGCACCCAACGTCAGACACACTGTTGTAACATGAGGGGCCCTGGGCCTGTACCGCCGGCCACAAGAGAGTTCACCCACCCCCAGGTCAAACATTGGTCTACCACTTCCACAGTTATCTCTCACACTTCCACCAATGTTTAGTCTATGCGCTGACATCCTTCCATACCTGCCACTGACAATACCATTGTGTTGACATGTATGATGGTACTTAACATAGTCAGGGGCAGTGTCCTCTATTTACCACAGTAAATACTTTGCGCTAAATTAGTAGGTCTGAAACAATGCAGAGGATCCCACCCCTGAACCTAATGATTGCACCCTTTAGTGTTTTTGTTTTGTTTTAATGCGAGACATTCACATTTATTTGTTGTTTTGGACTACTAACTGGCAGACACTCATTACAATCGGCCTCCGTTGACCAGACCACTGCTGCCCATGTACCCCTGGAACCAATTATAAAGTGCCTACAACCAGCCCATTTTAGTATGTTAGGCCTTCGAAGCCTGTCTGCGGTCCCTCCTTCCACTAGGCCTCCACTGACCTGACCACTGCTGCCCGTGTACCCCTGGAACCAATTATAAAGTGCCTACAGCCAGCCCATTTTAGTATGTTAGGCCTTCGAAGCCTGTCTGCGGTCCCTCCTTCCACTAGGCCTCCACTGACCTGACCACTGCTGCCCGTGTACCCCTGGAACCAATTCTAAAGTGCCTACAGCCAGCCCATTTTAGTATGTTAGGCCTTCGAAGCCTGTCTGCGGTCCCTCCTTCCACTAGGCCTCCACTGACCTGACCACTGCTGCCCGTGTACCCCTGGAACCAATTCTAAAGTGCCTACAGCCAGCCCATTTTAGTATGTTAGGCCTTCGAAGCCTGTCTGCGGTCCCTCCTTCCACTAGGCCTCCACTGACCTGACCACTGCTGCCCGTGTACCCCTGGAACCAATTCTAAAGTGCCTACAGCCAGCCCATTTTAGTATGTTAGGCCTTCGAAGCCTGTCTGCGGTCCCTCCTTCCACTAGGCCTCCACTGACCTGACCACTGCTGCCCGTGTACCCCTGGAACCAATTCTAAAGTGCCTACAGCCAGCCCATTTTAGTATGTTAGGCCTCCGAAGCCTGTCTGCGGTCCCTCCTTCCACTAGGCCTCCACTGACCTGACCACTGCTGCCCGTGTACCCCTGGAACCAATTCTAAAGTGCCTACAGCCAGCCCATTTTAGTATGTTAGGCCTTCGAAGCCTGTCTGCGGTCCCTCCTTCCACTAGGCCTCCACTGACCTGACCACTGCTGCCCGTGTACCCCTGGAACCAATTCTAAAGTGCCTACAGCCAGCCCATTTTAGTATGTTAGGCCTTCGAAGCCTGTCTGCGGTCCCTCCTTCCACTAGGCCTCCACTGACCTGACCACTGCTGCCCGTGTACCCCTGGAACCAATTCTAAAGTGCCTACAGCCAGCCCATTTTAGTATGTTAGGCCTTCGAAGCCTGTCTGCGGTCTCTCCTTCCACTAGGCCTCCACTGACCTGACCACTGCTGCCCGTGTACCCCTGGAACCAATTCTAAAGTGCCTACAGCCAGCCCATTTTAGTATGTTAGGCCTCCGAAGCCTGTCTGCGGTCCCTCCTTCCACTAGGCCTCCACTGACCTGACCACTGCTGCCCGTGTACCCCTGGAACCAATTCTAAAGTGCCTACAGCCAGCCCATTTTAGTATGTTAGGCCTTCGAAGCCTGTCTGCGGTCCCTCCTTCCACTAGGCCTCCACTGACCTGACCACTGCTGCCCGTGTACCCCTGGAACCAATTCTAAAGTGCCTACAGCCAGCCCATTTTAGTATGTTAGGCCTTCGAAGCCTGTCTGCGGTCCCTCCTTCCACTAGGCCTCCACTGACCTGACCACTGCTGCCCGTGTACCCCTGGAACCAATTTTACAGTACATAGAGCCTATTTTTTTATTTTATTTAATATTAATAAAGCCATGATGTACTACGCTGTACCACGCTATGAGCTACCCAGTTGACAATTCTTTTGCGAGAAAAGCCATCCCACCCCTCCACCAGCATGTTAAAGACCACATTGTCCTTTCATTCTGTCAATCTGTGAGTCCAAAGGTACACCTGACAACAGACACATGGAGCGGTAGGCATGGCCACGGAAGGTTACGTGTCCTTTGTGGCGCAATGGGTTAATGTATTGGATGCATGGTCCACACAGGGGACAGCCTGGTAAGTCTGTCTGCAGTCCCTAATTCAAGTTGTCCTCAAATGAATAAATCTGAGCTTCAACCTTCTGGCTCTCATTAAGTGCTGTGTTTTTAAAAATTGGTGGTTCCGCCCTACTAACGGTGTCTGCCCCTGCCTGGTGTTGTCCTCAACTGAATAAAGCTGAGCTTCTACCTTCTGGCTCTCTTTAAGTGCTGGGTTTTTAAAAGATTGGTGGTTCCGGCCTACTAACGGTGTCTGCCCCTGCCTGGTGTTTGTCCTCAACTGAATAAAGCTGAGCTTCTACCTTCTGGCTCTCTTTAAGTGCTGTGTTTTTAAAAATTGGTGGTTCCGGCCTACTAACGGTGTCTGCCCCTGCCTGGTGTTGTCCTCAACTGAATAAAGCTAAGCTTCTACCTTCTGGCTCTCTTTAAGTGCTGGGTTTTTAAAAATTGGTGGTTCCGGCCTACTAACGGTGTCTGCCCCTGCCTGGTGTTTTCCTCAAATGAATAAAGCTGAGCTTCTACCTTCTGGCTCTCTTTAAGTGCTGTGTTTTTAAAAATTGGTGGTTCCGGCCTACTAACGGTGTCTGCCCCTGCCTGGTGTTGTCCTCAACTGAATAAAGCTGAGCTTCTACCTTCTGGCTCTCTTTAAGTGCTGGGTTTTTAAAAATTGGTGGTTCCGGCCTACTAACGGTGTCTGCCCCTGCCTGGTGTTGTCCTCAAATGAATAAAGCTGAGCTTCTACCTTCTGGCTCTCTTTAAGTGCTGTGTTTTTAAAAATTGGTGGTTCCGGCCTACTAACGGTGTCTGCCCCTGCCTGGTGTTGTCCTCAACTGAATAAAGCTGAGCTTCTACCTTCTGGCTCTCTTTAAGTGCTGGGTTTTTAAAAGATTGGTGGTTCCGGCCTACTAACGGTGTCTGCCCCTGCCTGGTGTTTGTCCTCAACTGAATAAAGCTGAGCTTCTACCTTCTGGCTCTCTTTAAGTGCTGTGTTTTTAAAAGATTGGTGGTTCCGGCCTACTAACGGTGTCTGCCCCTGCCTGGTGTTGTCCTCAAATGAATAAAGCTGAGCTTCTACCTTCTGGCTCTCTTTAAGTGCTGGGTTTTTAAAAGATTGGTGGTTCCGGCCTACTAACGGTGTCTGCCCCTGCCTGGTGTTGTCCTCAACTGAATACAGCTGAGCTTCTACCTTCTGGCTTTCGGCCTATAGTATCAGATATTAAACTGCATTTGGCCTACTAGTGTGGTTGGGCCCTTAAAACAGTGTCTGCTGCTCTTGGGTTTGCTACTCCACTGAACAAAGCAGTGCCGCCTGTTTAGTCCTGTTACCAATTTTGAACTGCATTTAGCCTACTTTATTCTTTGGCCCTATATCTGTTTCCTCCTCATCCTGCCCATTGCCCAGCCACTGCTAGATGAGTCTGCTGGTACATTGACCCAGACCACTACATTCCCCTTGCACTCTACACAGCCAGAATTTGACCCTGCTGAAAGTAAGGTTCCCCTTCCCGCATGTTATACCACCTTACACAGGGACAAAGAGGAAGGTGCAGATGAAAGTGCAGGTTCCTTCATCAGGTGGGGGGGGCATACTCGTTGACGACGTCACTGGCACAGGGCCCCTCAGAGTACGCAAAAGTGTCGCTGCTGGTGGGAGGCGCCCCCGCCGTGCAAACACACCGCTGTACTTTGAGGGGCCCTGTGCCAGTGCCAATGCCAACGAGTGGGCCCCCCTGCTTGCTTAGGATCACAGCACTTGCAAACTTGACATACTTACCTCTCACTGCTCCACCGCCGTGACGTAGTCCACGTTTCCTGTGCCCACTAAAACCTTGAACCAGCTCTACCCCCCACAACTTTTGCCAAATGACCCCCAATTTCCAATGCCCAACTATTATTATAAAGTTAATTAAGATTGACAAGCTTCAGAAACAAGAATGGATGTTTTTGGCATTAAAATGGGCACTGTAGGTGTTTTCCTGGCCTCCACTCACTGCCGACTATGCTTCCCCATTGACTTGCATTGGGTTTCGTGTTTCGGTCGATCCCCGACTTTCAGCGATAATCAGCCGACTGCACTCGACTCGACTCTGGACAAAATCGGGTTTCACAAAACCCGACTCGACCTCAAAAAAATGAAAGTCGCTCAACCCTAGTATTCACATAATCTCCTGCATTGTAGATTGAGCAAATAGTGTCAATGGTAATTATATTTTCCTGCTAAAGCTTCTAATGGAATGAATTGTATTTACATAGCCCTATTAAGGCAGTAATAATATTGTGAAGTTTTAATGTGACAGTTTTACTACTGTTGCCTGGAGATTGATAGACCAATGCTTGACAAACTTTACTACTATAGCAATATGCTATATATGATTTAAAGGGAACCTGTCACCCCGTTTTTTCCGTATGAGATAAAAACACTGTTAAATAGGGCCTGAGCTGTGCATTACAATAGTGTATTTTGTGGACCCCGATTCCCCACCTATGCTGCCGAAATACGCTACCAAAGTAGTCGTTTTCGCCTGTCAATCAGGCTGGTCTGGTCAGATGGGTGTGGTGTCTTCCCCCAGATCTTGCTTAGTTTTCCGTTGGTGGCGTAGTGGTGTGCGCATGCCCAAGTCCAGAATCCACTGCACAGGGGAGGGAAAAGAGCGCGATCTGCGCTATTCCCCTGGTGATCGGTGGGGGCGGCCATCTTCCTGTGGCTGCGCGTGCGCAGATCGAGCGCTCTGCTGCCCGGGGCTTCAGGAAAATGGCCGCGGGATGCCGCACGTGCGCAGATGGAGATCGCGGCGGCCATTTTCCTGAAGCAGAGTTCGCATCTCGGCTTCAGGAAAATGGCCGCCGCGACCTCCATCTGCGCACGCGCAGCATCCTGCGGCCATTTTCCTGAAGCCCCGGGCAGCAGAGCGCTCGATCTGCGCACGCGCGGCCACAGGAAGATGGCCGCCCCCACCGATCACCAGGGGAATAGCGCAGATCGCGCTCTTTTCCCTCCCCTGTGCAGTGGATTCTGGACTTGGGCATGCGCACACCACTACGCCACCAACGGAAAACTAAGCAAGATCTGGGGGAAGACACCACGCCCATCTGACCAGACCAGCCTGATTGACAGGCGAAAACGACTACTTTGGTAACGTATTTCGGCAGCATAGGTGGGGAATCGGGGTCCACAAAATACACTATTGTAATGCACAGCTCAGACCCTATTTAACAGTATTTTTATCTCATACGGAAAAAACGGGGTGACAGGTTCCCTTTAAATATTGCTGTTTTTTTCTGTCTCCTTTTTTGCCTGAATTTAATATTTAGCATATGTGCACATGACGTCTTTGAAATTCGGCCGAACCTATTGGGTTTTCCAAAAGGAAGTTGCTTCAGGGCACGTTGATGTTTTTCCATCCTTAGGATAGGTAATTAACATCAGATCAGTCAAGGTGATATTACCGGGAACAGCTGATCAGTGGGGGTACTGGGTGTCACACCTCAACCGATCTAATATTGATGAGCTATCCTAAGGATAGGCCATCAGTATAAAACTACTGGACAAACCCTTTAATATTATACACTCCACTGCATTGAAATTGCAACACAGATGTCACAAATACCACTCACAGTGTCCTAAAGACTCTATGAGTGACAGCTCAACTGCTCTATGGCATCAAGGGCATGCTGGGCTGTCAAGTATTGTGAATAGAAGAAGGAGTTTTGGAGTGCACTCAGGTCAAAAAATTGGGGTGGTGGTGAAACTGACTGTCAAAGTCTCAGTAACAAGAATAAAAAAAGAATAAAAAAAATTATTGTGAGTGACAGCCCAGTTGTCCAATCTGAGGTAGGGATGTACTGGGCTGTCAGTATTATGAATGACAGCCCAGCTTTCCAATCTGGCTGAGCATGTGGGGTTTGTTTAGACCATTGCTAGTTGTAGCCTTTCTCAGTGATATGTCACCCTGTGCTCTGTGTTCTGATACTCTGATTTTTGTTGCCCGACCTTTGATTTGCCTTTTGACTACTTGTTTGTATTATCCCTTTTGCCTTTGATATACTCTGACCTTAATTACCTGACCTTGGACTTTGCCTCTGACCATCCATTTGTCTTATCCTTTTTTCTTTGACGTTCCATCCTGGCATTTATCCTCGGACTTCTTGACTTCCCCACCTCACAGCTTGTCCATGAGAAGTGTCTCACAACCAATAAGGAAAAGACGTAGAATTATGCAAATCACAGGCTGGATAGACATGTTAAAAATATGCAGGTAGTGAAAAAATGGATTCAAATTTTTAAAACATCTCAATTTATTGATTACAGAAATATTCACAGTAAAACGCTTTGGCATGTTATCAATGAGGCTATTAATGTTTGTCTGTGGAAAATTCTGCCACACTGAATGCACTTGGGCATGCAGATCATCAAGATCCCATGCTGGCAGCTCTCTTTTTAATATGCAACCAATGATCCATTAGGAGACAAGTATGGAGATGATATAGGTCATGGTACCACGTTTAGGCCATGGAGGCTGCTCAAAGTAACACGATCAACATGCAGTCGTGTTGAAAATGTCTCCTAAGACACTTTGGAGAAATGGCTGTACCACTGGTTCCACAACCAAATCAATGTAACACTGAGTTGTTAGTATACCGGGAGCGAAGACCTCCCTGATAGAATACCAAGACCGACAGATGTGTGTATTTCTGCGCATGGCGCCGATGCTCGATACTAAATAAATTGAGATTTTTTTTTTAAATTTGTTTCCATTTTTTCATTTTTGCATATCTCTAACATTACTATTGATCCTGTAATTTTCATTGTTCCATGACCTTTCCTTCTTAGTGTTGCGATTTTAATGGTGAGGAGTGTATATGCAATTAGCAAATATTCAAGATCAGTCATGGTAAACATCTGTTTGATGAAGTTTAAAAAATCATATATTGTGGCATATAAACTAGACACTAGTGATGAGCGAGTGTACTCGTTGCTCGGGTTTTCCCGAGCACGCTTGGGTGGTCTCCGAGTATTTGTATGTGCTCGGAGATTTAGTTTTCCTAGCCTCAGCTGCATGATTTACGACTGCTAGCCAGCCTGAGTACATGTGGGGGTTGCCTAGTTGCTAGCGAATCCCCACATGTATTCAAGCTGTCTATCAGCTGTAAATCATGCAGCTGAGGCAAGGAAAACTAAATCTAAGAGCAGCTACAAATACTCAGAGATCACCCGAGCAACAAGTATACTCGCTCATCACTACTAGACACCCAACAATGTAAAGAATAAGGATACCCAGTTCCTAATGTACAAATAACCTCTTCTCAATACTAGGCAACATTGTCTTAAAAAGAGCTACAACTGGGTAAGGCTGTGTTCAGACATGGAAGATTTGTTGTGGATTTTCAGTATGGAATCCAAGTACACTAAAAAATATGTGAATTGAGTTGTTAAATCCTCCTTACACGTAGTCCATTTTTCTGTATGTAGAAGTTGTTGGAATCATATTTCGTTCCACCATTACTCCCAAGTAACATGCCCGCTGCCTTGGGGTCATCCTTGATTCTGAGCTTTCATTCACCCCCCACATCCGATCACTGGCTCGCTCTTCTTATCTGCATCTCAAAAATATTTCTAGAATTCGCCCTTTTCTTACTTTCGACTCTGCAAAAACTCTTACTGTCTCACTTATTCATTCTCGTCTGGACTATTGTAACTCTCTACTAATCGGCCTCCCTCTTACCAAACTCTCCCCGCTCCAATCTGTCCTGAATGCTGCTGCCAGGATCATATTCCTCACCAACCGTTACACCGATGCCTCTACCTTGTGCCAGTCATTACACTGGCTACCCATCCACTCCAGAATCCAGTACAAAACTACTACCCTCATCCACAAAGCACTCCATGGCTCAGCACCACCCTACATCTCCTCTCTGGTCTCAGTCTACCACCCTACCCGTGCCCTCCGCTCCGCTAATGACCTCAGGTTAGCATCCTCAATAATCAGAACCTCCCATTCCCGTCTGCAAGACTTTACACGTGCTGCGCCGATTCTTTGGAATGCACTACCTAGGTTAATACGATTAATCCCCAATCCCCACAGTTTTAAACGTGCCCTAAAAACGCATTTGTTCTGACTGGCCTACCACCTCAACGCATTAACCTAACTATCCCTGTGTGGCCTAATAAAAAAAAACAAAAAAAAAAAAAACAACACATAATCAGGTTCCTCGCATCATGTTCTCATACACTTTATGCAGTCAATAGCCTCTGTGTCTGTACTGCTACATACTTAGGCTGTTAACTGGTTCATGCAGCTTTACATGAACACCCGAGCCTTACACTATGGCTGGTCCAAATAACTAAAGCAACTGTTACCATCCACCTCTCGTGTCTCCCCTTTTCCTCATAGTTTGTAAGCTTGCGAGCAGGGCCCTCATTCCTCCTGGTATCTGTTTTGAACTGTGATTTCTGTTATGCTGTAATGTCTATTGTCTGTACAAGTCCCCTCTATAAGTTGTAAAGCGCTGCGGAATATGTTGGCGCTATATAAATAAAATTATTAATATTATTATTGCGGATTTGCCTTCTGTTTTTGTAGAAGACCTTCTCTCTTTGCAATATGTGACACATTTTGCTGTGGAGTCACAGTACATTTGTGGGCAACATTCAGGAAGCTTTTTCTATTTCATCTTCATGTTTACTAAGGCTGGGAATTTAGGAGAGACTTGATATAAAACTGTTATATGAATGCAAAAAAAGTAATGCAGCTTGATGGTCCAACATTAACATTTTTATGGCATATTTATTTGTAAACATTTTGCTTTTCGGAAAAGCACTTCAGCTAAGGCATGTTAGTATGCAGGAGAATATTTCTGCATGCAACATATTCTAATTGGGAAAACTTATTTAGATAATAGAAAAGAAAAAAATGCACAGCAGTCACACACTAATAAAATATTACAATTTCAATGAACGTATTGCTACTTTTCATCACTAAAGCAGAAATGTTGCAGATTGTTGCCAGAAATAATGACACACATTTTTTATCGGCATTCTCTCATTGTTTCTTTTTTATTATTTTACTCTTGGAAATTAAAATGCAATTGGCACACTTGGGAATTTGTCCTTGTCATTGTGTCTTTGAAGCTTTGAATGCAGAAGGCTGAGAGTCATGACACAATTCTTTAGTTAAAAATTATGTATCTAATGATGTTCTCTTCTTCGCTCCTCTTGTATAACATGATTAGATAACTCTCCATAAAAACAAGACACAATGTAAAGTGTGCACCTTCTAAAAGGCTACATTTCCAACATTAGTTTTCAATATGAAGCTGTTCCTGTTCATTCTAGTGTTTTCTGTATTTTGCAGTCAGCTGATGGCTGACAAGTGTTGGCCCAAAAAGTAAAAAAATATATAATTTCTACATTGATGCACATTTAAAATAAGGATTTAAAATATAATAATAGTACATTATTCACATTCAGGGCCTTGTGGATCTAAAATAAAGGGAGTCTAATACAAAACATGAATTCATGATTAAAATAAGCAAATGCAATCAGCATGAGTTCACTGAGTGACAGACTGGTACAGAAAGAGGAGACACTGCCCTTAACGGCTTAAATTCTTTGACTGGAAAAGAGACTGAAGGTAGAAGCTGCTTATATAGTTTTGTAGTAAAGCCAAGGTTATTGCAGAATGTAAGTTTTCCTAAAAAGGGGGATTTCTTGTAGCTTTTGAAAGTGTCTAGGGTGGGAGACAGTTTTAATGATAGGGGACACAAGTTAAAGAATATAAGGGATGCATGGGAGAAATCTTTTAGATGATGAAGGGAGAAAAGAGAAGAGAAGGACCAAAAATACTTGAGAGGAGAGATATACCGAGGAAAAAGATTGTGGATTGTCTTAATATTGTTAGTATTTTTTAAATGTGTTTTCTACACAATGGGTAATCAGTGAAGAGACAAGAAGAAAGAGAAGAAAGGTGAAGTGGTAGAGGAACAAGAGGAGTGGTGGAATAAAAGGCCAACAGAGCTGAGGATGGATTGGAGGAGGAATGGAGGATGCATACAGGAGGATGTTGCAGTGGCCTTGGTGGGATGTGATGGGACAATAAGTGCGCTAACAACTCTCAAAGAAGTAAATTTAGGGAGCCACATTTATGCAACTACATCTGCATTAAGAGTGGCCATTCCACTAGTTGGAATCGGGTTTGGGAGCCTCTCATTTTTGGGGTAGATGCTGGTCTTAGAAGTAGGTCCTGCATCTATCAAACATTTATGACAAACCCTGTGGTCGTAATTAACAAAAAACTGACTAGCACTTGCAAAACAGAAAACCAGTGAGTGAACTAGGAGCAGCCATCTCTATATATAACAAGTAAAGTTGCACTCTGTAGTGCTAAAGCATGTAAATATGTAATATATGAAATCTGAATAGCATTACTGCTGTAATTTTTTTGGAAATGCCAGTCAGTCTTTTGTTATTTGTATATTGGGTCTCTGGCCAAACACTACACCCTTTAGCCTGTGGCTGTTTTAATTGCAGCAGGATCATACCTACCCATAAATTCAGGTTTTAACCTAAGAGTGGTATTCACATTAGGCAGGTTCACAGCAAACCAGAGATTGCCTTGTTGTTGGCTGCTGGGCTTGCATGAATTGGCCAAAGTATATGCTAAGTATCTCCATTTTTTCTTATTATCTAGAGAGGTAATGCAATTCGCATTTCATATACAGTATTTCATATTTACATGCTTTAGCACTAGAGAGTGCAACTTTATTTGTTTGTTTTTGAGCCCCTATGATTATGACATAAATGTCTGTCTTCCTGCTGAGCAGTTTTTGTAGCTAGGTCTTGAATTTGTGATCTGAATAGAATTTTTTTTACCTCCATGCACAATTATTGGAGCTTCCAATAAGTTAAAGTATATGGTTAATACAAGTGGCTAATTGCCCATTTGATTCTTTTAGTTTCAAGATATTAGCATTAAAATTCAGAAATACACTGCTCAAAAAAAATAAAGAGAACATTAAAATCCCACATCCTAGATATCACTGAATGAAATATTTCAGTTGTAAATCTTTATTCATTACATAGTGGAATGTGTTGAGAACAATAAAACCTAAAAATTAGCAACGCAAATAACAACTAATATCCCACAGAGGTCTGGAGTTGGAATGATGCTCAAACTCAAAGTGGAAAATGAAGTTACAAGCTGATCCAACTTCAGTGGAAATGCCTCAAGACAAGGAAATGAGGCTCAGTAGTGTGTGTGGCCTCCATGTGCCATTATGACCTCTCTACAATGCCTGGGCATGCTCCTGATGAGGCAGCAGATGGTCTCCTGAGGGATCTCCCAGGCCTGGATTAACGCATCAGCCAACTCCTGGACAGTCTGTGGTGCAACGTGACGTTGGTGGATGGTGTGAGGCATGATGTCCCAGATGTGTTCAATAGGATTCAGGTCTGGGGAACAGGCGGGCCAGTCCATAGCTTCAATGCCTTCATCTTGCAGGAACTGGTGACACACTCCAGCCACATGAGGTCTGGCATTGTCCTGCATTAGGATGAACCAGGGGCGGACCTAATGCCGGTTCAACCGGTGCAGCCGCACCGGGGCCCGGAGGTGGAGGGGGGCCCTTGCAGGCAGGAGGGGCATACAGGGCCCCGGCTTTCTGTTGCTGCTGTAGATCGGTGCAGCCGGCCCCGCACTGTATTAGCAGTTTACAAGAGCCGGCCGGCATCCCCCTATTGCAGACACAGCAGGCTGTGTGTCTGCTGATCTGACGTCACCTGCTCGCCTGTTTCACTCTGCCGGAGAGGAGAGATGAAGTTAGTAGAAAGCCATTGGGTCCCGGGGCAGGAGGTATGTGATGGGCTTCATCTCATTCCTGCTTTCTTATCTGCTTTCTGTAGATCTCTCTGTACTGTGAGATTTATTGCACCATCTTAAACTTACAGACAGATAAGGTCCCGGCTCCAGCGTCACCCGATCTGCATGTAAGCTGAAGCTGCAGCAATAAGTCTCAGTGATCCTCACCCTGCACTGTGACCCTGAGCCCGGCTCCAGGACATCCCACATTATATATCAGATATGTATTATAATGTGAGGTCCTGCAGCCTCGTCAGTGCTCAGTGCATGTAACACTATATATGTGCACATAGTACAGTACAGTGGTGCCAATATACAGTATGGAGCATCATGTGCGGTCATTATACAGTATGGAGCATCATGTGCGGTCATTATACAGTATGGAGCATCATGTGCAGTCATTATACAGTATGCAGCATCATGTGCGGCCAATATACAGTATGGAGCATCATGTGCGGTCACTATACAGTATGGAGCATCATGTGCGGTCATTATACAGTATGGAGCATCATATGGTGCCATTATACAGTATGGAGCATCATGTGCGGTCATTATACAGACAAATTTTGTCCCTCTTTCCCATCTTCAAATGTTGGGAGGTATGATGCTGGGCAGGGAGGGGGGCCCAGACTCATTTCTTGCACAGGGGCCCAAAGCTGTCAGTGTCCGCCACTGGGATGAACCCAGGGCCAACAATATCAGCATCTCGGTATCTAATGGCAGTCAGGCTACCTCTGTCAAGCACATGGAGGGCTGTGCGGCCCTCCAAAGAAATGCCATCCCACACCATAACTGACCCACCGCCAAACCGGTCATGCTGAAGGATGTTGCAGGCAGCAGATCACTCTCCACGGTGTCTTCAGACTCTGTCACGCCTGTCACATGTGCTCAGTGTGAACCTGCTTTCATCTGTGAAGAGCACAGGGTGCCAATGGCGAATTTGCCAATCCTGTTGTTTTGTGGCAAATGCCAAGCGTCCTGCATGATGTTGGGCTGTGAGCACAACCCCCATCTGTGGATGTCAGGCACTCAGACCATCCTCATGGAGTCGGTTTCTAAACGTTTGTGCAGACACATGCACATTTGTGGCCTGCTGGAGGTCATTTTGCAGGGCTCTGGCAGTGCTCCTCCTGTTCCTCCTTGCACAAAGGCTGAGGTAGCGGTCCTGCTGCTGGGTTATTGCCCTCCTACAGCCCCTTCCATGTCTCTTGGTGTACTAGCCTGTCTCCTGGTACCGCCTCCAGCCTCTGGACACTACTCTGACAAACACAGAAAACCTTCCCACAGCTTGCATTGATGTGCCATTCTGGATGAGCTGGTTGTAGAGTCTGTCTCATGCTACCACGAGTGTGAAAGCACAACCAACATTCAAAAGTGACCAAAACATCAGCCAGAAAGCTTTGGTACTGAGATGTGGTCTGTGGTCCCCACCTGCAGAACCACTCCTTTATTGAATGTGTCTTGATAATTGTTAATAATTTCCATCTGTTGTCTATTCCATTTGCACAACAGCATGTGAAATTGATTGTCAAACAGTGTTGCTTCCTAAGTGGACAGTTTGATTTCATAGAAGTTTGATTTACTTGGAGTTATATTCTGTTGTTTAAGTGTTCCCTTTATTTTTTGAGCAGTGTATATTATCTAAACTAAATTAATTACAACAGGAAAAAGGCAAAAGAATTTGGACTCATTTAGTCCTCTGTATCGCGATCTGTGTTTCTCAATGTTCCTAAAGTGATTAATTAGTAATGAAGAGGAAAATGATTAAAGGGAATCTGTCACCACATTTTAGGCCTATAAGCTAAGGCCACCGCCACCGCTTATGTACAGCATTCTATATGCTGTAGATAAGCCCCCAATGTAACCTGAAAGATAAGAAAAACAAGTTAGATTATACTCACCCAGGGGCGGTCCCGGTGCGGTCCAGTCCGATCGGTGTCGCGGTCTGGGTCCGGCGCCTCCCATCTTAATACGATGTTGTCCTCTTCTTTGCTTCCTGTCGCTGCTCCTGCACAGGCGTACTTTGTGTTCCCTGTTGAGGACAGAGCAAAGTACTGCAGTGCACAGGCGCCAGGCCTCTCTGACCTTTCTCGGCGCCTGCACACTGCAGTACTTTGCTCTACCCTCAACATGGCAGACAAAGTACGACTGCACAGGAGCTGCAACAGGAAGCAAAGAAGAAGACGTCATCGTATGAAGATGGGAGGCGCCGGACCCAGAACGCGATGCCCATCAAACCAGACTGCATCGGGACCGCCCCTGGGTGAGTATAATCTAACTTGTTTTTCTTACCTTTCAGGTTACATTGGGGGCTTATCTACAGCATTATAGAATGCTGTAGATAAGCCCCTGATGGCGGTGGCCTTAGCTTGTAAGCCTAAAATGGGGTACATACAGGACTGTGCAATAGTTTTAAGCAGGTGTAGAAAAAATGCTGCACAGTAAAGGTACCTTCACACTGAACAACTTAACAACGATAACGATAGCGATCCGTGATGTTGCAGCATCCTGGATAGCGATATCATTGTGTTTGACACGCAGCAGCGATCAGGATCCTGCTGTGATATCGTTGGTCGGAGCTAGAAGGCCATCACCTTATTTCGTCGCTGGATCACCAGCTGACATCGCTGGATCGGTGTGTGTGACACCGATCCAGCGATGTCTTCACTGGTAACCAGGGTAAACATTGGGTTACTAAGCGCAGGGCCGCGCTTAGTAACCCGATATTTACCCTGGTTACCATTGTAAATGTAAAAAAACCCAAACACTACATACTCACCTTCTGATGTCTGTCGCGTCCCCCGGCGTCCGCTTCCCTGCACTGTGTCAGCGCCAGCCGGCCGTAAAGTAGAGCACAGCGGTGACATAACCGCTCTGCTTTAGGGCCGGCGCTTACACAGTGCAGGGAAGCGGACGCCGGGGGACGCGACAGACACCGGAATGTAAGTATGTAGTGTTTGGGTTTTTTTACATTTACACTGGTAACCAGGGTAAACATCGGGTTACTAAGCGCGGCCCTGCGCTTAGTAACCCGATGTTTACCCTGGTTACCCGGGGACTTCGGCATAGTTGGTCGCTGGAGAGCTGTCTGTGTGACAGCTCTCCAGCGACCACGCAACGACGAAACAGCGACGCTGCAGCGATCGGCATCGTTGTCTATATCGCTGCAGCGTCGCTTAATGTGACGGTACCTTAAGAATGCTTTAAAAAATAGGAGTGTTCATAGCAATGAACTAAAGAGAAATCTAAATCAAATCAATATTGAATGTGACCACCTTTACCTTCAAATTAGCATCACTTCTAGATACTCTTGAACAAAGTTTTTGAAGGAAATCATCACGGAGGTTGTTCCAGTCATCTAACTTCAGATCTTTTGTGAAAAATAGACTTGTTCAAATGATATTAAAATCAGATTTTGTGGTGGCCATATATTTACTTCCAGGACTCTTTATTCTTAATATGATGAATATAGTTTTTCATTTCATTGACTGTATGTTTGGGGTCATTGTCCTGGTGCAGAATAAATCTGGAGCCAATCAGAGGCCTCCTTGATGGTATTGCATCGTGGATAAGTATGTCTAAATTTCTCAGCATTGAGGACGTTATTAGTCTTGACCAAATTTCCAACTCTATTTGCAGATATGCAAACTTACAAGGAACCTCCACCATGTTTCACTGCGTGCAGACACTCATTATTGTATCACTCTCCAGCCCTTCAGTGAACAAACTGCTTTCTGTTACAGTCAAATTTAGAAATATTATTATTATTACTTATTTATATAGCACCATTAGTTCCATAGTGCTGTATATGTAAAAGGTGTTACATACAAAGTAATAGATATCGTTTACAGTAAACAAATTTACAATCCAGACTGGTAAAGATTGGAGAGGACCCTGTACGTTTGGACTTACGTTCTACGATTGACAATCCAGAGCACCCGCTGTCATTTTTCTGCAGTTCCTATGTTTTCATGCATAGTTGAGTCATTTGTTCTGGTTTCCATAGTGCAATTCTTGCATTAACATCACTTCCAGCCATACTTCTTTGAACAGTAGATTAGTGCGGCTGAGTCTCTCTGTTTGCTAACAGTTCTGAGCTGTTAACACTTCTACACATCTTTCGATTTCAAGGGGAAGTAAGCATGATGTGTCTTTTATCTGTTGCTCTAAAATTGCTTGGCCAAGCATTACATCTACAGTCTTCCATGTTGTCCATTTATTCATGCTTCTTCAAGAGCGTTTGAGCAGCACATTGTGAGAACCCAGTCTGTTTTGAAATCTTTGCCTGGGGGATACCTTGTTGATGCAGTGCAACTACCTTTAGTCTTGCTTTTGTGGTCAGTCTTGTCATGGTATATGACATGAGACCTGAAATGGTCTTCCAAAAACCTCATTGTTGTAGCAGAGTTTGTCTGTTCCTCACCCAGGGTTAACCCTCTTACTCAGCTATTTCTATTTCAATTAATGACTGTTTCAACCTACATATGAAAATGATGATGGTTATCGCCTTTTTGATATAATTGGTTACTCATATAAATGACTATATCCTAAAAATACCTGACTGTGCAATTGTACCTAGAAGAATTGATGCTTTGATGCTGTTTTGAAAGCAAAGGCTGGTCACACCAAATATTGACTTGATTTAGATTTCTCTTTTGTTAATTCGCTTTACGTTTTGTTAATTGATAAATTTAAACCACTTACATATAGAAGAGAGAAAACGCGTATGTGTTTGCTGCGCTGACGGATGTATTAAGAAATCCAATTAAGTGCATGAAATTCATGCAATGTGTTTAGCAACTCTTCAAAAATAAACTATTAGGCCATGTGCACACGTTCAGTATTTTTCGCGTTTTTTTCGCGTTTTTTCGCTATAAAAAAGTGATAAAAACGTGAAAAAAACGCTAACATATGCCTCCTATTATTTACAGTGTATTCCGCATTTCTTGTGCAAATGTTGCATTTTTTTCCGCAAAAAAATCGCATCGCGGAAAAAAAAACAAAATGTTCATTAAAAATGCAGAATTGCGGGGATTCCGCACACCTAGGAGTGCATTGATCTGCTTACTTCCCGCACGGGGCTGTGCACACCATGCGGGAAGTAAGCAGATTATGTGCGGTTGGTACCCAGGGTGGAGGAGAGGAGACTCTCCTCCACGGACTGGGCACCATATAATTGGTAAAAAAAAAAGAATTAAAATAAAAAATAGTGATATACTCACCTGCAATGGCCCCTGTCATGATCTCTGCAGGCAGAGATCATAGCAAGCCTATAGAGGGACAAGCTCTCGGAAGATGGAACTATACTGACCATGAACTAAGCCTGCCGCGCAACTAGAAATAGCCAGGTAGCATTTCCTATTTATCGCTAGATGCCCAGCTCTGGCCTAAGACCTAAATAGCTAGCAGAGGGAAATATGAGACCTGGCTCACCTCTAGAGAAATATTCCAAAGAAGACAGTAGCCCCCCACATATAATGACGGTGAGTTCAGATGAAACAACAAACGCAGCAGGAAAATAGTCTTAGCAAATTTGAGGTCCGCTTACTAGATAGCAGAAGACAGATAGTATACTTTCATGGTCAGCAGAAAAACACTAACAAAACACCATCCAGAGATTACCTTAAACTCTGGCATTAACTCATAACGCCAGAGTAGCAATCCCTGATCAACGAGAGCTTTCCAGACACAGTAACAAAACTTCAGCTGTGAACTGGAACAAATAGGCAAAACAAAACATGGACAAAAGTCCAACTTATCTAGTAGTAGTCTAGAAGCAGGAACAAGCACTGAGAGGCATCAGATAACATTGTTGACCGGCAAGAAACCACCAGAGAAATGAGCTTAAATAGCGACACCCACTACTGATGGAATCAGGTGAAACAGGAAAGAGGATGACAAGTCCAATTCCACAAGCGGCCACCGGGGGAGCCCAGAATCCAAATTCACAACAGTACCCCCCCCTCAAGGAGGGGGCACCGAACCCTCACCAGATCCACCAGGGCGACCAGGATGAGCCCTATGGAAGGCACGAACAAGATCAGAAGCATGAACATCAGATGCATTGACCCAAGAATTATCCTCCTGGCCGTAACCCTTCCAGTTGACCAGATACTGGAGTTTCCGTCTGGAAACACGAGAGTCCAAAATTTTCTCCACAACGTACTCCAACTCACCCTCAACCAACACCGGAGCAGGAGGCTCAACTGAAGGTACAACAGGTACCTCATACCTGCGCAATAACGACCGATGAAAAACGTTATGAATGGAAAAGGACGCAGGGAGGTCCAAACGGAAAGAAACAGGATTAAGAATCTCCAATATTCTATAAGGGCCGATGAACCGAGGTTTAAACTTAGGAGAAGAGACCCTCATAGGGACAAAACGAGAAGACAACCACACTAAATCTCCAACACAAAGCCGAGAACCAACACGACGATGACGGTTGGCAAAACGCTGAGTCTTCTCCTGGGACAACTTCAAATTGTCCATAACCTGCCCCCAAATGTGATGCAATCTCTCTACCACCGCATCCACTCCAGGACAATCCGAGGATTCCACCTGACCGGAGGAAAATCGAGGGTGAAACCCCGAATTACAGAAAAACGGGGACACCAAGGTGGAAGAACTGGCCCGATTATTGAGGGCGAACTCTGCCAATGGCAAAAAAGCAACCCAATCATCCTGGTCAGCAGAGACAAAACACCTCAGATATGTCTCAAGGGTCTGATTAGTCCGCTCGGTCTGGCCATTAGTCTGAGGGTGAAAAGCAGACGAAAAAGACAAATCTATGCCCATCCTAGCACAGAATGCCCGCCAAAATCTAGACACAAATTGGGTACCTCTGTCAGAAACAATATTCTCAGGAATACCGTGCAATCGGACAACATTCTGAAAAAACAGAGGAACCAACTCAGAAGAAGAAGGCAACTTGGGCAGAGGAACCAAATGGACCATTTTAGAGAAACGGTCACAGACCACCCAGATGACAGACATCTTCTGGGAAACAGGCAGATCTGAAATAAAATCCATCGAGATGTGTGTCCAAGGCCTCTTAGGAATAGGCAAGGGCAACAGCAGTCCGCTAGCCCGAGAACTACAAGACTTGGCCCGAGCACAAACGTCACATGACTGCACAAAGACTCGCACATCTCGTGACAGAGAAGGCCACCAGAAGGATCTTGCCACCAAATCCCTGGTACCAAAAATTCCGGGATGACCTGCCAATGCAGAAGAATGTACCTCAGAGATGACTCTGCTGGTCCAATCATCCGGAACAAACAGTCTATCAGGCGGACAACGATCCGGTCTATCCGCCTGAAACTCTTGCAAGGACCGCCGCAGATCAGGAGAAACGGCCGACAAAATTACTCCCTCCCTAAGGATACCTGTGGGTTCAGAATTACCAGGAGAGTCCGGGTCAAAACTCCTAGAAAGGGCATCTGCCTTAACATTCTTAGAACCCGGTAGGTATGACACCACAAAATTAAAGCGAGAAAAAAATAAAGACCAGCGCGCCTGTCTAGGATTCAGGCGTCTGGCAGTCTCAAGATAAATCAAATTTTTGTGGTCAGTCAATACCACCACCTGATGTCTAGCCCCCTCGAGCCAATGGCGCCACTCCTCAAACGCCCACTTCATGGCCAAAAGCTCCCGATTCCCAACATCATAATTCCGCTCTGCGGGCGAAAATTTGCGAGAAAAGAAGGCACAAGGCCTAATGACGGAGCAGTCGGAACCTTTCTGCGACAACACTGCCCCAGCTCCGATCTCCGAAGCGTCAACCTCAACCTGAAAAGGCAGATTCACATCAGGCTGACGCAACACAGGGGCAGAGGCAAAACGGCGCTTAAGCTCCTGAAAGGCCTCTACAGCATGAGGGGACCAATTAGCAACATCAGCGCCTTGTCTGGTCAAATCAGTCAGTGGTTTAACGACATCCGAAAAACCAGCAATAAATCGGCGGTAAAAGTTGGCAAAGCCCAAAAATCTCTGAAGACCCTTAAGAGAGGAGGGCTGAGTCCAGTCACAAATAGCTTGCACCTTGACGGGATCCATCTCAATGGAAGAGGGAGAAAAAATATACCCCAAAAAGGAAATTTTCTGGACCCCAAAAACGCACTTAGACCCCTTCACACATAAAGAATTAGACCGCAGAACCTGAAAAACCCTCCTGACCTGCTGGACATGAGAGTCCCAGTCATCAGAAAAAATCAGAATATCATCCAGATATATTATCATAAATTTATCCAGAAAATCGCGGAAAATATCATGCATAAAAGACTGGAAAACTGAAGGGGCATTAGAAAGACCAAAAGGCATGACCAAATACTCAAAGTGGCCCTCGGGCGTATTAAATGCGGTCTTCCACTCATCCCCCTGCCTGATCCGCACCAAATTATACGCCCCACGAAGATCAATTTTAGAGAACCACTTAGCACCCTCTATACGAGCAAACAAATCAGTAAGCAATGGCAATGGGTATTGATACTTAACAGTGATCTTATTCAGAAGCCGATAATCAATACATGGTCTCAAAGAGCCGTCTTTTTTTGAGACAAAGAAAAACCCAGCTCCCAAGGGAGAAGAAGATGGACGAATATGTCCCTTTTCCAAAGACTCCTTTATATATTCCCGCATAGCAGCATGTTCCGGCACAGACAAATTAAACAAACGACCCTTTGGATATTTACAACCCGGTATCAAATCTATGGCACAATCGCACTCACGGTGCGGAGGTAACGACCCAAGCTTGGGTTCGTCAAAGACGTCTTGATAATCAGAGAGGAACTCAGGGACTTCAGAGGGAATGGACGACGAAATAGAAACCAAAGGTACGTCCCCATGAATACCCTTACATCCCCAGCTCAACACAGACATTGCTCTCCAGTCCAAGACTGGGTTGTGAGACTGCAACCATGGCAATCCCAGTACCAAATCGTCATGTAAATTATACAGCACCAGGAAACGAATAATCTCCTGGTGATCCGGATTGATACGCATGGTTACTTGTGTCCAGTATTGTGGTTTATTATTAGCCAATGGGGTGGAGTCAATCCCCTTCAGAGGAATAAGAGTCTCCAAAGGCTCTAAATCAAAACCACAACGATTGGCAAAGGACCAATCCATAAGACTCAGAGCGGCGCCAGAGTCAACATAGGCGTCCGTGGCAATGGATGACAAAGAGCAAATCAGGGTTACAGACAAAATAAACTTAGACTGAATGGTGCTAATGGAAACAGACTTATCAAGCTTCTTTGTACGCCTAGAGCATGCCGATATAACATGAGTAGAATCCCCACAATAGAAACACAATCCATTCTTCCGTCTAAAATTCTGTCGCTCGCTCCTGGACAGAATTCTATCACACTGCATACTTTCTGGCGTCTTTTCCATAGACACCGCCAGATGGTGCACCGGTTTGCGCTCCCGCAGACGCCTATCAATCTGAATAGCCATTGTCATGGACTCATTCAGACCTGCAGGCAAAGGGAACCCCACCATAACATCCTTAACGGCATCAGAGAGACCTTCTCTGAAAGTTGCCGCCAAGGCGCACTCATTCCACTGAGTAAGCACAGACCATTTACGGAATTTTTGGCAGAAAACTTCAGCTTCGTCTTGCCCCTGAGATAGTGCCATCAAAGTTTTTTCTGCCTGAAGTTCCAAATGAGGTTCCTCATAAAGCAAGCCCAAGGCCAGAAAAAACGCATCCACATCGCGTAACGCAGGATCCCCTGCTGGCAATGAGAAGGCCCAATCTTGAGGGTCACCCCTGAGCAAGGAAATCACAATCCTAACCTGCTGAGCAGGGTCTCCAGCTGAACGAGACTTCAGGGACAAATAAAGCTTACAATTATTTCGGAAATTCTGGAAGCTAGCTCTATTCCCTGTGAAGAACTCCGGCAAAGGAATTCTCGGCTCAGATACCGGAGCATGTACCACAAAATCTTGTAAATTTTGTACTTTCGTGATGAGATTATTCAAACCCGCAGTTACACTCTGGAGATCCATTATTGTCAGGTGCACACAGAGCATACAGAGATTAGGAGGAGAGAGAGAGAAAAGACTGCAGCAAGGCAGACTGGAGGAAAAAAAAAAAAAATTTCAGCAGACTTCTTATAACTCTCCTTTCTCAACCTGGGTCTTTAACACTTTATTGGCCGGTCAAACTGTCATGATCTCTGCAGGCAGAGATCATAGCAAGCCTATAGAGGGACAAGCTCTCGGAAGATGGAACTATACTGACCATGAACTAAGCCTGCCGCGCAACTAGAAATAGCCAGGTAGCATTTCCTATTTATCGCTAGATGCCCAGCTCTGGCCTAAGACCTAAATAGCTAGCAGAGGGAAATATGAGACCTGGCTCACCTCTAGAGAAATATTCCAAAGAAGACAGTAGCCCCCCACATATAATGACGGTGAGTTCAGATGAAACAACAAACGCAGCAGGAAAATAGTCTTAGCAAATTTGAGGTCCGCTTACTAGATAGCAGAAGACAGATAGTATACTTTCATGGTCAGCAGAAAAACACTAACAAAACACCATCCAGAGATTACCTTAAACTCTGGCATTAACTCATAACGCCAGAGTAGCAATCCCTGATCAACGAGAGCTTTCCAGACACAGTAACAAAACTTCAGCTGTGAACTGGAACAAATAGGCAAAACAAAACATGGACAAAAGTCCAACTTATCTAGTAGTAGTCTAGAAGCAGGAACAAGCACTGAGAGGCATCAGATAACATTGTTGACCGGCAAGAAACCACCAGAGAAATGAGCTTAAATAGCGACACCCACTACTGATGGAATCAGGTGAAACAGGAAAGAGGATGACAAGTCCAATTCCACAAGCGGCCACCGGGGGAGCCCAGAATCCAAATTCACAACAGGCCCCGGAGTCTTCCCGCCTCTCAGCGGTGCATCCTCTCTCTTCCGTTCCTATAGATGCTCTGTGTGAAGGACCTGCGATGACGTCGCGGTCTTGTGATTGGTCGCGAGACCTCTCAGGTGACCGCTCACGCGACCAATCACAAGCCGCGACGTCATCGAAGGTCCTGTGCGCACACTGTTGTGAATTCTGCTCTTGAGCTCCCTCCGGTGGTTGTTTGTGATAGTGCAGTTGTCTCTGGGTTGTAATCCAGGGCAGGTGTTTCTGCTGATTGCAGCTCTATTCGGTATTTAGGTGTGCTGGATTCATTAGTCAGTGCCAGTTGTCCATTGTTCTTGGAGGGTTTACATCCCTGTCTGGTTCCTTCTGCTCTGCTGCCAATTCAGCCAAGATAAGTGTCTGGTTTATTTTCCTGCAGCACACATGCAGTGTGCTTTTCAGTTCAGAACAATTCATTGTTTTGTCTTGTCCAGCTTAGACTTGTTTGGATTTTTTCAGTCATGCTGGATTCTCTGGAGATGCAGATATACATTCTATGTCTTTAGTTAGATGTGGAATTTTTGTATTTTCTGCTGTGGATATTTTCAGAGTTTTAATACTGACCGCTTAGTACTCTGTCCTATCCTTTACTATTTAGCTAGAAGTGCCTCTTTTGCTAAATTCTGTTTTCAGCCTGTGTGTGTCTTTACTCTTATATTCACCATCAATATTTGTGGGGCTGCCTATCCTTTGGGTTTCTGCTCTGAGGCAAGATAGAATTCCCATTTCCATCTATAGGGTTATTTAGTCCTCCGGCTGTGTCGAGGTGTCTAGGATGTGTTAGGTACACCCCATGGCTACTTCTAGTTGTGGTGTCAGTTTAGGGTTGCGGTCTGTACAGGTACCACCTTCTCCAGAGAAGGTCTCATGTGGCTCCAAGGCCACCGGATCATAACAGCACACACCATCTATAGGAATGGACGCCGCTGAGGAGATCGTCTGTCTGCAGGTGAGTATAACCATTTTTTTTATTTTTTTTATTATTTTTAAACATTCTATCTTTTACTATTGATGCTGCATAGCCAGCATCTATAGTAAAAAGTTAGTCACACTTGTCAAACACTATGTTTGCAAGTGTGACCAACCTGTCAATCAGTTTTCCAAGCGATGCTACAGATCTCTTGGAAAACTTTAGCATTCTGCAAGCTAATTACGCTTGCAAAATGCTAAAAAACCCAGAAAAAAAACGCAAAAAAAAAATGCGGATTTCTTGCAGAAAATTTCCGTGTTTCTTCAGGAAATTTCTGCAAGAAATCCTGACGTGTGCACATACCCTTAACATTTCTATGTTTGAAAGGATTTTTACTTTGCAGCATTTTTGCCACACCTGCCTAAAACATTTGCACAGTACTGTATATTTGTAATTTTTTGTCTGATCCTAATGAGTTTTTTTAGAAAAACTAATTTGCACGAGGTTTTATTGAAAATAGCTATCCATCAATATCCATCCAACCTCCTGATGAGCCGTGTGGTGAAACGCGTAGAGATCACATGACATCTGAATGATAAATACCCCCTCTGGCTATTTTATTGTTATCATGCTGTATCTGATATCCTACTGGAAGGATATAGTTCTAGTTCATATTTTTGGCTATTTCTTTGTTATCATGCTGTATCTCATATCCTACTGAAGGATTGATGTTTGGTGTATATTATATCAATATGATTTTATGGCCATAGAATAGCACTTACTTAGCCTCTGCCTCCACATACCATTGTTGGTAAACTCCTGGGTTAAGAGTTTATCAGGGCTTTCCAGGATAGCCATCGTGGAGCAGGGGCACCATAGCTGCTAACCAGTAGGGTGCCAACCTCCGCTGTAAAGGCAGGGCACAGCGCAGGTTTAGTACCGAGCGGTTGTTCAACATTAACTTTCTATTAAGTAGTTCATCTTTTATCATCTTGTAAGACAGGTCACCTTTTCACTGACCTTGTATACACCTATTTTTCCTTTTTCTGACTGTCCCTATTGAATCAAGACTGTCTCTGTGTCCCCTGAGTATGTGAGAGGTGTGTATACGTCACTTGTGATGAGGGTTATCTTGGAGAGTAGGGTCAGCCATCATTGAGCGGGGGCACCATTCTCATATATTTCTTTATAGGGAGCCAACCTCCCCAGATAGGTAAGGTTACAGGTCAGGGATCATCTATAGGGTGGATGTAGTGTGCACTTTTGTATGGTGTGTGTTACTGTATGTTCTTTGTCAACTTTTACTTGATTAATTAATAAAGGTATAACTTTTTATCAGTCTTTAATGGGGATATTAAATGAGATATTAAAAATCAGTACATGAGAAGCCCCTATAATTGCTAAATCAGTTGCCTATACTAAGCGTATATATAAGGGATTGTTACTAAAAGTTTTGTACTGTGCTGGTACTGAAGACAAATACCCTTTAAGAATTTTTATCATCTGATTACCAAAATAAACCTTAGAGAAAGATGTAGGAAAGTGTTTATTCATCACTGTGTGTCATAAGAAAGACACAGCCTTGCAATAGTTGATGTCCTGTATCTATAAGCAATGACACATTAGTCATAGTGAATTTACAGCTTGGAAATAAAACCTTCACACAAACGTATTAAAAAGAACAAGCTGACATGTGCCACTGCTCTATGTAGCACAAGCGATCGGATGATTGCAGCTCCTAGTCTCCCATGGGAACTATTGAAGCAAGTAAAAAGTAAAAAAAAATAAAAGTTCAAATCACTCCCCTTTCACCCCATTCAAAATAAAACAATAAAAAAAATTAAAAAATACACATATTTGGTATCGCCGCGTTGATAATCGCCCAATTTATCAATATCTAAAAATAATTAACAGTTTCCTGAAAAGCATCTAAAACCATAAGTATCTCTTATGCTTACTGTTATCATGATGATAAATGTATATTATGTGCCTTTGAACTTCTATCTGTTCTTGGTCTAACATTACATGTTACCTGCCTATGTAGTTTATCATAAGGCTATTCTGTGGGTTAGTTGAATTATCATTAGGGCCTCCCAGGGAAAGCCGTCGGCGAGCGAGGGCACCACATCGGCTGACAAGTAGGGTACCTACCTCCACTGTCAGGCAGGGCTCATATCAGCAGGGAACGGTATAGTGAGGTCCTAAATATTTCTTTATGCACATGTCACTTTATCAGTGTGATACTGTTCACCTTTTTAAGCACATCTTTATTATTGCTGTCTAAAGGTACCTTCACACTGAACAACTTCACAACGATATCGCTAGCGATCCGTGACGTTGCAGCGTCCTGGATAGCGATATCGTTGTGTTTGACACGCAGCAGCGATCAGGATCCTGCTGTGACATCGTTGGTCGGAGCTAGAAGGCCAGCACCTTATTTCTTCGCTGGATCTCCCGCAGACATCGTTGAATCGGCGTGTGTGACGCGGATTCAGCGATGTCTTCACTGGTAACCAGGGTAAACATCGGGTTACTAAGCGCAGGGCCGCACTTAGTAACCCGATGTTTACCCTGGTTACCAGTGTAAATGTAAAAAAAACCAAACACTACATACTTACATTCCGATGTCTGTCGAGTCCCGCGGCGTTCTGCTTCCCTGCACTGTGTCAGCGCCGGCTGGCCGTAAAGCAGGGCACAGCGGTGACGTCACCGCTCTGCTTTTACGGCCAGCGCTTACAGTGCAGGGAAGCAGAACGCCGGGGGACGCGACAGACATCGGAATGTAAGTATGTAGTGTTTCGGCATCGTTGGTCGCTGGAGAGCTGTCTGTGTGACAGCTCTCCAGCGACCACACAGCGACGCTGCAGCGATCGGCATCGTTGTCTAGATCGCTGCAGCGTCGCTAAATGTGACGGCTAAATGTGACGGTACCTTAACTTTACTAATAGTCCTTATACGACATTCCCTGTCTACTCCTTTCCCTTATGCATACACAATAGGTGGTTGCATGATTCACCAGCATATGGCTATCTAGGAGATTAGGGATAGCTGCCGAGGAGCAGGGGCGCCATCACTCATTTATTTGCTTAGGGTGCCAACCTCCGCTGTTAGGTAGGCATTGGATGCAGGATAAATGGTGCAGGGTAAACAAAGCCAGCACGGTTGCTTGTATGGTGATTGATTTTTGATTCTGTTATTTTGATTCTTTTTAGAGTAACTCATTAAAAGTAAAATTTTATCTGACATATCTTTAAATGGTATAGAGTTAATTTGTTTGTAAATCTTTTTGATTTATTGACCTTATTAGTTTATTTTGAAATATATTTTTACAAACTTTGGAATTTTTTTTCACCACTTAAATAAAAAGAACCTACACATGTTTGGTGTCTGTGAACTCGGAATGACCTGGAGAATCTTAATCTTGTTTCTTATTTAAATGTGTATTATTTATTTTATTATATCACATTTCTTGGAGAACCCCTTTAACCAGAATGGAGCGCTGCACTAGAGCTGAGTGAACCTTTCAAGGTTCAGTTTGGATCAGATTTGCCGACGAGACCAACGTTCGCTGAATGGTTCGCTGAACAGTTTGACGAACATACCCAAACGCCATTAGAATCAATGGGAGGCAGAACGAAACGCATAAACAACATCTTAAGGGGTGATAAAAAGCTTCCTGAACAGCTAAAATTAGGGGCAGACACCATTCTCTCCTGGTTCTCCTCCTATCTCTCTGACCGCTTATTCACTGTATCTTTTGCTGACTCCTCCTCCTCTCATCTTCAACTTACTGTTGGAGTTCTTCAAGGATCGGTTCTAGGCCTCCTCCTCTTTGTATACTGCTCCGATTGGTCAAACAATCAGTAGATTTGGTTTCCAGTACCATCTCTATGCTGATGACACACAATTATGCACTTCTCCTGCTATCACGCCTGCCTTTTTAGATAATACCAGTAATTGTCTTACCGCTATCTCTAACATCATGTCCTCCCTCTATCTGAAACTGAACCTGTCAAAAACTGAACTCATTTTTCCTGCCTCTACTAACCTACCTATGCCCGACATTGCCATTTCCGTGTGTGGTTCCACCATTACTTCCCAGCAACACCCCCGCTGTCTTGAGGTCATACTTGATTCCAAGCTTTCATTCCTCCCCCCACATCCGATCACTGGCTCACTCTTATTATCTGCACCTCAAACACATTTCTAGAATTCGACCCTTTCTTACTTTCGACTCTGCAAAAACTCTCACTGTCTCTCTAATTCATTCTCATCTGGACTATTGTAACTCTCTACTAATTGGTCTCCCTCTTACAAAACTCTCCCCACTCCAATCTGTCGTGAATGCTGCAGCCAGGATCATATTCCTCACCAATTGTTACACCGATGCCTCTACCTTGAGCCAGTCATTACACTGGTTACCCATCCACTCCAGAATCCACTACAAACTTATTACCCTCACCTACAAAGCACTTAATGGCTCAGCACCACCCTACATCTTCTCCATTGTCTCAATCTACCACCCTACCCGTGCCCTCTGTTCTGCTAATAACCTGAGGTTAACATCCTCAATAATCAGAACTTCCCACTCCCATCTCCAAGTCTTTTCACGTGCTGCACCAATTCTTTGGAATGCACTACTCAGGTTAATACGATTAATTGAAACGCGTTGATATTCACACTTATTTGGTCTGTGCTGAAGTTTGTATCCTCTATGTTACAAGTTCTGTGAATTAAGAAACTTTATCTTCATGTATTCGGTGGAGCTGGACATTCTTCTTCTTTGGATAATGCGATTAAATCCCCAATCCAAACAGTTTTAAGCGTGTCCTGAAAACACATTTGTTCAGACTGGCTTACCATCTCAATGCATTTACCTAACTATCCCTGTGTTGCCCATTCAAACTTTTTACCATAACCAGGTTCCTCGCATAATGTTCTCAAATGCTTTATTCATTTAATAGCCCTCTGTGTCTGTACTGTTACATACTTAGGCTGATAACCGGTTCATGCAGCAATACATAAACACCTGATTCTTACATTATTTCTGCTCCGAACAACTAAGGCTAGTTTCACATTTGCGTTAGAATCCGCAGTGTTTAATCCGCAACCTCAAACGCATGAAAAACCGCATGCAAACACATGCAAACGCAGTGTTTTTTAGACACATAAGGTAACGCTTTTTCATGCGTTTTGCATGCATTTGCATTTTCTATGCACATGGTGGAAAATTTAACAGGAGAAAAATCTAGAAAAACAGACACCGCCAATGGGACAACAGTGGGCGTGTATTATGGGATATCTTTATATAGACCCATGTACTGCTGAAATCTTCACAGTTTGCTACTGTATCCTGTGTCATGATGGATCTTCGCATGGAGAGCTTTTATTTCAACCTGGATTTAAGTATCAAGCTGTTTCTTGCCTGTGCGTTTGCCTGGGAGCAACAAAGAAATAGAGAACGACAGAGAAGGACACAGACACCTCATTATTGAACTCCGGAAGAGCCGTGGAGCCTACCACATGCTATATGGCGAGCTTAATGCCAACCTGGACAAATTCCCAGAATATACCAGGATGTCTGAAGAGTCTTTTCGGGATTTGCTTGGTCGTGTCCAAGGAGCCATCCGGAGACAGGACACCCAGCTCCGTAGAGCGATTCCTGCAGAGGAACGTCTCCTGGTTACATTAAGGTACGTAATAATTCTAAACAAATGCCAGTCACTATTGTTGGTCTGCCATGTATTATTTGTATTTTCCCTTATGTCTTTAGATAAACACCACCATAAATAGAATTGATTGTAATTATATTTTTTTATTTTATTTCAGATTTCTGGCTACCAGAGAGAGCTTATCATCGCTCCACTTTCAGTACCGGCTTGGAATTTCCACATTGTCTGGAATAGTTGCAGATACCTGCTGGGCTTTGTGGAACATTCTCCGGGATAAATTTATCCCCCTACCCACCGCGGACATGTGGATGGAAATTGCAGTAAAATTCTGGAGTGTGTGCGATTTCCCCAACTGTTTGGGAGCGGTGGATGGAAAGCACATATGCATTATCAAACCCGCCAGAACTGGATCGGAGTACTTCAACTACAAAAAAATGTTTTATGTTATGCTCATGGCAATAGCAGATGCGGACTGTCGCTTCATCGCCGTGGACATTGGAGCTTTTGGCCGTGGCAATGACTCACAGTCTTCCAAGAACTCTGATATGGGCCAACGTGTGTATGGCAAAAATTTTAATTTTCCCCTGCCACGACCTCTCCTCAACACTCAAGGCCCACTTATGCCATTTGTTATGGTTGGGGATAAGGCCTTTCAGATGTGTGAAAACCTACTGAAGCCATATTCCAGTCGGGACTTGAACCACACTAAAAGGATTTATAACTACAGACTGACCGGGGCCCAAAGAACAGTTGAGTGTACCTTTGGGATTCCTGTCTCAAAATGGCACATTCTTGGGACAACCATTAATCTAAAAATGGAGACAGTCGATGAGGTGGTCAAAGCGTGTGTGGTTCTCTACAATTTCGTAATGGCTAAGGAGCGACCCAACATTGAACTGGATGAACCAGTTGCAAACCCATTGCCCAATTACCAGCATCACCCGCTGTGGTCAAGTGTTGAAGTTGGCCACATGCGGAACCAATTTGCTGCCTATTTTGATTCTGATATTAGACGTGTGGCATGGCAAGACAATATTGTGTAAAATGTGCTGTTGTGTTTGGGTCTGTACCAGTTATGTTTTAAATGTTCCTAATATTTTTAGTTAATAAAATACGTGTTTTGATATCTTTACCGAGCCTCCTATGTATTTCCTTTAAAAACCACTTAAGTTGCTAGTGGTAAGGTAGTTGACGTCATTACATCCTGATTCTGTTCTGCAGTATCTATTGGATGCAGACTGAAGAGACGATCGAGGTTTAATACAAAGCAGATCTATACTCATCAACTCATGTGTGAGAAATAATGAGTTCAGGAGCACAAAATCCAGCCTCATGAATTCACTATTTCTGACACCTGTCCAGGTGAGTATAGATATGCCTTGTATGACCTCCCTTGTATCTTCAGTTTGTGTGAAATAGATTACGTAGACTGAAGAGAAAATGGAGGTTATACAAGGCAGTTCTCTACTCAACAGGTCAAGTGTCATAACTAATGAGTTTTTGGACACATGACCTGTTGAGTATAGTTCTTCTTTGTTTTACCGCCATTGTCTCTTCAGTCTGCAACACAGATTAAGCAGAGTGAATAGATTATGGAAAAATACTAGTAATATTATTTTTTCCCACCTCATAGCTCAATACCAAACACACAAAGCTGAAGTGTTGTACTTAATAAATACTGGAGCTATGAGGTGGCAAAAAAACAAAGTGTACGGCGCAGTGTGTTTATTAAGCGCACGGTGTATGTTGCCGGCGGCAAAATACACAAATAACCAAACAGTATTGGGGGCAAAAAACATTATCATTTATTTTTAAACAAAAACCAAAAATTAACTGCTCCTGCTTGGGGTACAGTAACGAAACTGTGGGGTGTGTAGCTGTGAGGCCTGGCTAAGTGTGGACGACGCAAGGGTGGCAGGAGAAGGGGCAATTAAAGTAGTGGGGTCTGGGAGTTCGGGGATGGGGCTTGACGCATGAGAAAGCTGAGACACACTGGAAGGGTGAGACAAACCTGACATTACAGACACATTGGAAGGTGAGGGGGGAGGAATTGAGATAGTCCGCTGTTTCTTTTTCCCTTTTTGGGATCGACGCTGCAGTCTGGGGAACCTCGGTGGGCTCATTTCTTGCGGCCTGGTCATGGTGGCTGACCTGTCAGGGTCTGTGTGCCGCTGCTGCTGCATGGTTGTGGTGGGAGAGCAGAAGGCCATGCCAGGGTCCTCCTGCTGTTGCATGGTTGTGGTGCGGAAGGCCATGCCAGAGTCCTGCTGCTGTTGCATGGTTGTGGTGCGGAAGGCCATGCCAGGGTCCTGCTGCTGCTGCATGGTGGTGGCAGCGGAGGAGGTCCAAGCAGTTGTCATGGTGGTGGTGGTGGACTGTCCATCAGCACTCGGCATGGTGGTGGTGCTGTAGTGGTGTCCGGCAGTGCTTGGAATGGTGGTAGCCGTGCAGTGGTATGCAGCAGAGGTCGGCATTGAGGTCAAGCATGACAGTGTTGGCACAGGTGGAAATGCGCCACTGTCTGCTTAAAATACCGACTCATAGCCTGCACACAAGCAGCATTGCAGGCCTGCATGACACTCAGCTGGAGATCAGGAGTAAGGTGTTCCGACATGCCCTTCTCTATTTGATTGAAAAAATGATGTGCTGGCCTCTGGAGGTCGGCTTTCACTTGGTCAAGGCTTTTGGTGACCTCCTGGATAAGTGTATTTATATGGTTTATGGCACTATCCAGTCGGTCACCCATCGTCTTGAGTCCATCATGAAAGACAGAGCTCAAGTGCAAAAACTCGGGCATGAGTGACCTGTGCGAGCCCCTCTGCCGCTGCCAGGAAGAGCCCATAAAAAAAGAGGCAGAGGCAGAGGACTGGAACTTGGGAACACCTGATGGACCAGCTTCCTGGTCTCCAGTCTGTGTTGCAGGCCCACTTGCTGCAGCGCTGCTGGATGGCTGGGACGGGTCTGTGGCTGTTTGATGAAGGACCGCTCCAGAACCAGGGTCAAGAGTACTGCTCCATGTGCTGTGAAGAAGGAAGAAAAAAAAACATTACTACCAAACATTTACAATAGTAAAGCGCCAACTCCTGTGGAATAGAAAAATACAGATTAGGCAATCCAACACAACCCATTGCACCACAAAAAATACTTATGTTCTCTGGGCAAGGACTGGTCTCAAAAATGCAAGGATGCGGTGATATGTGTATTTGTGGATCCTTGCTCCAGAACCACTAGGAACCTGGCTCTCTTGACGAAGGTCCTTGTTGAAGCGATCCTTCATCGAACGCCAATGTGTTTTGACTTTGAGCACTGTTGAAAAATATAAATAATGATTAGACTATGCACTCTTGACCGTGATCACACAACTGTGTGTGATGAGAGAAACTCTCAGGAATTTCTCTCATCACACACAGTTGTGTGATCCCGGCCAAGGTCACTGCTGCAGCACACCGCATTACAATACTTACAAAATGAATTTCGGACCTGAGTTGGGGCATTGTCCCAGCCATCCCACATCACTTTGGCCACCTCATTCCATAGCCACCGGATCGTCACATTGTCCGAGTGCTGCAGAACCTGGGTGTCCAACAACGGGACTCGCTCATGGACCAGGGAGATTAGGAGGTCATTTTCAATGAGGTCCTCATCCCGTTCTGGAACCTGAAAAATAAATAAATACATTAATGTTGGAGACATTAACATAAGGAAAAGAAAGAAAACAGAGACAGAGAACTGGCATGAATATTCAAAGTCAAGAAAAAAAAGGAGTCAAGAAGAAAAAGGTAAAGAAAGAGTAAAGTAAAGAAATGAACAGTGAAGAATAGTAAGGTCAGGATACAATAAACAGTCAGCCAGGTATACTTACACGCTGCCGCCATGCCACCCGAGCGTCTCCACGCTGCTCCTGCTCAGCCTCTGCCACGGTGGAAGAACTGCTCTAAAAAAAGGAAAAAAAAAATTGTCACATGTGTAGATGTGACAGAGAACACTTACCAATCTGAAGAGGTGAGTACTCACTTCACTTTCAATTCCACCTTGTGCAGGGCCAAGCCGGTGCTCCTCAGAAGATGATGACATTCTGAAAAAAAGACAGAAATTAGGACATATAGAGACAGAAAATAGAAAATAAAGACATTGACTTTGATACTCACATTGTTCAGAGTGTGGTTTCCTCCAAGGTGCTTTCCTGCGTCTGCTTTTGTTCCCAGTCTACTGAGTAGTGACCTGCCAATGCCCACTCCCTCCTCTTATCAGTTTGTATGTGAGGGTGGCTAATAAGTGTCTAGACATGTTTTCCTGTGGTACAACGCATGCGTTCACAAGTGCAAGCAAACGCATGTGCTTGCGAACGCATGCGTTCACATAGACCATAATGCGTTTTTTTGCCACATTCCTTCCGCTAACAACCACATACATTTCTAGGCGGCAAATTGACGCCTCTGAAATTACTACATGTAGAGTTTACCGCGCCAAGCCGCAGACGACGAAACGACGCATGCGTCGTCAAACGTGGCAAAACGCAATCATTAGCAGGCACCTGCGTCCCTAATGTTAAAGATATAAAAAGAAAAAAAACACAAGGCGCCCCCAATGTGTCACACTGTATATAGATAAATACAGACTTGGTAGGGAATATGCTCACCTATTGCAGTTGTGAAAATGGGTCACAACTCCCATGCGGGTGTAACCGTAGCAGCAGGTCTCCACAGAAATCCAGGAGGATGTTGGGAGTAGTAGTCTTAGGCAAAATGAAGACCGCGCTCACGGAATATATTTAAAATGGTTTATTTTAGCCTACGCGTTTCAAGAGCGTTCCTGCTCTCTTCCTCAGGGCATGTAATACATAACACAATATGGAGTATATTTATAGAAAAGAAAGGAAGGGGAGGGGCGACAATGCCCCTATATTATAGTACTTGAACTAGTTAAAAACATATATATATGGTAATACAAAGGCAATACACATTAATATCAATAACCTAAAATGAAAATTTATTAAAAAGACAAACAGAAACATGAAAAGATGAAAAAAATTATTAAAATAAATAAAAAATAAACTGGGAGCTGAGTATAAAAGGCAGGGATCTCAGGTAGCACAACAAGTATTCGAACCGGGGACCCTTGTATGGTAATTCTATTATTTAAGCTCCTCAAGTCATTGTGCTACCGGTTCCTGATAGGTTAGAGGATGTCTGCTATTACATTTAGCCCTTCAGGTTCAAGGGAATTCAAGGTGTATATCCAATAAATTTCTTTCCTATTAAATGACTGTGTACGATTAGAAACATGTGCAGGAACGTGATCAATGGGGTGAACACGAAATAATAAAGGATTACAATTATGTGCGATATTGAAATGTCTAGAAAGACCATGTTTTAGATAACCTGTTTTAATATTGTGTCGGTGTGAGTTCATACGGAGGTGGAGTGGTTGTGTAGTCCTACCAACATATATCTTGTTGCAAGGACAAGTGATAATGTAAATAACAAAGGAAGTGGTGCAGGTGAATTGGAAACATTTTCCAATTTACTACTTAAAAAATTTAATAATATTGAAAAAAATTGCAAGTTAAAATCTAAAAAAGGTGGGAATTTAACACCCGATGAGAAAGCGTCTCTTTTAAAACTTAAAAATAATAAAGAGATAGTCATCAGAGCTGCGGATAAGGGAGGTGGTATAGTGGTGCAAGACCGTGGTGACTATATAAAAGAAGCCCATAATATATTGTCTGACCATGATTTTTATTCTAAAATAACCAATGATCCTTTTTCAGAAATGCAAAAAGCCTATAAATTCATGATCAAGGAAGCTTTTGATAGTGGTGTCTTAAATGAGAACGAGAGCAAGTTTCTTTCCATAACAAACCCAAGCGTACCTTTCATGTACCATATTCCTAAAATTCACAAGAGTCTAAAAAATCCCCCGGGTCGTCCCATTATTTCTAGTATTGGTTCCCTGACTTCAAACCTATCTAGCTATATAGACAGTATTATGCAGGTACATGTTACCCAATTGAGAAGCTACATTAAGGATTCTGCACATGTGATCAGACGTATCAGAAATATTAAATGGAAAGATAGTTATGTGTTTGTTACAGTTGATGTTTGCTCAGTTTGCTTGAGGAGCTTAAATAATAGAATTACCATACAAGGGTCCCCGGTTCGAATACTTGTTGTGCTACCTGAGATCCCTGCCTTTTATACTCAGCTCCCAGTTTATTTTTTATTTATTTTAATAATTTTTTTCATCTTTTCATGTTTCTGTTTGTCTTTTTAATAAATTTTCGTTTTAGGTTATTGATATTAATGTGTATTGCCTTTGTATTACCATATATATATGTTTTTAACTAGTTCAAGTACTATAATATAGGGGCATTGTCGCCCCTCCCCTTCCTTTCTTTTCTATAAATATACTCCATATTGTGTTATGTATTACATGCCCTGAGGAAGAGAGCAGGAACGCTCTTGAAACGCGTAGGCTAAAATAAACCATTTTAAATATATTCCGTGAGCGCGGTCTTCATTTTGCCTAAGACTAATGTTAAAGATAGGAATACATGACACATGCTGAAAATTGCGGCACAAACGTTGCGGACACAACCGCAAATGTGAAACCAGCCTAAAGCAATTGCTATCATCCACCTTTCGTGTCTCCCCTTTTCCTCATAGATTGTAAGCTGCGAGCTGGGCCCTCATTCCTCTTGGTATCTGTTTTGATCTATGTGTTTATTGTTATGCTGTAATGTCTATTGTATGTACAAGTCCCCTCTAAAATGTAAAGTGCTGCGGAATATGTCGGCGCTATTATTATGAAAAGTGGCATCAATTGACCCACAGTAGAAATTTGCAAATAGTACAGCAGCAGTCAGCCATGGGCCATGCATATGGTATCAGTGTCTGGCCCAGCATTTACAGTTTGGAATTGAAGTTTTAATGAGGACCTGGTGGTTAAGGGAGCAGTGTAAGGCTATGTGCATACGTTGCGGATTGATGTGTGGATTTTTCCGCACTGTTTTTGCAAAATCCGCAGGTAAACCGCACTGCGGATTACCCGCGGATTTGCCTCAGATTTACCACGGTTTGTGTGCAGTTTTTGTGCAGATTCCACCTGCGGTTTTTATACCTGTGGATTCCTATTGAGGAGCAAGTTTAAACCGCTGCAGAAGCCGCACAAAGAATTAACATGCTGCGGAAAAAACACCGCTGCATTTCTACGCGTTTTTTTCCGCAGCATGTGCACTGCGGATTTTGTTTTCCATGTGTAGACATGGTACTGTTCAACGTATGGAAAACAGCTGCAGATCCGCAGCATCAAATCCGCTGCAGATCAGCAGCAAAATCCGCAACGTGTGCACATAGCCTTAGCCTTCTTAGCTGGGAGACCTCACACCTCATGCACCACCTCCAATTTTTTTTAGCCCAGCCTCACTGAGATGGCACAAACACCAGTTTTATAGACTGCTATTGATAGTGTCAAGGCGAAAATATATTTTCTTATATACTTTTTGTATTTTTATATATCTTATACTGTAAAACAATAAGTTTTTCCTATCTGCTTGCGAATGTAACTGTATTTAAAGATGGCAGCCAGTGTTCAGTTTCGTTTCAGTTTAGTGACCGAAGGGTTAAGATTCATTTCTTTGGAAATCGAAACTTAAGGAATGAGAAGAAAAGGAGAATCCACCAGAAGACGTCCAGCGAATCAGGAGGAGATTGAGCACTAGACGTATACTGTTCAAACCCCGCCTAATGCACGCCTTCCCCTAACACTCAATATAGTATTGTGTATTTTAGAATAAAGCCAGTTGTTGCTGTGACCGTGGCTGACATATAGTCACATGAGCATGCACTGAGATTGAACCAGCTACCTGTCTGACTCATTCTTACCCGGTACCACATGCTTATAGTTTAATTTGGAATGACTGGTGAATGAGGGTATATTGTTGTTACGACCCCGACAATAGAAAAAATGTAAGAATAGTAACACAGGTAGTTGGCTGATCAATTGACCCACAGTAGAACCTGTTATAATGGCACAGAAGGAGTCAGCCATGACCCATGCATGGGGTATCAGGTTCTGGCCTAGCATTTACAGCTTGGAATTGAAGTTTCAATGAGGACTTGGTGGATAAGGGAGCGGTGTAAGCCTTCTTAGCTGGGAAACCTCATACCTCATGCAACATCTCCAATTTTTTTTTATTCCAGCCACACTCAAATGGCACAAACATCAGTTTCATACAGTAATAATGGTAGAAAAATGTATGAAAAGTAACACAAGTAGCTTCCTGTCTGGGAGCCCTACTTACATTCCAACTTGGAGTCTCCACATTACAAAAAATAATTGTCACATACAACTAAATAAATTGGCATCCACAGAGTAGAAATATTATAATAGGCCTCTGACACCCCTTCTACCACAAGCAACCCACCAGATGAAGACCCAACTTTGAGTTTCCACATTTCAAAAAATAATTGTCACACAGCAATAAAGTGGCATCAATATCCACAGAGTAGAAACAGCATAATAGGCCTCTGATACACCTTCTACCACAGGCAACCCACCAGAGGGAGACCCAACTTGTAGTCTCCACATTTAAAAAAAAAATAATTTGAATAATTTTATTTCTATAGCGCCAACATATTACGCAATAAATAAACATTAAAGCATAACAATAATCACATAAATCAACAGATACCAAGATCAATGAGGGCCCTGCTTGCAAGCTTACAATCTAAGAGGAAATAGGGGAGACATTAAAGGTGGATGGTAACAATTGCTTTCATTGTTCTGACCAGCCATAATGTAAGAAATATGGAGTCCAGGTAATGCTGCATAAACCAGTTATCAGCCAGAAAATGTAAAAGTACAGACACCGAGGGCTATTAAATGCATAATGCGTGTGAGAACATGATACAAAGAACCTGGTTATGGTGAAAATTTTGAATGGGCAACACAGGGATAGTTAGATAAATGTGTTGAAGCGGAAGGCTATTCTGAAGAAATGTGTTTTTGGTTCACGCTTAATACTGTGGGTATTGGGGATTAATCAAATTAACCTAGGTAGTGCATTCCAAAGATTTGTTGCAGCACATGAGAAGTCTTGGAGACAGGAGTGGGAGGTTCTGATTAATGAGAATGTTAACCTCAGGTCATTAGCAGAACGGAAGGCACGGATAGGGTGGTAGACTGAGAAGAGGGAGGAGATGTAACTTGGTGCTGAACCGTGGAGCGCTTTGTGGGTGGAAGTGATAAGTTTATATTGAATTCTGGAGTGGATGGATAACCAGTGCAATGACTAGCACAGTCAAAAATCAGCAGCAGTAGCAACAGCAGGCACAGAAGACACCACAGAGATGGCATAGACTGCAATAATGCAAGATCAATGCATGACACTAAAGACGACACCATCACCTAGTCTGCCTAATCTGTGACTGGGGTGCAAAAGGGGACAGCTGGATGCGCTTATCAGTCTGAAACCACCAGCAGCACTGAAGACTTGTTCTAAGGCCATGTGCACACGTTCAGTATTTTTCGCGTTTTTTTCGCGTTTTTTCGCTATAAAAACGTGCTAAAAATGCGAAAAAAAGCTAACATATGCCTCCTATTATTTTCAGTGTATTCCGCATTTTTTGTGCAAATGTAGCCTTTTTTTCCGCGAAAAAATCGCATCGCGGAAAAAAAAGCAACATGTTCATTAAAATGCGGAATTGCAGGGGATTCCGCACACCTAGGAGTGCATTGATCTGCTTACTTCACGCACGGGGCTGTGCACACCATGCGGGAAGTAAGCAGATTATGTGCGGTTGGTACCCAGGGTGGAGGAGAGGAGACTCTCCTCCACGGACTGGGCACCATATAATTGGTCAAAAAAAAAGAATTAAAATAAAAAATAGTCATATACTCACCTTCGATGTCTTCCCGCCTCTCAGCTGCATGCTGCCGCTTCGGTTTCTATAGCTGGTGTGCGGTGAAGGACCTGTGATGACGTCATGGTCTTGTGATTGGTCGAGACCGGTCATGTGACCGCTCACGTGACTGCGACGTCATGGAAGGTCCTGAACCACACCGGCATTTATAGGAACGGACGCCTGCAGGTGAGTATAACCATTTTTTTTATTTTTTTTATTATTTTTAAACATTCTATCTTTTACTATAGATGCTGCATAGGCAGCATCAATAATAAAAAGATGGTCACACTTGTCAAACGCTATGTTTGACAAGTGTGACCAACCTGTCAGTCAGTTTTCCAAGCGATGCTACAGATCGCTTGGAAAACTTTAGCATTCTGCAAGCTAATTACGCTTGCAGAATGCTAAAAAAAGCGAAAAAAACGGAAAAAAACGCAAAAAAAAAATGCGGATTTCTTGCAGAAAATTTCCGGTTTTCTTCAGGAAATTTCTGCAAGAAATCCGGACGTGTGCACATACCCTAAGAGAACGATAGCTGCCGGGCATAGCAAAAAGTACGTGACAGTAGAGCTCAGGCCACTCTTCTACTTTTAAAGACCAAAATGTAAACGGGTCCAAACCCAAGGATGGCATTGATATTGAACTACAGATACTCCTGCAATATCCTCTCTAGTCATTCACAACATGTCAGATTTGTACTCTGTTCTGCTGGTGCACGGGCTGGTCTAAAAAATTGCCTATGCCACATAACGTTGCTGCTGCTAATGTTTTGGCGATGACGCCTTGACATTCCCAGGGTTGGACGTCTACAACTGGGATACACACTGTGTGCCTCACTGCTGTCGGGGAAAATCTCTCTTAAGATTGTCTACAAGTGTACAGTATTTCGATACTCCAACATGTGTGCATCCCTTTCCACGTGGATCTAACAGAGTGGCAACTCGGTATAGTCAGCACTATTTCTATCCCTAAGAATACGGGCATCATGTTGAAGATAGTGCAGCAAGAAGGGGTTCATGTGTCGGGCGCTTCCATGAGATCCAAGTCCATGCTGTATTGGTGGCAGGGTAACAGTTGCTTCTTCCGTCCCTTCCCTCCAACCGTGGACAACAGAGAGCGTATCATTATCCTCTTCATCTCCTGACTGTTTCACGTCCATCACCTCGTCCTCCTCAATTTGTTCCTTGGCTCTTTCATCTTCACTAACAGTTTCTCTGGTACCATGAACCCCCTTGATCGCTGTAAGTCACCCTCCCATGGCAACCGCCTTTGTGATGACCAGAAATTTAAGATATTGTTATCCCTTCCGCATCCTCCTCTACTTCCAACTCTTCCTCTGGGACCATTGCCTCCTCACGCAGCCTATTCAAAGTGTGCTCCAGCATGTAGATGACCGGAATAGTGATGCTGATGATGGCATCGTCAGTGCTAATCATCTTAGTAGCTATTTCAAAACTGTGCAGAATCGTGCAGAGGTCCTTCATCTGTACACACTCCGCAAGTGTGATTTGTACCATGTCCGGACTGCATTAGCCCAAGCTATGCAAAAGAACATACTGCATCAGGGCTCGTTGCTGCTGCCACAGCGCTGCCACATGTGCAGAGTGGAATTCCACCATGTCGGAACATTGCTAATCAAACAGTTAACCAGGAGGCTGAAAGACCTCTGTAGCAAAGCAAATCGATCGGCAGAAGTGAGAACACAGCGACCATGCTTTCTGCAGCAGTGCATCCAGGCCGGGATAGTGGCAGAGAAATTTCTATACCACCAGGTTGAAGACAAGAGCCATGCAAGGCACATGCATGAGGTTGCCATGGCATAGGGCCGCCACCAGTTTTGCATAGTATTCTGTCCTGTTCTATCTATCTAGCTAGACTGGCCTCCTTTGCTACATCCTGGTTTCATTCTGCGTATGTCATTTCCCTCTCCACTCACAGTCAATATTTGTGGGGGGCTGTCCTATCCTTTGGGGATTTTCTCTGAGGCAAGATAGCTTTCCTGTTTCTATCTTTAGGGGTAGTTAGTCCTCCGGCTGTGACGAGGTGTCTAGGAAGTGACAGGAACATCCCACGGCTACTTCTAGTGTTGTGTTAAGCTCAGGAACTGCGGTCAGTACAGGTACCACCTCTGTTATGGACCTGGTGGTTAGGTGCACCAGAAATGACCTGATAGTTAAACACAGAATCGGGATGAGCTCTGGGGAAATGGGAACTCTGCTGACCGCAAACTCTACTCCTATCAACACAACTAGAAATAGCCGTGGAGCGTGCCTGACTCTGCCTAGACGCCTCTTCACAGCCTAAGAGCTAACTTCCCCTAAAGAAAGGAAACAAAGCCTCACTTGCCTCAGAGAAATTTCCCCAAAGGTAAAAGCAGCCCCCCACAAGTATTGACTGTGAGATAAGAGGAAATCACAAACACAGGATGAGATAGGTTTTAGCAAAGAGAGGCCAGTCTAACTAAACAGATTGAGGATAGAAAAGGGATCTTTGCGGTCAACACAAAAAGCTACAAAAACCACGCAGAGTGTGCAAAAAATACCCCCGCACCGACTCACGATGCGGTGGTGCCACTCTGCACCCCCAGAGCTTCCAGCTAGCCAGATAGTTTCATGAAAGCAAGCTGGACTAGAACTTAGCAAGAAAAACCATATGTAACAAATGAACAAGCAGGAACTTAGCTTGTGCTGGAGTAGACAGGTCCACAGAAAGATCCAGGAGAGATCTGAACCAGTACTAGAACATTGACAGCTGGCATGGAGTAACGATCTGAGTGGAGTTAAATAGAGAATCCAGCCTAACCCCAAACGAGGGCAGCTGGAGAAGGAATCTCAGAGCCAGCAGCTCCACTCACAGCCACCAGAGGGAGTCCATGGACAGAACTCACCGAAGTACCATTCATGACCACAGGAGGGAGCTCGAGAACGGAATTCATAACACACCTCCTCCAGAGCACGTCCCATGTTGCTCCTAAACCACCAGATCATAACAGTACAACTGGCCAAAAATGAATTAAATGCATCTCAAAAGAAGGAAAAGGAAGTTCTGAGCCATTTTTTTTTCTGCAGTCTGTTTTGTCTTTTTTTTCCTCTTAATCTCTGGGTGGTGCAGGATTTTGGCGCTGGCATGGATGTTCAGGGTTTGTTTTCTCGTGTGGATCAACTTGCTGCAAGAGTACAGAGTATCCAAGATTATGTTGTCCAGACTCCGGCTTTAGAGCCTAGAATTCCAACCCCTGATTTGTTTTTTGGGGACAGATCCAAGTTTTTGAACTTTAAAAATAACTGCAAATTGTTTTTTGCCTTGAAACCCCGTTCCTCTGGTGATTCCATTCAGCAGGTTAAAATTGTCATCTCTCTGCTGCGTGGTGACCCTCAGGACTGGGCATTCTCCCTTGAATCAGGGGATCTGGCATTGCTTAATGTAAACGCATTTTTTCAACCGCTCGGATTATTGTATGACGAACCTAATTCTGTGGATCATGCAGAAAATACCTTGTTGGCCCTGTGTCAGGGTCAGGAAGCGGCAGAATTATACTGCCAGAAATTTAGAAAATGGTCTGTGCTCACTAAATGGAATGAGGAGGCTCTGGCAGCAATTTTCAGAAAGGGTCTTTCTGAAGCCCTTAAAGATGTTATGGTGGGGTTCCCCACACCTGCTGGTTTGAGCGAATCTATGTCTCTAGCCATTCAGATTGATCGGCGCCTGCGCGAGCGCAAAGTTGTGCACCATATGGCAGTATTCTCTGAGCAGAGTCCTGAGCCTATGCAATGTGATAGGATTTTGACTAGAGCAGAACGGCAGGGATTCAGACGCCAGAATAGGCTGTGTTTTTACTGTGGTGATTCTGCTCATGTTATTTCTGATTGCCCTAAGCGTACTAAGAGGGTCGCTAGGTCTGTTACCATCAGTACTGTACAGCCTAAATTTCTCTTATCTGTGACCTTGATTTGCTCATTATCGTCCTTTTCTGTCATGGCATTTGTGGATTCAGGCGCTTCCCTGAACTTGATGGACTTGGAATTCGCCAGGCGCTGTGGTTTTTCCTTGCAGCCTTTGCAGAGCCCTTTGAGGGGCATTGATGCTACACTGTTGGCCAAGGATAAACCTCAGTATTGGACTCAGCTGACCATGTGCATGGCTCCAGCACATCAGGAAGATTGCCGTTTTCTGGTGTTGCATAATTTGCATGATGTTGTTGTACTGGGTTTTCCATGGCTACAGGGACATAATCCGGTGCTGGATTGGAAATCTATGTCTGTGACTAGTTGGGGTTGTCAAGGGGTAAATAGTGACGTTCCTTTGATGTCAATTTCCTCTTCCCCCTCTTCTGAAGTTCCTGAGTTTTTGTCGGATTTCCAGGATGTATTTGATGAGCCCAGGTCCAATTCCCTTCCTCCACATAGGGACTGTGATTGTGCTATTAACTTGATTCCTGGCTGTAAGTTCCCTAAGGGCCGACTTTTCAATCTGTCTGTACCAGAGCATGCCGCCATGCGGAGTTATGTTAAGGAGTCTTTGGAGAAGGGGCATATTCGGCCGTCTTCCTCACCATTGGGAGCGGGATTCTTTTTTGTTGCCAAGAAGGATGGCTCCATGAGACCCTGTATTGATTATCGCCTTCTTAATAAGATCACGGTCAAATTCCAATACCCTTTACCTTTGCTTTCTGATTTGTTTGCTTGGATCAAGGGGGCTAGTTGGTTTACTAACATTGACCTTCGAGGGGCATATAATCTTGTTCGTATTAAACAGGGTAACGAATGGAAAACTGCATTTAATACGCCCGAAGGCCATTTTGAATACCTTGTGATGCCTTTCGGGCTCTCTAATGCTCCTTCTGTATTTCAGTCCTTCATGCATGATATTTTCCGCAATTATCTTGATAAATTCATGATTGTGTATTTAGATGATATTTTGATTTTTTCCGATGATTGGGAGTCTCATGTGAAGCAGGTCAGGATGGTATTCCAGATCCTTCGTGATAATGCTTTATTTGTGAAGGGGTCTAAGTGCCTATTTGGAGTTCAGAAGGTCTCTTTTTTTGGTTTTATTTTTTCTCCCTCGTCTATAGAAATGGATCCTGTTAAGGTCCAAGCCATTCATGACTGGATTCCACCCACATCTGTGAAGAGTCTTCAGAACTTTTTGGGCTTTGCTAATTTTTATCGCCATTTCATTGCCAACTTTTCCAGTGTGGTTAAGCCCCTGACCGATTTGACGAAGAAAGGCGCTGATGTGACGAATTGGTCCTCTGCGGCTGTTGAGGCCTTTCAGGAGCTTAAACGCCGATTTATTTCTGCCCCTGTGTTGCATCAGCCGGATGTTTCTCTTCCTTTTCAGGTTGAGGTTGACGCTTCTGAGATTGGGGCAGGGGCCGTTTTGTCTCAGAGGAGTTCTGATGGTTCTTTGATGAAACCGTGTGCCTTTTTTTCCAAAAAGTTTTCACCTGCGGAGCGCAATTATGATGTCGGCAATCGGGAGTTGTTGGCCATGAAGTGGGCATTTGAGGAGTGGCGACATTGGCTTGAGGGAGCCAAGCACCGCGTTGTGGTCTTGACCGATCATAAGAATCTGATTTACCTCGAGTCGGCCAAGCGGCTGAACCCTAGACAGGCTCGATGGTCCCTGTTTTTCTCCCGTTTTGATTTTGTGGTCTCGTATCTTCCGGGATCTAAGAATGTTAAGGCTGATGCCCTCTCTAGGAGTTTTTTGCCTGATTCTCCTGGAGTCCTTGAGCCGGTTGGCATTCTTAAGGAAGGGGTGATTCTTTCTGCCATCTCCCCTGATTTACGGCGGGTGCTTCAGGAATTTCAGGCTGATAAACCTGACCGCTGTCCTGTGGGGAAGCTGTTTGTTCCTGATAGATGGACAAGTAAGGTAATTTCTGAGGTTCATTGTTCGGTGTTGGCTGGTCATCCTGGGATTTTTGGTACCAGAGATTTGGTTGCTAGGTCCTTTTGGTGGCCTTCCTTGTCGCGGGATGTGCGTTCTTTTGTGCAGTCCTGTGGGACTTGTGCCCGGGCCAAGCCTTGCTGTTCCCGCGCTAGTGGGTTGCTTTTGCCTTTGCCGGTCCCTGAGAGGCCCTGGACGCATATTTCCATGGATTTTATTTCGGATCTTCCTGTTTCCCAGAAGATGTCTGTTATCTGGGTGGTTTGTGACCGGTTCTCTAAAATGGTCCATTTGGTACCTTTGCCTAAATTGCCTTCCTCCTCTGATTTGGTTCCATTGTTTTTCAGCATGTGGTTCGTTTGCATGGCATTCCAGAGAATATTGTGTCTGACAGAGGTTCCCAGTTTGTTTCTAGGTTTTGGCGGGCCTTTTGTGCTAGGATGGGCATTGATTTGTCTTTTTCTTCGGCGTTTCATCCTCAGACAAATGGCCAAACTGAGCTAACTAATCAGACCTTGGAAACCTATTTGAGATGCTTTGTGTCTGCTGATCAGGATGATTGGGTGGCTTTCTTGCCGTTGGCCGAGTTTGCCCTTAATAATCGGGCTAGTTCGGCTACTTTGGTTTCGCCTTTCTTTTGTAATTTTGGTTTTCATCCTCGTTTTTCTTCGGGGCAGGTTGAGCCTTCTGATTGTCCTGGTGTGGATTCTGTAATGGACAGGTTACAGCAGATTTGGACTCATGTGGTAGACAATTTGACGTTGTCTCAGGAAAAGGCTCAACGTTTTGCTAACCGCCGTCGGTGTGTTGGTCCCCGGCTTCGGGTGGGGGATTTAGTCTGGTTATCTTCTCGTCATGTTCCTATGAAGGTTTCTTCCCCTAAGTTCAAGCCTCGGTTTATTGGTCCTTATAAGATTTCTGAGATTATCAATCCGGTATCTTTTCGTTTGGCCCTTCCAGCCTCTTTTGCCATCCATAATGTTTTCCATAGATCTTTGTTGCGGAGATATGTGGGCCCGTTGTTCCCTCTGTTGATCCTCCTGCCCCGGTGTTGGTTGAGGGGGAGTTGGAATATGTGGTGGAGAAAATTTTGGATTCTCGTTTTTCGAGGCTGAGGCTTCAGTATCTTGTCAAGTGGAAGGGTTATGGCCAGGAGGATAATTCTTGGGTTGTTGCCTCCGATGTCCATGACACCGATTCGGTTCGTGCTTTTCACTTTGCTCGTCCTGATCGGCCTGGGGGCTCTGGTGAGGGTTCGGTGACCCCTCCTCAAGGGGGGGTACTGTTGTGAATTCCGCTCTTGGGCTCCCTCCGGTGGTTGTAAGTGGCACTTTTGTGAGTTCTGCTCTTGGGCTCCCTCCGGTGGTTTTAAGTGGTACTGCTGCTCCTTGGATTTAGTAGTCAGCAGCTGCTTCCACTGATTGTCTTTCTGGCTCGGCTATTTAGCCTGGTTCTATCCTTCAGCCTGTGCCAGTCGTCAATGGTTCCTGGTTGGATTCACATCTCTGCTTGGATTTCCCTGATATTCTGACCAGTTCAGCAAAGATAAGTCCTTGCTTTGTTCTTTTGCAGTCCACTTGTTGTGGAATTAATCTTTCTGCACTTTCTATGTTTTTTCTAGTCCAGCTTGTCAGTATGGATTTATTCAGTTAAGCTGGAAGCTCTGGGAAGCAGATTTACCCTCCACACCTTTAGTCAGGTGTGGATATTTTTGTAAACTCTGTGGTGGATTTTTCTAGTTTTTAATACTGACCGCACAGTATTCTGTCCTGTTCTATCTATCTAGCTAGACTGGCCTCCTTTGCTACATCCTGGTTTCATTCTGCGTATGTCATTTCCCTCTCCACTCACAGTCAATATTTGTGGGGGGCTGTCCTATCCTTTGGGGATTTTCTCTGAGGCAAGATAGCTTTCCTGTTTCTATCTTTAGGGGTAGTTAGTCCTCCGGCTGTGACGAGGTGTCTAGGGAGTGACAGGAACATCCCACGGCTACTTCTAGTGTTGTGTTAAGCTCAGGAACTGCGGTCAGTACAGGTACCACCTCCTCCAGAGCACGTCCCATGTTGCTCCTAAACCACCAGATCATAACACTCATCCAGGTGTCGGTGTATTGGAGTGATCTATTAAGGTGAGAACTTAGTGATTGCCTGCTCCTGACCTGATAAATATGAGCCAAGTGCATGCATGAAAGAAAGTCATCAGATGCAGGGTCAGATGTGCACTCCTCTCCCGGCAAGAGCTGGCACAGAACTGAACTTTATTAGTATAAACAAAAGATCATGTAGCAGGTAGGAAGATGGCATTGCACAGCTTCTCAGCAGCCACTGTATCAGTCTGTGTTAGGTCCCTGCTATGTCTATTCCATATATGGTCTTCAGTGTATCCATCTCACTTTCCAAGGCATAGTGGCCATCTTGCCACACCACATATATTACTAGCTTATGTAAGGTTAATAATTGATTTCATTAGCCACTCTCTCCTTCACAGGAGGACGTGCCGACATAGATTTTTTTCAGAAAATGGGTGATGTTGGTGACATGCTGGTGTAGCTCAGGCACAGCTAATGGGCAAATGGTACTGGGGACTGCGACGGCCATCAACTTTTGGAAACCACTTGTATCTATCAGGCAGAAAGGCAGCATTTCCATGCCCAACACATTGGACATAGTGGAGTTCAAGCTCTTATCTTTGCCATGTGTAGGAGGAAACATTCTTTTACATGACTGCAACTGCTGGACTGAGGGCTGGCTGCTGTGCTGAGAGAGTGTGGGGTATGGAGAACAGGACAAACTGCTGGGTTGTGAGTGAGTTGCAGGCGGAGATATTATGGTGGATTGAGAATGAGGTGTTGTGCTACTTGACACAAAAGCAGCATTCATGTCTACTTCCACAACAGCTGACTGGCTCTCACTCACCCTGACTGTGGTAGGTAAACATTTGTAATTTCTGCAGCCGGAACCCTGTGTGTGAAGACTTGGAATGGTGATGGAGGAGGAAGAAGCAGCAGATTGGGTTGATGGGACGGCCAGTGGTTGACGAGGCCCACTAGTCTGCTTTTTTTAGCGCAGTGAGATTCCCACACTAAGGCACATTGATCATGTATGTGCCGGTTTGACAGACGACGTGTGTTGGGTCATCCTTTGCAAAAAACAACCAAGCTAGGCAACTCTTGCCGCCCCTGCGAACTGCACCCTCGTGACCAGTTCTGGCCACAGCCAGAGTTGAGGCTGAGGATGCAGTGTTTGTCGTGGTTGCATTATTTTGTGAGTGTCGGAAGCCGCAACATAAACTCTGCATCTTCCTCCTCCTTCATCTCCTCTGCTGAGCTACTCAGCTGCATTCCTCTGGATTCACACAAAGTGGGATCTACAATCTCATCATCATCTTCTCTGTTCTCACACTCCTCATCCTGAGAGTCACTCTCCACCTCTTCCTGCCCTGACACCACAGTACAGTCTGCATGCGCCTCTGGTATCTGAGTCTCATGAAGATCTCCTCCACCCTTGGTGGTTAACATCTGGTGGTGAAGGTCTGGATTTTGCTTGGACCCTACTTCGTCTGGCCCCAGAACATGAACATTTTTTTGGCATCAGTGCAGTTGCTTTCCTCCTCTGGATTCTGTGATTCTACTGAGCAGACATCCTATGCCCATGGAATATGTGGCAACACCGCATTTAATTTGAATTATCCAGACATATTGTTTCAGTAGGCCCATGGACATGAGCTAGAATTCATGTGAGAATGACTGTTGACCCTTATTGTCATTGAATTAATGTTCTATGACTGCCATTTGTTAACTTGCTGCTGATTAGCTATTGTATCTGTGCTTGTATTGCTGTCCTAGTATTGTTCTACTATCTTTGGAAAACAAAAAGGCACAGTGTTTGAATGTCTGTTAATTAGTGTTGAGCATTCCGATACCGCAAGTATCAGGTATCGGCCGATACTTGCGGTATCGGAATTCCGATACCGAGATCCGATACTTTTGTGGTATCGGGAATCGGAATCGGAAGTTCCCAGTGTATGGTTCCCAGGGTCTGAAGGAGAGGAAACTCTCCTTCAGGCCCTGGGATCCATATTCATGTAAAAAATAAAGAATTAAAATAAAAAATATTGATATACTCACCTCTCTGGAGTCCCCTGGACATCACCTCTGGTAACCGGCAGCCTGCTTTGCTTAAAATGAGCGCGTTCAGCACCTTCCATGACGTCACGGTTTCAGATTGGTCGCGTGCCGCTCATGTGACCGCCACGCAACCAATCACAAGCCGTGACGTAATTCTCAGGTCCTATATTCCTAGAATTCGGAATTTAGGACCTGAGAATGACGTCACGGCTTGTGATTGGTCGCGTGGCGGTCACATGAGCGGCTCCCGACCAATCAGAAGCCGTGACGTCATGGAAGGTGCTGAACACGCTCATTTTAAGCAAAGCAGGCTGCCGGTTACCAGCGGTGATGTCCAGGGGCCTCCGGAGAGGTGAGTATATCAATATTTTTTATTTTAATTCTTTATGTTACACAGTAATATGGATCCCAGGGCCTGAAGGAGAGTTTCCTCTCCTTCAGACCCTGGGAACCATCAGTATACCTTCCGATACTTGGTGTCCTGTTGTGGATTCTGTTTGCGGGCTCCCTCTGGTGGTTACTGCTGGTACTGGGTGACTTTGGTGGGTTGCGGCCTTTGGTTTCAGGCGCTGCCCTGAGTCTTATGGATTGGATTTTAGTCTAGAGCCTCTGGAAGTTCCTATTCCTCTGAAAGGAATTGATTCTACACCATTGGCTATGAATAAGCCGCAGTATTGGACACAGGTGACCATGCGCATGACTCCCGTTCATCAGGAGGTGATTCGCTTCCTTGTACTGTATAATTTACATGATGTACTAGTGCTTGGTCTGCCATGGTTACAAACTCATAATCCTGTCCTGGACTGGAAAACAATGTCTGTGCTAAGCTGGGGATGTCAGGGGGTTCATGATGATGCACCTCCGATTTCTATCGCTTCATCTACTCCTTCGGAGATCCCTGCGTTTTTGTCGGATTATAGGGATGTTTTTGAGGAGCCTAAGCTCAATTCGCTCCCTCCCCATAGAGAGTGTGACTGTGCTATAGAATTGATTCCTGGCAGTAAGTTCCCTAAGGGTCGTTTATTTAATCTGTCACTGCCAGAGCATACTGCTATGCGGAATTATATTAAGGAGTCCTTGGAAAAGGGACATATTCGTCCATCTTCGTCCCCTCTGGGAGCAGGTTTTTTTTTCGTGGCAAAAAAAGATGGTTCCCTGAGGCCTTGTATAGATTATCGCCTTCTGAATAAGATTACAGTCAAATACCAGTATCCATTGCCATTATTTACTGATTTGTTTGCTCGCATTAAGGGGGCTAGGTGGTTCACTAAAATAGATCTTCGTGGTGCGTATAATCTGGTGCGGATAAAACAGGGTGATGAGTGGAAAACCGCATTTAATACGCCTGAGGGCCATTTTGAGTATTTGGTAATGCCTTTTGGACTCTCCAATGCTCCGTCAGTCTTTCAGTCCTTTATGCACAATATTTTCCGTGAATATCTGGATAAGTTTATGATTGTGTATTTGGATGATATTTTGGTGTTTTCTGATGACTGGGAGTCTCATGTTCTACAGGTCAGGAAGGTGTTTCAGGTTTTGCGGGCCAATTCTCTGTTTGTGAAGGGCTCAAAGTGTCTCTTCGGAGTCCAGAAGATTTCTTTTTTGGGGTACATTTTTTCTCCTTCTACTATTGAGATGGATCCCGTTAAGGTTCAGGCTATTTGTGACTGGACACAACCTACATCTGTTAAGAGCCTTCAGAAGTTCTTGGGGTTTGCTAATTTTTATCGTCGGTTCATTGCTAATTTTTCCAGTATTGTTAAACCTTTGACTGATTTGACTAAAAAGGGTGCTGATGTTGCTGATTGGTCTCCTGCGGTCGTGGAGGCCTTTCGGGAACTTAAGCGCCGGTTTTCTTCTGCTCCTGTGTTGTGTCAACCAGATGTTTCACTTCCTTTCCAGGTGGAGGTTGATGCTTCCGAGATTGGAGCGGGGGCAGTTTTGTCACAGAGAAGTTCTAATGGCTCGGTGATGAAGCCATGTGCTTTCTTCTCTAGAAAATTCTCGCCCGCCGAGCGCAATTATGATGTGGGTAATCGGGAGCTTTTGGCCATGAAGTGGGCATTTGAGGAGTGGCGTCATTGGCTTGAGGGTGCTAAACATCGCGTGGTGGTCTTGACTGATCACAAGAATCTCATTTACCTTGAGTCTGCCAGGCGTTTGAATCCTAGACAGGCTCGTTGGTCGTTATTTTTTTCTCGTTTCAATTTCGTGGTTTCATACCTGCCAGGTTCAAAGAATGTGAAGGCAGATGCTCTTTCCAGGAGATTTGTGCCTGACTCTCCTGGAGACACTGGGCCTGCTGGTATCCTTAGGGATGGGGTAATATTGTCCGCCGTATCCCCAGCCTTGCGACGCGCATTGCAGGAGTTTCAGGTGGATAAACCGGATCGATGTCCACCAGAAAGACTGTTTGTTCCGGATGATTGGACCAGTAGAGTTATCTCCGAGGTCCATTCTTCTGTGTTGGCTGGTCATCCTGGAATATTTGGTACAAGAGACTTGGTGGCCAGGTCTTTTTGGTGGCCTTCCTTGTCTAGGGATGTGCGTACCTTTGTGCAGTCTTGTGAAGTGTGTGCTCGAGCTAAGCCTTGCTGTTCACGGGCTAGTGGGTTGTTGTTATCCTTGCCCATCCCGAAGAGGCCTTGGACGCACATTTCCATGGATTTTATTTCTGATCTCCCGGTTTCACAGAAAATGTCCGTTATCTGGGTTGTGTGTGACCGCTTTTCTAAGATGGTTCATTTGGTGCCCTTGCCTAAGTTGCCCTCCTCCTCTGAGTTGGTTCCTTTGTTTTTTCAGAACGTAGTTCGTTTGCATGGGATTCCGGAGAATATCGTTTCTGACAGGGGATCCCAGTTTGTGTCTAGATTTTGGCGGACGTTTTGTGCCAAGATGGGCATTGATTTGTCTTTCTCGTCTGCATTCCATCCTCAGACGAATGGCCAGACGGAGCGAACTAATCAGCCCTTGGAAACTTATTTGAGGTGTTTTGTTTCTGCTGATCAGGATGACTGGGTTGCTTTTTTGCCACTGGCCGAATTTGCTCTTAATAATCGGGCTAGTTCGGCCACGTTGGTCTCTCCTTTTTTTTGTAATTCGGGGTTTCATCCTCGTTTTTCCTCTGGTCAGGTGGAGTCTTCGGATTGTCCTGGAGTGGACGTGGTGGTGGACAGGCTACATCACATTTGGAATCAGGTGGTGGACAATTTGAAGTTATCTCAGGAGAAGACTCAGCAGTTTGCTAATCGCCGTCGCCGCGTGGGTCCCCGACTTCTTGTTGGGGACTTGGTGTGGTTGTCTTCTCGTTTTGTCCCTATGAAGGTCTCTTCTCCTAAGTTCAAGCCTCGGTTCATCGGTCCTTATAGGATCTCGGAGATTCTTAACCCTGTATCTTTCCGTTTGGATCTCCCAGCATCGTTCGCTATTCATAATGTGTTCCATCGGTCGTTGTTGCGGAGGTATGAGGTGCCTGTTGTTCCTTCGGTCGAGCCTCCTGCTCCGGTGCTGGTGGAGGGAGAATTGGAGTATGTTGTTGAAAAGATCTTGGATTCTCGTGTTTCCAGACGCAAACTCCAGTATTTGGTTAAGTGGAAGGGTTATGGTCAGGAGGACAATTCCTGGGTGGTCGCCTCCGATGTTCATGCGACTGATTTGGTCCGCGCCTTCCATAGAGCTCACCCTGATCGCCCTGGGGGTTCTCGTGAGGGTTCGGTGACCCCTCCTCAAGGGGGGGGTACTGTTGTGGATTCTGTTTGCGGGCTCCCTCTGGTGGTTACTGCTGGTACTGGGTGACTTTTGTGGGTTGCGGCCTTTGGTTTCCATCTGTCCATCAGAGGCTGGGTGTTTCCTATTTTACCTGGCCTTTCTGTCATTTCCCTTGCCGGCTATCAATGTGTTCAGATGTGCTCTGTTTGGTTCCTGCCTACCTGCTCCCAGATCTTTCAGGATAAGCTAAGTGCTGATTTTCAGTTGTTTGGTTTTTTGTCCAGCTTGCTTAGAATGTCTCTTTGTTAGCTGGTTGCTCTAGTGGACTGAGGTTCTCCCCATGTGCCATGAGTTGGCACATGGGTTCTTGTAATCTCAGGATGGTTTTTTTGATTAGGGTTTTTTGCTGACCGCTCAGTCCCCTTTTGTGTCATTCTGCTTTCTAGTTTTCAGCGGGCCTCTATTTGCTAAAGCTATATACATCATCTCTATGTGTGTGCCTTCCTCTCATTTCACCGTCAATACATGTGGGGGGCAACTATATCTTTGGGGTTAATTCCTCTGGAGGCAAGTGAGGTCTTTGTTTTCTCTGCAGTACTAGTTAGCTCTTAGGCTGGTGCGTGGCGTCTAGAACCAACGTAGGCACGCTCCCTGGCTATCTCTAGTTGCGTTTGTCAGGCGTAGGGCAGCGGTCAGCCCAGGTTCCATCACCCTAGAGCTCGTCCGATATTTATTATACTTTGCTAATCCTGTGCTATCCCTAGCCATTGGGGATTCATGACAGTGTCCCATTGACTTGTATTGGTATCGGGTATCGGTATCGGCGATATCCGATACTTTTCGGGTATCGGCCGATACTATCCGATGCTGATACTTTCAAGTATCGGATGGTATCGCTCAACACTACTGTTAATATGATGACCCATTGCAATATGAAGGACAATCTATGCATGTTGTTTGAACACTCCAGCTGTGAGGAATGGCCTCCTTTCACCTTTCTCCAAGCCTGTGGTAGAATGACTGAATGAGAAGTTGTGTCCTATAAAAAGGAGGATCTGTGTTTAGAGAGACTCTACATTACAGTAGCCATGGCATCATGGGTCCAAATGAAGAAATAAATAGCTGCTTCATTGGCCAACACTGAATCCTCAAAGACGTTTAGAGATTACAGGTTGGTACAATCAGGTCACCTGGCCTCGTACATCAATGGAATGCCATCTTCCTAAGCTTGTCCTTACCCCCTCACTGTGGGGGCCAGCCAAAAGTGGGGAGCCACTGGTGGGGATATTCAGCCCTAAAAACAGCTCTAATCCCGGAGAGTCAGCAGAAGGGTGAGACTCTGTATTTTGCACCATCTTGGATGTTTGCTGGGACTGTTCTATATGATATTATGTTTTGGTCGTTCAATAAATTATTGCCACACTGTTTTATTCTCTCCCTGTGTTATCTGAGTAGTGTTCTACCCATTGGGAGAGAGAGCAGGTGTTCAGTAGTATGAGCTCTCTTCCATGCAGTCTTTCTAAAGACAGCAAGGCCAGTGGACGAGAGCACCCACTAACCCTGTCTCTCTACAGAATACAATGTGTGAACAGATCTTCAGAATTGCCCATCTGAGGTTCCCCACAATCAGTTGGGCGTTTGGAAATTTTTGACGCTGGTGGAAACAAGGGTGATTGGGGTGCCACCTCTGAGGATTGTACTGCGTGTGATGTTAAGGCGGAGGAAGAGGAGGAGAGGCCACTTGATGCAGCGCTTGCCATCCACTGGAGCATAAGCTCTTTCTGAGCCTCATCTACAAGTTGTACCACTGCACATCTGCCATAGAAAGGGAGTCGAGTAGGCCAGCCAGTAACAGATGTCAGTGGTCTGGATATGATGAGATGGTGTTTGTTGAGTTGGGCTTCCATTCACATTAGCACCTACCCCACATACACGTCGAACACCAAGCCTATTCCCCCTTCCACCACATCCTTGCTTTTTCCCACTCATGTTGTAAGTAGCCTTCTCCTCTTATACCCTGCTGTTTAACAACCTTAGACCCACAGCTGTCAGTCACCTGTCATTAAATGAACAATCACTATTTATTTCCTTATATAGTGTGCCTAAATAACACTGTTATGCCTAAAGATTTTTAAGTGGAAATCTGTCCTTCTGATTTGCCACTGAAACACAGTTTTAGCACAAACAATTTGGAGTATCTAATTGGGCCTTCTGGCTGGACCACTATATTAGGCCTAACAATTTTTAAGTGGAAATCTGGCCTTCTGATTTGCCACTGAAACCAGTTTTTGCACAAACAATTTGGAGTAGTAAATGGGGCTTCCGGAGACAGCCATACAGTTTTGGCACAATCAACTTTGATGCTGGAAGATGGATTTCACACAGGTCAGGATCCTATTTATTTAACTGACAAGTTCACTTTCAGCACCAGCACTAGGGAAAGAGCAACTTCTCTGCACTGTGACACTGAGCAAATGGCGCCAGCAAAACAAGATGTCCACTTTTTATATGGCCAGGGACATGTGACTTCGGCAACCAATTACAGAAGACCTTGTGTCATAAAGGGAACCTGTCACTTCCCAGGGCCTATTAAGGTAAAAGAGCCACCTTCAGCAGCACTAAGGCTGCATTCTGTGAAGGTGGCTCTTATGTTTAGTATCCAGCGGAATGCTGAAATAATCACTTTAATTAAATTTCGCGACATACTAGTATTGCTTCAGGGAGGTATGATTTCTCCCTGTCTCACTTGATGTAAGTTCCAGGGCAGCGCGCACGGCGCATGCCCGAGAAATAATTGCAGAGCACGGGCACCGATGACGGCACAAGACAGAGAGGAGGCGGCGCCTGGTGGGATGATGGATGGCTGCGAGGAGCTTGAGTCAGGGAGAAATCATACCTCCCTGACGCAATACAGGTATGGCACGAAATTTATAAAAGTGATTATTTCAGCATTCCTAGGGGTACTAAACATAAGAGCCACAGAATGCAGCCTTAGTGCTGCTGAAGGTGGCTCTTTTACCTTAATAGGCCCTGGGGGGGTGACAGGTTCCCTTTAAGTGAAAAAAAGGCTTGCGCCACTCCTGTAATCTCTTCAGACATTCTTTTAACCTCTCCACACCCCCTCCCCTCATCAAACACGTCCCCCCCTCCCCTTGCTCATCATACAGCACCACTACCCTAGCCAAAGTAATTCTAAAGCATTAGTGGAAACTCGATGATTTAACGAACTGTGACTGACTTTCTCTGACTTTGAGTAAAAATGCTTGTGAAAGCGAGAACAAATCTGAATGTGCTATGTTCATGCCGAATTTGAGATTGGCGAACTTTTTCGAACACTTTTGATCATCTCTACTCTGCAGGTAATTGTGTAACTTGCCTCCTATAGAAGCACCTATTTGTGATTATTCAGAATTCAGCATTCACTCTGCTTGTAGATGATAGCTGTATGATTGGTTGATCATCAGTATCTTACCACAATGCCATTTCTATTGTATACCATTAGGACCTATTTGTATCTTGCAGTGAACTGATATTTTAACTTTGAATCTGTAAGTATTTTTTTTTCCAGTGAATGGCATTTTAAAAATGTCTCATTGTAGACCAGTGGTAATGACAAGCTTCGGCAGAGTAAAGATAGAATTGTAGCATAAATAGCTTAAAAAACTTACCGTACTTTTCGGACTGTAAGACGCACTCCAAAATAATGGAGGAAAGTGGGGGGTGCGTCTTATAGTCCGGATGTACCTCTTTTATATATATATTTACATATATGTCCCATGTGGTTGTGGATGGGAGAGGAGCGGCAGCAGCGGAGCAGCGGGTCACAGGAGGCAGGAGATGGCTGCTGTAGCTTACTCCATGCCAGCTGTTAAAGAAAATGAATATTTACTGCTCCCCACGCCCATAGTCCTGCTCATCTCTATGCACTGAAGCCAGAGCAGGTGCTATTCATTTTCTTTAACAGTGGCATCATGGTTGCCGCAGCCATCGGTTCGTGCAGCGGCTGGGTAATCAGGTGTGCCCACTATTACAGAGATTGAATATTCACTGCTCTCCACTCCAATGGGCTTGGAGAGCAGTGAATATTCATTCTCTTTAATAGTGGGCACATATGATCACCCAGCGACTGCGGCTAACAGTGTACCCACTATTAAAGAGTATGAATATTCACTGATTTCCATGCCCATAATCCCAGGCATGGAGAGCAATGAGTATTCAGGCAGCTGACCTCAGCATTTGAGGGCGCATGGCAGTGATGTCGTGCACTGCTTACACACTGCAGACAGCTGCCAGCAGCAGAACAGGACACCGCTGCGAGAGAGCGGAGGGAAGGTAAGTAGAATGGTTTATTTTTTATAAGTGTGCAGCATGATGGGGGCCATGTATCCTTGGATGAGGGGCCATGTATACCTGGATGAGGGCCATGTATAAAATGATGGGGATGAATTGGCCATGTATACCAGGATGGTGGATGGGGACCATGTATGCCAGGATGGGGATGATGAACATGTATACTAGAATGGTGGATGGGGGTCATGTATACTAAGATGGGGATGGGGGCCATATATAGCAGGATGGGGATGGGGAAGCCATGTATACCAGGATGGGGGCCATGTGTACCAGGATGGGGATGGTGGCCATGTATACCAGGAGGGGGACATTGGCCATGTATACCAGGATGGTGGATGGGGGCCATGTATGCCAGGATGGGGATGGTGGCTATGTATTCCAGGATGGGGATGGGGTCATGTTTACCAGGATGGAGATGAGGGCCATGAATAACAGGAATGGGAATGGTGGCCATGTATACTAAAATAGGGATGGTAGCCATGTATACCAGGATGGGAATGGTGGCCATGGATACCAGGAAGAGGGACCATGTATACCAGGATGGGGGGCCATGTATACCTGGAAGGGGACATGTATACCAGGAAAAGGTGCCATATATACCTTGATGCCTGGATGGGAACATATATATCTGAATGGGAGGGCATATATTTACCAGGATAGGGGATATTATCCCTAAAGCAGTGTCAACAGCACCTCCCCTCCCATAACAGTGTGTCATGACTCACTCTCATGACCACATTTTTTGCTTCAATAATTTTTTTTCTATTTTCTTCCTCTAAAATCTAGGTGCGTCTTATGGTCCAGTGTGTCGTTTAGTCAGAAAAGTACAGTAAATCACTTATGTGTAAGCAATTCTAATACTGGAATACTGGTAATAGTGAGCCAATACATTGCTTTCTTAAGAATACAGGACAGATATCTCTGTACTAAGAAATAAACGTTTCTGTGACATACGTGGAAACAAATTTCTATTTACTTGTCACCCCTTGTTTTAATTTAGAGTTTTGCAAACTTCTCCTCAATATATTTTCCAGGTGTAAGCAGTGTGAACCAACTAGGTGGGATGTTTGTAAATGGTCGTCCTCTCCCAACATGCAAGAGAAAAAAGATAATAGAATTGGCTACAAGTGGAGTAAGACCTTGTGAGATCTCCAGGATTTTGCAGGTAATGTTAACTTTGCCTCTTTTCTCATTTATTAGAAACACATTAGAGTTATTTTTACTCCGAAAATAAAGGGTTGTTTGATCTAGAGCAGGTATGTCAAACTCAAATACACAGAGGACCAAAATAAAAAGCTTGCGGGTCAACCATGATATTTATAAAAAAATATCTACAATTGAGGAAGTGTTTCCTAATCATCAAATATAATGATGAACCTTTTTATATGGAAACAAACTTAAAGGTGTTGTCCCACAAGCAAAGTACATTTTACTTAATAGATAATAGATATTATTAATAAATAAATTAAAAAAAAAACACATAATCACAAATAGGGCATACTGGAATAATATTAACCCCTTAACGACCGCTGATACGCCTTTTAACGGCAGCAATTAAGGGTACTTATGCCTCAGCGCCGCTTTTTAACGGCGCTGAGAAATAAGTGTATAGCATCCCCCAGAATTGGAATTTCTCTGGGGTCATGGCTACCGTGGGTAGCTGAGACCCCAGAGAACATGATTTGGGTTGGTTTTTACTAACCCCAGTGTTGCGATCGCCGTTATTAACAGAATAATGAAGACTGCAAAAAAACAAACTGATTTCACATTTAATTTCTCTCTCCTCTGATGTGATCGCACATCAGAGGAGAGAGAAATGGGGTACCCCAATCCCCCCCAGTACCTCCGTTGTCCCTGCAACCCCCGTGAAGTCCTCCGGGATGCTGGTGTCTTCTTCCAGGAGAAAATGGCAGGCGCAAGCGCAGTGTGCCCGTCAAGATCTGCCGGCCAGCACCCGGCAACAATAGGGAATTTTTTCTATTGGTTCATTTTGATCACTGTGATAGACCCTATCACAGTGATAAAAAATTAAAAAACTGTAACTCAAACCCCCCCCCCCTTTATTACCCCCTTAGTTAGCTAAAAAAAAAAAAAAAAAAAAAAAATGTATTTATTTCCATTTTTCCATTAGGGTTAGAGTTGGGTTAAAGTTAGGGTTGAGCTAAAGTTAAGGTTAGGATGGGGCTAAAGTTATGGTTAGGGTGGGCTAGGGTTGTGGTTATGGTTGGTGTTAGATGTCGAGTTCCCACCGGTGCACAAGGGGAATCTCGAACCATGTCCTCTGCGGTCTCCCATTCTTCCTCAGCCACAGAGGAGCCTGCCCAGCAGAGACGTCGGTCCCAGCATCTTGCTCAAGCTGATGCTGTGTGTCTGGTTACTGCTGCTGTCCCTGGTCCAGCTATTGTAACCAGCATTAGTCAGCGGCGAGCAGGCGTTCCTGGGACTAAGTACTGCTTTTTGCCTACTGAGCATGCCCGTGGGACGACCTCTCATTGGAGGTCAGGGGTCACATTCCCCGGTCCTCAAGCAGCTCCGATTGGACCACTGGCAAGGTCCCGGAGGGCTGCAACTATAAAAGGTTTGCATGGCCGCTCGGCCATGCGCTAGTATAAACTGAAATTGTGTGTGTGTGGATGCATGTATGGCATCTGGTGAAAGCTCATAATCATCCCCTTCCCTAGCATTGTTGTATATGGTTGGGTGTTTGGAGCTGTCTAGTGCCAGTTAAGTGCCATCCAGCACGAGGCACGATCCTACAGCGTCTATTTAACAGCGTTAGCCAATGCAGTGCCATGTGCAACTAGTATGCTTTCCAATCCCTAGTTAGGGCCGTTAGTGGCATCCACCAGAGCGGCGCTGCATGCACTCAGTGCATTAAATCTATTAGTATTTAGTTCTCCTTGGCACCGCAGGCGCGGCGCCGAGCACTAGTGTGTCTAGAGGGACTCTAACCCCATGTCCTTGGGGCAGAGTCCTGTGACCAAACATTCTGCAGTATTGCTGCTCTGTGACGCAACAGGGTCCGTCTCCTTACATACCAGGTGAAGTTAACCCGAGCGTGTTTGTATTATACCGCCATCTACTATCCGCCATTACCGAGCAGCAGGTAATATCTCTGCACGGTGGACCCAGGGCTGCGAACGCACCTTATAGCTTCCTTTATATTATTTGGTGCGTTCCGCCAGCCCTAACAGTTGGGATTATGGTTAGGGGTGTGTTAGGGTTAGGTTTGTGGTTAGGGTTATGGTTAGGGTTGGGATTAGGGTTAGGGGTGTGTTGGGGTTAGGGTTGTGGCGGGGGTTATGGTTAGGGTTGGGATTAAACTTAGGGGTGTGTTGGGGTCATGGTTGGAGTTAGAATTGTAGGTTCCACTGTTTAGGTACATCAGGTGGTCTCCAAATGCGGCATGGCACCACTATTGATTCCAGACAAGTTTGCGTTCAAAAAGTCAAATGGTACTCCCTCCCTTCTGAGCCCTGCCATGCACTCAAAAAGGAAAAAAAATTGGTTCCAAAGTAAATTTTTTGTGAAAAAAGTAAAATGGTTATTTTTTCCTTCCACATTGCATAAGTTCTCGTGAAGCACCTGAAGGGTTAATAAACTTCTTGAATGCAGTTTTGCACAACTTTAAGTGTGCAGTTTTTAGAATGGTGTCAATTTTGGGTATTTTCTGTTTTATTGACCCCCCAAACGCACTTCAAATGTGAGATGGTCCCTAAAAAAAAGTTTTGTACATTTTGTTGTTTTGAAAAATGAGAAATCGCTGGCCAACTTTTAACCTTTATAACGTCCTAACAAAAAAATTATGTTTCCAATATTGTGCTGATGTAAAGTTGACATGTGGGAAATGTTATTTATTAATAGTGTTGAGCATTCCGATACCGCAAGTATCGGGTATCGGCCGATACTTGCCGTATCGGAATTCCGATACCGAGATCCGATACTTTTGTGGTATCAGGAATCGGTATCGGGATTAATATCAATGTGTAAAATAAAGAATTAAAATAAAAAATAGGGATATACTCACCTCTCCGGCGGCTCCTGGACTTTACCGCCGTAACCGGGAGCCGTTGTACCTAAGAATGCGCGCTTGAAGGGCCTTAGATGAGGTCACTGCGCTCTGATTGGTCCGTAGCGGTCGCGTGACCGCTACGCGACCAATCACAAAGCCGTGACATCACCTAAAGTCTTTCAAGCGCTTGAAAGACCTTAGGTGACGTCACGGCTTTGTGATTGGTCGCGTAGCGGTCACGCGATCGCTACGTGACCAATCAGAAGCAGCGGACGTCTTCTAAGGTATTTCAAGCGCTTGAAAGACGTTAGGTGATGTCACGGCTTTGTGATTGGTCGCGTAGCGGTCACGCGACCGCTACGGACCAATCAGAGCGCAGTGACCTCATCTAAGGCCCTTCAAGCGCGCATTCTTAGGTACAACGGCTCCCGGTTACGGCGGTAAAGTCCAGGAGCCGCCGGAGAGGTGAGTATATCCCTATTTCTTATTTTAATTCTTTATTTTACACATTGATATGGATCCCAGGGCCTGAAGGAGAGTTTCCTCTCCTTCAGACCCTGGGAACCATACAGGATACCGTCCAATACTTGGTGTCCCATTGACTTGTATTGGTATCGGGTATCGGTATCGGATTAGATCCGATACTTTGCCGGTATCGGCCGATACTTTCCGATACCGATACTTTCAAGTATCGGACGGTATCGCTCAACACTATTTATTAACTATTTTGTGCAATATGACTCTCTGATTTAACCCCTTCATGACCGTGGGATTTTTCGTTTTTCCGTTTTCGTTTTTCACTCCCCTCCTTCCCAGAGCCATAACTTTTTTATTTTTCCGTCAATTTGGCCATGTGAGGGCTTATTTTTTGCTAGACGAGTTGTAATTTTGAATGACACCATTGGTTTTACCATGGCGTGTACTAGAAAACGGGAAAAAAATTCCAAGTGCGGTGAAATTGCAAAAAAAGTGCAATCCCACACTTGTTTTTTGTTTGTTTTTTTTGCTAGGTTCACTAAATGATAAAACTGACCTGCCATTATGATTCTCCAGGTCAGTTCGAGTTCATAGACACCAAACATGTCTAGGTTATTTTTCACCTAAGTGGTGAAAAAAAATTCCAAACTTTGCAAAAAAATAAATAAATAAAATTGCGCCATTTTCCGATACCCGTAACGTCTCCATTTTTCGTGATCTGGGGTCGGATGAGGGCTTATTTTTTGCGTGCCGAGCTGGCGTTTTTAATAATAGCATTTCGGTGCAGATACGTTCTTTTGATCGCCCATTATTGCATTTTAATGCAATGTCGTGGCGACCAAAAAAACGTAATTCTGGCGTTTTGATTTTTTTTCTCATTACGCCGTTTTGCGATCAGGTTAATGCTTTTTTTTTATTGATAGATCGGGCGATTCTGAACGCGGCGATACCAAATATGTGTAGATTTGATATTTTTTTTATTGATTTATTTTGATTGGGGCGAAAGGGGGGTGATTTAAACTTTTATATTTTTTTTATTTTTTTCACATTTTTTTTTTACTTTTTTTTTTAACTTATGCCATGCTTCTATAGCCTCCATGGGAGGCTAGAAGCAGGCTCAGCCCGATCGGCTCTGCTACATAACAGCGATCATCAGATCGCTGCTATATAGCAGAATTGCAGGTGTGCTGTGAGCGCCGACCACAGGGGGGCGCTCACAGCCACCGGCGATCAGTAACCATAGAGGTCTCAAGGACCTCTATGGCTACAATATACAAGCATCGCCGACCCCCGATCATGTGAAGGGGGTCGGCGATGCGCTCATTTCCGGCAGCCCGGCCGGATGCGGTAGTTAAATGCCGCTGTCTGCGTTTGACAGCGGCATTTAACTAGTTAATAGCGGCGGGTGATCGCGATTTCACCCGCCGCTATTGCGCGCACATGTCAGCTGTAAAAAACAGCTGACATGTCGCGACTCTGATGTGCGCTCACCGCCGGAGCGCACATCAAAGCAGGGGACCCGACATCGGACGGTATAGTACGTCCGATGTCGGGAAGGGGTTAAGGGTACAAAAATAAAACGTTTGAAAATTGCAAAATTTGCAAAAAGTTTCAGTTTTTTTAATAAATAAACGCAAGTTATATTGAAGAAATTTTACCACCAACATGAAGTACAACATGTCATGGAAAAACATTCTCAGAATCAGTGGGATACATTGAAGCGATCTAGAGCTATAACCACATAAAGTGACAGTGGTCAGAATTGTAAAAATTGGCTTGGTCATTAAGTATCAAATTGGCTCTGTCACTAAGAGGTTAATATGTTATGTAAGAGCAGTAAAAAGCATATGACCCAATGGCCTGGTTTAAATATGTAATAGAGGATAAAAAAAGTGAAGTAATAAGTTACATACATAATAAAGCATGATGCCAACCAAAGTGCCCCCAAACACAGTATGATACCCAAACAGTATATTCTTCCACAGTACCTTCCACACACCCAGTATGATGACCCTACTGTGCCCCCCTGTAAAGTATGGTGACCCAACACAGTATAATGCCTTAACTGTGATCCCCACACAGCCCTCCATACAGTGTAATGGGCCCCACATAGTTCTCCATACAGCATAATGGGCTCCACATTGTCCAACATACAGTATTATGGGCTTCACATAGTCCAACATACAGTAAGATGGGCTTCACATTGTTCTCCATAAAGTATAATGGGCACCACATAGTCCTCCATACAGTATAATGAGCTCCACATAGGCCTACATACAGTATAATGGCCCCATGTAGTCCTCCATGCAGTATAATGGCCCCACACAGTCCTCGATACAGTTAAATACATTTATTAAAAAAAAGTACACACCTCTCCTCGTTCTCCTGCTGTTCCGGTCTCGGCAGTGAGCATTCTGAAGGTCTTCACTGATCGGCACAGCGGGCGTGAAATAGTGACATCATTGCGCCCACTGTGCTGAGTCGCTGACAAATCAGACACAGAGGGTGAATGATAGCAGAGTGGGCATCAGCAGAAGCTGTATCTTCCATCATGGTCTTTCAACTGTATTGGCATCAAGGATGCCGATACAGTTGAAAGTGTGTTGTCACAGGCCAATTATAATCATCATGCAGGCCAAATTTGGCCCGAGAACCAGAGTTTGACATCTGTGATCTAGAGATAACATTTATGTCACCTGTTCTAACACATGAGGTGGTCTACACAGTACAGTTATTTAGGCACTTTCTGACACATGACATACTATTACTTCACATTTCAGGTTGCTATATTTGAACCAGTCTCAGAAGCTGAGACTCCATTATTGCTGGCAGGCAGATGATGGCTGTGCTAGCCAGTCATCATCTGCCTCTAAGCTGAGTGCTGTCCCCTCCTGTTAAATCTGTCAATTTCTTACATCGGCACTTACAGTATGAGGCCTGGATTGGGACATTACAAGCAGCTATTGGCCCTCTTGCGATTGTATATTATGGTGCCAAGTGGTTGCTATGGCAGCTGGGTCTGGTGAACACTGGCATGATGGTACTTCTATGAAGACCAGCCAATGGCATTCAAAGGAGCTCTGTTGGAAATTCCGCTCTTGGGCTCCCTCCGGTGGTTGTAAGTAGCACTTTTGTGAATTCTGCTATTGGGCTCCCTCCTGTGGTTTTGAGTGGTATAGCTGCTTCTTGGATTTAGCATCAGCAGCTGCTTCCACTGATCGTCTTTCTGGCTCGGCTATTTTAGTCTGGCCTTATCCCTCAATCAATGCCAGTTGTCAATTGTTCCTGCTTGGAGTCACTGCTCTTTTGATTTCCCTGACACTCTGACCAGTTCAGCAAAGATAAGTCCTTGCTTGTCCTTTTGCAGTCCACTTGTTGTGGACTTTATTGGTCAGCACATTCTATGTTTTGCTCATTTGTCCAGCTTATCAGTATGGATCTATTCAGCTAAGCTGGAAGCTCTGGGCAGCAGATTTTGCCCTCCACACCTTTAGTCAGGTGTGGAGATTTTTGCATTTCTCTGCGGTGGACTTTTTCTAGTTTTTATTACTGACCGCATGTAACAACTCTGCTGGCATCACGGCATGGCCTCACATTTCTCACACTATCTTACCCACTGCTCCAGGTCATGATGTGGTTTCTGTTTCTTGCCAGCTCCATGTTCTGTGTTTCTGCTCTCTGCATGCTTCATAGTTCTGTGTATAGAGGGGCGGCGCCTGAACTCTCTGGTTCTTATAGGAATCAGGTGCATCTGTCCAATCTGTTCCTGACCAATTGCCAGGAGACCTCCAGTATTTAGTTCAGCTCCACCCAGTGTTCTGGGCCTGTGCAATGTGTTAGCTCAGTTAGTGTCTTGCTTCTGAGTTTGCCTGGCCTTGCTCTGAGTTACTCCCTCTCTGGAGGATTCTCTGTGTTATTTCCTTGGTCTTGTTGTCTGCCCACCAGGAGGCAGTATATCCTGGTCCCAGTGTCTTTGTCCTTGTGTCTTGTTCCATTGTCTTGTCTGTACTTAGTCTTACCTCGGTCTCCTAGTCTTTGGCTTCCTTCCCTGTTGTCTTTCCTTGTATTCTCAGTCTGCTTACAATCCGCACTCTTGCAGCTCTGCCTGCTCTGAACCTTTGTTACTTTACCACTGCTCCTCACTTCTGCGTTTCTGCTCCTTTGTACTCAGCTTATCTTCTGCTGTTGCAGTTATCCCTTGCTGCAGCTTCTCTCCACATTCTTTGTGGCTCTGCTCAGCTTTGCTGCAGAGACCCCTCCTGCAGCACCTCTCCGCTCCTTGCGGTTCTACCTGGCTCCGCTCCTTGCGGTTCTACCTGGCTCCGCTCCTTGCGGTTCTACCTGGCTCCGCTCCTTGCGGTTCTACCTGGCTCCGCTCCTTGCGGTTCTACCTGGCTCCGCTCCTTGCGGTTCTACCTGGCTCCGCTCCTTGCGGTTCTACCTGGCTCCGCTCCTTGCGGTTCTACTTCTCCTGCACTTGGCTCCGCCTCCAGCTCTTGGCTCCGCCTCCTGCGGTTTTGCACTTGGCTCTGCCTCCTGCTCTTGGCTCCGCCTCCTGCATTTCTGTTCTTGGCTCTAGCTCCTGTGCTTTCGCTCTGCATCCGCTCTTGCGGTCTTTATCTACTTATTCCTAGGTCCTCGTGTCTGAACAGGTTCTTACCCGTTCTACATACCTGCCTGCAGACCGGTCCCTACCGGTTCTTCCAGTGTACCAGTCTTGCCCGCCTGCCTACCAGAGAGCCAGCCGTGCCCGCCTGCCTGTGTTCCTGTTGTACCCGTCTGCCTGCCTATGTGCCAGCCGTGCCCGCTTGCTTGTCTATGTCCCGTTCCCCGGTGGGATCAGCAGCCACAACCAGACTCCACCCTGGAGTGGTACCTGGTAGCTTCCTATTGCACAAGTCTGACCTCACCATCAGAGGCTCCAGCGAACACCTAGGAAGCTACTTAGTTACGCCCCTTCCAGGGAGGTTTGGTCTGTGGTCCAGTGGGGCCACTCCCCCGCACGCCCGCGCCAACCAGTCTGGGCGTGAGCATGACACCGCACAGTGTTCTTTCCTGTACTGTCTATCTAACTAGAAGTGGTCTCCTTTGCTAAATCTTGTTTCATACTACGTATGTCATTTCCTTCTCCTCTCACAGTCATTATTTGTGGGGGGCTGTCTTTCCTTTTGGGATTTTCTCTGAGGCAAGATAGCTTTCCTGTTTCTACCTTTAGGGGTAGCTAGTTCTCCGGCTGTGACGAGGTGTCCAGGGAGTGACAGGAACATCCCACGGTTACTGCTAGTGTTGTGTTAAGATCAGGAACTGCGGTCTGTATAGTTACCACCTGCTCAGAGCTAGTCGCATGTCGCTCCTAAATCACCAGTCCATAACAGTACAACTGGCCAAAAATGAGTTGAATGCATCTCAAAAGAAGGAAAAGAAAAAGAGTTCTGAGCCTTTTTTTTTTCTTTAGTCTGTTTTGTCTTTTTCCTTCCTCTTAATCTCTGGGTGGTTCAGGATTTGGGCACGGACATGGATGTTCAGGGTTTGCTTTCTCGTGTTGATCAGCTTGCTGCAAGAGTACAGAGTATCCAAGATTATGTTGTTCAGACTCCAGCCTTAGAGCCTAGAATTCCTACTCCAGATTTGTTTTACGGGGATAGATCTAAGTTTTTGAACTTTAAAAATAACTGCAAATTGTTTTTTGCTCTAAAACCCCGTTCCTCTGGTGACCCCACTCAGCAAGTTAAAATAGTTATTTCTCTGCTGCGTGGTAACCCTCAGGACTGGGCATTCTCCCTTGAGTCAGGGGATCCGGCATTGCTTAATGTAGATGCATTTTTTCAATCGCTCGGATTATTGTATGACGAACCTAACTCTGTGGATCATGCGGAAAGAACCTTGTTGGCCCTGTGTCAGGGTCAGGAAGCGGCAGAATTATACTGCCTGAAATTTAGAAAATGGTCTGTGCTCACTAAATGGAATGAGGACGCTCTGGCAGCAATTTTCAGAAAGGGTCTTTCTGAAGCCCTTAAAGATGTTATGGTGGGGTTCCCCACGCCTGTTGGTTTGAGCGAATCTATGTCTCTAGCCATTCAGATTGATCGGCGCCTGCACGAGCGCAAAGTGGTGCACCATATGGCAGTGTCCTCTGAACAGAGTCCTGAGCCTATGCAATGTGATAGGATTCTGACTAGAGCGGAACAGAGGGGATACAGACGTCAGAATGGGCTGTGTTTTTACTGTGGTGATTCTGCTCATACTATTTCTGATTGCCCTAAGCATATTAAGAGGGTTGCTAGATCTGTTACCATTAGTACTGTACAGCCTAAGTTTCTCCTGTCTGTGACCCTGATTTGCTCATTGTCATCTTTTTCTGTCATGGCATTTGTGGATTCAGGCGCTGCCCTGAACTTAATGGACTTAGAATTCACCAGGCGCTGTGGTTTTTCTTTGCAGCCTTTGCAGAGCCCTATTCCTTTGAGGGGTATTGATGCTACACCGTTGGCCAAGAATAAACCTCAGTATTGGACTCAGCTGACCATGTGCATGGCTCCAGCACATCAAGAAGATTGTCGTTTTCTGGTGTTGCATAATTTACATGATGTTGTTGTACTGGGTTTTCCATGGTTACAAGTACACAATCCAGTGTTGGATTGGAAATCGATGTCTGTGACTAGTTGGGGTTGTCAAGGGGTACATAGTGACATTCCTTTGATGTCAATTTCCTCTTCCCCCTCTTCTGATGTTCCTGAATTTTTGTCAGATTTCCAGGATGTATTCGATGAGCCCAAGTCCAGTTCCCTTCCTCCACATAGGGACTGTGATTGTGCTATTGACTTGATTCCTGGCTGTAAGTTCCCTAAGGGCCGACTTTTCAATCTGTCTGTGCCAGAGCATGCCGCCATGCGGAGCTATGTTAAGGAGTCTTTAGAGAAGGGGCATATTCGGCCGTCTTCGTCACCATTGGGAGCGGGATTCTTTTTTGTTGCCAAGAAGGATGGCTCCTTGAGACCCTGTATTGATTATCGCCTTCATAATAAGATCACGGTCAAATTCCAAATTCCCTTTACCTTTGCTCTCTGATTTGTTTGCTCGGATTAAGGGGGCTAGTTGGTTTACCAAGATTGACCTTCGAGGGGCATATAATCTTGTTCGTATTAAACAGGGTGATGAATGGAAAACTTCATTTAATACGCCCGAAGGCCATTTTGAATACCTGGTGATGCCTTTCGGGCTTTCCAATGCTCCTTCTGTATTTCAGTCCTTCATGCATGATATTTTCCGCAATTGTCTTGATAAATTCTTGATTGTGTATTTGGATGATATTTTGATTTTTTCCAATGATTGGGAGTCTCATTTGAAGCAGGTCAGGATGGTATTCCAGATCCTTCGTGATAATGCTCTATTTGTGAAGGGGTCTAAGTGCCTATTTGGAGTTCAGAAGGTCTCTTTTTTGGGGTTTATTTTTTCTCCTTCGTCTATAGAAATGGATCCTGTTAAGGTCCAAGCCATTCATGACTGGATTCAGCCCACATCTGTGAAGAGCCTTCAGAAATTTTTGGGCTTTGCTAATTTTTATCGCCGTTTCATTGCCAACTTCTCTAGTGTGGTTAAGCCCCTGACCGATTTGACAAAGAAAGGCGCTGATGTGACAAATTGGTCCTCTGAGGCTGTTGAGGCCTTTCAGGAGCTTAAGCGCTGATTTACTTCTGCCCCTGTCTTGCGTCAGCCGGATGTGTCTCTTCATTTTCAGGTTGAGGTTGACGCTTCTGAGATTGGGGCAGGGGCCGTTTTGTCACAGAGAAATTCTGATGGTTCCTTGATGAAACCATGTGCCTTCTTCTCCCGAAAGTTTTTGCCTGCGGAACGCAATTATGATGTCGGCAATCGGGAGTTGTTGGCTATGAAGTGGGCATTTGAGGAGTGGCGACATTGGCTTGAAGGAGCCAAGCACCGTGTTGTGGTCTTGACCGATCATAAGAATCTGATTTACCTCGAGTCGGCCAAGCGGCTGAACCCTAGACAGGCTCGATTGTCCCTATTTTTCTCCTGTTTCGATTTTGTGGTCTCGTATCTTCCGGGATCTAAGAAAGTTAAGGCGGATGCCCTCTCTAGGAGTTTTTTGCCTGATTCTCCTGGAGTTCTTGAGCCGGTTGGCATTCTTAGGGAAGGGGTGATTCTTTCTGCCATCTCCCCTGATTTACGGCGGGTGCTTCAGGAATTTCAGGCTGATAAACCTGACCGCTGTCCTGTGGGGAAGCTGTTTGTTCCCGATAGATGGACAAGTAAGGTAATTTCTGAGGTCCATTGTTCGGTGCTGGCCGGTCATCCTGGGATTTTTGGTACCAGAGATTTGGTTGCTAGGTCCTTTTGGTGGCCTTCCTTGTCGCGGGATGTGCGTTCTTTTGTGCAGTCCTGTGGGACTTGTGCCCGGGCTAAGCCTTGCTGTTCCCGCGCTAGTGGGTTGCTTTTGCCTTTGCCTGTCCCTGAGAGGCCCTGGACGCATATTTCCATGGATTTTATTTCGGATCTTCCTGTGTCCCAGAGGATGTCTGTTATCTGGGTGGTTTGTGACCGGTTCTCTAAAATGGTCCATTTGGTACCTTTGCCTAAATTGCCTTCCTCCTCTGATTTGGTTCCATTGTTTTTTCAGCATGTGGTTCGTTTGCATGGCATTCCGGAGAATATTGTGTCTGACAGAGGTTCCCAGTTTGTTTCCAGGTTTTGGCGGGCCTTTTGTGCTAGGATGGGCATTAATTTGTCTTTTTCTTCGGCGTTCCATCCTAAGACAAATGGCCAAACTGAGCGAACTAATCAAACCTTGGAAACCTATTTGAGATGCTTTGTGTCTGCTGATCAGGATGATTGGGTGGCTTTCTTGCCGTTGGCCGAGTTTGCCCTTAATAATCGGGCCAGTTCGGCTACTTTGGTTTCGCCTTTTTTTTGTAATTTTGGTTTTCATCCTCGTTTTTCTTCAGGGCAGGTTGAGCCTTCTGATTGTCCTGGTGTAGATTCTGTGATGGACAGGTTACAGCAGATTTGGACTCATGTGGTAGACAATTTGACGTTGTCTCAGGAAAAGGCTCAGCGTTTTGCTAACCGCCGTCGGTGTGTTGGTCCTCGGCTTCGTGTGGGGGATTTGGTCTGGTTATCTTCTCGTCATGTTCCTATGAAGGTTTCTTCCCCTAAGTTCAAGCCTCGGTTTATTGGTCCTTATAAGATTTCTGAGATCATCAATCCGGTGTCTTTTTGTTTGGCCCTTCCAGCCTCTTTTGCCATCCACAATGTTTTCCATAGATCTTTGTTGCGGAGATATGTGGTACCTGTTGTTCCCTCTGTTGATCCTCCTGCCCCGGTGTTGGTTGAGGGGGAGTTGGAATATGTGGTTGAGAAAATTTTGGATTCTCGTTTTTCGAGGCGGAGGCTTCAGTATCTTGTCAAGTGGAAGGGTTATGGCCAGGAGGATAATTCTTGGGTAGTTGCCTCCGATGTCCATGCCGCCGATTTGGTTCGTGCTTTTCACTTGGCTCGTCCTGATCGGCCTGGGGGCTCTGGTGAGGGTTCGGTGACCCCTCCTCAAGGGGGGGGTACTGTTGTGAATTCCGCTCTTGGGCTCCCTCCGGTGGTTGTAATTAGCAGTTTTGTGAATTCTGCTATTGGGCTCCCTCCTGTGGTTTTGAGTGGTATAGCTGCTTCTTGGATTTAGCATCAGCAGCTGCTTCCACTGATCGTCTTTCTGGCTCGGCTATTTTAGTCTGGCCTTATCCCTCAATCAATGCCAGTTGTCAATTGTTCCTGCTTGGAGTCACTGCTCTTTTGGATTTCCCTGACACTCTGACCAGTTCAGAAAAGATAAGTCCTTGCTTGTCCTTTTGCAGTCCACTTGTTGTGGACTTTATTGTTCAGCACATTCTATGTTTTGCTCATTTGTCCAGCTTATCAGTATGGATCTATTCAGCTAAGCTGGAAGCTCTGGGCAGCAGATTTTGCCCTCCGCACCTTTAGTCAGGTGTGGAGATTTTTGCATTTCTCTGCGGTGGATTTTTTCTAGTTTTTATTACTGACCGCACAGTGTTCTTTCCTGTACTGTCTATCTAGCTAGAAGTGGTCTCCTTTGCTAAATCTTGTTTCATACTACGTATGTCATTTCCTTCTCCTCTCACAGTCATTATTTGTGGGGGGCTGTCTTTCCTTTTGGGATTTTCTCTGAGGCAAGATAGCTTTCCTGTTTCTACCTTTAGGGGTAGCTAGTTCTCCGGCTGTGACGAGGTGTCCAGGGAGTGACAGGAACATCCCACGGCTATTGCTAGTGTTGTGTTAAGATCAGGAACTGCGGTCTGTATAGTTACCACCTGCTCAGAGCTAGTCGCATGTCGCTCCTAAATCACCAGTCCATAACAGAGCTCGTGATTTTTACTATATATTGCAATGCTGCTGTATTACAACATATAGCTCAAATTTAGGGATGAGCGAACCTGTGAAAGTTTGGGTTCTGGTACTCGACCCGAACTTTAGTCCAAAATTTGGTTCGGGTACCAGAACTGTTCCCAAACTTGAGCCAGAACTCACAATCCATTGAAAACAATAAGGACCCAACTTTTGAGCTGCAAAATATTTGCCCTCTCTTTTTCCCCGGAACTCTGTTCGGTGTTTAGCACCAGACACAAACTGTCCTGTACGAACCCCAAACTTTGGAGTTCGGGTTCGCTCATCTCCCCAAGTGCACTAAAAAATAAAGAAAAAATATATATATTGTGGTAGCCCAGCTCACTCAGCTGTACAAGGAGGTGGAAAACAGGAACTCTGTCTCTTTAAATCTAATCTTGGTTTATTAGACCGATGGCATAAACCAACATGAACGAAACAAATAAACACAGCCCTTCGGGCAAAACAGGAAATAAGAAAACCAAAACAAAATGCTGTAACACAGTCCATATGTTTGCGGGGAGCTGCCTGCTCTGCAGCAACACAGGGATAGTACAGGTTCAGTCTTTCCTCCTCAGGACACAAACGGCAGGAGATCCTCTCTCCAGCCCTACTGAGCCAAGACTGCCTCAGGAGTCCAGCTATTTAAGCCCCAGACCACTTCCTGGGGTGGAGATAAGGTGGACAACCTCCCACCCACTCTATGGTCTATGGTTATCTATTAAAACCCAGCCCATTATGTAAATTAGCTGTTAACCCCTTGCTAATGTGCTGAAGGAAAATCTATAGGTTTCACATCACTGACGCCATTAAGCGCAGTAAAACATATCTCCCCTTCAGAACTTTATCAATGACTTTGTCACATATCCCCCCTCTAACCAAAGCCGAGGGTTTTGGCACCTTCACTCGCAAAACAGGGAAGTCTGGACAGGGCATCTGCGTTCCCATGCAGCTTTCTTGGCCTGTGCGCGACGTGAAAATTAAAGTCCTCTAGCGCTAAACACCATCTAGTCACCTGAGCATTCTTCCCCTTCCTTTCCCTCATCCATCTCAGGGGCACATGATCTGACAATAGCCTGAACTTCCTGCCTAATAGGTAGTATTTCAGGGGTTCATTTCCCCCTTTGTTGCCTAAGCACTCTTTTTCTCCGATGGCATAGTTCTTTTCACAGGAGGAGAGTTTTCTACTCAGTTATAGGACTGGATGTTCATCCCCATCTATCTCCTGGGACAACACAGGTCAAACCACAATGTAGGAGGCGTCCGTCTGGAGCACGAACTCCTTAGTGAAATCCAAGACTGGCTGTCTGCACAGGGTGTTTTTCAACTCCTGGAATACCATCTTTGCTTCAGAGAACCATTTGGCCATCAACGTCTTTGTGTCCTTGAGAAAATCTGTCAGGGAGTGGCTGTCATGGCAAAATTCAGAATAAATCACCGATAGTATCCCACAAATCCCAGAAACGCCCTGACTTGCTTTTTGGAGACCGTTTGTGGCCACTTTTGGATTGTCTCCACCTTGTCTATTTGTGAATTTTCACTGCTCAAAAAAATAAAGAGAACTGGAACAACCTCCCTGACGATTTCCTTCGAAAACTTTGCTCAAGCGTATCTAAAAGTGATGCTAATTTGAAGGCAAAGGTGGTCACATTCATTATTGATTTGATTTAGATTTCTCTTTAGTTCATTGCTATGAACACTCTGATTTTTTAAAGCATTCCTACTGTGCATCATTTTTTCTACACCTGCTTAAAACTATTGCACAGTCCTGTATGTATAGTATTAATCATTTTCCTCTTCATCACTAATTAATCAGTTTAGGAACATTGAGAAACACAGATCACGATACAGAGGACTAAATGAGTCAACAATATTTTGCCTTTTTTCTTTTGTAATTAATTTGGTTTAGATAATAAACACTGTTCAAAAAAATAAAGGGAACACTTAAACAACAGAATATAACTCCAGGTAAATCAAACTTCTGTGAAATCAAACTGTCCACTTAGGAAGTAACACTGTTTGACAATCAATTTCACATGCTGTTGTGCAAATGGAATAGACAACAGATGGAAATTATTGGCAATTATCAAGACACCCTCAATAAAGGAGTGGTTCTGCAGGTTGGGACCACAGACCACATCTCAGTATCAATGCTTTCTGGCTGATGTTTTGGTCACCTTTGAATGTTGGTTGTGCTTTCACACTCGTGGTAGCGTGAGACAGACTCTACAACCCACACAAGTGGCTCAGGTAGTGCAGCTCATCCTGAATGGCACATCAATGCGAGCTGTGGCAAGAAGGTTGCTGTGTCTGTCAGCGTAGTGTCCAGAGGCTGGAGGCACTACAAGGAGACAGGCCAGTACACCAGGAGACGTGGAGGGGGCTGTAGGAGGGCAAAAACCCAGCAGCAGGATCACTGCCTCAGCCTTTGTGCAAGGAGGAACAGGAGGAGCACTGCCAGAGCCCTGCAAAATGACCTCCAGATGTGACAGAGTCTGGAGACACCGTGGAGAGCGATCTGCTGCCTGCAACATCCTTCAGCATGACCGGTTTGGCGGTGGGTCAGTTATGGTGTGGGATGGCATTTCTTTGGAGGGCCACACAGTCCTCCATGTGCTCGCCAGAGGTAGCCTGACTGCGATTAGGTACCGAGATGCTGGTGTTGTTGGCCCTGGGTTCATCCTAATGCAGGACAGTGCCAGACATCATGTGGCTGGAGTGTGTCAGCAGTTCTTGCAAAATGAAGGCATTGAAGCTATGGACTGGCCCGCCCGTTCCCCAGACCTGAATCCAATTGAACACATCTGGGACATCATGTCTCGCACCATCCACCAACATCACGTTGCACCACAGACTGTCCAGGAGTTGGCGGATGCTTTAGTCCATCCAGGTCTGGGAGGGGATCCCTCAGGAGACCATCTGCCGCCTCATCAGGAGCATGCCCAGGTGTTGTAGGAAGGTCATACAGGCACGTGGATGCCACACACACTACTGAGCATCATTTCCTTGTCTTGAGGCATTTCCACTGAAGTTGGATCAGCCTGTAACTTCATTTTCCACTTTGATTTTGGCCATCATTCCAACTCCCGACCTCCGTGGGATATTAGTTGTGATTTACGTTGATAATTTTTAGGTTTTATTGTTCTCAACAAATTCCACTATGTAATGAATAAAGATTTACAACTGGAATATTTCATTCAGTGATATCTAGGATTTGGGATTTTAGTGTTCCCTTTATTTTTTTAGCAGTGTATTTTGCCCCTCACTACTATGTAGCACAAGTATTTTGTCTCTTATTTCCCCAGGGTGCACTTCTTTGGATTTATGGTGAACCCTCACTCAGTGCATCAAGTACCACCTAGACCTTCCACAGGTGACTTCCCCAATACGGGCTGAAGATCCCAATGTCATCCAGAAAAGCAGTGACATACTTTTTATGATAGGCTCCGGACCATGGCCCTCTGGAATGTAGCTGGGGCTCCTTGTAGTCCGAACGGCATGCAGGTATACTGGATGCACCCGTCAGGTGTAGAGAAGGCAGTCTTCTCTACAGGCACTTGGGGACAGGGGAATATGCCAGTACCCTTTTGTTTGGTTCAGGGTGCTAATATATCTGGCTGGAACTAGCCTCTCAATAAGCTCATCAAGCCGGGGGAATCGGATAGTTGTCTAACTTGGACATCTCATTTAGTTTCCTGTAGTCATTTCAGAATTACCACTGTCTGTCCGGCTTCGGCACAAGGATAATAGAGCAGGACCAGCTGCTATTTGTCTCCTCAATTTCGCCCAGGATCAACATTCTCCTTACCACCTTGGAGATCACCTCGCGGCGGGCTTCAGGAATCCGATATGGCTTTTAGTTCACTCTCACATGCGGTTCCGTCATAATTTCATGCTCCGCAATCTGTGTACATCCTGGTAACTGCGTAAACAGATCCCGGTTCTGCTGAAGCAACTCACAGCACTGAAGTTTCCACCTGATCCCTGTCTCGCCAGTTTCAGCAGGCTAATGTACACCTGTTATGGCATCCTTCTCCATGGTTGATGGACTTCGTAGTTAACATCACTCAACTTTCCGACCAATTCGTATGGCCCTTGCCACTTGACCAGGAATTTACTTTTCACCGTGGGGATCAAAATCAACACCCGGTCTCCAGAGCTAAACTGTCTCAGTCCTGCCAACAGATTGTAGACTCTCGCATGGGCCTCTTGTGCTTGAAGGAGGCTCTCCATCACAATAGGTATTTGTTATGATCCTTAGTGGCAAAGGATCACGAATAGACCAGCAAGTGAATAAACTAAGGACAAGCTCTAGGGAGATGGTAACTGGACTGATCGCAAATCTGAACCTATCCAACACAACTAGAGGTAGCCGGTGAACGTGCCTAAAAAATTCCTAGACGTCTCGAGCCAGCCTGAGGAACTAGCTACCCCTAAAGAGAAAGAAAGACCTCGCTTGCATCCAGAGAAATAATCCCCAAAGATATAGAAGCCCCCAACAAATATTAACGGTGAAGTAAGAAGAAGGCACATACGTAGGGGTGAAATCAGATTCAGCAAAAGAGGCCCACTAGTACTAGAAAGCAGAAAATAGAGCAGGGGTCTATGCGATCAATAAAAAACCCTTACAAAATATCCATCCTGAGATTTCAAGAACCCACGCACCAACTAATGGTGTGTGGGGAGAAACTCAGTCCACTAGAGCATCCAGCAAGCGAGGGAATCACATTTTAGCAAGCTGAACAAGAAAACATGATAAACACTGCTGATCAAAAAATGAGCAAACAAAACTTAGCTTGTTGTACAAATAGTCCCCAAAACATATTTATAATACAATAATTAGTATACAAATAATTGTATATAGATGCTAAATTGCATCCTGAGATATAAGGCAAAAAACGACTCAGAGGATAATTAGCGAAACGGAGAAAAATAGAGTCAAAATGCCAATAATTGCAAAATTAGTAGAAACTTTATTACATAGTAAATACACACATAAAATCAATATTGTGCACACAGTGTGCACATAGCCGTGAGCAATACAATTCTAGTATGGCATCTATGAAGTGATAAAAGACAAAAACTCCAAGGCTAAGAGAGCAAACGGTGCACCTAGTCCATACATATGGGGGTCCTGTTGTACATATGGCTACTGCATGTGGTTAATATATCCAAACTAGGGCACACGTATAGGGTAGGGCGCTATATAGGATTGGTAAGTGGTAAGTATAAGGCAGGCTACAATAGGGACCAATGAACTGATTAATCACATAAAATAGTAACCAACACCTGCTGCTACCAGCCAAATGGAAACACTGGCCGAAACCTACAACCAATACAAGTACTAGCCAATAAGTAGTAACCTAAGTGCCAAAGTAAAGCAAATAGTACAGATATTTACCCATATGTCCTGGACCGGTGCGACCGCGCTCTCACCCCTACGCACGTTTCGGTGCGAGATCACCTTCTTCAGGGGGCGTGGTTTTACTTGTAGAAAGTACCCTCCTTAAATGTCAGGTGTAACGCATCACCTGACATAAATATACCAGTAAGAAAGCTTTCATGACGCAGGCGCACATGCCAGTGTCCAGACCGCAACACCCCCTCCATAGCCCCACCTCCCAGTGATAGTCACGTGGCACAGCCGGCGCCAGCTCGCACACGCAACCAAACACAGCAGGAGAGGCATCAGGACGGGAGCGGTCACCTAGTATATGGAGCGCACAGGCGCATGGTAACAAAGAGGAAGAGGAATATAAAGTGACATGTGCAGATGGCATAATATACCTCTGGGAATGGCAAGTAACATATTTACAGCAATAGACAATATAATCAACAGGTAGTAATAGGATACATGATACATAAAGTACAGAGTTATGTGCATATTGAGCACAGCCCAATGGAAAGAATACCCCCGACATGTCTAGGTCCCGTGGTCAGTCCAACAGACAGCGACCGGCGCCAGGTCACCGCCGCGGACAGACCACCAAGACACATGACAGCAAGGGTACACAAACCATGGTAGTGTAAGTAGCCCAACGTATAAGTGCCTACACAAGAAATGGTATATGTAGCCCAAAAGTGACAGAATAGTACAAAGTACATTATATAAAGGGCACCCACTGTACTGGCACCCAGGCGTATGGATGATCTGCACAGTATGTATACATGATCAGTGCTGTACATATTATACTAAAAGACAGCAAGTGTAGAGTCCTAGGCCTGTTAACCATCCACCAGGGCGAGTAGAAGAAGTTTTCACATATGTCACAGAATGATATTTTTCATCTCTTCCTCTTTCTCTGGATGCTGCATATCTTCAATAGGAGTTTATAAATAGATACTGAAAAAGTGATGGACGTAGCTCCTCCACACGAAGCCACCGATACAACACACAGGAGGAGGGTAGATAAATGTATTACATGTAAACACTACAATAAAAAAGGGAGGATAAAAACAATAAGTAAGTAACACTTAAGACAACAAATAAAACCAACTAAAACATCGGACAGCAGTAACAAATAGTCAGGACAGCATGTTGTAACTAAAAGACGACTCAAGGTCAGAGGAAAGAAGCAAACCCCTGTGACTCGTTGAGTCCGTGGGGGGACATAGTGCCCAGGACAGTAATCCATCTACATTCCTTCTGGGCTAGCATCCGCTTAATGTCCCCACCACGGATCCCAAGCTGGATATGCTGGATACCCCTGACCATGAACGTCCTTGGATCACTTTGGTGAAATACTCTAAAGTGCCTGGGTATGGTCTTAAGCAGAGACAGATCTTCCACCGAGGCTGCAGCTTGTATATCCCGCACGTGCTCTCGAGTGCGTATTCTCAGCTGGCGTGATGTCAAACCTATATAAATTTTGTGACAGCCACAAGTGGCATAATAGATAACCTGTGTGGTTGCACAGGTTATATATTGTCTGATATCGAAATTACGCATACCGTCCGAGGAGACAAAAGTGGATGTTCTCAGAGTGTTCCTACAGGATAAACACTTCCCACAGGGAAAACAGCCATGTGGAGGTCCACGAGAATTAAATGGATTACTCATTTCAGGAACGTAATGACTGCGCACAAGCATATCTCCCAGATTTTGGCTTCTTCTTGCCGTCATGAGCGGGTCTTTGGGTAGCTGTTTTGACAGAGCAGGATCTGTTTGTAGCACATTCCAATGTCGTTTAAGGATTTCCCTCATCTGTGCCCAACGGCTATTGTAAGTAGAAATAAATCTAATCTGATCACTGCTCTGTCTGGTTTTAGCTTGACCATGTAGCAAAGATGGACGGCTATTACTCTTTGCTCGCCGATATCCCCGTTTTATACAGCGTTCACTGTATCCGCGCATCCGAAACCTGTCACGGAGGTCCGCCGCCTGAACTTCAAACAACTCCTCAGATGAGCAGATGCGCCTCATCCTGAGGAATTGGCCCACTGGGATGGCCCTAATGGTGGATCCAGGATGGCTCGAACTCGCATGTAGCAGTGCATTGACCGAGGTGGGTTTACGATAGACATCCGTCTGTAGATGTAAATTTCCATCAACCAATATTTTGACGTCCAGGAAGTCCACCTCGGTCCTGCTATATTTATACGTCAGTCTGATGTTAAAATGGTTCGAGTTCAACCCATCCATAAAATTCCGGAGCTGCTCCTCACTACCCTGCCATATTATAAAAAGGTCGTCTATATAACGCAACCAGCACTGCACATGGTCCGCGGCCTGGGCGCCCTCCCCCCCAAAAATGCCCCTCTCCCAGAACCCAAGAAAGAGGTTAGCGAAAGAAGGCGCACAGGCCGCGCCCATGGCAGTGCCGCATTGCTGCAAATAAAACACATCTCGAAACACAAAAAAGTTGTGTGTAAGAATATAATGTAGCAGCTCCAGAATGAACTCACACATAGGGCCATCCCAGTTGCTGTTGGTAAGGAAGAACCGGCAGGCTTCCAAACCGTCACTGTGTCGGATGCACGTATACAGTGACTCTATATCTGCTGTCACAAGTATCATTTCCCTATCCAGGGACATGCCATCAATCCTGGCTAGCACATCCATGGTATCTCGCGCATAAGACGGCAGGGACTCTACCAAGGGCTTTAAGTAGTAGTCTATAAATTTGCAAATTGGCTCACATAATCCGCCCAGACCTGACACTATAGGTCGGCCTGGTGGGGAAGTTGGGTCTTTATGAATTTTGGGTGTAAAATAAATTGTGGGGACTTTTGGATTTCTAGTGAGGAGACCATCCATAACTTTCTTGGGAATGACTCCCCTTTCAAAAGCTCGTTGTAGAATCAACTCAAGTTCTGCAGAAAAGGAAATTAAGGGACTACGATCCAGACGGCAGTACGTTTTTTTGTCTCTCAACTGCCTGTATGCCTCCCTCTCATACATCCCCTGTGGCCAAATGACTATGTTTCCCCCTTTGTCGGCAGGTTTTATAACTATGTCTTTATAGCTTTTGAGGTCCCTCAGGGCTATCCGTTGTTTAGCCGTGAGGTTATCATTTACACGGTATGTTGACATCTGTTGAAAATCCTCCATCACTAACCTGGTGAAAATATCCACCGCAGGACATACCGACAAAGGGGGAAAACGAGTAGACCTGGGGTATATAGAGCGTGGGAACATACCTGTTGATACTGGATCTTGTTCAACTAGAAGTTCTTCCAAGGCTCTAAGCGCTTCCATTTCTGCTTGTTCGTTATGTAGTTGTTCATCACTTCCCTTGTTGTGTAATTTCTTAAGAATTAATTTTCTCGCAAATAAAAACAGGTCTTTTATGGCTGTAAATGAATCAAAATTATTAGTAGGTGCAAACGTTAGACCCTTGGATAGAACCTCCAGCTGAGTTTGAGTGAAGGTATATTTAGATAAATTAATTACCTCCAATTGGTTAGTCCTATTCTTTTTATCCGGTTTATTTGAATATGCAACTTTCCGTTTGACTACCTGCGTCTCCCTATTGGGAAACATCCTATTGGGCTCCCCAACTCTCTGACATGATTTTGAAGATTCCTCGCTTGAGGCATGGGAAGTCATAGATGCAGATACGGATGCAGATCTGTTCCTTGGTCCCCTCAATGTTCTACGTGATTTGCGATTCCACCTATACATAGTATTAGACTGCTTGTCCCCAACATCTCGCTGAAATTTAGTGGTCTTAATAGCACAAATTTCTTTCTCCCACTTCTGGAACTCCTTATCAATCTCGTTATTCAAGCATTGTAATTCCGTCTCAGACAAACCTTGTCTGAGCGTATTTTGCACGATCTCAATTTCTTTATCTAAAGAGTCTATGGTATCTTGATTTAATTGAGCCAATAACTCCATAAACCCTCTGGAGCACACAGTGGCGTGTTCCTCCCACTTCTGCCGAAAAACCACATCAGTCACCTCAAAGGACGGAAATACTTGGACTCTCAGTCCCCTTGGTGTGAGACCTGTCTCAATGTATTTAATTAAAAAGGCACGGTTCCACCAGGTACGTGTACGTCTATGTAGTAGATCTTTGAGTTTTTTAGTAGCTACTTCATGCATATCCTTACTGCCATCTGCTGCCGATGACTTGGAATTGTCATTAAACACTTCATTAATTCGTGTGAGCCAGGATTGCTCACGTGCTTTGTAGTCCATGGCTGCCTTGGAACTAGTGGCTGTGAGAAACACAGAAAACGTCAATTGTACAAATAGTCCCCAAAACATATTTATAATACAATAATTAGTATACAAATAATTGTATATAGATGCTAAATTGCATCCTGAGATATAAGGCAAAAAACGACTCAGAGGATAATTAGCGAAACGGAGAAAAATAGAGTCAAAATGCCAATAATTGCAAAATTAGTAGAAACTTTATTACATAGTAAATACACACATAAAATCAATATTGTGCACACAGTGTGCACATAGCCGTGAGCAATACAATTCTAGTATGGCATCTATGAAGTGATAAAAGACAAAAACTCCAAGGCTAAGAGAGCAAACGGTGCACCTAGTCCATACATATGGGGGTCCTGTTGTACATATGGCTACTGCATGTGGTTAATATATCCAAACTAGGGCACACGTATAGGGTAGGGCGCTATATAGGATTGGTAAGTGGTAAGTATAAGGCAGGCTACAATAGGGACCAATGAACTGATTAATCACATAAAATAGTAACCAACACCTGCTGCTACCAGCCAAATGGAAACACTGGCCGAAACCTACAACCAATACAAGTACTAGCCAATAAGTAGTAACCTAAGTGCCAAAGTAAAGCAAATAGTACAGATATTTACCCATATGTCCTGGACCGGTGCGACCGCGCTCTCACCCCTACGCACGTTTCGGTGCGAGATCACCTTCTTCAGGGGGCGTGGTTTTACTTGTAGAAAGTACCCTCCTTAAATGTCAGGTGTAACGCATCACCTGACATAAATATACCAGTAAGAAAGCTTTCATGACGCAGGCGCACATGCCAGTGTCCAGACCGCAACACCCCCTCCATAGCCCCACCTCCCAGTGATAGTCACGTGGCACAGCCGGCGCCAGCTCGCACACGCAACCAAACACAGCAGGAGAGGCATCAGGACGGGAGCGGTCACCTAGTATATGGAGCGCACAGGCGCATGGTAACAAAGAGGAAGAGGAATATAAAGTGACATGTGCAGATGGCATAATATACCTCTGGGAATGGCAAGTAACATATTTACAGCAATAGACAATATAATCAACAGGTAGTAATAGGATACATGATACATAAAGTACAGAGTTATGTGCATATTGAGCACAGCCCAATGGAAAGAATACCCCCGACATGTCTAGGTCCCGTGGTCAGTCCAACAGACAGCGACCGGCGCCAGGTCACCGCCGCGGACAGACCACCAAGACACATGACAGCAAGGGTACACAAACCATGGTAGTGTAAGTAGCCCAACGTATAAGTGCCTACACAAGAAATGGTATATGTAGCCCAAAAGTGACAGAATAGTACAAAGTACATTATATAAAGGGCACCCACTGTACTGGCACCCAGGCGTATGGATGATCTGCACAGTATGTATACATGATCAGTGCTGTACATATTATACTAAAAGACAGCAAGTGTAGAGTCCTAGGCCTGTTAACCATCCACCAGGGCGAGTAGAAGAAGTTTTCACATATGTCACAGAATGATATTTTTCATCTCTTCCTCTTTCTCTGGATGCTGCATATCTTCAATAGGAGTTTATAAATAGATACTGAAAAAGTGATGGACGTAGCTCCTCCACACGAAGCCACCGATACAACACACAGGAGGAGGGTAGATAAATGTATTACATGTAAACACTACAATAAAAAAGGGAGGATAAAAACAATAAGTAAGTAACACTTAAGACAACAAATAAAACCAACTAAAACATCGGACAGCAGTAACAAATAGTCAGGACAGCATGTTGTAACTAAAAGACGACTCAAGGTCAGAGGAAAGAAGCAAACCCCTGTGACTCGGATGCGCGGATACAGTGAACGCTGTATAAAACGGGGATATCGGCGAGCAAAGAGTAATAGCCGTCCATCTTTGCTACATGGTCAAGCTAAAACCAGACAGAGCAGTGATCAGATTAGATTTATTTCTACTTACAATAGCCGTTGGGCACAGATGAGGGAAATCCTTAAACGACATTGGAATGTGCTACAAACAGATCCTGCTCTGTCAAAACAGCTACCCAAAGACCCGCTCATGACGGCAAGAAGAAGCCAAAATCTGGGAGATATGCTTGTGCGCAGTCATTACGTTCCTGAAATGAGTAATCCATTTAATTCTCGTGGACCTCCACATGGCTGTTTTCCCTGTGGGAAGTGTTTATCCTGTAGGAACACTCTGAGAACATCCACTTTTGTCTCCTCGGACGGTATGCGTAATTTCGATATCAGACAATATATAACCTGTGCAACCACACAGGTTATCTATTATGCCACTTGTGGCTGTCACAAAATTTATATAGGTTTGACATCACGCCAGCTGAGAATACGCACTCGAGAGCACGTGCGGGATATACAAGCTGCAGCCTCGGTGGAAGATCTGTCTCTGCTTAAGACCATACCCAGGCACTTTAGAGTATTTCACCAAAGTGATCCAAGGACGTTCATGGTCAGGGGTATCCAGCATATCCAGCTTGGGATCCGTGGTGGGGACATTAAGCGGATGCTAGCCCAGAAGGAATGTAGATGGATTACTGTCCTGGGCACTATGTCCCCCCACGGACTCAACGAGTCACAGGGGTTTGCTTCTTTCCTCTGACCTTGAGTCGTCTTTTAGTTACAACATGCTGTCCTGACTATTTGTTACTGCTGTCCGATGTTTTAGTTGGTTTTATTTGTTGTCTTAAGTGTTACTTACTTATTGTTTTTATCCTCCCTTTTTTATTGTAGTGTTTACATGTAATACATTTATCTACCCTCCTCCTGTGTGTTGTATCGGTGGCTTCGTGTGGAGGAGCTACGTCCATCACTTTTTCAGTATCTATTTATAAACTCCTATTGAAGATATGCAGCATCCAGAGAAAGAGGAAGAGATGAAAAATATCATTCTGTGACATATGTGAAAACTTCTTCTACTCGCCCTGGTGGATGGTTAACAGGCCTAGGACTCTACACTTGCTGTCTTTTAGTATAATATGTACAGCACTGATCATGTATACATACTGTGCAGATCATCCATACGCCTGGGTGCCAGTACAGTGGGTGCCCTTTATATAATGTACTTTGTACTATTCTGTCACTTTTGGGCTACATATACCATTTCTTGTGTAGGCACTTATACGTTGGGCTACTTACACTACCATGGTTTGTGTACCCTTGCTGTCATGTGTCTTGGTGGTCTGTCCGCGGCGGTGACCTGGCGCCGGTCGCTGTCTGTTGGACTGACCACGGGACCTAGACATGTCGGGGGTATTCTTTCCATTGGGCTGTGCTCAATATGCACATAACTCTGTACTTTATGTATCATGTATCCTATTACTACCTGTTGATTATATTGTCTATTGCTGTAAATATGTTACTTGCCATTCCCAGAGGTATATTATGCCATCTGCACATGTCACTTTATATTCCTCTTCCTCTTTGTTACCATGCGCCTGTGCGCTCCATATACTAGGTGACCGCTCCCGTCCTGATGCCTCTCCTGCTGTGTTTGGTTGCGTGTGCGAGCTGGCGCCGGCTGTGCCACGTGACTATCACTGGGAGGTGGGGCTATGGAGGGGGTGTTGCGGTCTGGACACTGGCATGTGCGCCTGCGTCATGAAAGCTTTCTTACTGGTATATTTATGTCAGGTGATGCGTTACACCTGACATTTAAGGAGGGTACTTTCTACAAGTAAAACCACGCCCCCTGAAGAAGGTGATCTCGCACCGAAACGTGCGTAGGGGTGAGAGCGCGGTCGCACCGGTCCAGGACATATGGGTAAATATCTGTACTATTTGCTTTACTTTGGCACTTAGGTTACTACTTATTGGCTAGTACTTGTATTGGTTGTAGGTTTCGGCCAGTGTTTCCATTTGGCTGGTAGCAGCAGGTGTTGGTTACTATTTTATGTGATTAATCAGTTCATTGGTCCCTATTGTAGCCTGCCTTATACTTACCACTTACCAATCCTATATAGCGCCCTACCCTATACGTGTGCCCTAGTTTGGATATATTAACCACATGCAGTAGCCATATGTACAACAGGACCCCCATATGTATGGACTAGGTGCACCGTTTGCTCTCTTAGCCTTGGAGTTTTTGTCTTTTATCACTTCATAGATGCCATACTAGAATTGTATTGCTCACGGCTATGTGCACACTGTGTGCACAATATTGATTTTATGTGTGTATTTACTATGTAATAAAGTTTCTACTAATTTTGCAATTATTGGCATTTTGACTCTATTTTTCTCCGTTTCGCTAAAACTTAGCTTGTCCTGGATGGACTGGGAGCAAGGTAGTCAGAAGGAATCTGAGTAGCACTGATTACATCGACAGCCGGCAACAAGTGAAAGCAAAACAGAGCTATATAGGAACCTCCCAGAGGATAACGAACCAGCTGATAGCCAGAGACCAGCAGGATAACAAACAAAGCCACCAGGGGGGCCCAAAGCAAAAGTCAAACCATACCACCAGTGACCACAAGAGGGAGCCTGAAAACAGAGTTCACAACAGTACCCCCCCTTAAGGAGGGGTCACCGAACCCTCATGAAAACCCCCAGGGCGATCAGGATGAGCCACATGGAAGGCACGAACCAAATCGGCCGCATGAACATCAGAGGCGACAACCCAAGAATTATCCTCCTGACCATAGCCCTTCCACTTGACCAAATACTGGAGCCTCCATCTAGAAACACGAGAATCCAAGATCTTCTCCACCACGTATTCCAATTCTCCCTCAACCAGCACCGGGGCAGGAGGCTCAACCGGAGGAACCACAGGTACCACATACCTCCGCAACAACGAGCGATGGAACACATTATGAATAGCAAATGATGCCGGGAGGTCCAGACGGAATGACACAGGGCCAAGGACTTCCAGAATCTTATAGGGACCGATAAACCGAGGCTTGAACTTAGGAGAGGAGACCTTCATAGGAACGAAGCGAGAAGACAACCACACCAAGTCCCCAACGCGAAGTCGGGGACCCACACAGCGACGGCGGTTGGCAAAGAGCTGAGCCTTCTCTTGTGACAACTTCAAATTGTCCACCACATGATTCCAAATCTGATGCAACCTTTTTTTTGCGCTTAGAGCATGCTGAGATAACATGAGCTGAGACACCACAGTAAAAGCACAACCCATTTTGCCGTCTATAATTTTGCCATTCCCTTCTGGTCAGAATTCTGTCACATTGCATAGATTCAGGTGTCTGTTCAGAAGACACCGCCAAATGGTGCACAGGTTTGCGCTCCCGCAAACGCCGATCAATCTGAATGGCCAGAGTCATTGACTCATTCAGACCTGCAGGCGTAGGGAACCCCACCATGACATTCTTAATGGCTTCAGAAAGACCTTCTCTGAAATTTGCAGCCAGGGCACACTCATTGCACTGAGTAAGCACCGACCATTTCCGAAATTTCTGGCAGTACACCTCTGCTTCATCTTGCCCCTGCGAGAGGGCCAATAACGTTTTTTCAGCCTGGTTCTCAAGATTAGGTTCCTCATAGAGCAATCCAAGGGCTAGAAAAAACGCATCTACACTAAGCAATGCAGGATCCCCTGGCGCCAATGCGAAGGCCCAATCTTGAGGGTCACCGCGCAAAAAGGAAATGATAATCTTAACTTGCTGAACGGCATCACCAGAGGAACCAGGTTTCAAAGAAAGAAACAACTTACAATTGTTCCTAAAATTCAGGAACCTAGATCTATCTCCAGAAAACAACTCCGGAATAGGTATTCTAGGCTCTGACATAGGACTGTGAACAACAAAATCCTGAATACTTTGAACCCTAGCAGCAAGATGATCCAGACTGGAAGCCAAGCTCTGGACATCCATGTCAGCAGCTGAACTCAGAGCCACACCAAGATTAAGAGGAGGAGAGAAGCTAGCCACAGCAGCTAGACACACGGCAACAACAAAAAAAAAAAAAAATTCTCAAGGCTTCTTTTCTCCTGCTTCTGCCATGCAATTAACACTTTATGGGCCGGCTGTACTGTTATGATCCTTAGTGGCAAAGGATCACGTATAGACCAGCAAGTGAATAAACTAAGGACAAGCTCTAGGGAGATGGTAACTGGACTGATCGCAAATCTGAACCTATCCAACACAACTAGAGGTAGCCGGTGAACGTGCCTAAAAAATTCCTAGACGTCTCGAGCCAGCCTGAGGAACTAGCTACCCCTAAAGAGAAAGAAAGACCTCGCTTGCCTCCAGAGAAATAATCCCCAAAGATATAGAAGCCCCCAACAAATATTAACGGTGAAGTAAGAAGAAGGCACATACGTAGGGGTGAAATCAGATTCAGCAAAAGAGGCCCACTAGTACTAGAAAGCAGAAAATAGAGCAGGGGTCTATGCGATCAATAAAAAACCCTTACAAAATATCCATCCTGAGATTTCAAGAACCCACGCACCAACTAATGGTGTGTGGGGAGAAACTCAGTCCACTAGAGCATCCAGCAAGCGAGGGAATCACATTTTAGCAAGCTGAACAAGAAAACATGATAAACACTGCTGATCAAAAAATGAGCAAACAAAACTTAGCTTGTCCTGGATGGACTGGGAGCAAGGTAGTCAGAAGGAATCTGAGTAGCACTGATTACATCGACAGCCGGCAACAAGTGAAAGCAAAACAGAGCTATATAGGAACCTCCCAGAGGATAACGAACCAGCTGATAGCCAGAGACCAGCAGGATAACAAACAAAGCCACCAGGGGGGCCCAAAGCAAAAGTCAAACCATACCACCAGTGACCACAAGAGGGAGCCTGAAAACAGAGTTCACAACAGGTATTACATTCACGATCCTGTCTTGCATTTGGGCAACATGTTCGATAACACTTCGGTGGGGAGTTAACTCCGCTTTCTAGGCCTCCTTTGCAATGTACAGAAGTCCCCCAGTGTGCCTTCCATATAGCAGCTTGAAAGGCAAGAACCCCATAGAGGCCTGTGGGACTTCTTTAATGGAGAACAAAGGTACAGTAACAGGCAATCTCAGTCCCAGCCATCCTTCTCTACGACCTTCTTCAGCATAGACTTCAAGGTCTTGTTGAACCTTTTCACGAGTCCATCCCTCTGTGGATGTACACAGATGTCTTGTGTTGGGTAATCTGGAGGGCCTTACATATGTCTCCCATTACCTTGTACATGAACGGTGTTCCTTGGATTGTCAGAATTTCCCTGGGCAGGCCCATCTGGGAGAAAATATGGACTAGCTCTCCAGCTATACTCCTGGCTGTGGAGTTCCTCAGTGGTACCCCCACCGGGTACCGCATTGCATAGTCCATGACTACCAAGAAGTATTGGTTGCCTCTGGTGGACTTATCTAAGGGTCCTGCAAGGTCAATAGCAATTCTGTCAAATGGGACCTCTATAATGGGTATCTGAGCTAGGGGAGTGCTGAAGTGGGAAATGGGAGCAGTTAACTGACCTGTAGGACAGGACCAACAATAATCAACAATTTCTCAGTGACACCCAGGCCAGTAGAATCTGTGAAGGACCCGCTCTTGCGTTTTATCTATGCCCAGTTGCCCCCCCCAAGACATGTGAATGTGCCAGGTCTAGTACCCTATGTCTATAAGGTTCCAGGATTAACAGCTGCTCTAACACATTCACTGTTTTATGACCTGTTGAAGCGATTCCTTATTCACTGCAAAGTAAGAGAATCTGGTGTCAGACCCTGGCTCTTGGGCAAACCCATTTATCACAGTCACATTTTCAAACGCCCCTTTTAGGGTAAGATCCCGCATTTGAGCAGTCCCAAAATTTCCCCCAAAAACCTCCAGTTCAGGAATCTCAGTGTTGCTGTTCACCGTCTAATTCTCGTCACCAGCCAGGACACACAAGGTGAACTCATCCACCTCCGACTGCGATGTCGTTTCATTAGAGTTGACCTGGCTCCTGTCTGGGACACTTGGTAGCCTCGCCTCCCGCCATAAGTCCCAGAACAGGCTAAAGTCCCGCCCTATTATCACAGAGTGTAGCAAGTTGGTAACCACCCCGACCTCATGGGGCTCAGCCCCACAGTTTGTCTTTATAGACACTCTGGCAATGGGGGAGTCCTTGGCGTCTCCGTGAATACAGTGGACACCCACATGTTTCCCTGGGATCAACTTGTGGGGAAGTGTGGCTCTTATCAGGGTCACCAAACTCCCTGAGTCCAATAGTCCTGACACCAACACCCCATTTATAGTCACGGTACATGACTGTGGCCCCTCTCCGGGCTGATAGTTCACACTGCAAGTGGAATAAGCATAGCACGAGCAGCATCTTCCTAGGCTTCATTCTATCTGATCGGAAGACATAAGACAACGGGCCACTATGTGTCCAGGGCCGTGGCACCTCCAGCAGAACAGGTCTTTAACAGCAGCCTTTGGCAACCCCTCAGCGACTCTTTGAGACCTCAGACTCCCCCCAATGATGGCTCTTCCACCCTCCTTTTGGGACTCGGGCTCCCGCTGGGTACCCCAGTATGGAGATGCATCACCCCCTGGCTTTCTTAGGGACCTCTTGACCACCTGGTACCTTTCTAAGAGGTCCATCAGGTCATCTGCATTCCGGGGGTCTCCCTGGGAAATCCAGGACTGCACTGGCCTGGGGAGGGAGTGAATTAATCTGTCCATGACCACCCACCCGAACATCTGGCAGGAGTGGAGGATTCAGGCTGCAACTATTTATGTACCAAATGCAATAAGTCAAACATCTGAGAGCATGGAGATTTGTCACCATAATATGCCCAGTTATGAACCCTTTGGGCTCTGGCAGACATTGTGACCCCTGAGTGTGCCAATATCTGTTTTAAACTTTGCATATTCCTGGGCATCTTGTAAGACCAAATCATAATAAGCCTTCTGTGGTTTGCCAGTCAGATAGGGGGCAAGCATCTCCGCCCATTGCTCTGGTGGCAGCTTCTCACGCTCTGCAGCCCACTTGAACACAGTCAAAAGTACCTCTACATCATCATCCGGCATCATTTTCTGCATTGCTCATCTTACTGCCTCCCAGATGTATGTGTCATCACCTGGACTTGTGGAATGGACTTCTGGTCTCCCATGAACAGCCTCATCATGCAACGCAATCTTCTTCTGCTGCTGCTGCTGCATCTGCTGGATAAGCAGCATACTTGTCTTCTGATGTGCCAGCTGTTGTTGCTGCTGCACTTACACCAGATACTTAATCAGGTCCTACATCCTGTCTGTCGTCTTCTGGCTTATGGCCACCTTTACCTAGGACATGTGGTTTGACCACAGCTGCTACTGGTGTTCCTGGAACATTGCCCGCATTCAAAAAAACACTTGTGGTAGTCCAGCTCACTCAGTGGTACACAGAGGTAGAAAACAGGAACATCGTCTCTTTAAGTCTTCTGTTGGTTTATTAGACAGATGGAATAAACAAACATGAAGAGAAAATCTAAACATAACCCTTCGGTCAAAACAGGAGAAAAAAATGCTGTATCACAGTCCATATGTTTGCGGGGAGCTGCCTGCTCTGCAGCAACACAGCGATAGTACAGGTTCAGTCTTTCCTACTCTGGACATAAACTGCTGGCTGGAGATCCTCTCTCCAGCCCTACTGAACCAAGACTGCCTCTGGAATCCTGATATTTAAGCCCCAGACCACTCCCTGGGGTGGAGATAGGGTGGACAACCTCCAACTCACTCTATAGTTGTCCACAAAAACCCAGCCTATTATGTACATTAGCTGTTAACCCCTCACAGCACTTAGTGTGCTGGAGGAAAATCTCTGGGTTTCACATAACTGAAGCCATTAAGCGCAGTGAAACATATCCCCTATTAAAATATGGAAGTAAAAAAATAAACATATTGGTATTCTCCACATCTGTAAGTCTGATTTGTCAAAAATATAAAATTATTTAACCTGATCAGTAAACAGCATAAGAAGAAAATAAATGAAAACACCAGAATTGTATTTTTTGGTAGCTGCAATACAGTAAAAATTACACTAAGAAGCGATGAAAACATCATATTTACCTTAAAATGGTAAAAATATAAACATCAGCTCATGGCTCATAAAAAGGCCTTGCACAGCTCCGTGGATTGAAAAATTAAAATGTTACAGTACTCAGACAATGGCGACAAAACTGATTTTTTTTTTACGAATTTCTCTCAAAATTAATATGCAACTTTGGTATCAACATATTCTTACTGACCTGTAGAATCATGTTCCCAGGTCATTTTACGGAACAATGAAAGCCATAACATTAAAACCCAAAACACAATTATGGAATTGCAAGTTCATTTCCCATTAAATTTTTTTCCTGTTTTCCAGTAAAATGAATAGTAAAATCAATAATATCATTCAAAACTACAACGTGTCCCATAAACAAACAAGCCATCATACAGCAATGTAGACAGAAAAATAATAAAGTTATGGCTTTTAAATTTTGTATATTTTGTTGTCTGTACTCTTCCAAGTTCAAGTGAGAGGTAGGATACATTAGTCAGCAGGTGATCAGTCAGTTCTTAAAGAAAAGATGTTGGGAGCAGGAGAAATTGGGAATTGTAAGGATTTGAGCGCTTTTGACAAGTGACAAATTGTGATGCATTGACTACTGTGTCACAGCATCTCCAAAATGATTTTGTTGATTTGTCGGTATTTAGAGGTTATTACCTTCCAAAGTTGGTCCAAAGAAGGACAACCAATGACATGATGATATTCTTGGGTGACCAATGCTCATTGATGATTACAGGGAGTGAGGACTTAAATCTTTAGACTAATTCCACAAAAAGTGTTAATGTAGCTCAATTTGTAAAAAAGTAAACGCTGACTATGATAGAAAGTTGTCTGTGTGTATTACTGCTTGCAAGCCAAAAATAAGTTAGAGTGTTTATGCTCATCCCTACACAAAGAGCCAATCAGGCTTACAAGAGCAAAATTAGCTGAAAGTAGATCCTAGAGCAAAAGAAAGAGACAAGATGCTTACACTTTCTTTTATGTCACGTGCATTGCTATATGCGTGGCTACATGCATGTCCACTTTCCTGTCAACAGAGGAAGTGTGGCATTCATATACTGTAGATATCGTTTAGACACATACCACCAGTCTAAACATGATTGTTGACCAAGTAAACTGTTACTAATTTTTCTTAGCTCCAGTGTCATATTTTCACCCATTTGACCCTCCTGGGTCATCTGGTCCAACTCCCTGCTCAATAAAGGATTCACTAAATCAACCCAGACAGATGTATGTCCAGCCTCTATTTGAAGACTTCTATTGAAGGAGAACTCACCACCTCTCGTGGCAGCCTGTTCCACTTATTGATCACCCTCACTGTCAAAGAGTTTCTCCTAATATCTAATCTGTCTCCTCCCATTCAGTTTCATCTCATTGCTTCTAGTCTTTCCTTTTGCAAATGAGAATAAAGCTGATCCCTCTACAGTGTGACATCCCTTGAGATATTTGTAGTCAGCTATTAAGTCTCCTCTGTGTCTTCACGTTTGCAAACTAAACATTCCCAAATCCTCTAACCGTTCTTCATACAACATTGCTTGCAGACCGGTCACCATTATGGTCACTCTTCTCTGAACTTAGTAAAAATGAAAGATAGATTTCAAATGACACTGTGGAAGGAACACAGTATATAAGTATAGTATAAATAAAAATTGATCAAAGGAATTCGTGCAATAGGGGTAATAAATAAGGGAAGCATATAGTGCATAGTCTATATATGTTGTATTTCTCTTGTACAATATACTGTTACAATACAATATACACCCACCAGCAAAATCTAAAAGACAGTTACAATCCTGTCAAATGGGGGGCTGATACGGCGGGATATTCACTGCGAGGTACACAGAAATATTCCTGTGGTTGGGAGTAGATATAAATATGTGCAATCATGGGTTCTGATTAGTGTTGAGCATTCCGATACCGCAAGTATCGGGTATCGGCCGATACTTGCGGTATCGGAATTCCGATACCGAGATTCCGATACTTGCCGCGTATTGGATACCGGAATCGGAAGTTCCCAGATTCAAACTGCACAAATTCAGCCAATGACAATGATTCCAAGTGTGGGCACATCCTGTTCAGCATGGAGGGCATGAAACTACTGGCATGGCTGTGATTGGCTGCTGAAATGATGTCATGATGCAGTTTAAAAGTCGCTGGCGCCATTTTGCGCTCACTCTGCTGTGAATTCAGTTAGTGACAGGACGCTGTTTGCTGACTGAGGGCCAGCTTAGAGATAGCGATTTGCTTTTTTGTGCTTTTCAAAGGCTAATTTAGCAACCGCTGTGTTCACCTAATATTCACCTTGCTTTTGCCTTGTAGCGCTGTTTTCACAGCGATCTGCAAGGTCTGTGTGTGTGTGTGTGTGTGAGTGCAGCCCACTCTCTAGTCTGAGTGCAGCCACATAGGCCATCCATAGCTGGTTGTATTCAGTTCAGGGAGGGTGGTTCATTGCCTCATACTTTTTTTTTTTTTCCAAGTAGTGTAGTCTGCTGCTAATTTTTTCCAAAAAATCCTATTAGTGTCTGTCCACCCGTCTCCAGCTAATTTGTGGAAAAACACTACATAGGATAACGTAGAGGAGGGTTTTTGGGCCTTGCAGCGCCGTTTACGGCTGTCTGCACGGTCTCCGTGTGACTGCAGCTCGCCCTGTAGTCTGTGAGCAGCCATAGCCTGGTTGTCTCCAGCTCAGGGTTCTTCACTGCGTCATACCGTAAAATCAATCTTCCTTTTCTTTTAAGTAGTGCAGGCTGCTGCACATTTTTTCAAAAAAATCCTATTAGTGTCTTTCCACCCGTCTCCATCTAATTTGTGGAAAAACACTACATAGGATAACGTAGAGGAGGGTTTTTGGGCCTTGCAGCGCCGTTTACGGCTGTCTGCACGGTCTCCGTGTGACTGCAGCTCTCTCTGTTGTCAGTTCAGCCCCCCCAAAAAAAATAAATAATAAAGTTCACCAAACACACCAGTGACACCACTTTACATTTGTGTAGGCCACATTAGCTCATATTAAAGTCTAGTCCACACTTTAGAAAATTAGTGTTTCTTATACCTGTTAGGAGTTGTTCAGGAATAAGCACACAAAGCCGTTAGTACTTTTCTGCTTATCTTTATCAGTCAACCAAGATGAAGAAGGCAGTGAGTAAGGCACGTGGGCGTGGGCGTGGGCACGGAGCAGGGAGGGGACGTGGGGATTCTGTGCCTGCTGCGGGCACCGGTGACTCATCAGCACCCACTTTCACCAGGGAACAGTCATTCATGCGCAGCTTTGTCGCAGAGCGCCGTACACCGCTGCTGCGTGAAGAACAAATTGAAGCCGTTGTCGGATGGATGGCAGCTAATGCATCAACTTCAATTAGTGCCACATCCTCTCAGACACAGAGCACTGGAGAGCAGCCATCTGTCTCTTCACCACCTGCCAAATTGCCCAGGCAGACAGAGAGCCCAGGACAGGAGCCGTCTCTACTTCTGTTCTCTGAATCTCTTGGCTTGGAAACAGGGGGCCAGCCAAGCAGCATTGGAGAAATGGAAGAAGAGGCAGGGTGCAGTGATGCCCAAAAGCTTTTTCTCTCTGAGTCTGAAGAGGCGGGTGGGCCAGTGCCTCCGGTCACCACATCGCAGGCCGCATCCGCTGATGATGACACTCAGGTGCCACTTACTGGTGCATGCTCTGCTGCTGAGACTACCCAGGAGGAGCAGTTGGGGGCAGAGGGTAGTGTAGATGATGAGGTCCTTGACCCATCTTGGCGTGAGGGACAGGAAGGTGGTGGGAGAAGCTCTGAGGAAGAGATTCCCCGTACGGCCCAAAGAGGGAGAGGGAGGGGGAAGACCGGATCCTGCAGCCTCCGCTTTGGCACCCGTTAGGAGCATGTCTCTTCCAAAAGCCAAAAAGGGCGCTCCCAAGACTTGCAGTGCCTGGGCCTTTTTTGACACAGTTGCAGATGACATTTGCTATGTCAAATGCAAGGTGTGTCATCACAAAGTCAAAAGAGGTCGAAATGTCAGCAGCCTCAATACCTCCAACATGTGGAAACATGTGCGGACCAGGCACGCGGCGTTGTTAGAAAAACACACTGAAGAGCTAGGCCAACAAACAGCGGCAGCTACCACCTCTTCAGCTCGTGTTGCCTCTTCCTCCAGCTCACACGCAGCTGGTTCGGCTTCCTCCCAGGATCGCCGTGGAAGAACCTCTGGCCCTGATGTCCAGAGACCCGCTGTAATTCCACCCGCAGCACCAGTTTCCCAGTCATCCACACACTCCCAGCCCAGTGTACAGCCATCGGTAGTACAGGCATGGGAGAAAAGGTGGCCTTTCTCGGCAAACCACCCACGAGCACAGGCTCTGACTGCAGGCATTGCCAAACTTCTGTCACTGGAAATGCTGTCATTCAGGCTGGTGGAGACTGACAGCTTCCGTGACTTGATGTCATTGGCAGTCCCACAGTACAATGTGCCCAGCCGCTTTTATTTCAGCAGGCAAGCCGTCCCTGCCCTGCACAAGCATGTGGAGGGACACATAAAACACGCGCTACTGAATCCCGTCAGTAGCAAGGTCCACCTCACCACCGATGCGTGGACCAGTGAACATGGACAGGGGCGATACCTTTCCCTCACTGCCCATTGGGTTAATGTCGTTGAGCCGGGTACAGACCATGCGAGTGGCACAGGACGTGTCCTGCCCACTCCAAGGATTGCAGGAATCCATTCTGAACGCATTGACTCCTCCTCTTACACCAGTTCCTCAGAATCATCGCTGCAGGAGCCGTCACAGTCCACCTCCACATGGACCCGTGATGAACGTTTACCTGTTACGACCGACATGAGCACAGCCGTGGCCAAACGTCAACAGGCCGTCTTGAAATTAATTACTTTGGGGAATCGAAGCCACACAGCGCAGGAGCTCTGGAATGCCATCAAGCAGGAGAGCGATGTGTGGTTTGTGCCAGCGAATCTCCAGCCAGGCATGGTAGTGTGTGATAATGGCCGAAATCTGGTGGCAGCTCTGGGCCTCGGCAACCTCACTCACATCCCTTGTCTGGCACATGTGCTCAATTTGGTCGTGCAGAGTTTTTTGAGGGACTATCCGGATCTTGATGCACTGCTGCACAAGGTCCGCCTAGAGTGTGCTCACTTGCGGCGTTCCAGCATGGCAAAAGCGCGCATTGCGGCTCTGCAGCACCGACACCGCCTGCCGGAACATCGCATCATATGTGACCTACCTACCAGGTGGAATTCCACGTTACATATGTTGGAGCGGTTGTGTGAGCAGCAGCAAGCTGTAATGGAGTACCAGCTGCATCAGGCGCAAAGAAGTCGCACTCAGCGCCGTTCAGACTTCACAACCACAGAGTGGGCCACTATGAATAACGTCTGCCAGGTTTTGCGTCCCTTCGATTATTCCACGCGGATGGCGAGTGCAGATGATGCACTAGTCAGCATGACTGTCCCCCTTATCTGCCTGCTTGAAAAATCACTGCAAGCGCTAAGGGATGATGTTGTGGAAGAGGTGGAGGATGAGGATTCACCACTTCCATCATCTTCTGGACAGTCAGCGCTACGTGGTTCCTCACAAACGCGTAGGCAGGGGACAGTTTGTGAGGAGGATGAGGAGGAGTCAATGGAGGAGGAAGACATCCATCCAGAGGAGGGAGTTACACAATTGTCCAGTACTCAGTATGTACAGCGAGGGTGGGGTGATGACGAGCAGGCAGAGATCACGCCTCCAGCAGGGGACAGCGTTTCTTGGGCAGTTGGCAGTCTGCAGCACATGGTGGATTACATGCTGCAGTGCCTGAGAAACGACCGCCGCATCGCCCACATTCTCAACATGTCTGATTATTGGGTGTTCACCCTCCTCGATCCTCGCTACCGGGACAACGTAGAAAGCCTCATCACACCGTTGAACCGGGAGCGAAAAATGCGGGAGTACCAAGACACACTGGTGAATTCCATCATCTTCTCCATTCCAAGTGAGAGAAGTGCTGCTAGTGCATTACAAAGCAGCTCAGTGCGTCCAGGCAGTGGTGGAGGCTCTGCACAAAGAGGGAGCAGAAGCAGTGCCTCTGCCCAAGGCAAGACCAGTATGGCCCAACTGTGGCACACTTTTCTGTGCCCGCCACAAAAGTCTACACCATCACAGACGGCTCCAGTCAGCAGGAGGCAACGGTTCCGTCAGATGGTGACAGACTACATGTCTTGCCCTCTTGCTGTACTCCCAGACGGCTCTTCCCCTTTCAAGTTTTGGGTCTCAAAGCTGGATACATGGCCAGAGCTAAGCCAGTATGCATTGGAGGTGCTGGCTTGCCCTGCGGCTAGTGTATTATCGGAACGCGTCTTTAGTGCTGCAGGTGGTGTACTAACTGACCGTCGCATGCGACTATCCTCCGATAACGTTGACCGGCTTACTTTCCTGAAAATGAACAAGGCCTGGATCTCGAAGGAATTTGCCACTCCTCTTCCTGATTAAATAATTAGGTGACTGTCTACGTTATCCAGGTATCCTGTTGTGTTCATCTTTCTACCACCTGAACTTAAATTCCTGGGCTCCAACACCGCCAGTTGAGGCTCAGAAGTGCCGTCTGCACAGTCAAAACATACGACCCAGTGTTATTGGGTTTCAGTAACGTCAGCTGATCCCCAGCTGTGTAGCCGGCAATGTGTCCTGCGACCGCCACGCTGACACAACAACTGAAATGTAAGGGAACCTGCCCCCCCCCCCAAGGCGTTTGTTACTGAAAGAGCCACCTTGTGCAGCAGTAATGCTGCACAAGGAAAAGGTAGCTATTTTTGTTTAGCTCCTTGCACACGCAGAACTTAACACTTATAAAATGTGTCCACTGATACTGTAAAACCATCCCGGAGGTGGGACTTTCCTTCGTAATATGACGCAGCACAGCTGTCATTCCTACCCCATTGGCGCCGTGCCCCGGCTCCTCAGCGTTGTTTAAATCTGTCCCGGAGCCTGCGCTGTTATGTTATCCCTTGGCCAGGCACACTTAGCGCTGCCCATCTTCTGACATCAATTGGTGTCAGGCTGGCTGCGGCTGTGCGGCCGCGCTGGCCGAGAGCCCGCCTCGCATTGTCTTCTGATTTCATCCCACTGGGGGCCTGAGATACATGGACATGCGCAGTGCATATCTGAACCTCCGCCTCTCACTCATCTCCCTACGCCTTCTTCAGACTGTGCGCCGTCAGCTGATCCCTAATAGCATGCCACGGCCGTGACGCCGCACAGTCTGAAGAAGCCGTAGGGAGGGGAGTGAGAGACGAGGATATGCACTGCGCATGGCCACGGATCCCAGGCCCGCGGTGGGATTACATTAGACGACACTGCGAGGCGGGATCTCGGCCAGCGCGGCCGCACAGGCGCAGCCAGCCTGACACCAAGTGATGTCAGAAGATGGGCAGCGCTAAGTGTGCCTGGCCAAGGGATAACATAACAGCGCAGGCTCCGGGACAGATTCAAACAACGCTGAGGAGCCGGGGCACGGCGCCAAGGGTGTAGGAATGACAGCTGTGCTGCGTCACATCACAAAGGAAAGTCCCACCTCCGGGACGGTCTCACGGTTTCAGGGGACACATTTTATAAGTGTTTAGTTCTGTGTTTGCAAGGAGCATAATGAAAAGAGCCACCTTTTCCTTTTGCATCTTTTGTGCTGCACAAGCTGGCTCTTTCAGCTACAAACGCCTTGGGGGGGGTTAAAGGTTCCCGTTCTCCAATCAGGCTTCGGCCTACATTGTGTTCCTCTGCTTCTCCTGCTGTCCCTGGGCTCCAACACCGCTAGTTGTTGCCTGGTAGTGCTGTACGCACAGTCAACAGTCGCTCCTCTGTTATTGGGGTTCAGTAACGTCAGCTGTTCCCCTGCTGTGTGTGTGGCAATCCCTCCTATCTCCTCCACCTCCTCCTCCTCCTGTCCCTGGGCTCCAACACCGCTAGTTGCTGTCCAGAAGTGCTGTACGCACAGTCAACAGTCCCTCCTCTGTTATTGGGGTTCAGTAACGTCAGCTGTTCCCCTGCTGTGTGTGTGGCAATCCCTCCTATCTCCTCCACCTCCTCCTGTCCCTGGGCTCCAACACCGCTAGTTGTTGCCTGTTAGTGCTGTACGCACAGTCCCAACAGTCCCTCCTCTGTTATTGGGGTTCAGTAACATCAGCTGTTCCCCTGCTGTGTGTGTGGCAATCCCTCCTATCTCCTCCACCTCCTCCTCCTCCTGTCCCTGGGCTCCAACACCGCTAGTTGCTGTCCAGAAGTGCTGTACGCACAGTCCCAACAGTCCCTCCTCTGTTATTGGGGTTCAGTAACGTCAGCTGTTCCCCTGCTGTGTGTGTGGCAATCCCTCCTATCTCCTCCACCTCCTCCTCCTCCTGTCCCTGGGCTCCAACACCGCTAGTTGTTGCCTGGTAGTGCTGTACGCACAGTCCCAACAGTCCCTCCTCTGTTATTGGGGTTCAGTAACGTCAGCTGTTCCCCTGCTGTGTGTGTGGCAATCCCTCCTATCTCCTCCACCTCCTCCTGTCCCTGGGCTCCAACACCGCTAGTTGTTGCCTGGTAGTGCTGTACGCACAGTCCCAACAGTCCCTCCTCTGTTATTGGGGTTCAGTAACGTCAGCTGTTCCCCTGCTGTGTGTGTGGCAATCCCTCCTATCTCCTCCACCTCCTCCTCCTCCTGTCCCTGGGCTCCAACACCGCTAGTTGCTGTCCAGAAGTGCTGTACGCACAGTCCCAACAGTCCCTCCTCTGTTATTGGGGTTCAGTAACGTCAGCTGTTCCCCTGCTGTGTGTGTGGCAATCCCTCCTATCTCCTCCACCTCCTCCTCCTCCTGTCCCTGGGCTCCAACACCGCTAGTTGTTGCCTGGTAGTGCTGTACGCACAGTCCCAACAGTCCCTCCTCTGTTATTGGGGTTCAGTAACGTCAGCTGTTCCCCTGCTGTGTGTGTGGCAATCCCTCCTATCTCCTCCACCTCCTCCTCCTCCTGTCCCTGGGCTCCAACACCGCTAGTTGTTGCCTGGTAGTGCTGTACGCACAGTCCCAACAGTCCCTCCTCTGTTATTGGGGTTCAGTAACGTCAGCTGTTCCCCTGCTGTGTGTGTGGCAATCCCTCCTATCTCCTCCACCTCCTCCTCCTCCTGTCCCTGGGCTCCAACACCGCTAGTTGTTGCCTGGTAGTGCTGTACGCACAGTCCCAACAGTCCCTCCTCTGTTATTGGGGTTCAGTAACGTCAGCTGTTCCCCTGCTGTGTGTGTGGCAATCCCTCCTATCTCCTCCACCTCCTCCTCCTCCTGTCCCTGGGCTCCAACACCGCTAGTTGTTGCCTGGTAGTGCTGTACGCACAGTCCCAACAGTCGCTCCTCTGTTATTGGGGTTCAGTAACGTCAGCTGTTCCCCTGCTGTGTGTGTGGCAATCCCTCCTATCTCCTCCACCTCCTCCTCCTCCTGTCCCTGGGCTCCAACACCGCTAGTTGTTGCCTGGTAGTGCTGTACGCACAGTCCCAACAGTCGCTCCTCTGTTATTGGGGTTCAGTAATGTCAGCTGTTCCCCTGCTGTGTGTGTGGCAATCCCTCCTATCTCCTCCACCTCCTCCTCCTCCTGTCCCTGGGCTCCAACACCGCTAGTTGTTGCCTGGTAGTGCTGTACGCACAGTCCCAACAGTCCCTCCTCTGTTATTGGGGTTCAGTAACGTCAGCTGTTCCCGTGCTGTGTGTGTGGCAATCCCTCCTATCTCCTCCACCTCCTCCTCCTCCTGTCCCTGGGCTCCAACACCGCTAGTTGTTGCCTGGTAGTGCTGTACGCATAGTCCCAACAGTCCCTCCTCTGTTATTGGGGTTCAGTAACGTCAGCTGTTCCCCTGCTGTGTGTGTGGCAATCCCTCCTATCTCCTCCACCTCCTCCTGTCCCTGGGCTCCAACACCGCTAGTTGTTGCCTGGTAGTGCTGTACGCACAGTCCCAACAGTCCCTCCTCTGTTATTGGGGTTCAGTAACGTCAGCTGTTCCCCTGCTGTGTGTGTTGCAATCCCTCCTATCTCCTCCACCTCCTCCTCCTCCTCCTCCTGTCCCTGGGCTCCAACACCGCTAGTTGCTGTCCAGAAGTGCTGTACGCACAGAGCCAAACACCTCGCCAATGTGTTAGTGGGGTTCAGCACCGCCAGCTGTTCCCCTGCTGTGTATATGGCAACGTGTACTGCGACCGCCACGCAGGCACAACAAGTTACATTTAAGGGAACCTGTCCCCCCCCCAGGCGTTTGTTACTGAAGGAGCCACCTTGTGCAGCAGTAATGATGCAAAGGGAAAAAGTGCCTCTTTTCGTGGTGCTCCTTGCACATGCTGAACCTAACACTTATGAAAAGTGTCCCCTCCTACCGTGATACCATCCAGTAGGTGGAACTTTCCTTTGTGATGTGACGCAGCACAGCCGTCATTCTTACCACCTTGGCGCCGTGCGCCGCCTCCTCAGCGTTGTTTGAATCAGTCCCGGAGCCTGAGCTGTTAGGTTAGCCCTTGGCCATGCACACATTTTGCGCTGCCCGTCTTCTGACATCATTTGGTGTCAGGCTGGCTGAGCCTGTGCGGCCGCGCTGGACGAGATCCCGCCTCGTAGTGTCTTCTGATTTAATCCCACTGGGGGCCTGAGATCCATGGACATGCGCAGTGCATATCTGAACCTCCACCTCTCACTCATCTCCCTACGGCTTCTTCAGACTGTGCGGTGTCAGCTGATCCCTAATAGCATGCCACGGCCGTGACACCGCACAGTCTGAAGAAGCCGTAGGGAGGGGAGTGAGAGGTGAGGATATGCACTGCGCATGGCCACGGATCCCAGGCCCGCGGTGGGATTACATTAGACGACACTGCGAGGCGGGATCTCGGCCAGCGCAGCCGCACAGGCGCAGCCAGTCTGACACCAAATGATGTCAGAAGACGGGCAGCGCAAAATGTGTGCATGGCCAAGGGCTAACCTAACAGCGCAGGCTCCGGGACTGATTCAAACAACGCTGAGGAGGCGGCGCACGGCGCCAAGGGGATAAGAATGACGGCTGTGCTGCGTCACATCACAAAGGAAAGTTCCACCTACCGGACGGTATCACGGTAGGAGGGGACACTTTTCATAAGTGTTAGGTTCAGCATGTGCAAGGACCATAATTAAAAGAGCTAAGTTTACCTTTTCCAGCATTAGTGCTGTACACGATGGCTCTTTCAGCTACAAACGCCTGGGGGGGGGGTTAAAGGTTCCCTTTCAACTTGCTCCAGTGCAGGCTTCGGCCTACACTGTGCTCCCTCTCCTCCTCCTGCTGACCCTGGGCTCTAACACCGCCAGTTGGGGCCCAGATGTGCTAGCTGCAAAGAGAAAAACACCAGCCAATGTGTCAGTGGGGTTCAGCACCGCCAGCTGTTCCCCTGCTGTGCAGCCAGCAACGTGTCCTGCAACAGCCACGCAGACACAAGAACTGAAATTGAAGGAAACCTGTCCCCCCTCCCCCAGGTGTTTCTACGTTGTGCAGCCACCTTGTACGACAGTAATGCTGCATGTGTGCAAGGTGGCTCAGAAACTTATTCTCCTTGCCCATGTTGAAC